>NW_027130587.1:636071-1272142 GCF_026122565.2 Emydura macquarii macquarii
ATGTTTGGGACATGATCTAGAAGAAGAGTTTGACATAAACATGTCAGTCCGGTAAAAAACTCTTTAAAATATGTACTCTGCTAGTTAAAATTCTTGACTCAGACCATGAACAAAGTGGAAAGTGTGGGATCCTTTACATCACTCCTTGAGACAAACTTGTGTTTTTACTGTGATTTGTTTCTCATGTAAATGGAGACAGTGTGTGGTCTACACCCTTGCTGTATCTGTGTTCAGAGACTTATGCCATGTCTACATTAGAGAGCTTACAGTGGCACAGCTGTACTGATGCAGCTGTGCTGCTGTAAGATCGCTAATATAGCTGCTCTATGCTGATGATAGAGAGTGGTGGTAGCTATGTCGGTGAGAGAAGTTCTCCCACCAACACAGAACTGTGCACACTACCACTTATGGCTGCAAAACTTGTCGTTCAGGGGTGTGTTTTTTATACCCATGAGTGACACAAGTTTTGTCAGCATAAGCAGTAGTGTAGACATGTCCTTACTTTGTGGGCTGCAGACACAAAAATATCAAATGATTCCTGACTTGCACTTAATTTGTGACTCATAAATGCATTAGACCCTATCTGAAATTGACCTTCATTCTGCCAATACACACATCTTGGGCCATTTCGCATCAGTTCCTGCTGAAAATAATTTCACACCGCTCTTTGGAGATTAGGACTTTGTTAAAGATCCACTACCAGAGAAAGTAATCTGCCAGGATGTTTGGGATTGTGATGTCCTGATGCTATCTAAATCCATACAGTTTGAGGGATTATTTAAGATGCTGTGCCACTTGGTCTACAGTTTTGCTTTTAAAAACACCTAATTGATTTTAGGCTATTGTGATGTTATACTGGTTTCATAGTAGTGAATACTACAGTTAAGTCTGCAACATAAATTCATTATACATCTCTACTTTCATTCACGCATCACTTTCTCCTTTTTGGGTTGATTTTTTAAATTTTTTTTCAACCCAAAGGGAAGTGGGATTTTTAAGGAAAGTTTGAAGAAAATCTAATAGTCATTTTGGAGAGTTATAAAGGTAGGTAAACTAAATACATATTATTTATTTATAAACAGCACACTCACAAATAATTTTACAAAAGTATATTCTAATAGATGAACTTTGTAACTTCAAGCTTTGCAGGTAGCTAGATCTGAAAAGGGAAAACAGTAACTTTGCTAATTTTGAAAACGCACATGGCTCAAAATTATAAGTGATAAGATATACATGATCCAAAATTGGCTTTGGTGCATACTGTTTATGAAACTTCTATCACATTTTTAGTAACGGTCATCAGAACATAGGAATTGCCATAATGAATCAGACCCAAGGTCCATCTAATCCAGTATCCTGTCTCTGACAGTGGCCAGCCTCAGATGTTTCAGAAGAAGGTGCAAGAAACCCCACAAAACGCCAACGAAGGATAATTTGTCCCTTTGCAGGGTTCATCCTAATTTATAGAGATTGGTTGAAACCCTGAAGCAGGAGATTCTATATAATTCCATTTTTTATTTTTTTTTAAGCATTACTACTATAACTTTGGATACTCTTGTTATCCAGATAAATATCCCACCCCTTTCTGAAGCTTGTTAAATTCTTGGCTTCAGTGACATCATGTGGCAATGAGTTCCACTGCTTAATTACATGTTGTGAGAAAAAATATTTCCTTTTATCAGTTTTGAATTTACAAACTTTCTGTTTCTTTGCATGTCTCCTTGTTCATGTGTTATGGGACAGAGAGAACAGAGACTCCTGATTTACCTTTGTGATATATTTGACAACTTCTTGTCATATCTTTGGGATACCTTAATGAATTAAGTTTTAGTGTCTTTGACGTCCATTGTATTAAATAAATGTATTATTATGGGCACACAATAAGAGACCTGCACAGCCTGAAAACCTCTGGTTAGGAAAGAGAGAGATGTAGGTCTTTGTCCAAGAGAGATAATGGCTGAGGAGATGAAAGCCTAGAGTGGGTTCCCCGAGGGACCACCAAGAGAGAAACACAGGTGCAGTTGTCCTGAACTGTGACAATCTTCTCTAAACTATTCATTATTTTACATACTTTTATTTGTCTCCTTTCTAAAGATAATCCAATCTTTCCAATCTCTTCATATGACAGTTTTTAAAAGCCTCTAGTTTCCTTTTCCTGAACCTCCTATAATTCTGCAATATCTTTTCTGAGATGGAGTGACCAGTGCTGCATATAATATATTAGGTGAGACCACATCATTATTTATATAATGGCATTATTCTCTCTTTTGTATTTTCCATTCCATTCCTTCTTTGTTTTTTTGACCATAACTGTGCATTGAGTAGAGATCTTCACTGAGTTGGTCACAGTGATACTCAGGTCCCTTTCCTGAGCTGATAGTTAATTTAGAACCCTGTAAGGTGTAGTAATAGTTCAATTTTTGCCCTGCAATATGAATTACTTTGAATTTATCAAAATAAAATTTTAGGGCTTGTTCTCCCATCGGCATAGATAATCCACCTCCCCAGAGGTGGTAGCTAGATCAACCTAGCACTCTCTACACTGGGACTTATGTCAGTTTAAAAATGCCGCTCAGGGGTAGGGATTTTTCAGACCCCTGACTGATGTAGTGAAATTCACTTAATGTTCTAACATAAACCAGGCCTAATTTACTATTGTTTTGTCTATTTACCTACCTTGGTTAAAGCTAGGTCTACACTCTGGCATAGCTATGTTGATCAGGGGTGTGAAAAGCCACATCCACTATGCCAACAAAACCCTCAGTATAGATACAGCTATTTTGATGAAAGAGTGCCTCTGTTGATATCATTCAGGTAGTGGTGTCCCTAAACTGACAGAAAAACGTCTTCTGTTGATGTAGGCTCACATTCTTCACTAGGGGGCTATGCTGGCATAGGCTCCATAATATAGATTTAGCCTAGATCTTTCTAAAATGCCTCACAGTCCTTTCTAGTTTTGACTAACCTAAATAACTTTGTGTCATCTGCAAGTTCCACTCCCTTACAGTTCACAGCCCTTTTCAGATTAATTAATTATATATTAGACACCAGACATAGTACAGAACCTTGAAGCACCCACTGTAAACCTTTAACCCATGATGAAAATCAACTATTTAATTCTACTCTTTGCTTTTTTCCCCTTATCATTTTTTGATCTACTCTATGACTACTTAGTTTCTTTAGTAGCCTCTTGGGAAGAACTTCTGACAAAGGCCTTCAGAAGTCAAAATAAATTATGTCAACCAGTTCACCTTTGTCCATTATTTTATCAACACATTCAACGAACGCTAGTAGATTAACTCTACTTAATCTTAATTAACTTAATGAACTCTAATAGATTTTCCTTTGCAGAAATCAGAACGAATAGAATCTATCATACCATGACCTTCCAGATTATTATTCTATTTTTTTTTTGTGTGATCATTTCAACCAGTTTACCTGGTACAGATATAACTATTACTGGTCTATAAGTCCCCCAGTCACCTCTAAAATCTTTTTAAAATATAGGTAAAACATTTCTTATCCTGCAATAGTCTTGTATAATAGCTGTTTTTAATAAGTGTTTTTGTGAACATCTACATAGCAAAAAATAAAAATAAAAAAAAATCCACAGCAGCAAGTCTTAGGGCTTGGGTCAACTGTCTCAGGCTTGTGGGTCTTGTGGTGTGTGGCCTAAATTAGCAGTGCAGATGTTCACGATTCAGAGCCCGGGCTCCAGCCTGTGCCCAAACATCTACACTGCTACTTTTAGCCTTGCAGCATGAACTCTGCGAGCCTGAGTCAATTGACCAGGGCTCTGAGACTCACTGTTGCGGGTCTTTTTATGCTGTGTAGACTTACCATCAATTGGCAAGGTTCAAGAAGTTACTTGAGCCAACAGATTTTTCAAAATTTGTAAATGTAACCCTAGTTATGCCAATATGCAGGAGCATAAATTACAGTAAGCAGTGTGTAAGAGGGAAATTCATAGGGCTGACATGAATTTCAAAGACCAAATTGCTCAAAGCATTAAATAAAAAACACAACAAAGATTATTTAACTATATCAGAAACAGGAAAACTGCAAAAGAATTTTGGTCTGCTGGATCATCAGAGATTGAAGGGAGCAATTAATGAAGATAATGAAAATGCTCAGATACTAAATGATTTCTTTGCAACAGTCTTCACTAGAGAGGATTTGGAGGAGATGCCTGTTCTTTTTTTGGTATTAAAAAGAGGTACTGCCAGAGATTGAGGAGTCAGAAGAGAGGTGCTGGAACAAAATGATAATTGAAGAAAGCCCAGATGATACATCCAAAAGTTATGGTATAAGCAGAAATTTTGATGGAATGGGGAGAGGGGACAGGACTGAGTTTGTTCTGGTCTTGGGAAGGTTTTATTTGTGAAGTCAATTTCTAAAGTCTGTTTGATACGTTAGGGTTAATGTTGATTTTTTAAACATTTTTGTAATGCACCTAGAGAATCTGATACATACATTGAAAATAAAAAAAATATTATTATAGTGATATTTACATATTTAGTGAGACTAAATTATGTTATATAATAAACTGTTGCTGTAACAGTAATTATTTTGGACAATATAAGTGTACCATGGATAGAGAATTTTCTTTTAACATGTGAGGCCTAATTCTGCGGCCCTTGGCCCCTTATAAATGAGTAATCCTACAGAAGTGAAAGGCAATACCCATGGAAGAAAGGGGTGTAGGATATACTCATAAGTGAATAACATTTAACAACATTAATACTGAAGTGGATTCCTGTATAATTGTATTAACAGTTCATATTTTCCAGTGTTTTAGTTTTCAATATGTAGCTCTCTAGTTAACATCATTTCTGCAAGAAAAGGCTGTTATATAGCCCTTAGCTTTATTAATAGAACTAAAAATTTTCCAAAAGGACTGGACAGGCATTTTTCTCTTCAGTGGCAACATTGATAATTCATAAACAGTTGTGTTTAGGATGACTGACTGGTTGTACATTACTGATTTTGAAATGTATCCATGATGTCACAACTTTAGATCTAAAATTGGAGTTTAAAAAAAAAGCTTTCCTCATTAGCTGATGGAAATATAATGTGTTTAGTGTCTGAATCAAATATGTGGACTTGAACCTTCAAATACTTGCACACATACTTAACTTTATTCACATGAGTACACTGATGCCAAAGTTAAGCATATGCCTAAGTCTTTGCAGGATCAGGATGTTATTAATACAAATATAATAAGATATTCCAATACACCACAATTATTTCACTGTTTAAATGTGAACACATATATATAGGCCATCCTATTAGTTTCTTACATTTCATATATTTGTGTAACTTAAACAACTTAAACCCTTTTTATTGTGTACTTTGAGTAAATAAAGTGTATTTTCTCTTACTCTTACAACAAGCTACAACTGTGTATCTAGATTTCAATTCTTGCAATGGACCATGTGGGCACAGGCGGCCTGACCACATGGATCCTATAGAAGGATCTAGCCTAATTTTTTTTAAAATGGCACAGTACTGTGTTACCTGAGTATCTGTATGTGATAATATAATTAGTAATCATATTATACATACACACAAGGGGTCAGAGCTAAAATCGACTAATCTTTTCTAGCCATTGTGCCTGACAGTGTATAAATATCCGGTAAATGAAGATACAGTCTCTGACCACACAAGTTTAACCTTACGTTCTAATCCTGAAACCAGTTCTGCATGCATGGACCTTTGCAAACAGGTGGAACACCATTGACTTCAGTGGGACTCTGAGGGTGGGAAATGTCCACCTGTGCAAATCAAATTGCAGAATCGGAGCCTAAAATCAGATACTGAACTGTCTTGTGTGTATGTTTACACACACTAGACACAATAGATAAGATTAGTGAGTGCTTCTCCAACCTTTCCATTTCATGGACATTTTTATTCTCTCATAGATTTAACACTCCAATCCTCCAATGTTTAATTCTCAAAATTGTTCATTCTATGGAGTCTCACAATAGGTTCAGCTTATTTTTTGTAGTAAAAGGATAACAATTTGAAACACCATACTAGGTTAAAATGTTCAAACTTCCATGCAACATGGGATGTCCTCTTTTTTAAAAAACTGTCGGTATTCTATATTTTGTGAGTGAACATCTGAAGACCTGTATGGTCAAATGCAGCACTTACATACTGCACTATTGTAGATTTTGGTATGGCATGAATATTGACTTCATGGGTGTTGCTTGAGGACAGAACTGGCCCTCAAGTATATTTGTCAAGGATACTATATTAAACCACATTATCATTTTGAAAAGTAACACTTTGCTATGCTATAACACTTTCATTCCGAGTTAAAATTGCTTTATTAACCTGAATTAAGCTTCCAAATGCCTCAATGCCTCCATTTTGTATTACTGTCCATTTCTGATTTGTTAGCAGAGGAACCACATATTGCAAGGCTGGCTCAAAAATCTTTCTGTTCTCCCATTGTTATACACAATTTACTGCTTTAGTTACTGAAGAGTCAGTGTCATATCTGGAAAGTCACCACAGCTAACAGCTTGGCAGAATTTAATATAAGAATGGAAATTAATAAGAACTATCTGTCTTCATCAATTTTGTAATATCTGGCTCTTGAACAGGGAGCTCAGTTATGTGAGGGACACACAAGGCAAGTAACTGACAGACAAGATGGCACATGAAGGCAACCCAGCAGTGCACTGTACTCTGCTACAAAGAACTGAACTGGACAGATACATTATGTGAACAAATTGACCTGCTCACTGAGCAACATAACTGTGCCTCTGCCACAGCCTCTGTTACTATCATCTGTTCAGAGACTCCTCTCTCTCTTTGGATCAAGATGTTACAGACAGATATTGATTACACTTATAACGGGTAAGGTACTGATGCTGTGGGAACCTGTGAAATGAGGATAAATTGCTTCCTTAGCTGAGCCAACAGTCAGGCAAACAGCTAGCTGGGTCATATCGTGGATCAAGAATTATGTATCCCTCAGCTCCAATAGAAATCTAGAAGTAAGGAGAGAGGTAGGGGAATCTCTCAGGATTTCAGGAGAAAGGCCATGCTCTTTGAGTAGTATTTGCCCAACATGGAAAGTGGCTCACTAGCCTTTGCATTGTCTCACCAACTATTATAAAAAGTAGTAATCCCCATAGGAGCAACTGAACATGTCCATAAACTCAGCATTAGTACACTAGCATAAGAGCAGTTGATCACAGAATGGAAAAAAAAAAAAAAAGGCTCCAAAAGAAATTATCTTAAGAGATGCAGTGTGCAGGGTTAAAGAGAAGTAGAGTACTATACTACAAAGCAAACAGGTAGGCAGTTCAAGGAAAAAAACACACTGTTCCTCTGGTTATAAATGTACACTTGGGAAATAAAAACGACTCCACTGCACTAGGAGGTAAAGCAGCAAGGAGGGGGAAGAGGAGGGGACACTAGGCGCATATGGCCAATGGAACTGGATAGAATAAAGCTTCTCTTACCTGCAGCAGTTTTCCTTCCGCAGGAGTAACCTCAGCAACATTAGCAAACACTCCTTCCAATGTGATTGGCTCCATTTTTAAGGGGATCACCCTAATGATAGCCTTCTGTGCTGCTGATCTCTCCGACTCCACTGCTGCTGCCAGTGCCAGCCCCGTATGGCCAAGTCCCACCTGCAGTATAGCCATTAGCAGCCAAGGCCAGAGGACAGCCAGCTGCAGCTGGGGGCCAGCACTCATGCTACCAGCTGCAGCAGTGCACTTCGGCCACACATATCGCTCAGGAATGTGTCCTGAACCCACCAGAAGGTTCCAACAGCAGACAGAGCTGGTTAGGTTTAGAGCCCTTGTGTGTTTCCAGTCAGTGGTCAGATGGGAAGGAGAGGAAAGGGGCTCAGTAACCTAAAGCCTCTTCCTCCCGGCACTCATTGGGTTCCTCTGCTGTTTCTCACCATAATTGTTTCTTTTCCTTGGTGCCACGTGCTCAAAAGCCTGTCAGGCCTTAACAAAATTTTTAAAAAACAACAACCACCTAAATCAGGTGTTCCGCCTCCTTCTTCCAATGGATAAATCCAGAGAGATCAACAAAAACTGAATGAACGGGCACCAAAAAAACCCCAGCCAGGACACACAACAATACTATGCAGCACTTGTCCTGCCTGGGCTAATCACAGGATAAGTCTCTGCCATGGAAGAAGTGTCTCTACAGTTCCTGCCCTTTCAGGATTACATTTCAGGATAATCAGCAGGTCAAATCCACCGATCTTTGATGCACTTGGCCTTCTCTCCAGCTAATTATCTTCTCCACGTATTTCATTCCCAAAAGCACAAGTTCTATGTCCTCCATCAATTCCACATATTAAAGAATAATGTTGGAGGAGAGGGGATATTCCCCTTCGATAATTACAGCAGTATTTTTAAAGTTTAGTATAAATAAAAGAAAAAGAAAAAATGTTTGCTATTGGGTTGTCTTCTTCCAAGTCTATTTGATCTCTGACATCCCTATTCTGTCAGAAACGCCTCGCTCACTCAGGCTCGGGAATCAAGATTTATTCTCCTGGTTTAGCATAAGGATAGGAAATGGCTAGTAATCTGTGTCTGAAATCTGTTTTAAAGCACATATCTTCTGATCTGCAGTTCCCAAAATTCATTAGATGAACAACCTATTTTCAAATTCCCAAGAGGTAAAAAGGCCACCAAAACACCTTAAAAGTTTAGGCACAGACTCTGAGCAAAAAGTTACAAACATGTCCTTGTTTGTTTTATGCTATTCCTGTGCATGCTCAAGAACTGATATAATTGCTTTCAAGCACATGTTAATACAATCCTAAATAAAAGCATCACAAAATAAAAAAAAAAAATCCATATGGACTACCCAAAGGTCACACAAAAAGTACTGAAGAGTCTTCATATTGTAGTCAGGGTAGGGAAATTCAGCAACTAAAATGACTCTGTTACACTGATCATTCTCCTGAGAAGGAAAATATGGATTTTTAAGAGAGATCTGCAAACCTGTTGAGTAGTCTGCCTGCAGGAATCCACAGGGGCTGAAACAGATGGAAATGTTTCTATAAACCCTGGACAAAACCAACTTTTTAACAGCTTAACAAAAACTGTCTCTTATTTTACCAACCTGTTACTTAGAAAAATAGCGCTCTCTCTCTCTCTCTCTCTCACACACACACACACACACACACACACACACACACGCACAAAAGGCAGGTAGATGCAAGTGGAATTCCACAGTCAGAAAGACAATCCAACAAGATCAAATGGAGAAATTTACTCCAAGCTGAAAGCTCCTGGGCAAGGCATGGCTGAAAGTTAAGTGTCCAAATGCAATCGAAAGAGCTTAGAACAAATCCAAAAGTATTTCTGAAAACGCCGTTCAAATAGAAGAGTCTCTCCTCCCCTTACAGCACATACAATGATCAGCTAAGTATGGGGAGCGAGAAAGAAAACAAAGTTTGAAACATCAGCAGCAATCCAACAGCAAACCTAGGCAGGCTGCTATCATCATAAAGTAGGCAACAAATCCCAGAAGCAAGGAGTCTGAATCCTGAGGTGGACTTGAAAAGTTATGTAGAAGTCATGAAAGAGCTTTCCTTCCAGAAAAGCATTTCTGGATCAACTCCCTGGAGGAGGAAGCCTGCAGTTTGCAGTTTGTGTTCCCCAGCTCTCTGCCTCCCTCCCCTGGGACTGCAAGCTTTCTCTCTACCTGCTGACACAAAGTGAGGGTGGAGCAGCCAGAGGCAACAACCCCACCCCCTTGATGTCTGGTTCTCAGAGCTCCTGGACTCCCTCTCCTGATCCACAGCTAAACTGCATTCAGTACAGCCCTTACTAACTTCATCTGATTAAGCTATCACATGTAAATCAGGGTCACTGACTGATCCTTCAAACTGACATCAAAGCAAAGTCTACGCCTAACACGGCAAAGATAAAAATAAAATATAAAATAAATTAAAATGCAAAGTCAGATCAATAAAGAAACGAAGTAGGAAATTTATCAGTGTGATGGCAGGCTCTTTCCCAGCCTTCCCATGACACTCTGAATAGCATCAAGTCAGTATCTAAAGCAACTCCCCTCTGTAGAATGTACTGATTTATTGCAGCCTTATGTCTTCGGCCCTGGGAAGGACTCTGTCCATTTCACGCACAGCCTTTCTTCAGCTCTTGCTAATTTAGATTCAGTAGCCCTTTTCTAGTTGCTACTGCAAGAAGGTTTCAGGTCAGGCTGATGTCAGAGGTCTGGAATTCAACTGTTATTCTCCTCTGACATCACTGGGAGGTGAATAATACTATAGGTCAGACCTATAACCTCAAAGTAAGGTTGCAAGTGGAAGTTTGTAACTTAGCATGTGATAGATCTGTGCTGAGGAGGATTCTCAGAAAGACATACAAAAAAACCCAGTATATACCATATAGAAAATATGTTATCCATCCAGCCCTCTCATTAAGCTGGTTAAGAGAGTACCTCTATCAAACATGGTGCTTATGAGAAAGGAATTGCACTCAAAAACATGACAGATTAATGAGGTTTTGGGTACACACTGAGCCAAATTCTTCCCTGGTGAACTCCACAGAAGTCAGTGGAGTTACACAAGGGGGAAATTTGGTAGACTACACTTTTAAGAAGCCTGTCAGTATGACAATGATTTTTTAAGTTATAAAGGTGCTATCAGGAATTATTAATTTGTTAAAATATTTATTTTAAATATCTGCATTTTAAAGTATAACACACATTAAGAATATAAATGCAACATCTATTTCACTTTAACAACTTTGGTTGCAGAAATCTGCAGCCATGCTCTGTATGTGCTGCTGTTATTTTACACCTCAGTGTAACCAAACTCCACACTATTCCCATTAACAAGAAAATAGTAAAACAATGTGCCTGGTTGGAGCAGTCACACTTTATTATTTGCTGACTGAAATACATCCATGCTAAAGGTGCCGAAATACTGAGATGTCCAGACTGCTGGGTTACCCAAGACTTATTAGTTTTGTGCAATACTATATTGATTTCTTTAAGCAGTGAGTGTCCTTTTTCCTCTGCCCTCTCACAATGTGTCTCAGAGTTAATTAAGGATAAGGAGAGCTACAGCTGATAATACTGTGCATGTAAAGTATGGCAGGAGATCCAGCTCCATGGCTTTTTTTTAAATTCAGAAAGATAATAAATACTAGAATTTCGTAATTAATCATTAAAACAATAGGCTCCTTGACTCATGTCTCCAAAAGAACATCACATCTTTTGGTGTAGACAGGACTGAGAAAGTTAAGACAGGAAGCTTCATTACTTAATATGTAACAGCTCCAGTCTGGCAATGCAGAATTCCAATGATCCCTATGACTTCATATTCACTTCCCAGTCACGGCAGCTGGACTAGACATGACTCTCCTCAAAGCCTGTAAATCATTCCCTTAATGACAGAAATGGCTAGAGGGCAGTGAGGCTCTCCCCTATTTCCACAGCATCCCCTGCAGTAGTCCCAAGCCCTGCCAGCCTGGGGAGCAACAAACCAAACTCAGATTTTGGTGTTCCTGCTGTATTGCTGAACTCCTTTTCCTTTTAACTATTTGAATGCACTTTATTTTTTGCTACTGGTTTCCACATATTCTAGTTTGACAAGCAAGGCCTGAGAAGATGCAACTCCCTAAAACATTCAAGACCTCTGAAAACTTACTGTATACATATGACAAAAGATGTAAAGAAAGGTCAGCTCTGAGGAAGGTCAGTATAGCAGTGCTCCTGCTAGTGTACCAAGACCCAAGAGCATCCCACAGCTTCCAACTTTTTTGTTTGGAGCCTTGGTAGGGGTTTAAAAGGTCTGATCTTGGTTCATCCTATCATCCAGAGTTTGTCTGTGAGGTACTGAATGTAGCTGTAAGCTACAGAAAGATTTAGAGGGCATAACTCAGGACCTGACAAATAAAAGGCACATTCGCTCTGCTTCTTTCTTGTGCATTTTCACAATTATATAGGACTGAGTCTCACTGACTATAAAGATGCATGAACAGGCAGGGAACAATTAGAGTTACATTTTTTTCAGTGCTGCCTCATTCACATATATTATCTTAACATGACAAATATTGCACGTGCATCCTTTATCCTTCTGTCAATATTTCAACATTAATAAATATTAATACAAATACATAGCTGTTAAAAACCTTAAGTCTACTTTCAATATAAATACAATTATATTAAACAAATTAAAAGTGTCTTGTGAAGACCTACTTAAAATAAGCAATATAGTAAACAAACAGATGACTTACCATTATAGATATCACTAGAATCAAATGAAATTATTCAAACAGAAGAGTGCTCCAATTATGTAAAAGATCCAGCGGCTGGTGTCTATGGTGGATGCTCATCAGTGGAACACTTTTGCTGCTGAAACAGAGCACTGTGCTTGGAAGGAAGAGCATTTCCTGGTTAGTCACTTAGAAAATTAGCTCATCTTTCCCAGAGATGCTCTCCTGGAATCCCTGACCCACTCAGACCTGGAATCTTGTGACCTCCCAATGCTTTTGTTTCTCACACAATTCCCTTTAAAGGGCCAGCGTAACTCCAAGGAGATGCACGGTTAGCACCAAACTGGAGCTGTGCTGAGTACACACTTCCCAACAAAGTGATACAGAGAGATTCCAAATACAACACAAGAAACAACTTACTCCCAGTAAGAAAGTCTTGCAGAGGCTTTTAGAGTTCTTGTTTACAGAGAGTCCAAGCTTTCCATTTCTAAGGAATTTTAGGCAGATAAACAATTACTGCATATTGAACACTCTGGCCGCTAGATGTTTCACAACATGTCAAAGTAGTAAATGTAACAAAAGAAATGCAGTAAACAATGGAGTGACTAATTCTCCATTAAACTCACAACAAAAGCAAAAGGAAAGAGCTTTTTTTTTTTTTTTTTTTTTTTTTTTTTAAACAGAGTTGAAAAGTTCCAAAGTGCATATTGTGTGCAAAGCGCTGCCTCTCAGGTCTGATATGAAGAACCCAGTTGGCAGTTACTGCACATTTTCACATGCTTGTCACCCATTTCTCACTCTCTCAATTCTTCTTTTGGAAAGTGCTCCTGTTTGCAAGCTACATCCACCAGTAGATGGAGATCTAGAAGGGAAAAAAGGAGCAGTTATATAGTATACATGAATGTGTCTCACTTAACTACAGCTAGGTCCCTTCCAACTCTAATATTCTATGATTCTAAGTCTCTCCTCATCTACTTTCTGGCAGCTAGTGTAAAATGTAGCCACAGCCAGCCTAAATCTCAAGAGTTAACTGGCCATTGCCAAGGAATGCCAAGTGCTCAGACTCTGAGCATCTTCACCTTTCTAAACAATTTCTATCTGACATATACCTATCTAGATTGAGGTGAAACATTTCACAGCTGATTGTTAGTTTATTTGTGCTGTTACTTACCAAAATATTAGCCCTTATACACCTACTGTTTCCAAATGAAATGTTCACAACCATCCTGTATGCAGAGGATAGTTGGAGAAAGCACAAGCAGTGGTCAGAATCAGAAACTTACTGTCCCCAAATGAAGCTAACTTGGGAAAAACATGGACCAATGTTAAACAGAGTGAAGATATTCTGAATATATCCACAGGCAGGATTAAAGCATAGGCCCTGTAAATGCCTAGGACCCCTGCTCTTGGAGTCATGTGATTACATCAGAAATTCAGCTTTCATTTTTTAAAGGATTTCCTAGCCCTCAAAGTAGGATATAAAAACTTGAAAATATCATTCAAATGTAATTGATGCAGTGAAGTCAGCAGACAAGACAGTTACTTACCTGTACTGTAACTGTTGTTCTTTGAGATGAGGATGCAGAAGTGTATTCCACTCAGGTGTGCGTGCAAAAGGGCAATGAAGCCAAAGAACTCTGCCTAGCAGCACCTGTAGGTGTGGTACACCCACTTTCTGCCCTGACCTCCTTCCGGTTATTTAAGGGCGGCACCACCCTAATCCCCCCCTGGGTTCCTTCACACTAAACATCAAGAATTTAGACTACAATGCTGAGGGACAGAGGGTGGATCGTGGAATACACATTGTCACAGATGCAAAGGATCAGTGCTACGCCCTCAACTTTGGAACAGTCTTTGGCAGGAACCCCATTGGTGTTCCAAACTCTCAAGGGGTCCCATGCTTCCTTCACCATGCAGCCCCACTGTCACCTGAGACTGAATCTCTGAGCTTCAGCACTCCTGCTTCACACTGTGAGCTCTGCTCAGCAAGTCCAACTGAGATAGACTCCTGGCAGAGACTCATACAGTCTTCAGGAATTAATGCACCTCACCAAGCACTGACAGTGACATTCAAGCAGCATTTCCAAAACAGTAGGGTTAATTAGTCAATTGGAATACAGCACAGGAAGCCCTTAGGTTAGCATAGAGGAATGAATGTTAAAGCATAGTCCATTTTGGTTATCCCAGAGTCCCAGCCAAGCTGTAGTTAAACCCCATTTTCAGGCTCTGTCTGTCTCTCTCAGGGCAAGTCTATATTAGAAGTGCTACATTGGCGCATCTGGTGAAGTTGCCCTATGCCAATGGGAGAGCACTTTCCTGTTGGCATAATTACTCCACCTCTGCGAGAAGTGGAAGTTATGTCGGTGGGAGAGCATCTCCCACTAACATAGCACCAGTGTGGATAGCGCTTAGGTCGTTGTAACTTGCATCGCTCAGGGGGTGTCTTGATGTAAGTTAGATCAACTTAAGCAGTAGTGTAGACCTGCCCTTAGTCAGTTCCCAGGTGAGAGAGCCCCTCAGTTTCCTCTAGAAGCCAATACTTTATCCCCCACTTCACAACCTCCAGTCCTTTGCTCAGCAGGAAAGGCAGGAAAATCCATCTTTCTCTGGGTCAATAGCCTGGTGATGGGTTTTCCATTGTGTTCTCAGATTTTCCACTGATATGGGGTCAGTCTCAGTCAGTCCTTTTTAATGCCTCATTCAGGCTCAGAAAGCTGGGTGACACACACACACAGACTTATATCATTTAACCTGCGCTGAGAGCAAACTTGGTCCTTTTTTCCCCACTGGGCAGCCATGCAAAATATAGGGGAAACGGAGGCATACACAGCATTCATACGAATATTACAGAAAATTCCCAGTCTGCCACATGTCTGTTCTCACATCTTGAAGAACAGTAGTTACAATACAGGTAAGTAACCACTTTTTCTTCTTCTAGTGGTTGCAGACATTCATGGTTCCACTCAGCTGGTTCACAAGCAGTATCAGAAGGAGGTGGGGCTCAGAGTCTACTTAAGGAGTACCTGCAACACTGTCTTCCCAAAATTTGCGTCTGATTTAGATGCAGGCATAATAGCATAATGCTTGGTAAAGGTATGTTTGGAAGATCAAGTAGCAGCCCTGCATATGTCCAATATTAAAACATCAGTGAGAAATGTGACTGATGTTGTTTGGGACCTCTCCAAATGAACTCTTTACCTGTGCAAAGGTGAAGTCCAAGGCATCGCATAAGCTGTTGTAATACAGGATGTTAGCCACCTGGAAATCATCTGCACAGAGACCCTTGACCATTCATACAATTCACAAAGGAAAAAAAAAGATGAATGGAATGGCTTAGTTCTTTCTAAGTAACATGCCAAGCATTTTCCATATGAGGAAAGATTTTCCGTATTAGAAGAGATTAATAAAACTGGGACTTTTCAGCTTGGAAAAGAGACGACTTAGGGGGGATATAATAGAGGTCTATACAATCATGATTGGTGTGGAGAAAGTAAAAAAAGTGTTATTTACTCTTTCTCATAACACAAAAACTTGAGGTCACCAAATGAAATTAAGAGGCAGCAGGTTTAAAATGAAGAAAAGGAAGTATTTCTTCACACAACGCACAGTCAACCTGTGGAACTCCTTGCCACAGGATGTTGTGAAGGCCATGGCTATAATGGGGTTAAAAAATGAACTAGATAAGTTCAAGGAGGATAGCTTCATCAATGGCTATTAGCAAGGACAGGCAGGAATTGCTGTTTGCCAGAGACTGGGAATGGCCAACGGAATGGATCACTTGATGATTACCTGTTCTATTCATTCCCCCTGAAGCATATGACATTGGCCACTGTTGGAAGACAGGATACTGGGCTAGATGGACCATTGGTCTGACCCAGTATGGCCGATATTATGTTCTTATGTCTCACATCCAAGGAATGAAGATGCTGTTTGCCAGCACTTCAACGAGGTTTGAGAAAAAATACAGGTAAGTGAAGTGTCTGGTTAAGATGAAATTGTGATAGCACCTTACACAAAAACTCAGGATTGAAGTCTCAAAGAAACCTTGTTCTTGAAAACTGGGTGTATGGAGAGTCCACCATTAGGGCCTGCAGCTCACTAACTTTTCCCACAGAAGTTATGGCCACAAGAAAAGTTGTATTTTAGCATAGTAGATACAGAACAAATTGCCAAGGATTCCAATGGAGATACCATAATGGTGGCCAACACAGTATTAACGGCCCACTGAGAATCACTGAGAAGCAGACCAGATGACTGGAGATACAACAAGTGCTCCAGAATGTCCTAAACGCATAACTGCATTGTTGAATCCCCAAGACTAGGGACCAGATCAAAAAACTATTCCATTTTGCCACACAGAGTTTTAATAGTGAGCTTTTTACCATTCAGTAGAACTTGTCAATCTGCTTTGGAACAGGGCTTCTCTTCCTTTTCTAGCCATGCAGTATCCATGCTGTGAGGTGCAGACTGTTCTGTGCTGGATGTGAAATCTGACCACGGTACAAAATCAGGACAAGAAAAAAAAGTAATGCATGGAAGAACAGAAAGATTGAGGAGATTAGAAAACAAACACTGTCTTGGCCAAGCTGATGCAATGAGAATCCGTCTGGCAGAGAAATGAGAAGGATTGGGGGGAAGTATACACCTACACTGATTCCCAAATCAGATGAAACGTGTCTGTCATGGAATCTGGACTGAGACCTACTTGAGAGCAAAACTGATGGCACTTTTTATTGTCCATCATTGCAAACTAGTTGACAGCAGGAATATGCCATTCTCCGAATATGGGCCTCAGCATACTGCTCTTCAGAAACCAGTCATGATTCTGAGAGAAATGCCTGCTGAAGTGATTGGCCACATGATTCTGGGCACTTGGGTAAATGAGCGGTTGAGAGAATGAAGTTCTCTTCAATTCAGAACTGGCAGAACTTTATTACCTCCTGACAAAGCTGATGGGAGTGGTCTCTCCCGTTTGTTCACATAATACATTGCTGTGGTGCTGTGGTCCCTTAAGGAACCTGGCCATCATTTCATGTGAAAAGACTACCTTCCACTAAAGGGTGGAAAGCAGATATAGCCGCTACATGGACCTTAACTGTCGAGAAGGCCAATCCCTCCTGCTTTAGGTGGAGCAGATATTCTAAAATTGTTGGGATAGATGCCTCCGTCAAGGACACACCACAGGTTGATTGCCCAGCAGATGAAGCACTTCCATTTGGCCCTATAGGCCGATCTGGTCGACAGTTTCTTGCTTTCTAGGAGTACGTGCTGGACTTGGGCTGAGCAGGCCTGCTCCTCTTCACTCAGCCATGGAGCCATGCCATCGGATGTAGGGAGCTCAGCTCTGGGTAGAGGATGACCCGTGCTCTGTTCCTCTTCACCTTCAGGAGAACTTTGTGGATAGGAGGTATTGGCGAGAAGGTGTACAAGAGGTCCCCTGGCCAGGAAAAGAGAAAGGCATCTGTGATAGAGCTTGCAGTGAGACCTTGACGGGAGCAAAAGCGAAGGCACTTCTTGTTGTCCCTGGTGGCAAAGAGGTCCACTTGGGGAAAACCCCACCTTCAGAAGACGCGGGATGCTACCTCCAGATGGAAGGACCACTCGTGGCGAGAGCAGAAGGACTTGCTGAGTCGGTCTGCCAAAGAGTTGTTGACTCCCAGGAGATGTATCTCGATTGGGTGAATGTTGTGAGTGACACAAAAATCCAAGAATCATAGAATATTAGAGTTGGAAGGGACCTCAGGAGGTCATCTAGTCCAATCCCCTGCTCAAAGCAGGACTAACCTCAGCTATATCATCCCAGCCAGGGCTTTGTCAAGCCTCAGCTTAAAAACCTCTAAAGATGGAGATTCCACCACCTCTCTAGGTAACCCATTCCAGTGCTTCACCACTCTCCTAGTGAAAAACTTTTTCCTAATGTCCAATCTAGACCTCCCCCCCTGCAACTTGAGACCATTGCTCCTTGTTCTGTCATCTGCCACCACCGAGAACAGCCTAGCCCCATGCTCCCTGGAACCCCCTTTCAGGTAGTTAAAGGCTGCTATCAAATCCCCCCTCATTCTTCTCTTTTGCAGACTAAACAAGCCCAGTTCCCTCAGCCTCTCCTCATAAGTCCTGTGCTCCAGCCCCCTAATCATTTTTGTTGCTCTCCGCTGTACTCTCCCCAACTTGTCCACATCCTTTTTGTAGTGGGGGGCCCAAAACTGGACACAATATTCTAAATGCGGCCTCACCAATGCCGAATAGAGGGGAATAATCACTTCCCGTGACCTGCTGGCGATGCCCCTCCTAATGCAGTCCAATATGCTATTAGCCTTCTTGACAACCAGGGCACACTGCTGACTCATATCCAGCTTTTTATCCACTGTTACCCCCAGGTCCTTTTCTGCAGAGCTGCTGCCTAGATCGTCGGTCCCCAGTCTACAGCTGTGCATGGGATTCTTCCTTTCTAAGTGGAGGACTCTGCACTTTTCTTTGTTGAACCTCATTAGATTTCTTTTGGCCCAATCCTCCAGTTTGTTTAGGTCCTCCTGTATTCTATCCCTACCTTCCAGGGTATCTACCACTCCCCCCAGCTTAGTGTCATCCGCAAACTCGCTGAGGGTGCAATCTACCCCATCCTCCAGATCATTAATAAAGATGTTGAACAAAACCGGACCCAGGACCGACCCCTGGGGAACTCCGCTTGTGACCGGTTGCCAGCTAGACATGGAGCCATTGATCACTACTCGTTGAGCCCTATGATCTAGCCAGTTCTCTATCCATTTTATAGTCCATTCATCCAACCCATACTTCTTTAACTTGCTGATAAGAATACTATGAGAGACAGTATCAAAAGCTTTGCTAAAGTCAAGGTATATCACATCCACCGCCTTCCCTACATCCACAGAGCCAGTCACCTTATCATAGAAAGCAATCAGGTTGGTCAGGCATGACTTTCCCTTGGTGAATCCGTGTTGACTGTTCCTGATCACCTTCCTCTCTTCCAAGTGCCTTAAAATGGATTCTTTGAGGACCTGCTCCATGATTTTTCCAGGGATTGAAGTGAGGCTGACCAGTCTGTAGTTCCCTGGATCCTCTTTCCTCCCTTTTTTGAAGATGGGCACTATATTTGCTTTTTTCCAGTCCTCAGGGACCTCCCCCTGTTGCCACGAGCTTTCAAAGATAATAGCCAATGGCTCTGAAATCACCTCACCCAACTCCCTCAGCACCCTCGGGTGCATTGCATCCGGCTCCATGGACTTGTGTATGCCTAATCCTTCTAAATAGTCTTGGACCTGTTCCTTCAGCACTTCCCACTCTGTGCCACCCAGTACAGTAGTCTGGGAGCTGATCTTGTCTGTGAAGACAGAGGCAAAAAAGGCATTGAGTACCTCAGCTTTCTCCACATCCTCTTTCACTAGGTTGCCTCCCTCATTCTTTAAGGGGCCCACACTTTCCCTAATCTTCCTCTTGTTGGCAACATGCCTGTAGAAACCCTTCTTGTTCCCCTTCACGTCCCTTGCTAGCTGCAACTCCAATTGTGCTTTGGCCTTCCTGATTTCATTCCTGCATGTTCGAGCAGTGTTTTTATAATCCTCCCTAGTCATCTGACCAAGCTTCCACTTCTTGTAAGCTTCTTTTTTGCGTTTAAGTTCGCCAAGGACATCTTTGTTAAGCCAAGCTGGACGCCTACCATATTTGCTATTCTTTCTGCACATCGGGATGGTTTGCTCCTGTGCCCTCAATAAGGTCTCTTTAAAATACAGCCAGCTCTCTTGGGTTCCTTTCCCCCTCATATTAGCCTCCCAGGGAATCCTGCCCATCAGTTTCCTGAAGGAGTCAAAGTCTGCTTTTCTGAAGTCCATGGTCCGTATCCTGCTGTTCTCCTTTCTTCCTTTTGTCAGGATCCTGAACTCGACCATCTCATGGTCACTGCTGCCTAGGTTGCCACCTACTTCTACTTCCCCTACCAAATCTTCCCTGTTTGTGAGCAGCAGGTCAAGAGACGCACGGCCCCTAGTTGGTTGCTCCAGCACTTGCACCAGGAAATTGTCTGCGACACTCTCCAAAAACTTCCTGGATTGTTTGTGTTCTGCTGTATTGCTCTTCCAGCAGATGTCAGGGTGATTCAAGTCTCCCATGAGAATCAGGTCCTGTGAACTGGAAACTTTCCCTAGTTGAGTAAAGAAAGCCTCATCTACCTCATCCTCCTGGTCTGGTGGTCTGTAACAGACACCCACCACGACATCACGCTTATTGTTCTTGCTTCTAAGCTTAACCCAGAGACACTCAACTGACTTATCTCCAGTTTCATACTGGAGCTCAGAGCAGTCATCGTGCTCTCTTACATACAGGGCAACTCCTCCACCCTTTCGCCCCTGCCTGTCCTTCCTGAACAGTTTATACCCATCCATGACAGTGCTCCAATCGTGTGAGTTATTCCACCAAGTCTCAGTTATTCCAATCATGTCGTAGTTTCTTGACTGTGCCTCCTGCTTGTTTCCCAGGCTTCTTGCATTTGTGTACAGGCACTTGAGATAAATAGCCGACTGGCCTACTTTCACAGTATGAATCGGGAGGCCTCCCCTGCTGCACCCCCTCCTTCTGCTTCCTTGTGGTGTCCCTCTTCCCCACTTACCTTCGGGCTTAGGTCCCCGTCCCCCGTCAAAACTAGTTTAAAGCCCTCCTCACTAGGTTAGCCAGCCTGTCAGCGAAGATACTCTTCCCTCTCTTCGTTAGATGAATCCCGTCTCTTCCTAGTAATCCTTCTTCCTGGAACAACATTCCATGATTGAAGAACCCAAAGCCCTCTCTTCGATACCACCTGCGTAACCATGCATTTACTTCCACAATGCGACGGTCCCTACCTGGGCCTTTTCCCTGAACAGGGAGGATGGATGAAAACACCACTTGTGCTTCAAACTCTTTTATCTCTTTTTCTAGAGCCACATAGTCCGCAGTGATCCGCTCAAGATCATTCTTGGCAGTGTCATTGGTGCCCACATGGAGAATTAGGAAGGGGTAGCGGTCTGAGGACTTGATAAGTTTTGGCAGTCTCTCCGTCACATCCATAATCCTAGCTCCAGGCAAGCAGCACACTTCTCTAGTTTCCCGGTCCGGATGGCAGATGGATGACTCTGTCCCCCTTAGGAGGGAGTCCCCGACCACCATCACCCTTCTCTTCCTCTTGAGAATGCTCATGAGAAGGGTCCTTGAAGAGGGACATGGAGGGAGGGTAGGAGGGGGGAAGTGAGGCAAACTGGAGGGTATAGCCAAGCGCCACTGTACTGAGCACCCAACGGTCCGACGTAATGGTGGCTCAGCTGGGGAAGAAGCAGGCCAAACAAAAAGAAAACATAAGGGGAGTTGGAACCACGGGTAAAACTGGTAGGCCCGTTTTCTGCCCTGATTATGGCGGCTACAGCCTGGTTGTGGGCCAGCTGACAACGAGCAGCCCTGGTGTCTTTTACATCCTTTGCCCTTCCTCTTATAGTCCTTGCAGGAGTAATCCCAAGACAGTTGCTGATGTGGGGGCTTGAAATGCCTCCTGGAGGAAGACAGGATATATAGAGTCCGAGGGATTTTAGTGCTGCCCTCATATCCTTCATGCTGTGTAGTCTGGCGTCCATCTGTTCAGCCAAGAGGGCCATGCCATTGAAAGAGAGATCCTGTATCGACTGCTGGACCTCTGACGGGAGACCCAAGGACTGCAGCCACAACACTCGTCTCATTGACACCACAGAGGCCATTGACCTAGCTGCCGAGTCTGCCGCTCAGAAGCCGCCTGCAGGGATGCCCTGGCCACCGCTCTCCCCTTTTCTATGATGGCCTCAAACTCCTGTTTGGAGGAGGGAGTCAAAGAGTCTGCAAATTTGTCTAGCGACTGCCAGATATTGAAGAGATATCTTCCTAGCAGCGCCTGTTGATTTGCCACCTATAGCTGTAAACTAGTTGTGGAATAAATTTTTCGACCAAAGAGGTCCAGTCTTTTCACCTCTTTGTTCTTAGGGGTCAAGCTCACCTTCTCCTGCCTGTCCCTCTTGTTAGCAGTGGTGACCACCAGGGAATCCGGTGTGGGGTGGGTATAGAGATATACGAACTTCTTTACCGGAACATAGTGTTTTTTCTCTGCCCTTTTTGATATGGGGGGCAGAGAGGCCGGGGATTGCAACAATGCTTTAGTTAGCTTAACCACCCTTTCATGGACCAGTAGGGCCACTCTGCTGGGGGTTGCTGAGGCCAGTATCCCAAAGAGCTTGTCCCCTGGCTCTTTTCTACGTCTTCTCTACCTTAAAGCCCAGGTTAGAGACAACCCTTTTGAGCAAGTCCTGGTGAGCCCTGAAATTGTCCAACGGTACCGCTGATGAAGGGGCCGCAACTGCCTCATCCGGCGATGACAATGAGGAGGCCAGTAGCTGAGGTGGGTGAGGTGTCTCTGCTCTGGGAGGGGTAAATTCCCCTAGGGTCAAGGCGTGTGAGCCCTCACTGTCAGACTCCAAATCCAAATGCGGCGCCGAACCTTGAGAGATGGAGGACTGCAGCACCGAAGTTCCTCTCCCAGAACCGGGCTGTGGAATCCCTGAGTGAAACCCCCACCAGAAGGGCCACGGTCCGGGCCACTGACCTTGTGGCCACACTCCCGTTAGTGATTCCGTAGGGAAGCTGGGCATCGGTGCCGCAGTCTGCCTGACATGAATAACCTCCTCGCTGTCCGAGGATGTGCAGCTACCTGATGGCCATGGTGGCACCAAACCCGAATATTGCACAGTGCCATGTAGGGTGCACTGTTCCTGCACCAGAGAGTGGTGTGGGGAGCCCGAACGGTGGGTGTGCTGGGACCTGCCTTTGTCCTTTGGCTTCCTGTATGGACTAGACAAGTGGTGCTGGGGAGACATGCCGCAAGGTCAGCGATCTGCATCACTCCGGGGGTCCATGGTGGTGTTCGGTCTGTTGCCAGCCCTCAGGAGATCAACAGCAGGAGTCCAGTCTAATGCTGTCCTGACCTGGAGAGCATGGTCTCAACTCTGGGGACTGCCTGCGAACTGGTGAATGGTGCCTCAAAGAAGGGGATTGTGGGGCAGATCTCTCCCTCGATATGTTGCCTGTTGGTGCCGGTGCAGAATCTCGGCGTGGCCTACTATCTCTCGGCGTTGGTGGCAAGGGCAATGGCAGGAGGTCTTTCATAGCCTGAAAGCCTCCGGGATTGATGGCACCATCAGGCGGTGAGAGCCTCTATTGCTACCCGGAGTTTGCGGATGGCCCGGTGCAGTGGTCAATGCTTGCAGTGGCGAGGGACCACTATGAGGCGGGGAGGATGCGCAGCCTGACCCAGGTCTTCCCTGGTTCCCTTTCGCTTTTTCCACGGGGGAGCGTCCCCACTCCATGCAAGTTATTTTCTGCCTCTTCTTTGATACCGGAGATGGCCATTGGTGCCGAGATGAGGCAGAGGGTGTCGGCGGAGCGCTGCATTCCAAGGCCGTCATGCTCGGTGCCAAGTCAGATCTACTGGGCTCCAACACCAGTCTAAGTGCTGACTCCATGAGGATGACCTTAAGACAGATATCTTATTCTTTCTTAGTCCAAGAGCAAAAACATTCACAGATTTTGCACCTGACACTGACGTGTTTCTCCCAGACACTTTAAGCAACTTTGATGCAGGTCACTCCTCGGCACAGGCTTCTTACATGAAGTGCAGGGTTTAAACCCTGGGGAATGGAGCATGCCCCAACCCCGGGCTTGTAACAACTAACAACCGGAACCAATTAACCTAACGTATTAACTATTAACTAACAACTAAAACAATGATTAAAAAACACTAGGTTTAGCAAGGGAACTTGCAAAGGCAAGAGGCATTCCAGCACCATCACTGGCGGCAAGAAGGAACTGAGAGGGAGGGGGAGCTGACAGCACCTATATGTAGGCACATATGCGCACCACTGCAGGGGGCGCTAGAGTCGGCTCCCATGGGTACTACTGAGGGAAAAAAGTTGTCCAGCATCAGTGCATGTGGCACATGCACACACTTACTTTGGGAATGGACATGACAAAGCACTCGAAAAAGAACACTTGCACTTGCCGCTTCCTCAGGAAGGTGGCAACCACCGCCATACACTTGGTAAAACCTCAAGGGGCTCCTGACAGTCCGAAAAGGAGGATTGTAAACTTTTAATAAGCGTGGTTTATCATGAACCTTCTGTGAGATGGAACTACTGAAATATGAAAGTAACCTTTAGGTCGAGGGCAGCATACCAATCTGTGGGATCCAGGGAGGGGATGATCACAGTCAAAGAGACCATGCGAAACTTCATCTTCTTCATGAATCTGTTGAGGTTTCACAGATCAAGAATGGGTCTGAGACCCCCATGGCCCTTGAGACTAGGGAATATCAGGAGTAGAACCCCTTTTTCCTTAGTTCTGGAGAAACCTCCTCCACTGCCTCTATTCGTAGGAGCTCTTGTACCTCCTGCATAAGAAGTTGCTCCTGAGAAGGGTCCTTGAAGAGAGAGGTGAAGGGGGTAGGAGGATGGGAAGGAGGAGAATTGGAAAGAACATCCCAATTCTACCATGTGCAGCACCCAAATGCCTGAGGTGATATGGGTCCCTGCTTGGTAGAAATGGGACAGATGATTCAGGAAACAGGGGGAAGGAACATGGGTTTGGACTGGTGTGTCGCCCTCAGGCACACCTTCAAAATTATTGTTTGGAGCTAGAAGGCTGTCTTGCTGAGCTCTGACCCTGGTTAGGTAGGGGCTGTAGTGTCCTGCACCTGCTGCTCCTCCTTCTAGAGTAGTCCTGCCTCTGTTGTACCCAGTAAAATCGTGAGGCAGGTTGGGGTTCAAAGTGTTTCCTCTGGGTGCTCAAAGTATTTAGGCCCAAGGATTTCAGGGTAGCCCTAGAATCCTTTATGCTGTGCAGTTTGGAGTCAGTTTGCTCCAAAAACAATCCCGAGACCTCAAATGGCAGATCTTGTATTGTTTGCTGGACCTCCCGGGAGAGGCCTGACACCTGCAGCCATGAGCATCTTCTCATCGTGATTGTCGAGGACATTGTCCGTGTGGCACAGTGCACTACATCCAAGACTGCCTGTAGTGATGTTCTCGCCATGGCTTTACTTTCCTCTACGATTGCAGCAAACTCTTGTGTGGATTTTGTCATGGTCTCCCAGAAGTTAAAATTGTAGCAGCTCAGAATGGCTTGATGGTTGGCTAGGCAAAGCTTGAGCCTTTCAGTAGAATACACCTTCTTACTGAAGAGATCCAGCTTCCTGGAGTCCATGAACTTAGGTGTTGGTGCCTGATGTCCTTGTCTCTATCATTTGCTGCTAATACCACCAGTGACCCTGGTTACGGGTGTGTAAAGAGATACTCATGCCCTGTGAAAGGGCAAAGTACTTCTGCTCTATCTCCTTAGCCAATAGGGGAATAGGCAGATGTTTGCCAGTGTCTTAGTGGTGGCTTGAATTGTCTTGATGAGGGGAAGAGCTACCTTAGAGGGGTCCTCTGGTGCCAGAATGTCCACCATAGGGTCCTCCAACTCCCACACCTCTTCAGCTTGGGGACCTGTGATTTTTGCCACCCTCCTAAGAAGCTCCTGGTGGGCTCTCTTATCCACTGGAGGTGGCACAGCTGAAGCTCCCGCTACTGCTTTGTCTGAGGATTACAATGCCCTGCATGGGACTAGATCTTTCTGTCCTACAGGGTCCCGTGATTCCCTTAAAACATCCCTCTTGGTACCAGAGACCTCGCTGGTACCGGTCCCTGCATTATGCTCTCTTCTCCCTTTGGCGCCTGAGTCATCATCCCTCTTGGTAATGCAGGGAGATGGTCAGGTCACTGAAGGTCATGGGCTCCTTACTTGAGAGGCAATCAAGTAGGACTTTCTGAACTAGGACCACTGGACTTGATGGTAAGCCCATGGAGTCCAAAAGGGCCATTGCAACCGCATCTACCACTGTGCTAGCCATGGTACCATAAAAGGGTCTTTGTCCCTGCTCCTATCTATAGCTGTGCCCCTGCGATCAGTTCTGGCTGCGCCTAGAGACATAGGATTTTGCCTCTGAGCCAAATGATTGAGACTCTGAGTGCAGGGATCATAGCAGTGCTGAGTGGGACGGAGCCAGGAAGCAGTGCCGAGTGGAGGACAACCAGCGTTGTGTCATGGCAGGCTTGCCTCTTGATGGCACCGTAATTTGCGGTGGTGCTGGAGGTCTTATCTCCTGCTGCTTCCTTCTGGCAGGGGGCTGATGTGCCATCATGGCTATTGGGTCTCTAGCCACTTCAAATGTGTCCAGGGGCGAAGAAGACTGTGGTTCCCCCCACTTGGCTCTCCCTGTTGGATGAGTCCAACAGTACCGGACTCAATGGTTCTGGCTCAGGTGGAGAAGATACCGAGTGCCCCAATGTGAGACACACCCAGGTATCACCTTTCCTTGCAGTCTTCACTGTAGGGGAATGATCCCTATCTGACTTCTTCTGCAGCACCAGAGAATGGGAACGCTGCCAGGTCTTCAGTGCCGGGGAGTGCCGATGCCAGGATTCCTTTGGTGCCAAGTCCTTCTTCAGCACCATAGCCTGCCTTAGAAAGGCCAGCGTGCTCCACACCGATGTGCTGGGTTCCAAGTCCGAATGGCTCGGTTGGGGGCGGAGAGCTGCTTCCCCTAGGCACTTGACACAGGATTCGTGAGGATTGCCCTTTGGCATAGGCTTGTGGCAGATCCTGCCCAGTTTGAATCCTTGGGACCGAGGCATGGTCCAGTCCTAGGGAGTAAAAATGGGGGAAAGGGGGAGCAAATTAAACTTACCTAACTACTATTACTAACTAACTAAAAACTATTTACAGATTTTGAAGAACTACTACACTAGGTGAATACCTGTCCATGGGAGAGGCAAGAGGCTCCAACAACCGTCAAAGGCGGTAAGAAGGAACTGAGGAGGCAGCAGGTCATCCAGGCCCTATATTCAGTGCCATGGAGGCACCACTCCAGAGGATGTCTGCACTGGCCCGACGGGTACCGTTAGGGGAAAAACCTTCCGACGACTGTGCACGCGGCACGTACACAGCTAATTGGAAACAACATGAGTAAGCACTCGAAGAATATTAAGTAATCAGGAACAGACAGACTGGGCAGGCTTGATGCCACCTGGTTTGCCAATAGTGTAGAGAGTCAATATCAATGTTGAGGTAGTCAGTACCAGACTCAATGGATGCCCCATGGCTAGTACTGGAGTCGATGATACAGTGTCCAACTGATTTCGGCATGGTACTAGGCAGGGCTTAGACAATCCAGCTCCATCTTGGTACTGGAAGACTCATGGTATTGGTCAGCATTTTCTTCTCAGAAAATGTAGAGGAGTCTCTCTGAGTCCTGGAATGGCCAGAGGAAGGTGAACAATGTCTCTTCCAGTTAGGGGAAGTATCAGACCTCAAGCTTAGAGCCACATTCCAAGTCGGCTTGGAAAGAGAAAGCAAAGCCAGATGATCCGAGGAGGTCCCCAGTGCTGAAGAGGGCTTCATGATCGGCTCTTCGGATGCAAGTCCCTCGCCACCAGAATTCTCTTTTTAAACAACTTGCATGTAGAGCACCTCTCTTTAATGTGCCCCACTCCCAGGCACAACAAACACTGTGTGGGGAGTCAGTACTGGGAATAGCCACCCCATAAGACGGACATTTAAGCCCAGGTCAGGGCATCACCAGGGTAACAATCTATCCATCCTAACTACTATAACTAAACAAACTACACTAATAATGAATATGCAAAAAGTCCCAGAAAAAAACAGAGATAAACAGCATGAAGTAAACTACTACACCAAAGACTCCAACTCTAGCCCCGTGGGTGATGAGACGGAACTAAGGGGGCTTGGGATGGTGCTGTTCTTAAATAGTCTGGGGGGGGGATACTACGGGCCAGAGGGCATAAGCACCACCAATATGGGTATTGCTAAGCAAAGTTCTTGAACTTTGGTAAGCTTTGCACGCACACATCTAAGTGGAATACATGTCTACAATCACTTGAAGAACCTGAAACTCTCTCTGAGAGGTGTGAACTACTCCATGTAGCTCAATGTGGCATTTACTCCAAGACCCACTGCTCTGGGGAGCCCTACTAACAATATCCCATCAGGGGAGTCCATGTAGCAGGAGGTGAAGAATGCAACAAGCCCTATCCATTCACCCAAGATGACACATCTCAGTTGCTGGGGTAAGCACTGAGATCCCCCTTGTTGATACTCCTGCCTCTGTGAGGACTAGGAAACAGGCAGTAAAGTTTTCCCACAGTGCCTCATGGTCATAGGGCTACAGTAGCCACATTTCAGAAGGGTGCTAAGGACTCTGGGATATAGTTGGTTTGACTTGGGTCTGCATGCTGCAGTATGGGTGCCAGAGCCCCAAGTTGGAGCACAAGTTAGAAAAGTCAACATAGGGTTAAAATTCAGTGTAGCTGTTCAAGCCCAGGATTGCCCAACACCAGTCAGCTGATCAAGTCTCACTAACCCTGGGTTTACATTGCAGTGTAAACATAACCAGAAAGAGCAGGTGGCCCTAGGCTCAAAGGGAGGGGCCATCTGTCATGCTGGTTATATTGGAGGGGAGGGCGGCATTCAACATATGATTTAACATCAATATGTCAAAATCACAATAATTCACGTGAGATATGCCATGCCAGATACTGTTAGAAAGGCTGTAATGTGCTAAGTAAGATGATGATGTTTATGTTCATGTATTATATGTGAAATGGAAGTTGTGGATGTATTTGATATTTGGGTACATCAATTTGGGCTGGCTGGGAAATACCCCAGACAGAGAGGCGGCAGAACAATAGCCTGCTTAATGGCCCATTAAGACACTCACGGATGAAAGGCACCCAGGAAGAAACTAAAGGCACACCTGAAGAGTTACCAGAATTGGCCCATGTGACTCTGGACTCCATTTTAGTTCTTGTAATATTCCACAAGACCGCATGGCCAAGGCCAGAGGGTATATAAGGCCAAGCCACAGAATCCATTTTGTCTTTTGTTCCTGTTCAGCTACAGACACATACCTGCCTCTGGATCAATTCACTTGCAACTGAACCGAAGGACAAGACCCATCCAGGTACTGGATGTATACCAGAGGAACTGTACAAGCCTGCAACTCCACAATTCTTCTAGAAACCTGATGTATATGGACTTTTAATCATTTGTATGTATCTGATTGCTCTAATCCTTTAACATTTCTCTTATGGTTTCTTTCTTTCTTTTTACAATAAATCTTTATTTTTAGTTACTAAAGGATTGGCTGTGGCAGCATGGTATTTTGGGTAAGATTCAAACTTATATTGATCCGATACTGTGGCTGACCCCTTGGAGTCAGAGGGGACCTTTTTAGTAAAGAGCATAGAGTTTAAATAACTGGTCTCTTTACTGGACCTAGTGGCTGACTGGGAGCCAGAGGCTGAAATGCAGTAAAGGGGGCTGTGTGTATTTATGTACTGGCTTCTTGATAACCGGTTTGGGGGAGTCAGAAGCACAGTCTGAGGCTGGTTGGGAAGTCTGACTTCAGTGTCACCCACCAGCGCTGGGAGAATCTGCTCTCCGTTTACAGCCTGCTCTACCCTTGGCATTATCAGGTGGCTATCCTGGGCACGGGATGGGTCACACCATCAACCAGTCAGCACTACCCTGAGAGTCAACAGAGGAGGCAGATGATGATAAAAGAAAATTATCAACAGAAGACTGTGTAGCGGTGGACATATCTATTGCTGAAAAGGGGCTAAATCCACAGTTTGGAAAAATTACGACATTGTACTCAATGATCATCCATTTGGCTATGTGCAATGCAAATCTTGCAAAATATTACTTTATTATAACTGCAAAAAGAGAAAATTGATCACTGCAGCAGCATACTAAAAAGGGATATATCCGCTCTGTAGTAGCTGGGACAAGTCAGTTATGTATGACTTCTTTTATTCAGACTGAAAAAAATATATCTGTAAATTTAAAAAAAGGAAAAGTTACTCACCTTGTGCAATAACTGGAGTTCTTCAAGCTGTGTGTCCTTCTGGGCATGCCACTTCAGGTGCACAAGAACCACTGAGCCTCTGATCAGAGATTTTTGGTAGCAGTGCCTGTTCAGCCCACGCATATGCACTACACATGCTTGTGCCCCATAGTGAAGATAGAGGAGGAGGGAGCATCAAAACAGAATCTAAGACAAAATTAGTGCCAACTGCAACATCTGATCTATGGCATGAACCAAAGGATTGTGGGGGGAGAAAGTATGTCCTTGAAGTCCTGGATGCAGCTCTGCAAAATTTCAGCAACTGAAACATTCTTGAGTAATGCCATGGAAGTAGACTGTGACCTTGTAGAACCTTGTCTAGAAGGAGGTTGAATATTAGCAATGTCATAACATGAAATTATACACCCAGAGATCCATCTGGAGAGCCTCTCGGTGGAGACTGTGGAGCCCCTGGAACTGTCCGCAATTGAAACAAACAGCCTCGGAGACTTTCATAAAGGTTTGGTTCTGTCCAGCTAAAAGACTAATGCCCATCTGACATCTAACATATGGTAGGCAGCTTCGTGTCAAGTCTGCTGTGGTTTTGGAGAAAAAAATTCAGAGATGGATGGTCTCATTCATCTGAAATTCAGAAGACACCTTGGGTAAGAACTTGGGATGTAGTCACAATGATACTTTGTCCTTGAAAAACACTGTAAGGGGGGGATCTGCCACTAAAGCACCCAATTCTCCAACCCTCAAAGTGGAAGAAATGGCCACCAAGAAAGCTGTTTTCATGGCTAGGAGAAGCAGTGAACATGTAACTAATGAGTTGAAGGGATGTGTCATAAAGTAATTAAGAACGAGGTTCAAGTCTCCTACAGGAGTAGGTTCTCTAATTTGTGGAAAGAGGTTCATCAATCCTTTAAGAAACCTGACGGTCATGGGGTGAGCAAAAACTGAAAAACCTTCTACCGACAAGTGAAAGGTACATAGACACCAAGAAGAACTTGAGAGAACTCTTAACAAGATTGGATCTTTTTAATTCCAATAGGTAGACTAGATCTGTGGGAAGAGGAGAGTGAATAGGAGAATCCTGATGATGGGAATACCAGTGGTGAAATCTCTTCCATTTCTGAAGGTAAGTAGTTCATGTAGATGTTTACTGTGTAATAATATCTGTTGCACCTCTGTTGAACAGGAAGTCTCTACCTCCAAGAAACGTCAAGAAGCCATGCCTGAAGTCATAGAATTTTTAACAATAGGTGATGACTGATAGCAAGTTTCAGCAGTGGACGAGAAGTGAGTCAAATTAGGTAAGGATACCAAACTTGTCTTTGCCAAGTCAGTGCAATCAAAATGACCATGGCCTTGTCTTGCTTTATCTTGTTCAAAACTCAGAAGAGCAATGGTGTGAGTGGGTACTTGTAAAGCAGGCTCTTTGCCCATGAAATAAGGAAAACATCTCCTACCTAAAGAGTGAGAGATCTAAACACCCTTCGAAAAAAATTTCTTGCATTTTTTGTTGATGACATATGTAAAGAAATCCACCTCTGGAACCCCCAAGTTAAGAATCTGTTGTTGAGGATTCATAAGTCCCCATGGGAGAACTACCTGCTGAGCTCATCTACTATGGTATTTTGTATACTAGAGAGGTAAGAAACGGAGATTACTATTTGGTTGGCTGTGCACCAATTCCAGTGTTTTACTGCTCCATTGCAAAGTGAGAGGGAATGCACCCTGCCCTGACAATTGATGCAAAACATGCAGGCCAAATGCTCTGTCACGAACCTGATGGATTTAGCTATGAACAGAGAAAGAAACTGAATACAAGCATTTCTCACTACTCTCAAGTCTAGAAGGTTGATATGAAGGAGCCTTTCTTGGGATGACTATTTGTCCTGGATTGTGTGTGACCTCAGATGCACCCCATATCCCAAGAATGATGTGTCTGATGTTATGATGATGGTAGGATGATCTTAAATAAACAGGACTCCTGCATAGATCCATTGTATTGGTGTCAAAGTGGATTTCTCAAGATTGAGTTGGAGGCCGAAACTGCGAAATAGTGACCTTGTCACTTGTACTGCTGACAATACCTCTTGATAAGAGGGACCCTTGAGCAATTAATTGTCAAGATAGGGAAAGACGATTATCCCCAGATGACACAGGTGGGGAGTTACGACTGCCATGAGCTTGAGAATACGCTTGGAACCGAGGTGTGGCCAAAAGGGACCATGCAATACTGGCAGTAGTCATGGTTGACTACAAAGTGAAGAAACCTCTTGTGAGAGGGATGAATCATGACATGAAAATAAACATCCTGAAGTTTGAAAGTTGCAAACTAATCCTCAGAATCTATGGAGGGGATTATAGCTGCAAGAGTCATCATCCTGAATGTCAGCCGGTTTACATATTTGTTCAGATGTCAGATTTAATATTGGCCTTCATCCCCTGTTCTTTCTGGAAACCAGAAAGTAGTTGGAATAAAACCCCTCTTCCCCTGTGCTGTGCTGGAACGGGTTCTGTAACTCCTAAGCATAGATGAGAGGTGACCTCCTGTTTCAACAACTGATCATGAGATGGGTCCCTGAAAAGGAATGGAGAAGCAGTAGTAGGAGGGAGGGATGGAGGTGAAGAGAATGGTGTAACTGGACCTTACAACCTTCAAAACCCACTTGTTGAATGTTATGGCCTAACATGCAGATTGGATGTATCCAAAGGTGGGGGGAGAGGATGGAAGAGTGCAGTCATAAACCCCCGTGGAGTGGGCGGGTCAGACTCTCAACCAAATCATCAAAATTGGATGGTTGGGATGAAGCAGCTGTGGCAATAGCTGGCTTCTTCTTGGAATATCTTGGTCTCTTGGTTGGAGGGTCAGGTGGTCTACAGAAAGTAGAAAGCTGGAAGAGATCTCTGGGCTGTTTGACACCTGCTAAAATTTTTCTTTTATTCACAGGTGTATAAATCCAAAGGGATGTAAACGTTGCCCTCAAATCCTTCAAATTGTGATGGGAATTGTCAGTAGAATCCAAAAATAACTTGTGATTGTCAAAAAGAAAGTCCTCTACAGTAAACTGTACCTTCCTGAGGAATCTGGACAGCTGGAGCCAAGATGGTTGTGACATCAGGATTGCAGTAGAAATGGACTGGGCTGCAGTATTGACTGAGTTGAAGGAGGCCTACATAAAGATGTCTTTGCCAAGAGCTGACCTTCATTTATGATGGCCTTCATAGTGCTCATGGGACAAGTACCTCCTATGACCAAAATGATCAAGACACTTATATGGTGTCCTTGGGGTTATGTTGCCTCCCACATTCATTAACTGCATACACAACCAAGGAATTCCATTTCAGATGTGAGAATAAAATTCTGAATCCTTGGCCAGGACATAGTATTTTTGTTGTCATGTTTGCATGTATGGCGTGCTGTTGCAGGAGTTTGCCAGATCATCTTGGCTGGCCCTAAAAGAGCCTCATTAATAAGAAGTACCACACATATTGAAGCTGAGGCACGTAAAATCTCCAGGAGTTTATGATGGGAGTTCTGGGTTTCCTCAAGAGAAATATGAAGTGGATCCGTGACTTGCTTCATCAGCTTCTGGAACCATCAAAAGTCATCTACCATGGAAGGCTGTGGAGGCCTTATAGCCTCATCTGACAATGATGATGAAACATTTGTGTGAGGAGTTACTTTCTTGTCAGCTGTTGCCTTCTGTTGTTTCAAGGTCTCCTCTAGTGGTTCTGGTTAGTGAGGAGAGAATGAGAGCACAGGAGAACAAGACTGTCTATTCTCCCTATGAGAAGGACTCAGAACTCCTAAAAATTATTGGCAGTAGAGAACCCATGGATCACAGTAAGACAATTGAGAAGGACCACTGGGCATAGGAGGAGATAGTCACTATGGGTCATCCCAGCTGTTGGAAGGTGGAAGTCATCTATCCTCCCTTCTCTCTGTGTGCAGAGGAGAGTAATGTCTCTTCGAATAAATAGGAGACCCTTGAACAGAAAGCTATGAGTCCGAATCAGAGTCCTCTTCCATATGGAGTAAATAATTAAGCAATCAATTTGCAAACACCTAGAAGATAATAAGGTGATAAGTAACAGTAAACATGGATTTGTCAAGAAAAAAATCATGTCAAAACAACCTGATAGCTTTCTTTGACAGGGGAATATGCCCTGTGTATGGGAGGAAGAGGTAGATGTGGTATATCTTGACTTTAGTAAGGCTTTTGATATTGTCTTGCATGACTTTCTCATAAACAAACTAGGGAAATACAACCTAGATGGAGCTACTATAAAGTGGGTGCATAACTGGTTTGAAAATTCCCAGAAAGTAGTTATCAGTGATTCACAGTTAAGTTGAAAGGGCATATTGAATGGGGTTCTGCAGGGATCAGTTCTGGGTCCGATTCTGTTCAATATCTTCAACCATGATTTAGATAATGACATTGAAAGTACAATTATAATGTTTGTGGACGATACCAGGCTGGGAGGAGTTGCAACTGTTTTGGAGGATAGAATTAAAATTCAAAATGATCTGGACAAACTGGAGAAATTGTATGAAGTAAATATGATGAAATTCAATAAAGACAAATGCAAAGTACCTTAAAGACTAACAAATTTATTTTGGCATAAGCTTTCGTGGGCAGAAACCCACTTTGTCAGATGCATGAAGTGGAAACTTCACTTAGGTAGGTATATATACACACACATGCAAGGATGGGTGAGTTACCTTACAGTGAGGAGGGCAAGTGTTAACGAGATTAATTCAATCAGGGTGGATGAGGCCCATTCACAACAGTTGATGAGAAGGTGTGAATGCCAAAAGTGGGAACATTATTTTTTGTAGTGGGCTAGCCACTCCCAGTCTCTATTCAGACCTAGTCTAATAGTGTCAAGTTTGCATATGCATTCCAGTTTTGCGCTGGAGTTTGTTTTTCAAGATTTTGTTGAAGTATGGCAACTTTCAAGTCTGTTACTGAGCGTCCAGGGAGATTGAAGTGCTCTCCTACTGGTTTTTTAATGTTACCATTCTTGATGTCTGATTTGTGTCCATTTATTCTTTTGCGTGGAGACAGTCTGGTTTGGTCAATGTACATGGCAGAGGAGCATTATTGGCACATGATGGCGTATATCACATTAATAGATGTGCAGGTGAACGAGCTCCTGATGGTGTGGCTGATGTGGTTAGGACCTATGATGGTGTCACTTGAGTAGATATGCGAGCAGAGTTGGCAATGGGATTTGTTGCAAGGATAGGTTCTTGGGTTAGTGCTTCTGTTGTATGGAGTGCAGTTGCTGGTGAGTATTTGCTTCAGGTTGGGGGGCTGTCTGTAAGCGAGGACTGGCCTGCCTCCCCGGGGTTTGTGAGAGTGAGTATATTAAGGATAAAGAGTAGCCATATATATTTATCTGCTACCATGTAAGGCCTTTTTTTTTTTTTATTTGTCATAGCTTTGTGCATCAGCAGGGCATTTAAGTTAAAGCAGGCATACAGTTGTGAAAGTGCTATTGTGTTCCACTGAACAGGACTCTCAGTCTTCTGGATTATCTAGCAGTCCGTCACTCTCAGTTTTCTTCTCTGGTGATGTATATAAGAAGTTACAGCAGATATACAGAGGAAAGATCAGAAGTCTGCTATCCAAGTTCATTACTACTTGTTCCTGATCTTTCTCAAAGGTCAGGATCTAATATCCTGTGGTTCTACTGCAAATAAGTTTCCCACTGCTATCAAAAGAGGCTAGACATAACCTGAATGCTATGTTTCTCCGTGGTTGCAGATCAACTGAACCACTGCATGGTTGACTCAGTGTGTTTTATTTGAAAATGATGTAACGATTTGTATATGTGACAAGCAGGTCAAAGCCAAAGTTAAACCCAGTCCATCGCCAGCAGTAATCACCGTCCTTTGGAAGTTTCCTACCACACCTCATGCTGTTTCCTTCAAGTTCTTCTTTATTGATTTTTTTGAGGCCCAATATTATTGTCTTGTTCTGCTCTGAGCATGGCAAACCACTGCTGTTTGTAAACAGAGGACAGCCATTCTGAAGGTATTAGAGTATCTCGCTCAATAATGCTTGCTGATGCCAAATCACTGATGATGTATTGCAATCTCAAGTGTTTGAATACTGTCAAGAATGCTCTTCCTTGTTCAGATTCTAAGAATGCAATGTCATCCTCAAAATCTTTTCTACACTTGGAAAACTAGGTTAAGGGTCATCTTCTAGGATAGACTGTAGATGTGTTGGCAAGGTTTTAGCTGGCTTATACCCAAATAAATTTGTTAGTCTTTAAGGTGCCACAGGACTTTCATTTTGTCTTGACTATACTGTTTCTGTTGGGTAGATAAGCGAATTTCAACCTCCCTTGCAGTGGTCAAAGGTGAGGTCTGGCACACTATGTGACATACATGCACACCAACATGTGACCCAGAAGCTGCCAACAGCTTCGGTGTTGTAGCCTGTCCTTGAAGTTGCTGTATGTTGTCTGTTATAGTTCAGAACCTCTGATGAAGTAGGTATGCTCTCACCAGTTTTGAATCTAACACTGCCCCTTTGAATTTGATGATTTGTGTTGGGATAGCGTGGATTTGTCTATGTTGATGCTTAGGGCCCAGAGAGGCAAAGAACTTTAGAGTTTTGTGACCTGTTTTGTGTTTAGAGTTTTGTGACCTGTCGAGTCCTCTATAAGCCAGTCATCCAGATAAGTGTATACTGGATTCCTGGTTGATGGGCACTGTACTATCGCAAAAGGAGCAGATCTTAAACCCTAGACACTTGCTTTCAGCTATTTTAGACTATGTACAGGAGATATAGCGGAAGAAGGAAAACCTATCAATGATTTGAATCTTATTACATCTATAATAAAGAACTCAAATGATTAATCTATTGGTTAAAAAAAATCCCTAACTACTAGAACAACAATAGGCCTATTAATGTAAGTGGTGACGGACAGTGCAAGGTTCTGTCTTGCAGCCATTGGTAGTAAGAAGGAAATATCAGAGACCTTTTGAAGATGCATGGCTCCACCTCCTATACCTTCAGCTACAGTGGTTGCAAGGGCCCCAGAGCACAGGCACAGCCCCAGCGTACAATGCTATTTCAAAAATAGCCAATCCTGTGCACAGGGGGAGCAGGCACACAATCAGTGGAATCTGTGGGCAAGCACTCAAAAGCAATATTCGCAAGGAAAATTTCTATTTCTGCACCACCAGATATTCAAATCTCAGCAGTATGAAGTGATGTAAAACATCTTAGGGACAGTGGACAGGATTATGCTCTAACAACTTATCAGACGTTGGTGTTTTCATCAACAGACGCAAACGGCTAAAGGCTTTCAAAGAAGTAGCCTCTGATTTTAGGGGTCCAACCTGAAACCAGATTTTCCGAAGTGCTGAATTCCCATACCTCCAACTGAAGTCAAATGGCATTGCAGCTGCTTAGCACTTCTGAAAATCAGTCCCAAGATTTCTCATGTTAGGCACCTAAAAACAGGTGGTCACTTTTGAAAGTGTCAGCTTTAGTATCCAACCTGAAGCAGTTGATGAACAATGGCAGGCATAATTAAGTTGCTGCCAGACAAGGTTCTGAGGCCTACCCAAAAAGAAACCATGCCTTTGAGGAACGAAGGTTCAATGACATAATGGTAAAAATGAGTGCGACGGTGGAAGAACCATCTACACCAGGGCTCCCTCTTGTAAATCACTGGTAGTGCAGATAAGAATTTTTTTTGTAAAACTCCCTGTTGTAGACAAGGTTTTGGAGACTTAGGGCAGAAAGTATTATTATTTGCATCTTGCACAGCTCTGAACACAATGTTGACACTTTACTAATACTAAATACTACTACCAAAATTAAATAAAAGCTCTAGGGATGTCTCTAAGAAAAGACGACGAAGGAGGTTTCTGCCCACAAAAGCTTATGCCCAAATAAATTTGTTAGTCTTTAAGGTGCCACAGGACTCTCACTGTTTTGCTAAAAACAGTCTAACACAGCTACCCCTCTGGAACTTTAAGAAAATACCTCATTTCAACAGACAATGAAAGATGAAAAACAGGATAAAAACACCTTGAAAATTTAAGAAAATGAACAAATGAAATTGTATTACAGTTAGGGCATAAGGGAACAGATACAATTTAGGTGTTACTTAAGAGTTTACGTTCTAAAATGCCATTTTTAGTGGCTTTAAACTGTCAAAAAATCTAATTTTTGGAGTTGAAAAATCCATACCCGAGCGACATAATTATACCAACCTAATCCCCTGGGTAGACAGCACTATGTTGACGGGAGGGCTTCTCCCGCTAACATAGCTACCATCTCTTACAGAGGTGGAGTACCTGTGCTGACAGAAGCAGCCCTCCAAATGGTGTAGATAGCATCTTCACTGAAGTGCTACAGCAGCGCAGCTGCACTGATGCAGCTATGCCACTACGGTGTTTAAATGTAGACCTGCCCTGAGCCTCTGGGCTTCAGCACTCCGGTCTCTCACCATGAGCTCTGCCCAGTGAGTCCAATTGAACTAGACTCCCGGTAAAGACTTGGACACACTTCAGGGACTAACAACAACAAAAAAAAAAACCCTTGGTGGAGTTTGAAGGACTAAGACTGACTCCTATCACAGAGCCTGCTGGGGTGACAGGAGGGCGATCTCTGCTAAGCTTATTAGCATGCATGTAGGTTCTTTTATTGCTTTTAATGTTTTCTCTGTTATGCTTTCACCTTAAGAATAAATGTGCTTGCTTAAAAAGAGCTGTGTGGTAACTTGCAACAGCTGGCAGTCATGCTGTTGATAGCCTTTGAAGAGAAAGCAAAGTGCATATGGTTGCTTGTTTAGGAAGTCTGGTTTGCTGGGGAAATCACAATGTAGACAAGGAAGTGTGTGCCCAGAAAAGCCCCAGTCAGCAGGGAGAAAGATGCAGGTCTACCCAAGAGAAGTGACTGCTGAGGAGCCAGGAGCCTACAGCTGGTGCCTTTGGTGTACTATGAGGGGGATATACAGGTGCTGTTGTCCTGACCTGTGACAGAAAACAAGAAAATTCCCCATTTTTGTTATAAATCTTGGCTAACAGCCATTGATGGACCTATCCTCCATGAACTTATTTAATTCTTTTTTTAACCCAGTTACACTTTTGGCATTCACAATATCTCCTGATGAGTTGCACAGCTTGACTGTGTGTTGTTTGAAGGACTTCCTTTTGTTGTTTTAAACATGCCGTCTATTAATTTCATTGTGTAAACTCTGGTTCTTGTGTTATGAGAAGTAAATAACACTTCTTTATTCATGTTCTCCACACCATTCATGATTTTATAGACCACTATCATATCCCATATAATCTCTTTTCTAAAATGAACAGTTCCAGTCTTTTTAATCTCTCTTTATAGGGAAGCTGTTCCACACCCTTAATCATTTTTGTTGCCCTTCTCTGTATCTTTTCCAATTCTAATATAGCTTTTTTAAGAAGGGGTGACCAGAACGGCATTCAATATTCAAGCTGTAGACATACCAGGAATTTATATAGTGGCATTAAAATATTTACTGTCTTCTTAGCTCTCTTTCCTAATGGTTCCCAACATTTTGTTAGCTTTTTTGATTGCTCCTCCACCTTGAGTGGATGTCGTCAGAGAACTATCCACTATGACTCCAAGACCTCTTTCTAGAGTGGTAACAGCTAATTTAGACCCTTTATTTTGTATGTGTAGTTGGGATTATGTTTTTCTGTGTGTATTACTTTGCATTTATCAACACTGAAATTCATCTGCCATTTTGTTGCCCACTGACCCAGTCTGGTGACATCCCTAACTCTTTGCAAACAGCATTGGACTTAACTATCTTGAGTAATTGTCTATGATCTGCAAATTTTGCCACTGCACTGTTTACTCCTTTTTCCAGATAATTTATGAAAAAGTGGAACAATACAGGTCCCAGTACAGATCATTGAGGGACCCTGTTATTTATTTCTCTCCATTGTGGAAACTGACTATTTATTCCTATTCTGTGTTTCTTATCTTTTCACCAGTTACTGATCCATGAGAGGACCTTTCCTAGTATTCCATGACTTCTTACTTTGCTTAAGACCTTTGGTGAGGGACCTTGTCAAAGGTTTTCTGAAAATCCAAGTATCACCCTTTCTCCACATTTATTGACCCCCCTCAAATAATTTTTAATAGATTGGTAAGGCATAATTTCTCTTTACCAAAGCCATGTTGACTATTTCCCAAAATGCCATGTTCATTTATGTGGCTAGTAACTCTATTCTTTAGTATAATTTCAACCAATTTGCCTGATAGTGAAGTTAGGTTTACCAGCCTGTAATTGTCAGGATCACATCTGGAGCCTTAAATAAAATACAGTACAATACAATAAAATAAACGGTGTTAAATTAGCTATCTTCCAGTCATTTCATACAAAGGCTGATTTAAGCAATAGGTTACATACCACAAATAGTTCTGCAGTTTCCTAGCTGAGATCCTTCAGAACTTTTGGGTGAATAGTGTCTGGTCCTGGTGATTCACATTACTGTTTAATTTATCCCAAACCCCTCCCCCTACTGCCACTTCAAACAGGAACAGTTCCTCGGATTTGTCACCTAAAAAATGGCTCAGGGGTGGGAATTTCCCTTACATCATTTGCAGTGAAGACTAATATAAAGAATTCATTTAGTTTCTCCATAAGGGCCTGGTCTTCCTTGAGTGCTCCTTTAGCACCATCAACATCCAGTGGCCCCACTGATTGATTGAGAGGCTTCCTGCTTTGGATGCACTTAAACATTTTTATTGTTAGTTTTTGTGTCCGTTACTAGTTGCTCTTCAAATTCTTTTTTGGCGTATCTCATTATACTTTTATATTTGACTTGCCAGAGTTTATGTTTCTTTCTATTTTCCTCAGTAGGATTTGACGTCTCGTTTTTAAAAGATGCCTTTTTATCTCTAACCGCCTCTTTTATTCTGTTGTTCAGGCATAGTGGCTTTTTACAGCATTCTTACTGGTTTTTATTTTAATGTAGGGTATATCTATAGATGTATATATGTATAGTTTGAGCCTCTAATATGGTATTTTTAAAAAGTTTACATGCAGCTTGCAAGCATTTCACTCTTGTGACTGATCCTTTAATTTCCCTTTAACTAGCCTCCTCATTTTTGTGTAGCTCCCTCTTATGAAGTTAAATGATACTGTGGTGGGTTTCTTTGGCATTCTCCCCCCCACAAGAATGTTACATTTAATTACATTAGAGCTGCTGTTACAGAGTGGTTCAGCTATATTCAGCTCTTGGAACAGATCCTGTGCATCACTTAAGGATTAAATCAAATCAAGAATTGCCTCTCCCCTGGTGGATTCCAGGACTAGCTGCTTCAAGAAGCAGTCATTAACCCAAGCTGTGAGCACTTTTGAAAATTTTACTCTAGGTTCATATTCTATCATGACAGACAAAAGGAAAACCATTTTCAAACATGATAATTTTTTAATATTTGATATCAAATACCAGTTGAATTTAATTTCTGTTTAAATCTTTAGAGTTAGAAAGTTAAAAGCATTATGTATTCATAGCTAACAAAATTGTGCATTTTTGTTTAGCTTTAGTAAGGGTATCACATTTAAAAGCCATCTTATTTTTAAAGTCATTATGGGTGCAAGTCTTTTATTTGACTAAACGTGTGACTAATTCAAACATCAAGATAGCAATGTATTATGAGGACATTTTCAAAGTTCCACAAAACTTGAGCTTCAAGTTCTTATTTACAAAAAAAAAAGTTAGGCCAGAGTCCATAAATTAAGTTACAATGGCAGACACCCTCTATAGTGCCACCTCATTGCAACTCTAATGGGAAAGAGGTTAATGTTGTGCTTGTTTGAGTGTGACTCAGTGGCTTCTTATGGAAGTGCAAGTTAAAAAAACCTGTTATTTATTTTCTCGTAACTGTTGTTCTTTGAGATGTGTTGCATATGTCCATTCCACTCCAGGAGTGTATGCATCCAGTGCGCCGGCACTGAAGAATTTTCCCTAACACTGCCCCAACAGTATTGTATGCACCCTGCAATTCATCATGCCCTGAGCTGAGGGCAGAAAGGGTGTAGCCACCCTGCTCATCCATTTTCTTTGCAGTGGAATCCAGACAGTATTAGACTCTGCCACAGAGACGAAAAGGACAGCTCACAGACTGGATATATGCAACATATTTCAAATAGTTACAAGAAATAACCATTTTTTCTTTCAGTGCTTATGTCCATTCTGCTCCAGGTGACTCAAAAGAAGTTTGTACAGGAGGTGGGGCTAGAAGTCGTATTTAAAGAGGGACTGCAGGACCACCTTTTCCAACTTCACATCATTCCTAGAGACGAATGTAATAGCACAAACTCGCAGATGTATGGACAGAGGACCAAGCTGCCACTCCACAAGTGTCCCTAATGGGAATATTTCCCAAAAAAACAATAGAAGTTGTTTGTGCTCTTGTTGAATGAGCTGACAGTCTTCCCTGAGGCATTATGCCCACCATAACACAACATAAATGATACATAGCTTGGGATTCATTTGGAATTCTCTGTGGAGTCATGGAAGGACCTTTCATTCTTTCCACCTAGGAAGCAGATAGTGAGAAGAATGGAGAGGTCTAGTTCTGTCCAAATAAAAAGCCAGAGGACTATACACATCCAATATGCAGTTTTCGCTCATCTTTGTGACTGAGGTTTTGGAAAAAATACTTACGGTGATGTCTCACAGATACACTGCCTTAAAAGAAATTCTATATATGGTGGAGTTTGCAGATGACAAGAATTAGAGGAGAGGTAAATTATGAAGAGGACAGTTTACAGCTACAGAGACTTCTGAATTGCTTGATAAATTGGGTGCAAGCAAATAATGTGTGTTTTAATATGGTTAAATATAAATATATACCTCTAGGAACAAAATGTAGGCCACACTTACGCCATGACGGGGATGATATACTGGGAAACAGTGACTCTGTAAAAGATGTGGGCTTGCAGTCTGATGCTGTGGCCAAAAGGGATGATGCAATCCTTGAATGCATAAACAGAAGAATTTCGAGTAGGTTTAGAGTACAGAAGGTTACTTACCTGTAATTGGAGGTTCTTCAAGATGTGTAGTCCCTATCTTATTTCACTGTAGTTTATGCATGCATAGCATGTACCCAGTCGGAGAGTTTTGAAGCCAGTATCCATTGGTCCATGCATGCACCTTGGCTTGCCTCATGCTTCTGACCAAGCTGATAAAGGGAAGGGCAGACCAACTGCCTCTTTAGTTCCTTCACCACCAACTAGAAGAACTGAACCAGAGGGGAAGAACAGTGAGTAGTGGAACACAGATAAGGACCACACATCTCGAAGAACCTCCAGTTATAGTTAAGTAATCTCCTCTTCAAGTGATGGTCCTATTTATTCCACTGTAGGTGAATGACAAGCAGCACCTAAGTAGAAGGTGGGAGTGAGAATGAGGATGGTAGGGTTGAGCGGAAGATCACCGTCCCAAAGGAGGCATCAACAGCCGAGTCCTGTACAAAGGCATAATGATTTGCAAACATGGGCATGGAACTCCATGTGCCAGCTTTACAGATGTCCAGGAGGAATACATCGTGGAGAGAGACAATAGTCGCTGCTTGAACCCTGGTAGAGTGAGCTCATATTCCTGAAGGGGAAGGTAGGTTCAAAATCTGATAGAGCAGAATGCACCTAGATATCCATTTAGAAATTCTCTGGGTGGAGATGGCATTTCCTTTAACCCTCTTTGATATCACAACAAACAGTATAGGGGACTTCAGTTGGTCTTGTTCTCTTGAAGGTAAAAGACCAAAGCTTGTCACACATCAAGAAAGTGGAGCTTATGCCTATGTTCCTCTGCAGACACGTGCAGTTTAGGGAAGTGAATAAATTAAAATGAAACTCCAAAACTACTTTAATGATAAATTTGGCATGTAGGTATAAGAAAACTATCTTTGTGGAATACTGTGAATGGAGGGTCTGCCATCATGGCGCCGAGTTCACTGACCCTTCGTGCTGAAGTGATGGCCACAAGGAAGGCAACTTTCATGGATAGAAGGGACATGGAGCAAGTAGATAGAGGCTCAAAGGGGAGACTTGTTAGAACTGAGAGAACAAGATTCAGGTCCCACTGAGGAGTGAGCTTTTGAGAAGGCGGTAAGGTTCATATGAGGCCTTTCTAAAATCAAGTGGTTAAAGGGTGTGCAAAAATGGAGTGGTTTTCAGTAGGAGGATGGAATGCACTGGTCACTGCTAGGTAGACTCAGAGAGCTGAGGGAGAAACCTTAAGATTTTAAAGACAGGATATAGTCTAAGATGTGGGGAACATCTGAAGCATCTGGAGTTACGTCTCTTAGTTGAGTCCAGAAAGAGAAGTATTTCCATTTAGCCAGGTAAGATTTTCTAGTAGAGTGCTTTCTGCTATTCAAGATGATCTCCTGCATAGCCAAGGAGCATGCGTGTGTTAGAGACAGTGTCCATCCAAATACCACAATCTCACGTGCAGTGGTCTTGGATTATGTGTTTGACCTTGTCATTGCACTGGGTCAGAAGATCGTAAAATGTCAGTATGGAAATAGGTGGGAAAAATGACATGTGCAGGAGGTTGAGGAACCAGAACTGTCTGGACCAAGAGGTGGCAATCAGAATGACTGTCACCGTGTCTCATCAGATCTTAAAACCATAGGTTTAGAAGGGACCGCAATGGTCATCTAGTCTAAACGTCCACAAAGACAAAGGATTTCATAGAATCAGATTATGGTTGGAAGGGATCTCAGGAGATCATCTAGTCCAACCCCCTGCTCAAAGCAGGACTAACCCCAGCTAAATAAGCCCAGCCAGGGTTTTGTCAAGCCGCAGTTTAAAAACCTCTAAAGATGGAGATTCCACCACCTCTCTAGATAACCCATTCCAGTGCTCCACCATCCTCCTAGTGAAAAACTTTTTCCTAATGTCCAACCTAGATCTCCCCCACTGCAATTTGAGACCCTTCAGGTAGTTGAAGCCTGCTATCAAATCCTCTCTCACTTTTCTCTTCCGCAGACTAAATAAGCCCAGATCCCTAAGCCTCTCCTCATAAGTCTTGTGCTCCAGCCCCCTAATCATTTTGTTGCCCTCCGCTGGACTCTCTCCAACTTCTCCACATCCTTTTTGTAGTGGGAGGCCCAAAACTGAACACAATACTCCAAATGTGGCCTCACCAACGCTGAGTAGAGGGGAATAATCACTTCCCGCGATTTGCTGGCAATGCTCCTACTGATGCAGCCCAATATGCTATTAGCCTTCTTGGCAACCGGGGCACACTGCTGACTCATATCCAGCTTCTTATCCACTGTAACCCCCAGGTCCTTTTCTGCAGAACTGCTGCCTAGCTCATCGGTCCCCAGTCTGTAGCTGTGTGTGGGATTCTTCCGTCCAAAGTGCAGGACTCGGCACTTGTCCTTGTTGAACCTCATCAGATTTCTTTTGGCCCAATCCTCCAGTTTGTTTAGATCCTTCTGTATCCTATCCCTACCTTCCAGGGTATCGACCACTCCCCCTAGCTTAGTGTCATCTGCAAACTTGCTGAGGGTGCAATCTACCCCATCCTCCAGATCATTAATGAAGATGTTGAACAAAACTGGCCCCAGGACCGACCCCTGGGGAACTCCGCTTGTGACCGGCTGCCAGCTAGACATGGAGCCATTGATCACTATTTGTTGAGTCCTATGCTCTAGCCAGTTCTCTATCCATTTTATAGTCTATTCATCCAACCCATACTTCTTTATCTTGCTGATAAGAATACTGTGAGAGACCATAACAAAAGCTTTGCTAAAGTCAAGGTATATCACGTCCACCGCTTTCCCCACATCCACAGAGCCAGTCACCTCTTCATAGAAAGCAATCAGGTTGGTCAGGCATGACTTTCCCTTGGTGAATCCATGTTGACTGTTCCTGATCACCTTCCTCTCTTCCAAGTGCCTTAAAATGGATTCCTTAAGGACCTGCTCCATGATTTTTCCAGGGATTGAGTTGAGGCTGGCCGGTCTGTAGTTCCCTGGATCCTCTTTCCTCCCTTTCTTGAAGATGGGAACTATATTTGCTTTTTTCCAGTCCTCAGGGACCTCCCCCTGTTGCCACGAGCTTTCAAAGATAATAGCCAATGGCCCTGAAATCACCTCAGCCAACTCCCTCAGCACCCTCGAGTGCATTGCATCTGGCCCCATGGACTTGTGTATGTCCAATATTTCTAAATAGTCTTGGACCTGTTCCTTCAGCACTTCGGGATGTTCACCTCCTTCCCATTCTGTGCCGCCCAGTGCAGTAGTCTGGGAGCTGACCTTGTCTGTGAAGACAGAGGCAAAAAAGGCATTGAGTACCTCAGCTTTCGCCACATCCTCTGTCACTAGGTTGCCTCCCTCATTCTGTAAGGGGCCCACACTTTTTCCCTAATCTTCCTCTTGTTGGTAACATACCTGTAGATACCCTTTTTGTTCCCCTTCATGTCCCTTGCTAGCTGCAAGTCCAATTGTGCTATGGCCTTCCTGATTTCATTCCTGCATGTTCGAGCAGCATTTTTATACTCCTCCCTAGTCATCTGACCAAGCTTTCACTTCTTGTAAGCTTCTTTTTTGTGTTTAAGTTCATCAAAGACTTCTTTGTTAAGCCAAGCTGGAAGCCTACCATATTTGCTATTCTTTCTGCACATTGGGACGGTTTGTTCCTGTGCCCTCAATAAGGTCTCTTTAAAATACAGCCAGCTCTCTTGGATTCCTTTCCCCCTCATATTAGCCTCTCAGGGAATCCTGCCCATTAGCTCCCTGAGGGAGTCAAAGTCTGCTTTTCTGAAGTCCATGGTCCGTATCCTGCTGTTCTCCTTTCTTCCTTTTGTCAGGATCCTGAACTCGACCATCTCATGGTCACTGGTACCTTTGTTGCCACCCACTTCTACTTTCCCTACCAAATCTTCCCTGTTTGTGAGCAGCGGTCAAGAGAAGCACAGCCCCAGTTGGTTGCTCCAGCACTTGCACCAGGAAGTTGTCTGCAACACTCTCCAAAAAGTTCCTGGATTGTTTGTGCTCTGCTGTATTGCTCTTCCAGCAGATGTCAGGATGACTGAAGTCCCCTATGAGAATCAGGTCCTGTGAACTGGAAACATTCCCTAGTTGACTGAAGAAAGCCTCATCTACCTCGTCCTCCTGGTCTGGTGGTCTATAACAGAAACCCACCACGATATCACCCTCATTGTTCTTGCTTCTAAGCTTAACCCAGCTTAACTATTGTTAACTACTCTTTGAATATGATTTTTCAACCAGCTGTGCACCAACTTTATAATTTTGTCTAGACCACTTTTCCCTAATTTGTTTATGGGAATGTCATGTGGGATTGTATTGAAAGCTTTCTTCTTCTAATAGTGTCACTATGGGTGCTCCACTTCAGGTGTGTCTGCGTCCCTGTGCTGCTGATTGGATAGCAGTATCCATTGTGTCCACACATGTGCTGTCACTCCTCATGCTGCACCACAAGGCTAGTCATTGCGTGAGGGCTAACTATCCTCAGTTCCTTCTCAACTGCCCCGGCTAGAGACAGCATTTTGCAGTCCATTAGTTCCCATTCAACTGTAAATCTTTTACTTTTCAAACATTCAGTTTGCTTCTTTTATCTTTTTATTTGGTTGTGCCTTTAAAAAAAGAAAAAAGACATTGCTGTGTGTTGTCCCCAGCATGGGGGGAACCCCTGGACAAGGGTGTGCCCAGCTCTCTGGCTTCAAGAAGTGTCACACTTGCAGTGAGGCAATCCCGGTCGCAAACAAGCACCCTCAGGACATTCGTTGTCTGGGTGAAGTTCACAGCCAAAGCAAAAGTTCCCTATGCCAGCAGATTAGACCAAAATCCCACAAAGACAGAGTTTCACCAGAAGGTCATCTTTACGGAGAAGGCTCTCTGACCAAGCCCTCGAATGGGTGAGAGTCTTCCCCACAGCCTTCTACGTTGAAAGCAGCAGGTCGAAAAGATGGTCAGAAGACAGAGCCAGGAGCCCTACTAGCGAGCCCAGGGATAACCGAAAACAATCTCCATTTCGCTCAGTATCCTTGGCACTGTCAGCACCAAGACAAGCCAGTGCCCAGGTCAGGTACCATTGATAGGCCCATGGACCCTTTGGACACGGGCACCGAAGCTGCAGTACTAAAAGACAAGTGTACATATCCTGAGATGCTCCTGGTACGCGATTCTGTTTCGGTATCACCAGCAACACCAGCTTATTCAACACTGGAGAGGTCGGCACAGGCAAGACCTTACCATTGGCATCGCCGCTGCTAGGGCAGTTGGTACCGACACATGGCCCGCAGTCTAAAGACCAAACCATGTTAGAGAGCCCTGACTCTCTGCACTCCTGCACTGGAGCTCTGGAACCATGCCAATGCATCCCTTGTGGGATGGTTGCCACATCTAAATGACCTGAAAGTACAAGAAAAATTGTCACTTTCAGAGACATACCATATCAACCTCCTCGAGTTGAGGGTGGTCAGGAATGCCTGCGCTCACTTCCTGCCCTGCTCCTAGTAGGGTCTCGCATAAAAGTGCTATGGACAACATAGTCTGAATGTATTCTATCAATTGACAAGGGGGAGTCAAATTGTCCTCCCTGTGCTGGGAAGCGATGAAGCTGTGGAACTGGTGCCTCGCTTACAATATCACTCTGTCTGCAGCTTATCTCCTAGGCACTCAGAATTCATTAGCAAGCAGTCTGAGCCACAGGTTCCCATATGACCACGAAGAGCATCACCCAGAACAGAGAACTCGGAGCACCACAAAAAGCTTCATCCCAATTTCTTAAGAGTTAGGGTGTACTCGAGAATATGAGGGAGAGATGCCATGACTGGAGAGGTTTGCCTGGGTGAGCACTAAGCCTGGAACCTAGTCCATTTCTGGGTAAGTGTGATGTGTGGAGGACTTTCTACTATATAGCAGGATCTCCTGTACCTCTTTTTGAGTACAGAAATTGTAGATGTTGGAACCACGTAGCAGCCAAGTCTTGAGGTGGAGGGTCTCCAGGTTGGGATATAGCGGGAGTCCCTTGTCCTGAGAGAGGAGATGCAGCGTGACCTGAAGGGAAAAATCGGTGGGCACATGGCAAGCTGCATCAGGTAAGGATACCAGGTCTGCCTCAGCCACATGGGGGCAATGAGGATCATGAGCGTTCTGTCCCTCTTTATCTTTAACAAGACCTTTGGTAGAAGCGGAAATGGGGGAAAGGCATAAAGATGTTCCTTGTCCCAGGGGAGAAGAGCATCACCCAGAGAGCGCTGGCTGATTCTTGTTCTGGAGCAGTACCGCTTGCACTTTGTGTTCTGATGAGTGGCAAACAGGTCTATGGATGGTGTTCCTCTGAGAGGGCTTACAAGACCCGCTTTCAAGCCTCTGGTCACCTGTTCACTGTCACATCTATTGATGAAAACATTCTTCTTAATTGCAATTACGTTGGCTAGAAGGATTGGGGAAATAGCAGTCCTGATGGCACATTCCCCATATCTGATATTCTTCCCAGATAAGGTCACACTTAGACCTCACCTGAAGTTTATTCCTAAAGTTGCCTAATCATTCCACATGAACCAGTCCTGTAGGAAGGTGCTGTAGCCTCCCCGGAGTCTGGACCCTAGGAAGGGCTGCAGCGACCCGGCCGGACAGAAACAGCCCACAATATTCCGGCTGCCGGACACCTAGGCATCGATAAAACTCTCGCCTGAGTCCTCGCCCGGTTTTACTGGTCGGGGGTGCACCGGGAGGTCCAGGACTATTGTGCCTCCCCTCCCGAATGCCAACGAGTGGCCCGGGCAGAAGTTCCACGAGCTCTACTCGTACCACTTCCCTTGGTGGGGAGTCCATTCGAACGAGTGCCCATAGACCTGGTGGGACTATGGAAGACAATGTCACCCGCTTCCTGAAAGCCATCCCCCTGAAGAACGCCACCGCCCGCACAGTGGCGGGATGGTCAAAGTGTTTGCCCAGGTGGGCCTGCCCCGGGAGCTATTGACGGATCAAGGGACAAACTTCACCTCCCGGCTCCTGCAGGAGGTCTGTGCCATCCTCGGGGTCCAGAAGCTCCGGACCTCAGTCTACCACCCCCCAGATTGATGGCCTGATGGAGCATTTTAACTGTACCCTAAAGCACATGCTGAGGAAGTTTCCCCCCAGAAAACCTGCGGCGGTGGGACCAGCTGATCCCACCCTTGCTCTTGGCTATCCGGGAGGTCCCTCAGGCCTCCACACAATTTTCCCCCTTTGAATTGCTATACTGCCGTCAACCCCGGGGCATCCTGGACTTAATGAAGGAGCAATGGGAGCAGACCCCGTCGCCAACCAAGGGAATGCTCCAATACGTCCTCGAGCTCCAGGAACACCTGCACCAGGCAGGGATGTTGGCCCAGGAAAATCTTCAGGCCACCCAGAAGAGTCAGGCCAAGACATACAAGAGGTGGAGCCCGGGTCCGTTCCTTCAAACCTGGGCAGCGGGTCTTGGTACTACTATCCTCGACGGAGTTGAAGTTGCTGGCCAAACGGCAAGGACCCTACGAGGTCCTTCGACCCATTGGGCCTGTGAATTATGAGATCCACCAGCCTGACCAGAAAAAAAAGAAACAAGTCTACCAGCAAGTTAAAGAAGTATGGGTTGGATGAATGGACTATAAAATGGATAGAGAACTGGCTAGAGCATAGGACTCAACAAGTAGTGATCAATGGCTCCATGTCTAGCTGGCAGCCGGTCACAAGCGGAGTGCCCCAGGGGTCGGTCCTGGGGCCGGTTTTGTTCAACATCTTTATTAATGATCTGGAGGATGGGGTAGATTGCACCCTCAGCAAGTTTGCAGATGACACTAAGCTAGGGGGAGTGGTCGATACCCTGGAAGGTAGGGATAGGATACAGAAGGATCTAAACAAACTGGAGGATTGGGCCAAAAGAAATCTGATGAGGTTCAACAAGGACAAGTGCCGAGTCCTGCACTTTGGACGGAAGAATCCCATACACAGCTACAGACTGGGGACTGATGAGCTAGGCAGCAGTTCTGCAGAAAAGGACATGGGGGTTACAGTGGATAAGAAGCTGGATATGAGTCAGCAGTGTGCCCTGGTTGCCAAGAAGGCTAATAGCATATTGGGCTGCATCAGTAGGAGCATTGCCAGCAAATCACGGGAAGTGATTATTCCCCTCTACTCAGCATTGGTGAGGCCGCATTTAGAGTATTGTGTCCAGTTTTGGGCCTCCCACTACAAAAAGGATGTGGAGAAGTTGGAGAGAGTCCAGCGGAGGGCAACAAAATGATTAGGGGGCTGGAGCACAAGACTTATGAGGAGAGGCTGAGGGAACTAGGCTTGTTTAGTCTGCAGAAGAGAAGAATGAGGGGAGATTTGATAGCAGCCTTTAACTACCTGAAAGGGGGCTCCAGGGAGGATGGAGCTAGGCTGTTCTCAGTGGTGGCAGATGACAGAACAAGGAGAAACAGTCTCAAATTGCAGTGGGGGAGATCTAGGTTGGACATTAGGAAAAGTTTTTCACTAGGAGGGTGGTGAAGCACTGGAATGGGTTACCTAGAGAGGTGGTGGAATCTCCATCTTTAGAGGTTTTTAAACTGCGGCTTGACAAAACCCTGGCTGGGCTTATTTAGCTGGGGTTAGTTCTGCTTTGAGCAGGGGATTGGACTAGATGACCTCCTGAGGTCCCTTCCAACTCTATGATTCTATGATAATAGTTCTCTCTCAAATTGGAAGGAGGTATCTAGTGATGTCAGGCAGGGATCTGTCTTAAGTCCAACACTATTCAATATTTTTAGTAATGACTTGGGTAACAGTGGACGGTATGTTTATAAAATGTGTGGATCTCACCAAGCTGGCAGGGGTTTCAAGCACTTTGCAGGACAAGATGAGAATTCAAAATGATCTTGACAAACTGGAGAGTTGGTCTGAAATCATCTAGATGAATTTCAACAAAGACAAGTGCAAAATACCACCAGCTAGGAAAGAAAAATAAAAAGTATACAACTACAAATTGGGGAACAACTGGCTAGGCAACAGTAAAGTTCAAAAGAATCTGGGAGTCATCACAAATTTAATATGACTCAAAAGCGTGATGCAATTGTGAAAAAGGCTAATATTCTGGACTGCTTTAACAGGAGTGTCATATGTAAGACATAGGAGGTAACTGTCCTGCTCTACTCAGCACTGGTGATGCCTCAGCTGAAGTAATATTTCCAGTTCTAGGTGCCATACTTCAGGAAAGATGTGGATAAATTAGAGAGAACAGAGGAGAATTACAAAAATGACCTGACCTATGAGGAAAGGTTAAAAAATAACTGGGCATGTTTAATCTTGAGAAAAAGACTGAGGGGGGATCTGATGAGAGTCCTAAAATACGTTAGCAGCTATTATAATGAAGACAGTGATCAGTTGTTCTTCACGTCCACTGAAAGTAGAAGTAGTAAAAGGCTTAATCTGCAACAAAGGAGATTTAGAAAGTATTTCCTAATATCTAACCTAACAATAAGGATAGTTATATACCAGGATAGCTTACCAATGGAGGTTGTGGAATCCCCATCATTGCAGGTTTTTAAGAACAGGTTAGATAAACACCTTTCAGGGATGGTCTAGGTATGCTTGATCCTGCCTTGAGGGCAGTGATGGGGGAAATAATAGATGATCTCTCAAGGTCCAGTCTAGCCTTACATTTCTATAAGTGCTGGTGCCAATGATGCAGAATAACATGGTTCCAATGCTAGAAGCATGGGAGTGGATAGCAGCACTATAGAAGATGCTCATCTCTGAACTATTGCCAGTGGGGGTACTGACGTGAGTACTTCACAGTGTGGGTAAGTGGAGACTCAGTTTTGACAGACCCAAAAGGTCCTTTGCATCTGCATATGCCCCTGGAGTACTCCAGTCAGTAATGGTCTTGAATCTACTACAGTCTCAATGGATGTAGCTGGTCTCAACAGCCCCAAGGAGTCAATGGTTCCAATCTGTGAGTGACACTATGAGACTGTTCTGGGGAGCAGTGGAGCTGATGCCCGCCTCTAACCTCAATGCTGTGAGGGTGGATATCAAGTCCCACACTGTAGACAAAAGAAGTACTCTTCTTAGGCTTCGGACCCCTAGCTTGTGCCAAATGCTTACATTTCTTACTGAGAAGGCTCAGAGAAGGAGATTTCTGCTTCTTCCGTAGTCAGAACAATAAGATGCCAAGGCACTACCAACAGGGTAGTGGATGAACTGCACTGGACAGACCTAGTGAGCTCCACTGCTAGTAGAAGTACAGTGTCCATTAGGTCAGTAGTTCTCAACCCATGATCCATGGACCCTTAGGGGTTCGCCATTATAATGAAGGGGGTTTGCACACAGATTGCTCCCTCCCAGAGGTGACACTTGGGGGGAGCACGTGGAGTCACGTCTCCCCACATTTCTGTCCTTCAAAGGGACCAATCCAGAGGGACTACCGCAGACTGCTCCAGAGGGCAATGGGCGTGGGAGACAAGGCTTTGGCCCACCTCTCCCTGTAACGCGCAGCAGCAAGGAGGTAGTGGCTCCCCCTGGCAGCCACACTCACTGCATGTCCATGCTACATGGGGAGGGAGGAAGCACCAGGGAAGTTGGCCAAGCCTCCTCCCTCCCACACTACATGGCGCTGCTTCACCTTCACTGTTGCTCGAGTCCCAGCGCTTCCCACTGCCTGCTTTGCAGACCAGCCACTGAAGTGAGTCATGAGGTGGAGGTAGCGCTCCCTCCCTAAGTCCAGCCACACATGGCTGGCCAAGCCCCTCCAGCGTACCTCCACAGTCATCTCTGGTCCCTCTCCTGCAGCTACAGCTGTCGGATCCCTCCCACCCCAGCCTACCAGGTAAGTGGAGCCAGCAAGCACCTCTCAAGAGGCCTCAGTGCCCAGATAGAAGGGGTGACAGGGCCAGGGGAGGGGGAAATGCCCGCAGGCAGGGTCTGACTGATGGGCTGACACTGCATCCCAGACCTTCACCAGCTGCTCTGCTATCATGACAGGGAGCGCAACACTGCCCCCCACCTTGAGTGTGAGGCCATAGGTACCTGCTCCAGGACCCCCCCCCAAATGATCTCCCCAGTACACACACACCCCTCCAGTGCCCCCCAAACAACACCTAGCAATGCTGTAATTTATCATTAGTATCAGTTAAGTGTCAGTATTTTAATTTGTTTTGATTTTTGTTGATCTATTCAAATAATTTCTCTACAGTAATATTTGTGATAACTATTAAAGTAATGTAAAAAAACAAATTATGAGCAACAAAATAATGAGAAGGGAGTTGGAGGTCCACAGGTTTGTTTATTTAAGTGTAGGGATCCCTGGGTAAAAAAAGGTTGAGAACCAATGCATTATGTAATCCCGGAGGCACATGTCCCCCAACTTGGGCGCCCTTTTCTTAGAACCTCTGCAAATAGGACACACATCTCTAATGTGACCCCGCCCCTTCCCAAACAAGAATGAGGGTCACTACTGGGCATCAACACCCATCACTCCAATCAATATTTAAATCCAGGAGACTTTGGCATAAGCACTCCCAGTACCAAGCAGAGCTCAAACAATAAAAAAAAGTTGTGTGGTAATCAATTAAGATTGAGCTAATTATTCCACCTTAACAAGAAATATTCTAAAAAAAAGTCACCTGAAGTGACAAACTATTTAGGGCTTGTCTACAGATAAAAATTGTCCTGAATTAACCATATCAAGATAGTTTAACTATACCAATATTGTTAAAGCAGTACAACCCACCTAGTATGAACAAGTTATATCAGTTTTAAAGTGCTTATGGAACAGTTTATACCAGTATAACTTATTCCCCTTTGCATACAGGAATAAAGCACCTTTATACCACTACAAATGCGCCAACACTGGGAGTTGTACTGGTATAATTATTTCAGTTAAAAAAAATATATTACACCCTTAACGAAAATAGATATACTGGTATAACTTTCAAATGTAAACCAAGCTATATTGTTCATCATTCTCTCTGTCTTGACTACATGGCTCCTTAGTCACCAGTCACATTAAACAATGGAAAAGCTATAGGCCCAATTCTTACCAGGAGACTTGCCCTTCTGTGAACTGTTTCTTCTCTCTCTGCACCTGGCTTGTATGGATGGAGCTGTTTCTTTGACAGATTTGCTCACAGGTCTCACCTCTGAAATAAGGAATCCTACCTGCTCCGAAGACAAAACTGTCTCTGACGGACTCGTTTGACACTTAATACTTGGATCCACCTTAAAAAAAAAAAAAAAAAAAAAAAAAAAAAAACCCACTCAATACTTCCTGTTATCACTTTCGGGAATTTATTGCAGATAAATATTTCTCTCTCATGGAAAGTCCAGTTCAAGGGACATTCCATAAACAGAAAACACTACTTGGAGCATAGGTGCCATAAAGTGGTCCAATGTTACTCGGCACAGCAGTCTGAATTTTCATAAGGTATAAACTGTGTAAAATAAATGTAAAAATAAAAGCTCTCTTTTTTAAAATTGGTATTTCTGAGCATATTGCTGATCTGTAATATCACATCAGCAATGTGAGCTCTATCCTAATATAATATTTAACACAAAAAAAATCATTTTCAAGGTCAGATTTTTAAACTTGTGCTCAAGAACGTGTAACTGCATACTCCAATGACCAGTAAGGCATCTAGCCACTTGCATGCACAATTGCTCCAATTCTATGTGCATTTCTAAAAATGGTTTTACGTCGAATATTTAATCAAAGTGATCTTTCATGCAGTAACATTCTTCTGTTTAAGTAAATATTACAAAATAAAAACTAGTTTTTAGACTTTTTCATTGTACCAGCATATACTAATATCTCAAGTAACTTTACTGTTCAGCAAGATAGTTGTCAGCTGCAGTCTCAGAGTGCCAGAACATGTCTAATCTATTAATTACACATTAAAATAAACTGGGGTGAGAGTGTAAGCAATAAGGGGACAAGATGTCTGGCCACAATTGTTTGTTGGTATCTCGGTATATCTTTGTTTTGAGACGCTCGTGAAAAATTTCAGTTGAAAAAAAGTTTTTCTGAAGGTTAAAATAGAGGGGTTATTTCTTTAACTACAACTATAACACTTAATGTAATGTTAAAATGGCCTTGAACCTACAAGTGCTGAAAAGATGTGAATAGTTGTTACTCTCCAATGCAAGCATAAATGGAAGCACATGCATGGTCCAAGTACGATTAAATGTAGAATTAGTCAGATTATAGGCTCCCCCACCCCCGGCTAAAAGTTTTATGAAAGCTTTTTTAAACAATTGTTTGAGAAAACTTTTCCGTGAAAAATAAAACTCTGGCGAAAGCCTGAAATCCAAAATATCTTGATTTGGAAGTGCTGCCATAGTTCCTCATGCTCCCGTTCTCCTCCAATGGCTGGGCTCCATGATCAGACATGACAATTCCATCTCCTCTCGTGGTGAGGGGAAGCAGTTGCACAATGGAAGTCTCTGGCCATGGTTCAACATGAAAGATGTAGTTGAGCAGGGGAGCTCAGCCCATAGAGGAGAAAGGGATATTAGGAAACTAAATTTCAACTTCCATGAGATGCCACAATTGGATACCCATATCAAAATGTTTCAGTTTTTTGGTGAAATAATCTAAGCTTTCTAAGGAAAGCTTTTTGTTTTAAGCACTCATGCTCTCTCTCCAGTGTAAAAAGTAAAAGATGGAAGTAGACCAAATGGGCTGGGAAGACCTGGATTTAATCACAATCTCATGATAAACAGGTGCTTAACTCTATATTTCATATCTGAGGCCTCACTTCTAGGCAGAAGTAACTTGGCAGACACACACCAGCGCTTTCATTAATACAAGATACATGTATCCTGCACATCTTGTCCTGCTCATCTCTTTTACCTTTCATGTCTAGAAATAACAATCAAATCCATTATGGGATATTACAATATATAGGGTTCAGAGAAATCTTTCCTCAGTGAAACAAAAAAAACTGAGTTAAATAGTTTGCATAAACTAAGAACACTAAGTCTCCCCAATTAATTGCTCAGGATTTTGGAATAACACTTACAGCGACAGAAGATATAGTAAATACTACGGGTCAGATCCCAATGGAATGATGCGGATTTACATTAGCTGGGAATTTTACCCTAGATATCCAATCCAGCCAACCCTTTTGTTTCTTACAGCTTTACATAAATTACTTCAATGGGACTACTCACACAAATAGTTTGTAGGTCTAGGCCCTCGCTGTGCTATAGTGCGGTTATCACAGCAGAATATCCTGTACAGGAACACATGCTGCAGTCTTTCTTTACCCCTTACCTGCTGTGGACTGAAAGGCAGTCCCTCCTGAACAAACACCAAAGAAGACTGAGCTGAAACATGGTTCATCTGTTCTTTCAATTTTGCATGTGCTTCCTGTGTGGCTGCAGGTTCCTGCACTATTTGAGCAGCAGCACTCTCTACAGGTTCGGTGGTGTGGATAGTGTAAATAAATTCAGAAGACTGTGGCAGAGAACAGGCTATTGCTTGATCTGTTCCCACCATAAATGTTGTAATTTCAGAACCTACAGGTGTAAGAGGCTCCAGTTGACTGGTGTGACTTGAGGAATGTGCATCATTATTCCCAGGATTAACTATCAATTGCTGGCCTGTATTAGGCTGTGGGGTTGGACACTGGTTCTCCACAGGTTCCACCTTCACCATCTCCAGCTTAGGGGATGAATGCATCTCATCTACAATCTGAAAGACAGCCTCTAAATTTACTTCTGTCTTCTTGTTTTCATCAGCTGTATTGCATGGCCAGTTAGATGACAAAAATTCAACTGGATAAGATTGCATTGGAGGATTCTGGGAAAACAAAATGCAGTGAACTGGAATAAGAAAAATATTACTACAATATTAGATATATTGAAAGTTTCTTAGATTCATAAATTCCAAGGCCAGAAGGGACAATTATGATCATCTAGTTGTACCTTCTGTATATCACAGGCCACAGAGCTTCCCCCAAAATAATTCCTAGAGCATATCGTTTGGAAAAACACCCAATCTTGATTTAAAAATGGTCAGTGATGGAGAATCCACCATGACCGTTGGTAAGTTGTTCCAATGCTTAATTACTTTCACAGTTAAAAATTTACACTTTTTTTCCAGGCCGAATATGTCTAGCTTCAACTTCCAGGTATCCGATCATGTTATATCTTTCTTTGATAGACTTAAGAATCCATTATCAAATATTTATTCCCCATGTAGGTACTTCTAGACTAATCAAGTCACCCGTTCACCTTCTCTTTGTTAAACTAAATAGATTGAACTCCTTGACTCTGTCACTATAAGGCATGTTTTCTAATCCTTTAACCGTTCTCTGGCTCTTATCTGAATCCTCACCAATCAATCAACATCCTTCTTAAACTGTGGACACCAGAACTGGACACACTACTCCACCAATGGCAGATACAAAGGTAAAATAACTTCTCTACTCCTAACCGAGATTTCCCTAGTTAAACATTCAAGGAAAGCAATTAGCCCTTTCGGCTGCAACACCTAACTAGGAGCTCATGTTTCAGCTGATTAGAATCATAGACAATTAGGGTTAGAAGGGACCTTAGGAGGTCATCTAGTCCAGCATCTAGTCAAAGCAGAACCAACCCCAACTTCTTCCCAGCCAGGGCTTTGTCAAGTTGGGCCTTAAAAACCTCTTATGGATGGAGATTCCACCACCTACCTAGATAACCCATTCCAGTGCTTCACCACCCTCTTAGTGAAAAAGTTTTTCCTAATATCCAACCTAGACCCTCTCCACTTCAACTTAAGAACATTGCTCCTAGTTCTGTCATCTACTACCAATGAGAACAGCCTAGCTCCATCCTCCCTGGAACATCCTTTCAGGTAGTTAAAGGCTGCTATCAACTCCCCCCTCATTCTTCTCTTTTGCAGACTAAACAAGCCTTGTTCCCTCAGCCTCTCCTCATAAGTCATATGCTCCAGCTCCCTAATCAATTTTGGTGCCCTCCACTAGACTCTTTCAACCACAACTCCCAAATCTTTTTCAGAGTCACTGCTTCCCAGGATAGAGTCCCTTCTTGTGTAAGTACATCTATATTCTTTGTTTCTAGATGTATACATGTATACTAAACCGTATAAAAATGTATAGTGTTTGCTTCAACCCATCTTACCAAGCAATCTAGATAGCTCTGAATCAGGGACCTATCCTTTTCATTATTTACCACTCCCCTAATTTTTGTTTCATCTACAAACTTTGTAGCTGTTGATTTTATGTGGTCTTCCAGATCATTACTAAAATGTTAAATAACATAGGGCCAAGAACTGATCCCTAGAGGATCACCCTAGAAACACACCTGTTCAATGATGATTCCCCATTTACAATTACATTGTGAGACCTATTAGTTAGCCAGCTTTTAAAATCCATTTAATGTGTGCCATGTTGGTTTTGCATCTTTCTAGTTTTTTAATCAAAATGTCATGCAGTACCAAGTCAAATGCCTTACAGAAGTCTAAGTGTATTGTATCAACACTATTATCAACCAAACCTAAGATCTCATCAAGTTCTTAGTAGTGTCTCAGGTCCATCAATTACTTCCCCTTAAATACCTGCCTTGCACTTTGCATGTCCATTTTTGCCCCATTCTCTGTCCTCCTAGAGGGAAGTCTGGACAGCATCTCATTTTTGTTAATGAAGAGGGAGGGCTGGTGTGCTCTCTCTCTCTCTCTCTTTTTTTTTTTTTTTTTTTAAGGTAAGATTAAAGAAATTTAAGCAAGTCTCTGATAATTTGAGAAGAAAATTGTCACTATAGAGTACAGAAAACTTCATCACACCATGGAATGAAGGCCATAGTTGTGATGCCCAATACTCCCTCCACCTCCCAATATCTTGGGCTGCTAATCCTCCTTCCAATACTGGCCTATAGTATATCTTTCATTACATTAAGCCTAGGAAATTTGTTTGCCTCCAAATAAATTGTAAAATTGTAAGTAATAATTCAGTAGGAATTTCTTATAGAACTGTTTGCAGTAGGAATGTAATCCTAGGGAGAAGGTTCATTTCCACCATTGTGATTCTACCAGTCAAGGATATTACCATCCTGCCCCATTTTATCATATTTTTAAAAAGTTTTTACAATAGAGTTATGTAATTCACATTCTGTACATTTCCCCAATAGGGGTCCATATCGCCTTGAAAAGACTTTTGAGATTTCCCCTGCCCCCCAATAAAATTTAATCTTTTTTAAAGCAATTTTTCAGCATCTTGGTTTAATTTAAATGCCAGATGCCATCCTCATTAATATAGGTGATAGGTATTTGCCTGTCCAAACAGCCGCTGCCAGAAGCTCCCGCTCCATCTCTCCACCCCAGGCCCCGCTCTTGCCTCTTTGCCCCTCCTCCCCCAAAGCCTCTCACTCACTTGTGCCTCTTCGCCCCCTCCCCTGAGAGGCAGGAGTGGCAGGTGGAGGAGGGGGCCAAGAGGATTGAGCAGCAGGCAAAGGAAGGGATCTCGGGAGAATGGCGGAGCAGGAGGCGGGACACAGTTTGTGCGTCGGTGCCACCCCACTCAGCCTCCCTGAAGGCAAGATCACGTGCTGCCCATGCTCACGAATATAAAAATGAATAACTGGCAATATTTAACTGTTGGGTATTTTGTGTCTTGCCTTATTGCCTAGGCTGCCGTAGCAACAGAGCTTAGTTTGTTGCCATAGCAATAGAGTTAGACTATTAAGGGATAGCTCAGCCAGTCCTGGCTGGTTTTTGTGTAGTTCAATAAAGACTTTTCATGGGTTTGCATCTCTCTGTATTCCGTGCTGATTTCTCTCTGAATACAAGTAATTTCCAAGGATTTACCATAACAAAAGTGGCAACAGAGGAGGGGATCAACCTGTGCTGCACCAGCAAAAAAGTCAAAGTAAGGGGGGGGGGGGGGGAGGAATTTTTTTTGCTGTTTTGGGGGCAGGGCTGTTTACACTGACAGTTCAAACTGAAACTAAAAGAAGACTCTGCTTTATTCTGACCAAAATGAAGCAGAGACTGGGAATGGGGAAAAAAAACACAAGCAGTGCTAGTGAATGGAAATCACCAGCAATTGTGTGTGAATAACTCCAACACACATGAATAAAAGACACTAAAAGAGGGACAGCAATGGCTACATTTATGGGGCCCCTGGGACTTTCTGATGAGCCTCTAGAGGAATGGAACTCATATACTGAGTATTTTCAGCTTGCAAATGAAATTACAGATGCAAAGAAGGTGCCCATTTTCTTAAGTGTTGTAGGAGTGAAAACGTATACTTTATTGCGCAGCTTAGTGCACCCTGATAAGCGAGAGACAAAAATCTTACAGTGACATTGTGAAAATCCTGGTGGCACATTTCTCTCCAAAACTGCTGATAATTGCAGAGAGATTAAGGTTCCACAAAAGGAATCAAGAAGAAGGTGAAACAATTGTGCAATTTGTAGCAGCTCTGAAGAAGCCTGCTGAGCATTGTGAATTTAATGATGTGTTAAATGACACCCTACATGATAGGTTAGTGTGTGGTCTGCACAATGAAGCAATACAGAAGTGCCTATTGACAGAGGCCCAGCTCACCTGGCATAAGGCCATTGAAATTGCACTCTCTCTGATGCGGGCCGCAAAGGAAGCCCAACAGCTTAGTGCATCAACTAGAGTGCATAAGGTGTCACAAGAACCTACCCACAAGACAGTGGAGAGCCAGGAATGCTACGCTGTGGAAAGCCAGGTCACCATGCATCAGAATGCTGGTGTAAAGACCTAGAGTGTCGACAATGTGGCAAAAAGGGACACAAAGAGCGTGCCTGCGAACAAAAGAAAGAAGAGTCAAACAGAACGGGCAAACCAGAGAAAAAGAAGCCTGCTGCCTGTCTGACCAAAAAGGAAAATCTGCACGCGGTAGAGCAGACTCAGGATGATCAAAGTGACACCCAGTCAGAAGTAGTGACACTCCATGTCTTGTCCATGGCAGTTGGCTCACATAAATACTGGGTAACCCTGCTGTTGAAAGGTAAACCTGCACGCATAGAACTGGACACCGGCGCAGCAGTTTTGCTGGTCTCAGACACTGTGTATAAGGAGAAACTAAAGCATCTTCCACTGGCAAAAACTGTTCTGAAGAGGTACACTGGAGAAACTGTACCCATGTTGGCCACTACTGATGTTAAGGTGGAGCTCAATGGACAGACTGTGAAATTGCTACTGTTTGTGGTGGAAGGCAATTACCCAGCCTTAATGGGAAGGTCATGGCTTAGAAAGATCCAGCTGAACTAGGCAGAAGTGCACAGGATGGCTAAAGAAGAAACAGGTCTGACAGCTATATTAAAGAAACATTCTGCTGTTTTTGGAGAGGACCTGGGAAGTATGAAGGGAATCACTGTGAAATTGAACATTAAGCCTGATAGCCAACCAAAATGTCTGAAAGCCAGAACCGTGCCATATGCCATCAGATCAAAAGTTGAAGTGGCCCTGGAGCACCTGGTCAAAAATGGCGTCCTAGTACCAGATACCCACAGCCAATGGGACCCCAATTGTTCCAGAACTGAAGAAAGATGGCTCCATTCAGATTTGTGGGGATTTTAAGGTCACTGTTAACCTGGTGGTGTGTGCAGAGCAATACCCTCTTCCTTGCATTGATGACCTCTTCGCTGGCTTGACTGGTGGCCAAAAGTGCAGGAAGATTGATCTGAGTCAGGCGTATTTAGAGATGCATGTCGATGAGAAGTCGCAAGAGCAGTTGACTATACTGACAAAGGGTTGTACTGATACTGTCGCTTGCCCTTTGGAATAACGTCTGCTCCAGCTTTGCTCCAGAGGGCTATGGACCAGATCTCGAGTGGCTTGCCAGGAGTCCAGTGCTATCTTGACGACATCCTGGTGACTGGAAAGAATGAGGAGGATCAACTTAAGAACTTGGAGGCTGCCTTACAAAGACTGGAAGAATATGGCCTATGAGTCCGCAAAGACATATGTGAATTCTCCAGCCCTCTGTTGAATATTTGGGGACAGATCACAGATGCTACTGGCCTTCCTAAGGCTCCTGCAAAAGTCAAGGCTATTGTGGAAGCTCCACCTCCTCAAAACGTAAGCCAACTTCGCTCTTTTTTAGGACTATTGAACTATTATGGAAAGTTTATTCCACAGTCAGCAACACTACTAAAACCACTACATGAACTTCTTGGCCAGAACGAGGTCTGGAAGTGGACTGAAGCCTGTGATGTTGCATTTAACAAGGTTAAACGCGCACTGCTAAATTCAAAGGTTCTGACACATTTTGATGCATCCTTACCTCTATAATTGGCCTGCAATGCCTCCCCCTATGGAGTGGGAGCGGTCGTGTCAGACATTATGCCTTCGGGAAAGGAGAGACCTGTTGCTTTTGCCTCACTCATCTTAAGCAAAGCAAAAACTAGCTATGCCCAAATCAAACGTGAAGAACTGGGAATCGTTTTCGGTATCTGGAAATTTCACCAATACCTGTTTGGACAGAAGTTCACACTTCTCACAGATCATCGACCTCTAACATCAACGTTTGGACCACATACAGGCATACCACCATTGGCTGTTAGTTGTATGCAACGATAGGTATTGTTGCTTTCCACACACGAGATCAAATATCGGAAATCCATGCTGCACTGCGATACAGATGGTCTCTCAAGGCTGCCTTTACCAGTCAAACATCAAGATATTGGCCAGAAAGAAATCTTCTGCTTTGAACAGGTAGAGAACACACCCATCACTGCTACTCAAGGAAAGAAGGCAACTCACGTTGAACCAGTACTGTCCCAAGTTATGGACCTAGTGATGCATGGAACATCTCTATGGGACTCTCAGGTCTCATCCGACCTTCTTCCCTACATGTCCAGGAGGATGGAGTTATCAACCCATTCTGGTTGCTTGTTCTGGGGGATGCGTGTCATTATTCCACCACTACTGAGATCACAGATGTTAGAACAGCTACATTCAGGTCACTGTGCAATAATGCACATGAAAGAAATTGCATGAAGCTACTTTTGGTGGTTTGGCCTGGACAGGGCCATTGAAGAGAAGGCAACAGCTTGTACTTCATGTCAGAGTGTGAGGAACACATCTCAGTTGGCACCCCTACACCCATGGGACTGGCTTGAAAACCTGTGGCAGTGTATTCACATTGATTTTGCTGGTCCATTTGAAGGAAGCATGTTCCTGGTTGTTGTAGACACCCACTCTAAATGGCTAGATGTCTCTGTAATGCCGTTCACTACTGCTGAAAGTACTATCCAGAAACTTGTGTGAAATCTTTAGTCATTTCAGTCTGCAAGAACAACTTGTGAGTGACAATGGATTGCAGTTCTTCTCTCAGGAGTTTGAAAATTTTATGAAAGCAAATGGGATACATAAAATCAGCTCAGCACCATATCATCCATCCAACAATGGATTAGCTAAAAATTTTGTGCAGACCATGAAATAAGCTTTAAGATCTGCAAGGAGACATTCATCCATTCAAAAGCATCTGGACACCTTACTATCCTACAGAAACATACCTCATTTGAGTCCTGAGCCCATTGTTAGACCTGCACCAGTAACACCTTCCAGTGCAAGAACACCAGAAGTCCGCCATAATCCACCTAGAGAGAGAAGACCTCCTCAAAGGCTGGGTCTTTAGCTAGGGCAAACCCACATTACAGGGCAGAACAATCGCCGGGGTTTAGCTGGGAAATGAGGCAGTCTACCTTCATTCCCCAGTTTAGTGATTGTTCTGTTAAATGGGTATTTTCATTAAGGGAGCAGGAATATGTTGTGTATTTTGTGTCTTGCCTTATTGCCTAGGTTGCTGTAGCAACAGAGCTTAGCTTGTTGCCATAGCAATAGAGTTAGACTATTAGGGGATAGATCAGCCAGTCCTGTCTGGTTTTAGTGTAGTTCAATAAAGACTTTTCATGGGTTTGCATCTCTCTGTGTTCCGTGCTGATTTCTCTCTGTATACAAGTACTTTCCAAGGATTTAACATAACAGTAACCAGGACCTAGTCATCCTTTTCCCTTCTGGAACTGTAAAGGTCCCCTCTGAAAAACTGGAACCAAGATCTCATGTCTTTGTGAGTCCTACAGTCACTGAACTCCAAGGACTTGCACAGGAAAGGATGTAACATACTTACTTACAATTTAGGCTTGACCAACAATGAATTCTAAGGTTCTCTTACCCTCTATTCACCCACAAGCGAAAGTGATCAACATGGGAAGAAATATCTTCCTTATTTCAAATTTTAGAATGGCCCAAAGATTCAGTCACCATAAGTCTAGCCGGAGTTGTCAGGTATATTTTTCAAGCACCTGTCATTGTTCTTCACCTTTTGAAGTGTTGTACAACCCTGTTTCAGCACCAGTGGAAAAATACAAAGGCGAGCAGATGCTCTTATATCTTTGAAACAGCGAAGACTTCTAAAGGTAAAGTGAGAGAAACTTGATCCAGGGTTCCAGGCATAATATAATCTCAGAAAAAACAAGGTGTCATCTTGCACAAGTGATATGCAGGACAAGAAAAATTGTATGAACAGTGTCAAACCTTGAGGATGGAAGGGATCACCAAAATCTGTCTTGGTTATATTCAATAAGTTTTTGGAAATGAGGGTAGTTGAGCACAGACAGGAGATATAAAATTCCACATAGCATCATTATACACAAAGTGCCAACAGAATATTAGGATATCATTATGAAAAAGACCCTTATTATTTTAGAAATTTAACTGGGTGTGTAAAACAGGTCCTTGTGATTCAGCCAAATCAGAGATTTTCACTAGCCACTGAAAGATATATGTCCAGTCTATGGACTAGCACTGTACCAAATTTCAAGTTTCTATTTTCAATATAAAGTGGTAGAAGTGTTTATTTAAAAACTATACAACAGTTTTTTCCACTCCCTTCCTTCTAAAGAAGGGGGAAAAAAACCAAGAACCAGTTTTTGCTTAAACTCTACAGGAATATAGAGAAAAACCTAGAAAATTTCAGCCTGAAAAGCGAAAGTCAGACAAAGTTATACGAAACTGAAAACAGGCCTTTTGGAATGGAAATGCTCAGGTAATCATAACTCTGTCATTAAGCACTATAGCCCAGATTTCAAAATATTTAGGTGCAGAAAGAAGCAAATAGGTGCCTAGTGGGATTTTCAAAAGCACCTAAACTGGTTAGGTGCATAACCTGCTTAATCACTTTTCAAAAATTCTACTAGGCACCTATCTACATCTTAAGGCACTTAAATACCTTTGGAAAACCTGGCCCATACAGCTATAATACCATCATGTGTACACAAACATTGGCAGGAGCTGGTAGTAACTCCTACATTTAGAGTGCATAAATCCTTCCATTATAAAGAATCCTCGTAATCTTTTATTTGAAAAGTTCTCACATCTCCACTGTTTACTGCAAGTGTCTGAAGCAGGTGTTTGGTATTCGGAAGGGGGAATCCCCTAACTATAGAGAAATGTCTTTCGTTTGTCCTGCGAAATGCTATTCACATTTGGCAAAGACAAAGTGTTAAAAATCACTATTTCCATTCTCTCACTTGGTTCCTCACAGAAATATTGTCAGTCTGCCAAAAATCACTGAAGATTCGAAGACTGGGCCACACCAATGCCAAAGTAGCAGCAGCAGATAATGCACTGAATACATGTGAGCTGCTGGAGCAACTATAGCAGGAGTGGGTGGAGAGAGCCAGGATTCCCCCACCACCAAACCATCACATGGGCCAGTGTCCCATCACATCCTAGGACCATATGAGCAGAGATCCCCCAACTCCCAGGTGGTGAGGGAGCGGGGTCAGGGAAGGAAGAGAACAGCAGCTCAGTGAAACATGCTGCTACCCATAATGTGATTAGCCAGTGCCTCTTTATATTTCTCCATCACTACACTAATCAGACGACAATTTGGCCCTAAACTTACTTATGTTTCTCCAAGATCATATAAAGGGCCCTGACTAGAGGATTAGAATTGATATGCTTGGGGTTTTGTACATTTGGCAAGAAAGACAACCAGATAATCAGGTTCAGAGAAACCAACCCCTTTTCAGAACACAGAGGGATATACATTCTCAGTTAAACTCACTTAACCAGTCTCATATGAAAAAATACAAGTTCTCCTTCCATTTTAGACCTTTTGATATCCAATAAACACTGGCCCTCCAAGTCAGATACTTCCCTCTTTGTTAGAATCAGATGGGGCATTTGCATATAGTATTTTAGGTAATATTGCCATTTTAATTAGGTTACTCTCCTATTAGAGAGGATGAGAAGAAGCCAACTTAAAAAGTCATCTTTGATTTTGCTAAGCACTAGATAAAGTTCCAGAAGTGCAAATTAGAAGTCCCCTTGGTATGCAGATTAGAGAGATTTCAGTGTTATGAAAAACTCATTGTTCAAACCAGGAAATCCCTGAAGGATAGCTAATATTCCAGATTTATCAACATTAATATTGAAGTCTGAAAAACTGAGGTTCACTCAAGACGAATAGAAACCCTGGAGAAGTCAGCTATGCTTTTCTTTATGTCGTGGTTACCTCATCCACAGCAAGTGGTTCTAAGTGGAATGCTTGACATGTTGTTCACCCAAGGACTATTCAGTTACAAAAACCACACACTTATATGCAGCTTTCCTTGCAGGTATTTTTACAGTCAAGTTAATTCTATGCACTCTCAAAGATATCCATTTTCTATTCCATATCCTCCTCCCCAGAAGTTCATAATACCCTGGTCACATGGCTTCTTCTTGTTTCAACTTAGTGCACTCACCTGAAAATAGCTGCAGTGTGTGTAGCTTGAGGCTGTAGGACTGCCACAGCCACTAAGAGGATCTATGTGAGTAGTAGGTGAGCAGCACTGTAACACAGCTAGAAAGAATCCAAACAGAAAAGTTATCAAATTTCTAGAACCTCTGTTCAGTGTAAAGAGTTCTATGTCCTACCCTGACAAAACATTTCAATATTGGCACAGCCAGCTGACTTCCAGAAATCTAGTATTACCTGCCTAAGGGATTTCGAATATATAAGATTCACTTCTGTCATCTTAATAATAATAATAATAATGTTTATTCTATGTATTGAGGTTATCCAAAAACCTATTGTTCTGGGCCTATGTCTGTTTTGTGTCTCCTGAGAAGTCACTCACATGTAGGTAATTTTCTCAGTGAAGTAAGCAAATAGTTCTTTGCAGCAAGATGTTCTGCTTCTGCAGACAAACGGAAGCACTCTGGGTTAAAAAGCAATTCACAATTAAGAATTAAGCATGGAGTGATCTAGCAGCTGCTATGGCAGAAGAGAAGTGTGATCACTGCTTCCTTCAAGGCCATGATATACATTTAAAAGGAATTTTTATGCTGGTGCTTGTGTCTGCCCATATTTTCTGCCACTGATGCTTTTGTTTTCTTCCTTCCTGTTTCTTTTGTCACAGATTATCAGAGAACATTGTTCTATGAGGAGCCATGTGAAGGGAATGGATGTTTTTGTGCCAAAGTTTTAATGTTTATAGTTAGCATGGTGAGAATGGGTTTCCATATGACTGTTTTGGAACAGAAATGGACACAGGAGCTTCTGGGCCAGCCCGTATGGTAGGTTCTTCTTCCCTGAAGACAGAGCATTCTGATCTTAGCTGAAAGTAAGTGATGGTCATCAGTTCAGGGATGGAATGTGTACTGTAGGGCAGAATTCCTGGACAATTCTAGAATGGGGTTATGTGATGTAGGTGTAATTATCATGTTCCTTATGTGTAAGCAGAGTCTGAAAAAAATCATGGCGGGGGGGGGGGGGGGAGGGATAATCATTTGAGTGTATAGGTCCGGTGATTGCCTCCTCATGGGATGGTCCAAACCACCTTTCCACACTTCCCATCCTGTTTCTCATGGTGGTTGATGGAGTCTTCACAGACAGTAAGTGTACATGTAAGAAAGTGTCTCAGTTAGTGCACACAAAGGGAAATGGCTTGCATTCAGTTATCAGTGTCTTAAACACCCAAAATCATAAAGCTAGGAAGATACCCAGCTGCTCTCAAGCTAAAAGCCAAGAGTGGAATTGCCATGTGGAAAGTAGCTTCAGATACCAAGATTTTCCCCTATTTTAATTTGAACCATGCCTTTACTTTTCAGAATCTTCAAGATTTAAAAATGTAACCATAATAGGGGGCAATGCCAACCACACGGTCCCCTACAGGGAGGAATGAAAATTCCCCCTCTACTTGACCCACTATCCTGCGAGGGAGAAGAGGAGATTCTGCACTTAAGCCCCAGCCCCTCTGAAAGTTGGGTACAATGATTCTCTAACCACCAGCTCTCCTATGCTCATGTTTGCAATTCCACCTTGGAAGAAGAGTGGCAGCAGCTACTTCATGCTATCTCTGAAGTAGAAAGGGATTCCATCAAGACAGTCTGTTGCTGGGAGGTGATGATAGTTTGAAGCTCATAATGCAGGGCCTAGTTGCTTCTCCAGGCCCTCTCTGCAGGTTGCATACGGCAAGACATCGGGCAAGAGCCCCTTTCTCCCTAGCATGCCATGTGTCTGTAACAGACACCCCTGAATCCTTCACTGGGGCTTCATTTCCCTGTGGAAAAAAACTGGAAAGGAAACGGTGGTGACTCAATTTTAGGGGTATGAGGTGACAAGTTCTCCCAACAGAACTCCTGAAGAAGTGTACATAAGTTATGTATGCATATTTCACTGTGCAGGGAGTTGGGGAAAGATTTCAGCCATGAGACGCAGAAACTCCAAGTATGAGATCTGACAGCCTTGGTGATAGTGAAGCTGGAATGTGGGTGGTAGCAAGAATAAATTGGTTTTGGTTTATTTGGAGAAAAATGACACTATGACAAACTTTCAGTACTAACATGAGTATTGTATGCTATTTTTGCAAGAACAATGGTTACATTTAAAAAAAATTAAGTTATTCTGACAACAATACTTATGGAATAGTTAACTTTCCACCTTCATCTGTACTTTGAAAGAATTCTCACTTTGGACTATATGCGCACATAGGGTTGTACTTGCTCCCTTTCTTTACCCCCCCATGTTAAAATGACCCAATTTAGAAAATCTCTAAAGAATTCTGTTCTTCCTCTGTAGCCACAAATGTAATGTATCTTTCTTTGTTGAGGCAGGCTAAAAAGAAACTCATCTCAAAAGAGTCCATACAAAATCAAAGTGTTCCACCACTGCAGATGGTCACATAGAACTAGTTAACATTAAAACAAACTTTTTTCCCCGCATTTAAACCAGTTATTCTAAACTTATTCATAGAGAAGATTAAAAGTGTTGACCCTTGACCTGATCTTCAACCTGTGACCTGACCTAAGCTTAGATAATTTATAATCGGGGTTAGGTAATAGCCTATACCTTTAGGAAAAGTTAACATGCTTAAGAAATCAGTAATGAATAATCATAACTATAATGCAATTAGGAGCACACAAAGTGAAAGACTATCTTAAAACAGACTTAGCAATATGCTTTAGGCATTTAGCAGAAGGCCTGAATAGTTAGCATGAATGGCTGATGCAAGGGTCATAAGATTTAGCAACATGTATCATATTATAAACATATAAGATACAACAACAAGTTTGGGCTTAAAATAGTGTATTTTAGGTATTTTGGGGTACACTTGAAACCATATTGACGTTAAAACTATTGTTAAATGCACTGATGCAAATTGGCCATGCAAGAACCCTAAAATTGGTCCCCTGGAATACCAAACATGAGCAGAGGACTGACAGTTAATCAAATACAATCCCAAATTCATGTGGATGAAAGGGGAAAAGTGTATTCCCAAATTAGTTGGGAAGGGTCAGACTATGGAAAGTTTAGGCTGAGGCTCCTTCTTTCTTTCCTCAACACAGATGTGGGACTGAGTAGACAGCCTCTTCCCTTTTCCATTCTTTTCTCCCCTTTTTACCCGCTTCCCTGCTACTCTGCACAAACCTTACTGGGATGAGCGTGCCACTCCCAAATAAGGACACAGATTTAACTATGGACCTTCTGGGAGGGTTTGAGCCAACGAACAGATGGGAGACAGGAGAGGGAACAAGCCCAGGAAGATGTAGAGAGAGAACAAAGAAAGAGCTGAGAAGCAGCAGCGCTGAGCTGAAGTAGAGAGACATCAAGGCGCAGTGTCTGAACTAGAAGCTGCTTGAAGGAGAGCCAGCTGCTGCACTGGTGCTTGCAAAAGTGAACTCTTACAGACGCACAACCTAGAGCTGACAATATGGCTGAAACCATACAGCAACACCAGTCAGAGCTCACAATACAAACAAGCATCCAAAGTGCAGAGACAGGTTGGACTGACCCAAGTGAGGAGGAGAAAGAGAGGATTGCATTGGCATGGGACAGAGAGTCTGTGTGTGTCTAGCCAACTATGGGGGTGAGTTATGTGCTATATGCTGTATCAAGGCAAGAAAGTCTGCATAACTCCTGACCTCAGTCTACTCCTGGCTGTACCTGGGTTAGATAAAATTGTTATTCTGTTATTGTGGTCTTTGATCCAGGGGTTAACTCTGACCTCTCCTAAGAATGGGTGTTTGTTTAGAAGTGCATGGCTGGGACCCCTTCCCCAACCCTGGGAATCCCCCACCAGACACAGGTGTTCCCCATTACGTTTCAGGTATGCATAAGACAGGTCATTCTTTTATACTTTTGATGTATTAACAGTGTTGTGATTATACTTAGAAAGATTTTTATTCAAGTCCAGATCAGTAGCTCTCTCTGAATGCCTCACCAATTTCAAATCTATGAAACAATTCCTTCAGTAGCCACTTAAGAGACTGAACCAGGTACCAGTAATGTGGGCATTACATCTGCTCTAAAGACAAGAATTTTGGAGGTAATTTGGGGGAGGAGGAGAAGAAAGATGTCAAAAATAAACTTAAAATGGAATGAGTGCAACTTTAATGATGGTACTACAAGAATGATGGAGAGATGGATGTCGCTTTCCATCCAGAAATGCATGGAGATTATAAGAAAGCAAGAAAGAATTTGAGAAAATGCAAAAACGGTGGCACAAGTTTTCAAACAGGGTAAAATATCCTATATGGGATTGTTAGGAGATCCTTTAATATGTTTTCTTCAAGTTAATTTATTTGAAGTTAAGTGCATGTCCGAACTTCCCACCAAGGAAAACTTCTCTCCTCTCCTCTACCCTTGAAACCTGTCAGAGTGGTTTTCCAGAAAATCTGGAAGGCGTGTATAGACTTCAGAACAAGAACGGTAAGGAATAAATGTTAAGAACTTTGCTGGGAGGTTCTCCCAGTTCTTTTAGGTTTGATACTCTTCCTTTCTATTCTAAGTCTCATTTAATATGTATACATTAAAGTGCATTGCAGGAAAAAACTGTTGATTTAAAAGATCTTGTTGAAAGGCAATTGCTAGACCCTTACCATACCTGTTGGATAGTAGGCTTGGGAGTACTGTGCTGAAGGTGTGTAGTTGCTATATTTCTGGGAAGAAGTGGTCATTGTCTGAGGCCCTTGTATGTGCACGGAAGTGGCACTGGGTTGGAGCGTGTACGTGACCTCTGTTGGAAACCTCTGGAGTACAGGAAATGGAACCCCTTTGTCTGAAAAAGTTGGGGAAGTCTCCATCTGCCCTGGAAGCATCCCAAGAGAGTTCTGCCATGTTCTGGGAGGAATTGGAGTCCGATCTGAACCTTTTGATGATAAAGTGCTGTGATTATGGGATGAAGCAGATACATAGGAGTAAGGAGATAAACTGTCTCGCCGAAATGACCGATGAAACTGTCCTACGGTCAGTACTCCTGCATTAAAAAGAATATATTTACTAGAATTACATGGCTGTGAAATAAATAAAGGATAATAAAATATGCTTCTCAATCCACACACAAATTGTATTTCACCATATGACAATAAAGTAGTATCTGGCTCTAAATGTTATCAATGCAGCATTTCAATCCCTTGTAAAAAATTCTTCAGTAACAAGTTCTTGGCCCCACAATTTGGAAAGTAGTTTTTTGCACAGTAAGTCAACAAAATAAATCCCAGTTACTTAGAATCTGCACCTTGGTAAACTATATATGGTATAGTAGACAAGCATGAAGTAGTATGGCAGACAAGACAGAGTGCTAGATTCCAAAGATGAGATTTTCAAAGCTACCTAAAAGAAGCCCACAGGGAACTGGGGCCCAAATCCTCTAGGCAGCTTTGAAAATCTCAGCTCAACTGCTTTATTACAAACCTTCTGATGAAAAGAACAGAGAAAAACCCAAAGATGGAAGAGTTAATAATAAACTCTGAATGCTGGGCTTTAGATAATAGGACACTCTGCTTCCATGCCGGACATCCCAGGCTTGAGTCTCGGCACTAGCTTCTTGCTCTCTGGAAGTAAGGGTAAGAGGCACAATCAACAGTATAGAAAGGGAGAACTACAAATCACACAACTTCTACTAACCAATCTAAGGGTATATCTATACTGACGGCGGCAACTTTGCTGTCGGCACAGTGCAGTGAAAACACCATGCAGAAGGGAAGCACAGCAGTCAACGGGAGTTACGCAAGCTACTCTGCGTAGCTTGCATAACTCTCGTCGACTGCCGCCAAATCGCCAGGTCAGTGAAGACCAGGGCTAAGGAGTAAATTGTAGAGGGGGAGGTGGCGATAGTGATACAGGGAACAGGCGCTAAATGTGATCTGCAAAAGGAGATATTTATTTTATAACAGACAGAGCTAGCAGCAATGCCTGTAGCTAAGGCTGTCCAAGTCTTCCCACTACAAAACCTTTTCTTCAGTTGTTAAAACTTTGTTAAGTTTTAACCATTTAGGTTGATATTTTCCATGAAGGGAGTCTGATCCAGGCTGAATTTTTTGTAGAAAGTTTCAGCAAAAATGGTTCAGTCACTCACAAAAAGGAGGACAGGAGGAAATGTACTAAGGATTTTAATTCCAGCAAAGCAAGTTTTTTGTTTAGACCTTCCGGTGTGCCCAGGTTTAATGTAGCAACTTGAAATTTGCCCGGGGAAGGGATGGGAGGGGAGGCGCAGACCTCACATTGAGTCTATCCAAAACTGACTTCCAGTTTTGTCCTCTCTGTTATTTCTGGGGGTCCTCTTGGAGGACCAGAGACCTGCAATGGGAGTTCTCTCAGTCCTTAGTTGAAAGGACAAGAGCATGTAACCCAGAAGTTTGATGCAGGAATTATGACATGAAATTCTATGATGTGTTATGGAGGAGGTCAGAGTTGATGATTACAATGGTTCCTTCTAGCTTTAAAGTATTTAACAAACTAAAACCATGTTAACCAAAACAAAAATTAAGCAAGTCTGCTTTAGGAGTCCCTTCCCTTCTCAGGTTTCTGAAGTGTTGTAATCCTAATTTTCCAGTTGTCCATTGAGTCTCCCAGAAAACACAGAACGGACAAGATTTCAATTACTATTTTAAACCAAAAAAAAAAAATATATATATATATATATATATATATGTTTTTTCAAGAAAAAAGTTCAAGCCTTCTTTACACATCATAACCACTCATTTTGGTCATCTCTGGGGGAATGAAGCAAGAATTGGGGAGATCTTCAAACCATCACTTGCACAGCCAAGTAACGCCCTTAAGAAGATGTGAGAAGAATAAAATTTCTGACTCCTATTTGAAATCAGTCTGCAAATCATATATACTCCATTTAACCTCCACCTACTCATTCATTCCTCTAGGAAAGTTATTTAGCTTTTAATTCTACTTCTTAAGATACTTTGCAGGATTATTACTCCAGCATCTTTTTTCCTTAGCACAAAACAGCCATCATGCACCTAGCTACCATTCATACAAACTCATGGACAGCAAGGGGTTGTACAGGTGTAACTGGAACTTAGCAAGCAATACACAAGATGCATAAGAAAGAACAGAATCCGTATCCATCAATGAAAGCTCTTCAGGGATAACAACTATAAAAACTGATTTTAGTCCCTGATCGTGTACATCCTTATACATATCAGTAACTTTATGCACGGAGAAACCACCCTCAACCCAATGTCATGTGCATAAAGTTACTGGTGCTTAGGGGCATGATGGGGACATCTGTAGACAGAGGTGTGAATACACACACACCCCAACTGACAAAGTGCAGCTGTTACGGGGAGTGCAGAAAGGCTCAGTCTGTTCAGACCGGCCAAGTCACTAGTCCCTCAAACCCATCCCCTCGCCACTACCTTCGTGCATGTAACCAGCGGCCTAAACAACCACCGGGGTCAGGGCGGCCAAACAGGCCTCGCTACCAGCAGGCCCGCTGCAAACCTCTTGACCCAGACCCACCCGGCCCGCCCCAGGCTCCCCTGAGCTGCCACTCGCCATGTACCGCGGGGAGCGACTGTCACCGCCCGCCCCAGGCCCCCGCGGCGCCTCACCGGCCTTGTCGGCCTTGCCGGGCCCCTGCGGCGGCAGGAGCGGCTCCCCGTGCAGCGAGGTGCTGAGCAGCCGCTGGAAGCGGTTGGGCGGGCGGCTGGTCACCTCCAGGCCGGCCGCGAGCTTGGCCTTGTTGGCGCTGGTGAGTCTCTTGAGGTGGACGAGCAGGTCGGGCCGGTCGCGGCGGAAGTGCGGGCTGTGGAAGTGGTGCAGGGGCCCGGCCGAGCCGCCGCCCGCCGGCCCGGGGGTGGCCGGGGAGCCGCCCGGCGGGCCCAGCACCACCTTGCGGAAGCCGTAGAGGTTGAGCTGCCGGATGAAGCTGGTGAAGTTGGTGGTCTTGAAGAGCTCGGCCGAGGCGGCCGCGGCCCCGTCGCCCCCCGGCCCCGCCCCATGGCCCGGCCCGGCGCCCAGCAGCTCGGCCTCGAAGAGCGGCTGGTCGATGAGCAGCCCCTCGCCGCGCGTGTCCCAGCGGATGGAGCGGAACCGCGGGCTGTTCACCAGCCGCCACAGCTTGGCCGGGAAGTTGTTGGGGTTGATGGGGGCGGCCAGCAGAGACTCCTCCATGGCGGGCGGGGGCCGCGGGGCGCGTCGCACCCAACGGCCGCTGCCGCCGCGCGAGCTCAGCGCGGCCAACCGCAGCGCAGCGGCCGCCAATCAGCGCCGGCCGCGAGGCCCGCCAGCCCTCGGCACGCGCGCGCCGGCCTCGCGCCTCGCCTCTCAGCGCGCCACGGGCCGGCCGCGGCCGCAGCCGCAGGGAGCGTCGGGAGAGGCTGCTCCGCCGGCCGCGTTCAAGGGGCAGGTAGCGGGCAGCAGGGCGGGTGGCTGTGACCAGGTAGCTGGAGGGCTGGCTGGCTGGGACGGGCCTGGTGGGTTTGAGGCGCTGCTGGGCCCGCCCTGCACAGGGCAGAGGGATTTGCCTGCTGGGTGGAGCCCGCGTGGGCGCTGTGCCGCTCAGGGCAGCCCAGCTTCCAGTGCCTCACTGCTCTGGGGCCAACATTGTGTTAGCAGCCGCCTGCTCTGCTCGGTGCCCAGGCACAGCGCCTCTCTCCTGGCAGGGACCTGGGAGCGGTTCTAGGACAGGGCAGGAGCCAGAGCCGGCTAAGGCAGCTGGAGGGCCCTGCCTAGTGGGGAAAGAGCTAACAGAGCAACACCAACACGCCTGGGCTGATTCCCTGCCGATTTTGCTTCAGACTTTGCTAAGAGAGCGAATGGTGTTGAGATGCTTAACACAATAAACATTAACAAGGAGGGGGAAGGAACAGCTCAAAGAATATGGAGAGAGATGCATTCAGATCAGCAGGAGCTGACACCATTCATCCCGAGGTGTTTAACAAATAGCTGAATCTCTTTTGGTGCCACCAGTGATTTATCTTCAAGAAGTTATGGCGGCTGGGGGAGGCCCCAGAGTGCAGGAGGAAGACAAACCTAGTATCTGTCTTTGTTCCCCCTTTTTAAAGAGGACCCAGGGAATTATAGACCAGTCAGCCTAACATTAGTACCTTGAAAAACACTGGAACAAATTATTAGGCAAAGAAAATGTAAATTCCTAGAGAATAATGAAGTGATAAACAATAGCTAACCTGAATTTGTCAAGAACAAATCATGCCAATTCAACCTAATTTCTTTTTTGATGGGGTTACTGGCCTAGTGGATGGAGGGTAGCAGTAGACATAGCATATCTTGATTGTTAGTAAAGCTTTTGACAGTCCCACACAACGTTCTGTTAAGCAAATTAGGATAATGTGGACTAGATACAATTGTTGTAAAGTAAGTGCATAACTGGTTGAAAAACCATACTGAAAGAATATCAATCGTTTGCTGTCAAACTGGAAGGATGTATCTAGTGGTGTCCAGTAGGGAGCTGTCCTGGGTCCACTACAGTTTAATATGTTCTTTAATGTCTTGGATAATGGAGTGAACAGTATGCTTATAAAATCTGTGGATGACAGCAAGCAGGGAGGGGTTGCATGCACTTTGGAGGACATCACTGATAAACTTCACAGATGTCAGAAAAATTGGGGGAGTAGCAAATAATGAAGAGGAAAAGTCAGATCTGGATCACTTGGTAAATGGTGCAAAAGCAAACAATATTCATTTTAATATGACAAAATGTAAACGTATACATCTAGGAATAAAGAATATAGGCCATACTTACAGGATGAGGAACTCTATCCTGGGAAGCAGTGACTGAAAAAGATTTAGGGGCAGGAGGAGTTGGTCTATAATCAGCTGAACATGAGCTCCTTGTGCAACACTGTGGCCAAAAAGGGCTAATGTGATCCTTGGATGCATAAGCAGGAGACTCTCAAGCAGGAGTAGAGAAGTTATATTTTCTCTGGTTTTGGCACTGGTGCAACCAACCATTGCTGTTATCTTGTGTCCAGTTCTGCTGTTAAAAATTCAAGAAAAATATTGATAAATTCAAGAGGGTTCAGAATTAAATGATTAGAAAAAATGCCTTATAGTGATAAACTAACCTCCTTGACTCTATTTAACTTAAAGAGAAGGCTAAGGGATGACTTGATTAGTCTCTAAATAATTGTTTGGGGAACAAATATTTGATAATGGGCTCTTCAGTCTTGCAGAGAAGGATATAACACGAATGGCTAGAAGTTAAAGTTAGACAAATTCAGACTGGAAATAAGGCGTAAACTTTTAATAATGAAAGTATTAACCATTCAAATAGCTTACCAAGGGCCTTGATGGAATATCCATCACTGAGAATTTTTAAATCAAGATTGGATGATTTTCTAAAAGAATATGCTCTAGGAATTCCTTTGGGGAAGTTCTATGTCCTGAGTTATAAAAGATGTCAGACAATAATCACAGTGATCCCTTCTGGCCTTGGAATGTAGGAATCTGTGATTAGAATTCAAAAGGATCTTGATAAATTAGAGACTGGGTTGTAAATCAAAAAGATGAATTTCAGTAAAGACAAGTGCAAAGTACTACACTTAGGAAGGAAAAATCAAACACACAATCACAAAAATGTGGAATAATTGGCTGGGCAATAGTATTGCTAGAAATGATCTGTGGGTTATAATGGACCACAGATTGAATATGAGTCAACAATGTGATGCTGTTGGAGGAAGAAGGCTAATAGCATTCTGTGGTGTATTAACAGTGTCATGGATCAGGGTAACTGCATCTGTATTCCTCCTCTGTGGTCCTTTGAGGGCACGCGCTTTAGGCTTCTCAGCCATTAGCTGTCTTGGTAGAGACCCAATGTCTCTCTCCCTCCGGAATCGAGCAGGTTTTTTTTTCCAGGCTGCACTTTTTTCTATGTTTGCATGGTGATATTCGTAGCAAGCCAAACTGCCTAAGTAAGCCTTTGTCTATGCTTTTCTTTCTCTTTGAAGGTTATGAACAGCTGTAACTGCCAACAATCACAATTTACCACATAGCTCTTTATAACCAAGCATTTTTATTCTTAAGATGAAAACATTACGGAGTAAACTTTAAAAAAACAATAGAAGTTCCTATATGCATGCTAAAAGTTTACCAGAGGTCACCCATCAGTTTTGTGGGGCACCAGGAGGCCAAAGTCCTTCTAACTGTTCTCAGGAAGGATTGTGACCCTTGTTGGACAAAAGATCCTGTCCGTTTCCTGGATCACAATGAAGGCGTTGAATCAGTTTAAAATCAGGCTATTTATCCAAAAGTTCTTTCTTTTTGGTCTCTGGATATTGCAGTTTGAACTAGTATATGAGAGTCTGTTTTGGTGGTGGTGGTACTTCTCCGGAAGTGCTACAGCCTCCATGAATTTTCCTAGTCACCCCCTGTGATTGAATACACCCCTGTATTGACACCCTAGGGACTATTTTAATCATCTTTGTGCAAAGTATGCCTTGTGAGGTATGATTTCAAAACATAACTTGCTGATCAGTAATATTCTGATAAAATATGTGTGGCAACATTGTGTGTGAAGTTACAAGATTTCCCTACATGATGTTATTAACTCATGTTCCAAACCCCACAACTCCACCCAGGCAGAAATGGGCAAACAGGTCTGTCCTAAACAAAGGAATGTGTGCTTGCCTTAATTTGCATTTAAGTAGTAAACAGAGTTATCAGGCAGGAAGGGAAAACAGAGAAAGCTCAGTCAAGTGAAAAAAGACAGCAGGGAACATCCTTCCACATAGATTCTTTGTCTCCTAGTGTACTGCTGGAAATGCTTTTCAAAGAGGAACTGGAGACTATAAAAGAAGGGGCAAATACCTTGGGGAAAAAAAACCAAAAAACACACACACAGAGAGCCAGCCAGCATCTAAGAAGACTCTGTGTACAGGGGTCTTGACCTGAACAGTTTGCTTAGTATTCCTGCTAGAAGCATGTGGAGAGAAATTTTGCTTGAATCTAATATAGTTTAAGTAGGTATAGGTAAATATTTTCTCTTTATTTTTCTTGTAGCTATTTCTGACTTTTATGCCTCATTGCTTGTACTCATTTAAAATCTATTTTTTTGTATTTAATACACTTGTTTTATTGTTTTATCTAATTCAGCGTGTTTAAATTGAAGTTTCTGGGTAACTCTAAGACAACAGGCTACTTATCCTTTATTCCCTTAAAGGAATAACGGACTTAGTTCTGGGCAGTACAAAACATACAATTCTGGGGGAAAGTCTGGGACTGGGAATGTGTTGGGGTCACCCTGCAGCATAACCAAGGTTGATGAGAGCCAGGCTGTGCCTGGCAGGCTGCAGTTACACAAACACATCTGGGAGTGACCTACATGCTTGTGGCTGGTTGTGAGTAGTCCAGATTGGAGGTACAAATCAAGGGATTGCAAAGCACCCCAGGTTACAGGGTAGGAGTCACATAGCCCCCCACTGGTTTGGATCGGACCCCAGTATATCACCCCACACACACACACTCATCTTAGTTCCTGGAGAATCTGTGAATACCCTTCCCCAGCCAATTATATACAGTCACTGTCCCACAATGATACATAAATTTAATACTGTAAGATCTGCAACAGAGATTGCAGGAAATTGCCATATCTGTCACAAACAGGAGTGTCTTATGTAAGACACTGGAGGTAACTGATCTGCTCTTCTAGTACTGGTGAGGCCTCACGTGACTATTGTGGCCAGTTTTGGGTGCTCCACTTTGAGAAAGATGTGGACAAACTGGAGAGAGTCCAGAGGAGAGCAAGAAAAATGGTAAGAGGTTTGGAAAACATGATCTTTGAGGAAAGGTTAAAAAAACTAAGTATGTTTAGTCTGGAGAAAAGTCGTCTGAGGGAGGATCTGGTCACTGTCTTCAAATATATAATGGGCTGTTATACAGAGGATGGCAATTAATTGTTCTTCATGTCCACTGAAAGTAGGACAAGTAGTCATGGGCTTAATGTGCAACAAGGGAGATTAAGGTTAGATATTAGGAAAAACTTTCTAACTGTACAGATAGCTAAGTAGTGGATTAGATCACCAAGGAAGGTTGTGGAATCCCTGTCATCAGAGGATTTTAAGAACTGGTTAGACAAACATCTTTCAGGCACGGTCTAGGTATATTAGACAGTGCTGGGGGATGAACTTGAGGTCCCTTCTAGCCTTATATTTCTGTGATTCTGTGCTAACCAATATCACCAACATGTGCACCCCAGAACTATAGTGACCATACGTCCCAGTTCATACGCTGTTCCACCCTCCCAAGAGCTGCTTTCAAGATGTTTGAAGTATCTGTTTTTGTTATAAACTAAAATGTTCACGTTTCAGTAACTGTAAAGTGTTTTTCCACATGTGTTTCTGCACTGATATAAAATGGTATATGCATCCTTATCATCCTAACAAGCATGAGTTTTGTGTCAGGCAACAACATTGCAGTGTAAGACTGATGATTCAGTGACCTTGTCTAGTCGGTGAAGAACTCATCCTGTGGCCCCAAAGGGGGAAAAGATGGAGAGGGAAGAGGAATTGGTGATTTGATGGTTCATCTATCTGTCCTTTGCTTCCCTCAACTCTATAGTCACCTGCAAAGGATAGAGTTGCAGAGGATTGGGTCCAGGCAGAGCAGATCAATGAGAGGAGCCAGAATATAGAGCACCTGAGTATTTCATGACCCTAAAAAATATTGCCACAAGTGTCCATATTTTTTATTTTGAAAATATGATTACCTCATTCAGAGTCACACACTCAAAACGGTATCAGATCTTGGCTAGATTCACAAACCCATGTCTCCCAGAGCTTCACTGCCCCGTGTGGTCTCTTCTGAACTATGTTAATATGCTCGCTGTACCTAGAGCATACCAGCAGGGTCTCCGCAGGATAGTTAAAGTGCAACATGCAGCCTGCGACTTGGGTGGTGAATTGAGTGCCCCAAACCTCACTGATAATCACTGCAGCTTGCCTCCTATCAGCCCCTCCTTGCACAGTGTTTGGGGAAGGAGTTGCCTGTCAGTTCTGTGTTCTTGGGGAACCAGGGCCCAAAACCCCTACTCTCTCTGGCTCACCTGAATCCCCCCCAGCCTCTGCTTGAACCAGAAACCAAAAGCAATGAAAAGGCAGCGGGAGACACACCTAAACCCCTCCAAACAAGAGTGATAGGATTAAGGCACCTTCCCTAGCCTCATCTACATCAAAGATAATAAAAAGGAGGCATCCTGATTAGCACATCGCATGGAGAACAGAAGCCTCATCTACATCAAGGATGGAACAAGAATTAGCATACTGAATGGAAAACCAAGCTCCAAAGCAGGAACCGCACTGAACTCTGGGATTGGCAAAGCAGGGACACGCTGCATGATGGGAGATCTCTGCTCCCGATGTTAATGAACCCACCCCTGCACACACCCAGCTCCGCAGTTATCAGACCATTCTTGTTATTGATATCCAAAACATTGAATCTGCCTGATTGCATTGTGAGCTCCTTCAAGGAACAGTGCCCATAGCCAGGAATGATCAGCTCCCATTGTCCAGCATAAACAAAACCACTCTGGTATACTCCCTTGAGTCATCGTTTACCCATTAACAAACCTAGTGTTCTCCCTTGAACCATTGTTTCTTCCCTACAAAACCCCTACCCAAGTTCAAACCTGGGTTCTGATGCCTGGATCCAAATGCTGCATCAGCTCCACTGGGAATTCCCCTTTTACTGACTGATCGTGTTGGGGGCTCTGCCTGTCTCAAGCGCTCTGGACCCTAAGCTGAATAGCCTGTCTCCTGGGAACCTTCGAGCTGCACGGAGTGGTGAGACACCTGCCCCACCCCCCCAATCTTCCTCCAACACTCTCTCTTTTAGTCCAGGTATAACTTTCTACTTTTGTAATCAAACCTAGGCTAGCCTTCTTCAATACCCCAACTGAAATTGTGTAATATTGTAAGCGTTTGATTGTTTTTCTCTCCTTGTATGGTATTACTATTAGTATCATAAGTTTTATATACCTGGCAATAAAATAACTCTTATAATCATGCTGGTTGCCAGTCTCTCTCTCCAAACTTCATTTACTCCTTTGTGTTCTTGGCTTTCTTATCTTGCTCTGCAGCAACGCTTCTTTTACCTAAGCCAAAGATCCCTGGAGTGCCCAAAAATCCTATGGGGTTTGCTCGTCTAGGGGGTTACTGCTAGAACAATTGTAGAGTGAGGGGGGAGGCAGCTGAGAAGTGCTGCTCTGCCTAGCCTACGGAGTCCAGGGGCATATAAGGGGGGCAGCTGAAAGTGCTGTTTGGACCAGCCTGCTCAGAAGTGCGCTCTGTTCTGGTGCGGTGCAAAGGGGCATATAAGGGTGGCCGCTGAAAGTGCTGTGTCACCCAGCCTGCTGAGTTCAGGGACATATAAGGGGTCAGCTGAGAGTGCTGATAGCCCGGTCTGCTCAGACGCACTCGGTTAACATCGAATGTGTGTGTGTGTATGGCGGGTGGGGGGGGGGTGTTATTTGAATCTGGGGCTGGAGGAACCCAGCCCTGCAGGATAGCTCCATTGGGAGGGGACTTATAACCCTATGAACACACAAGTAACACAAGCAGTACATTAATAGAATCACACACACACACACCCCTTCCAGGAAGGTAACCCTAATAAATGAGCATACCGAGCAAGTCTGGTAACAAAGGAGAAGCCAGAGAAGGCAAGTGCGGTGTGCAGGCCAAAACTATCTGTTTGCTCACCATAGCCTCAAGCCTGCAGCCCCAGCACAAGCCAATCAGAGCCAATGGTTCACAGTACCTTCCAGCATCTAGCTATTCAGGCCCTTGACAGTCATGAGTAAGAAACCTTCAGTGTCGCATATCCAATGTCTTCTCTGCAAGTCCCAACTATAGCGAAAGTCTCCTTACATACATTGTTGTGTCTCTTTTAAAGACTGACCTCTCTGTAACTTTCCAGTGTGCTTCCCTCCAGCTCTGGGAATACAGGCAGTTGTTTGTGGGCAGCCATGGACTAAGCTACAAGCGTGCGCAGGCACCTAAGTTCCAGCTGTAAGGTATCACTGAGCCACAAAATTCCTTCCTTCTTGGCTGCCATCCAAACTGACTCAATACCTGCATTTTCAGGGTAAAAGTTCCCAGAGTGCCTAAGTTTCTGTCTCTCGGCATGCACTCTGTTGCCTCACTCTAGGCATGTGAATGCCTGTCTCCTACCTAATCCCTAGTGCCATCCACAAACTTGGGGGGAAGATATGTGAAGGAACACCTATCTCACGCATGGGGTCCAATCCAGGAGGTGTGCTTAGAGGCCACATACCAGACCAGGTTTTATTAATAATTCGTATGGCAGAGGAAGTGGTGCTGCCCCTGCCCATTTTACACCTTTTAGCTCAGGGGTTAGAGCATGTGCCTTGGATGACCCAGATTCTTTTATTCCACTTAGGCAGAGGAGGAAATTGGGTAGGGGTCTCCCACACCCCTCAGGAGAATGCTCTACCCCCTGGGCTATGGAATATGCTGATGGGGGCACTTTCAGTCTCTCCTATTCCACTACGGATAAATAATGAAAGAGTGATTGGAGCAGGGGGGGCTGGGCTCTGGGTTTCCCACTTCCCAGGGGGGTGCCCTAATCATTGGACTACAGAGTCATTCTCACTCCTACTCCCTCTGGTCCAGTGTGTCTAAGTATTTATCCAAAGTGGAACAGCTTCAACAGGAGAGCTTGAAGGAGCCCCGTCAGACTATCCTATAGCTCAGTGGTTAGAGTGGCCTTCTGAGCAGTGTAGGGGACCTGCCGGATGCTGGACTTGAACCAGGCTCTCTCACATCTCAGGTGAGTGCTCTAACCATGGGGCTAAAAGTTATGACAGGGACACCATCACCTCCTGCTCCACTGTCACCTCCTCATTTCCTCAAGAAACACCTTCAGTGCTTACGCCATCTAACTCCAGTCGTCAGGTTCCTGTTTTGGATCATTAAGCACAGATCGGTATCTCCCTGCAGCTTGCATTTAGGCACCTATCCTCTGGCTTCACACACACCCCTCATTGGAATTTCCCATTGGCTAGCATAGGCTACTTGGGGCCGTGTGCATTGGCTTTTGAGGATTGCATTGTAAGGCACCTGTCTCACCTCATTCGTTGCAGAGGGAGCCTAGGCACCTAACTTGGCTTTGGATTGCAGCATTGTTGCTGTGATTTCCTTGGCACCTGAAAGTTCGGTGCCGTGATGCTCAATATTGCAAAGCCTAATTCCCCTTATGGATTCCCTCCTTGGTGGCCAAACACACAGGCTTCTCATTCCATCACATTGCTCTACCCCACACGTAACCGATGCTGCATGATCCCTGTGACAGGGTGCTGGGCAAGGACTGCTAAGTCAGCCCCCGTCATGCCAGCTCCCATTTAGGGAGGTAAATGGGAGCTGGCTGGAGAAAACCAGCATCTGATTAGAGAACCAGAGACAGCTGCCAGCCCAGTTAGCCTGGGGCTGTATAAAGGTCTGAGAGGAAGGAAGCCAGAAGGGGAGGGAGTGGGAGCTCTTCCCTCCTGGGTGTAGCTGCACAGGGGCAAGTGGTGTATGGGAGAAGGTGGTGGGAGCACAAGTTGCAAATAAACCTGCACCAGTGGTTAGTGAACTGGAGGGTCTCTGCCTGACTTTGTGAACGAAGCAGAAGTGGAAGCAGGATAGGCTCGGTGATGCCCTCTTACAATCCCTAACACATATGAGCCAAAATCACTATCATGTGGACCTCAGTGTTTTGCACAGGGCAGAAGTGGCATGCAATCTCCCGTGGGTCACACCAACCAGAAAGACCTTTTTTAATACAACCAATACAAGGTCATAAATCTAGGAACAAAATGTAGTTCACAAAAGATGCAAACCAGTGACTGAAAAGGAGTTAGGGGGTCATAGTGGAAACCAGCTGAACAGGGACTCCAAGTGCAATCATTAAAGGGTAAGAAAACATGCCCTATACTCAAGGAGCTCATCTGTTTAGATTAACAAAGACAAGGTTGAGGGCTTGCCTACACTCACATTGATGCCGACAAAAGTTTTGTCGGCATAAGCACGAGTGTAGAGAAATCCTAAGGTATTACTTGGTCACAATCTATAAACACCTGCATAGGAAGAACAAATATTTGCTGTTGGGCTCGTCCGTCTAGTAGAGAAAGGGCTAACATAATCCGATGGCTGGAAGTTGAAGTTAGATAAATTGAGACTAGAAATAAGGCATACATTTTTAACAGTGAGGGTAATTAACTAGGGAACAATTTACCAAGAGTCAGGGTGGATTCTCCATCACTGGCAATTTTTAAATCAAGATTGGGTTTTAAAAAAAATACAATCCAGTTCAAATGGAATTATTTGGGGATGTTCTGTTACACAAGGAGGTCAGACTAAATGATCACAAGTCTCTCTCTTATCTTGGGAATCTATGAGTCTGAATGCTGTGGCTGAGTACTAATGTAATCCTTGGATGCATAGACGTGGGGATATCAAGAATGCTTAGGGGGGTAATCTGGCACTGGTGAGACTGCTACTGGAGTGCTTTGTCTTGGTCTAGTGTCCATACCTCAAAAATATATTGAAAAATTGGACAAGGTTCAGGAAAGAACCAGAAGAATGATTTGAGGACTGGAAAACTTCTGTGACTGTGAAAGATTTTAGGACCTAAGTCCATTCAGCTTATCAAAGAGACGGCTAAGAGGTGCCTTGATAATGGTTCATATACAAGGGTTCTCAACCTTTTCTTTATGAGCCCTCTGCAACATGCGATAGAAATTCCCTGGCCCAGCTGTGCCATAACTGTTTTCCTGCTTATAGAAGCCAGGGCTGGCATCAGTGGCAAGCAGGGCAGTTGCCCATGGGCTTGTGCCACAAGGGGCCCTGCAATGCTAAACTGCTCAGGCTTGGGCTTCAGTCCTGGTGCAGTGGGGCTCTCGGCTTTCTGCCCTGGGCACCAGTGAGTCTAACGCCAGCCCTGCTGGGCAGACCCCCTGAAACCTGCTCATGGTCCCCCAGAGGGCTGCGGCTCCCTGGTTGAAAACCACTGGTCTATTAAGTACTTACACAGGGAGAAGGTGTCTCATAGTAGAAGGCAGTTTAGTGTAGCCAACAGCCACAATGAGATTCAGTGACTGGAAGCTGAAGCTGGACAAATCATAACTGGAAATAACCTACATGTGTTTAATGGCAATGATAGCTAATCGGTGGAACAGCTTACCTGCAGATGTGGTGGAGTGTCCATCACTTGTACTATATACAATCAACACGAGATTCCTTTTATAGGGTATGTTCAAGTTCAACCACTTGCTAGTGGCTTTGATGAAAAAGTTACAGGATGACATTCTATGGCCGGAGTTATTTAGGAGGTCTTACTAGATGATCTTATGGTCCCTTCTGGCCTTAAAATCCATGGATCTATAAGCACCCGCTAAGGCCACGTCTGCACTACACTCTTTGGTCTATGCAAATCGTGTAAGTGAACAATTGCCAAAGTTTATATAACACTTGGCTGCTTGTTTTGGCACTGCGTGCTCATTAAGAAGTGCTTTTGTATCAATGCAAAGCATGGTGCAGCGGGGTAGGCATCCCCGTGTGCCACATGCCACAGGCCGGCACAATGCTTTTTGGGGAAATTTTCACAATGGGTTGTGGGATAGAAATGACTCACCCAGAAATCTCTGGGAACTAGTGGTCAAGTTTTCAACCTTCTCCATCTTATAATGCTATTCATATCCCATAATTTTTTACACCATTTTTTTAAAATTCCCACAAACCCACCTGACACTTTTCAGTGGCGGCCATCTCTGATAGAAGCATGGATTCCACATAGTTTGCCCCATTCTCATGAATGTTGCAAATACAGGACACGTGATTTTCCTGTATTTGTAGACCCATAGGAAGTACTGCAATAATGGGGGACAAAAGGATTTCTTCGAAGACAATTTGCTAAGGGACATAGCGAAAAAAACAATTCAAGGTTGTTGGTGGCATTCATGAAGCAGCTGCAGACAGCGGAGTGCTCTTGTGGGCCCAAGAACAGAACATTGATTGGTAGGAGCACATCATAATGCAGATTTGGGCTGACGAGCAGTGGCTGCAGGACTTTCGGATGCGACACCAGAGAGCTGCACTGGCAGTGGAAAAGCGAGTGGAAGCGCACTGCAGAAGCTTGCAATGCTGAATTGCTACTGGTCAGTGGGAAATCATTGTGGAGTTGGCAAATCCACCGTGGGGGCTGTTTACATGCAATGTGTAGGGCAATGCAGGACCGACTGTGACCCTCAGCAATGTGTTGGTCTGCGCATGCGCCCTTGGTTCGCCTCATGGTTTCATCTGAGGTGATAAAGAGCAGGGCAGACCAATCATGTCTCTAGTTCCTTCTCCACTGCAAATCCAAGATATACACAGCAGAGGGGAAGAAGGGCAGGAATTGGAATACAGATAGGGACCACACCTCCACTTACAGGTAAGTAACCTCCTCCTCTTCTTGGAGTGATGGTCCCTATTGTATTCCACTGAGAGTGATCCTCCATGTTGCAGGAAGGTGCGAGGATAAGGACAGAATAGCTGAGCGGAGGCGCCCATCGACAAGTCCTGCACCAGGCATAATGCGTAGCAAACGTATGTGCTGAACTTCATGTGGCTGCTCTACATATGTCCCAAAGCAACACATTGTGGAGGATGGGAGGGTCGAAGCCTAGGCTCTCGGGGAATGGGCCCTAACCCTGAACTGATAACCCTGCCCCCTGAAATCCACTTGGAGATTCTCTATTCCTGACCCTTAACTCTCTCAACTATTGTAATAAACAATCGAGGAGTTTTCCTAATCAGCCTTGTCCTTTGCAGGTATAAGGCCAAGGCCCAGCAGGCATCAAGGGAGTGGAGTTGTCATTCCTCTTCTGGGGCGCATGGCTTTGGAAAGAAAGCACATAAGTGAATGGCTTGGTTGAGATGAAACTGGGATGCAGGCACAAGACTTTATCCTTATGGAAAGTGGTGAAAGGAGGGTGCGCCAGCATGTCCTCAAGTTCACCTTACTGCTCACCGGAGTGATCACCCCAAGGATGGTGACTTTCATGGACAGGAGGGACAAGATCTATTTCTCATAAAAGCATGTTGACTGGCATTAATTATGCTGCCATCCTTTAATTCTTTACTGATTGCATCCCGTTTCAGCCGTTCCATGATTTTGCCTGAGAGCAGTGTCAGGCTACCTTCTCTTATAGTTACCCATGTCATCCAGTTTACCCTTTTAAAATATCACTACCACAGAGCTTTTTCCCAGATCTCTGGGCTTCCTCAGTTTCTGAGATTTGTTAAGTATCAACATCAGTGGTTCAGCGAGCTCATCAGCCAATTCTTTTAAAACTCTTGGGTGCAAGCTATCCAACCCTACACCTATAAAATGCTGAACAGCCTCCCTAGTTATTGGAATAGAAAGTATTTCATTGTCACTGTAAGCTTTGAATAAATCAACCAGCCTCTTTCCAGCTAAGTTAGTTAACATGTTTTCTAACACAATGCATTTTCCTATTCTTGATAAAGCCAAACATGAGAAAAACAAAACTGCTCAGTTCTTTCCCCATAACGAGGAGATGTGTCTTGAGGCTATCCCAGGGCATGTCTACACTGCTGTTAAAAACCTAAGGCAGCAGTGAAGCACTGGAATGGGTTACCTAGGCAGGTGGTGGAATCGCCATCCTTCAATGTTTTTAAGGCCCAGCTTGACAAAGCCCTGGCTGGAATGATTTAGTCGAGGTTGGTCCTGCTCTGAGCATGGGGTGGGACTAGGTGACCTCCTGAGGTCCCTTCCAACCCTAATCTGCTAGGATTCTGTGATGTGGACTCACGCTAAGGGGCTGTTTCGTTGCAGTGTAGACATTCAATCTCGGACTGGAGCCAGGGGTCTAGGACTCTGTGGTGGGAAGGTCCCGGAGCTCAGGCTGCAGCCCAGCCTGAAGGTCTACATCACAATTAAACAGCCCTTCAGCCCATGCGCCGTTGTCAGCAAGCACCCACCACTTGTGGTGTCTTACTGCAGTGTAGACAGACCTCCAGGGAGCACAAAATTGCTAAAAATAAAACCATCAACAGAGGTTTCTTCAACAGAGACACATTGCAGTTCTTTCACATTACAGAATCAGTGCTCCAGCACGAAGGCATTCTCTCATTCAGAAGAGACAAAATTAAGATCTCGACTAGTTATTAAAAATTGCATGGCACTGTTCATGAGGCAGGTCCTCCTGTATCCTGGCTACATTCCAGCTTCCTAGTCACATTCTGTATCCCTCAGCTCCTCCTGCATTTTCATTAAGATATGGAAATGTTCACTTCCAGTCCTAAGCGGTTGTGTAATGTTGCTGGGCACATCGAAACATTCTGTGGAACTGCAGGAAGCTCTAAGGGAAGACAATGTGATTGATGAGTTGGAGTTTAGGGATGTTTCGTTCAGACGAGGCCACAGCAATTCCAGTGTTATCGTTGTATGCGGGGGTCAGAGAATGATCGCAGTGGTTCCTTCTGGCTTTATAATCAGTCACATTTATATGAAGTGCTCTGAGGTTCTGTGGATGCTGGGGGAATACAAGGAGCTCACTACTCTGGAGCACTCCTGAAAGGACTCTTTCATCTAGCAAATCTGTAACAAGATCCAATGGCTGGAATCTGAAGCTAGACAAATTCAAACTGGCAATCAGGTGCAAATTTGTGAGAAGGGTAATTACCCATTGGAACCGCCTAACCTGGAATATGGTGGCTCCTCAAAGACTCCAAGAATCTTGAAATTGAGAATGGACTTTTAAAAAAAAACCAATCTGCTCTAGCCCAATCAGAAGCGATGGGCTTTCTGCAGGAATTGCTGGGTGACATTCTCTCACTTGTGCTATACAGATCAGACTGGATTATCAGAATGGTCCCTTCTGGCCTTCACAGCTGTGACTCTGCAATAGTAATGCTCCTCTAACTCCTCTATTGCAGGGAGATGCATTAGATTGCCACCCGCGCACTCTGCCAAGTCACAGGCAAAGCAAGTGGAGCACTGAACGTATTTCTCTGTTTTGCCCAGTACACTGGGTATCAGGCTAAGGAAGGACTCAGACACCGATCCGTTTACGTGGGAGCCGGTAACATGGGAATGACCTCTGCTTAGTGGCAGTGGGAGGAGAGAGAACTACTGGGATTTACTTCCGAGCAGAAGTGTAGCAAGCATGCTGATCAGGTGCAGATGAACTCTTTATACAAGCACTGGAGCAGAAAGGAATCTCCTCACCCACCCATCAAGGGATAGACATGAGAGAGTTCTTATGCACTTCTGAGGGCAGAAGGACAGGGGTTTGACAAGAGAAAGGCAGTATGGCTTAGTGGGAGTGCAAGAGCATGGCTTCAGTTTGTTTTTTGCCCTGCCACAGGTGGCTGAGAGAGGGGGAAGCAAATCATGGCCAGGGGAGGGGAGAATTTGATCTAAAATGGTAAAACAATAGAATCCAGACTAAATAACAGGGCCAAAACACAGCGGCACTAATATAGAGATTTTATTTCAAATGTATTGAGTCTTACAGCACATTGTTTGTCACAACGCTATTGAACTGATTTGGAGGTTTTGGCCAGCACATTGTGACACTGACACCCACAAGAGCTGAAAGCAGTTTAGATTAACCAGGCCTGAATCAAAAGGTCCAGGAGTATGGGCCCTGACTTTCTGCTGCCTTATCGCTTGCAATCACTTCCACCTGTGGAAAGTGAGGACCAATCAGAATTGTGCTCTCACCAGGGGATCAGTGTCTTAAACCCTTTCCTCTCCATAGGTGGAAATCATGCAAGGTACAAGGCAGGGCAGAATCAGAAGTATGACATCTGTCTCTCCCCCCCCCCCTTGTTTTTTGCTCTCAGTATGGAACAGCAGCAGAGTCTGAGCAGATACCGTCTCTTCGGATCATGCTAGCTTTGCTTTCACTATTGGATTCACAAAACCAGGAGGGCCGAAATGTGAAAGTGCAGGAAATGAATGTGGTTTTTACTCCTTCAACTGACGTTTGAAACCCACTGGATTTTACAAATAGAACTGGGAGGTCATAACATGGTTTGAATAGCCTAGTATTTGTCTGGTTATTTACTAGATAGGGATGATTCATACCCCACTCCCTCACCCCCAATGTGGAGTCTTAAGTATGGTATCTGTGGTCTCTTTTTTAGTTGGAGACAAACAAGTTACCCAGCTATAAGAAATGTCCATGGTTCCATGCTCATTGCACCCACCAGCATCTCTCCAGATTTCTCAGGAACCAAGTATCAAACTCTGCTCACAAGGATCCAAGAAAAGGGCAGAAGCTTATTTGTAACCCATGATTTCCTAACTTGTATCCTAGTTAGTTCTCCTTAAAATGAGCTGGGCTGTTTGGTGTGTAGCATAGGGAAGCAATAGAGAGGAAATAACCACAGATTTCAAAATGGGCAACTCTAAAAGTTATGTCTTCTCTGCAGCAGACAGTAACGGAAGTCAAATCCAAGAGGAACTTCTAAGCGGTGTTGGAATGCACCAGAGACCATTTAAGAACATAAGAACGGCCATACTGGGTCAGACCAATGGTCCATCTAGCCCAGTATCCTGTCTTCCAACAGTGGCCAATGCCAGGTGCTTCAGAGGGAATAAACAGAACAGGCAATCATTGAGTGATCCACCCAGTCATCCACTCCCAGCTTCTGGCAAACAGAAGCTAGGGACACTTCAGAGCATGGTTTTGCATCCCCACTCATCCTGGCTAATAACCATTGATGGACCTAGCTTCCATGAACTTATCTAGTTCTTTTTTGAACCTCATTATATCATGGCCTTCACAACATCCTCCAGCAAAAAGTTTCACAGGTTGACTGTGCGTTGTGTGAAGAATACTTCCTTTTGTTTGCTTTAAACCTGCTGCCTAGTCATTTCATTTGGTGACCCTAGTTCTTGTGTTATGAGAAGGAATAAACAACACTTATTTACTTTCTCCACACCAGTCATGATTTTATAGACCTCTATATCTCCCCACGCCCCATCATCTCTTTTTCAAGCTGAAAATCCCAGTCTTATTAATCTCTCCTCATATGGAAGCTGTTCCATGTCCCTAATCATTTTTGTTGCCCTTTTCTGTACATTTTCCAATTCCAATATATCTCTTTTGAAATAGGGTGACCAGATCTGCATGCAGTATTCAAGGTGTGGGCGTACCATGGATTTATAGAGAAGCAATGATATTTCTGTCTTTCTGTCTCTGTCATGTAGGATCAGATGCTGCATGTTATGCCCATCGCTGTATCTTTTGGTTAAGTGCCATATTAGAGTGAAAAAACAGACTGTATAGCCTCTGTCGGCTGGCTTTCTCCCCTACTCCCAATTTGGTATCTATGCTTCATTCTCCCTTCTTCGGGTTACATTAAGTGCACAGAAATATATAGCAGCATTTGGACTGAAACCCTCACACACACCGAACAGCACATTCCAGGAGGTAAAACAACACACTACGGCCCACCCTCAAGGTGTCAAGTTTTCAGGATAAAGAGCAACAGGAAGAGGAGGAGATGGAGGCAGCAGAGGGGAGGAGGAGTAACACAGAAACACAACTTATGTTTCCATCCCAGAAAGAATCAGGGTGTCATTCCTGTGTTAGCACCAGGCTGTGACACTGCGAGGGGCTAGAAGTACACAGGCAGAGCAAGAAGAGAACAAACCAATCCCCCCTCTCCCCACACAATACTGCAGGGAGATAGAGTCTAGTGCATTCGCCACTGTCTGCAGGACCTGGACATTGGCAGAGATCTGTTTGGCCTCGGAGAGAAGCCCCATCTTGTCTTCGTACAGAAGGAATTCCTTTTCCACACCCAAGAGAAGGTTAACCCCGTGATGGCTAATGAGTTCATACGCCTCATCCACAAAGCCAGTCTGCAAATCAGACTCCATGGAAAGAGAAGCAACGGAACCTCTCTATAGGCTGAGCCTTTCTGAAGGGACAGAGGTACCATTCAGAATCCACCCTCTTCCTTCCTGTACAATGCAAACTGCCTTCTGCAGGGTGGAGAGAAGAGTTTGATTCTAAACATGCCTTTCTGTTGCTGTTGGGTTACTCGCACAGGCAGTATCTGTGAAAGCATCACTTTCCAACCCATAGGAGAAAGAGGTGGTGGTCTCCTATTTAGCCCTCGGTCTTCAGACCAGTGTCTGAACACTCTGGTACCAAGGTGGGCCCACTGTACTTTCTCATCTGAATTCCTCTGCTTCAGACAGATACGGGATCAAGGAGGACTGCTAAAGACAGTGCATTTGAGTTTGGTGTTCAAATGCTGCACCAAAGACCTTCACAATTATAGCGGAGGCAGAGCCTTCCCTCAAATCTGCGAGCAAAAAGGCTTGGCATGGACAGCGTCCCTTGTCCGGCATTCAACTGGAAGCTGTGGCGATGGGTTTCTTCAGGTGCTGGCTCATGAGCTCCCTAGCACGAGACACCTGGATGTGATCGTAACAGGAGTTGCAGACAAGGACTGGGTCGTAGAGCTGCTGATCAGGAATGGGCAGCTTCAGATGGCAGCAGCCAGCACAGAACACGTTCCCACAGTTCCTGTTAAGGGGTAATAAAAACAGAGAGCAGTGACAGCAGGGAATGGGACAGTGACAACTCCATAAAGAAGAGGGCCATGTCTAGACTGGGGGAGCCTAGGGCCAAACACAACCAGCAAACACGTTCTTCAATCCTGTCTACACTAATGTTCAATTATGCGATAGTTCAGAGACGTTAGCTGACATGCTTGTAAACACCATCTGCATTCCTAGTCTAGACGTGGCCAGAGGGAGGATCAGAGACCCCAGGACAACAGCGATAAAAGACCCCAGAGGGTCAGAGATGCCAGGGGACTGTGTGCAAGGATGGATGGATAGGGAAAGGGAGGATCAGTGATCTGCACTGAGGGGACAGAAAGGGCAGATCAGAGACGTGGTCGTTGGGGAGGAGATGGCAAAGAACAATGGGACATGCCAGAGGCGGCTGAGTGTTACCTGCAGTGGTGCCTCCGCTTGGCGAGCCAGAATTCACAATCACAGTTAAAGCAGTGAGAGGCCATATGGTCCGGAACCCACCGTGTGACCTGGGGAAAATACCAGCCTTCATTAGCACCGCTCCCAGGAGCCTGTGACAGGCTGGCGAAACAGTGACATTGAGGAGGACATCTGGAGCCTGGGTTAGGGCGTGACACTGGGCCAAAACACACACTAACCCATGTGGTTGGTCTGCACAGCAAGGTATGGAGGCCCAGCCTGGGGAGCCGCACCTCACCTAGCATCACACAACATGGAGCTGCTCCAAGGAAAGCCTGCACCTATCCTGCTACGTCCCACCTAGCGAGGGAAGCAGAGAGCTAATCCCACCATACGTCACCACCTTGCACGACAGGAACGGCTGCCGTGAGCCTAGATCCCATGCTGCCTTGCAGCACCTCTCCCCTTCAAACAGAACAGCCACATGGCAGACAAAGCCCACCCTGCTGCACAGGGAGATGTACCTCAGTCTCCTTCTTATCGACAGGCTCCCAGCTTGCTTCAGACAGGCAGTCCTCACTGTGATCTGAGAAGTCCTCGGTGTCACTGCTGTCCGATTCCTTTAGACAGGTCTGCAGAGAGAAAGCCAAAGTCACTTCCAGCCCAGACCCAGAGGGATTCTCTCTCCCGCCCGCTCAGACTGGCTCTGGCACGGTCACTTCCCCGCTCAGGAAGCAAAGGGCAGGAGAATCAGGACTAGCATCAACCCCGTGTCTTGGGAAGAGTGGATGAAGGACTCTCTGGGTACAAGGAGCGTGAAGGCCAGGCGGAGGTGGGACCTAGATGAGAGGAAGAACTCTCTTCCCTCCTGGGAAGCAAAGGCTGGGAGAATGTGGAGTCCCGGAGGAGCATTAAACCCGCATGCCAACAGGAAGCGAGGGGTGGGAGAACGTGTGAGCCTGACATCGCCTGCCCCCCATGGAGACAGAGAAGAGTGGAGACGTGACGGGCAGGACGTCATGCCTCACTACTGGGTCAGACACTGTGGAAGGTGCCACTTTACAGGCCATTACTTACGAAGTCATCTTCATAGTCCATCTGCGGCTCAGCCGGGGGGGCACAGCAGTGACGTATATCCAGCCTCAGCTGGAGCTCCCGCACCTGCTTGCGCAGCTGCTCTACTTCCTGCTTGTAGCTGGCTTCAATCTGCCGCAGCCTGTGCTGAATCACATCTGTGGGGAAGGGGAGCCCATCATCATCCAGGTACAGAGGAGGCACAGGGGAAGGGCAGCTTGGTGCCACATGCCTAGAGCCAGACACCTGCTTCAGGTGGCAAGGTAGCCATGGCCGGCTAGGCTTCCCTGCAGGGCCTGTGCCATGTGAACTGGGATGGTCCAAGCAGACGGGGGGTTTCACGCCTTCTCTTGGAGACCACTGGCTACCGAGGCAGAGCCCTGGCGCCCGCAACTGTTTGCTGCTCAATCTCTTGTTGCAGCACCCATAGGAAAGTAGCCGCCTGGTTACTGTCTCCCCACTGGGGAGCGACGTCACCATCCCCTGGAAACTGTCCCAGTTGGAACCCAGGAGGGAGAACTCGCTGGTCTGGCTCTGAGAAATGGGCCTTTGCCAGAGCTCCAGTGGCACTGTCGCCACCCGGCCCATTTCTTCACAGTGCCCACTCCTCCTGCTCCCACTTTTGCCAATGTCTTTATGTTGATGGGGGATGCTTGGCCTGGGCATTGGGGTGTTCTGATGTGAGACACTTGGTGCAGGGGTGTCCTGGCTGGGAATGCCCACTGCAGGATTTAGGGTGGGTTGGTGGGGGGGTTTCACAAGATCCCAGCTTCCATTGGATTCCAAACTCGTTGCTTTTGAAGGATCAGAGACACACATTTCAGGCTGCTCCCCAGCTCTGACACAAGTCCTGCAGATGTTCTCCTGTCCAGGATGCTTTGGAGCTGGGCTGATGCCATCTACATCCTGCAGCTTCACCCTATCTCCCAATTCTGTCTCAGGAAAGATGCTGCTGGCTGGGGGAGGCACCCAGCCGCTTAGCAGCTTGCAATGCACGTGATGATCAGTGTGGCTGTTGCTGGTTTGCAAGGGGTGAGCTTTCTCCTGTTCCCCTGCCACCTGTTGCATTTCTGCCACAACCACCACGCTGCCTTCCTCAAGGTGCAGTTCAGTGCCCTCTGTGCTGGCATGTCTGGGCTCCAGGCCCACCCTGACTTCCTGACAGTGGTTGTTCAGGTTCGGATCACTAGAAGTACGGGTCAACGGGCTGCTGGAGTCACAGGCTGAAAGGAGGTCATCCATAGATCTCGTCTTTGGTAACCTGCAACCAAGAAGCAAAGCTTGGATTTCCGGAGAAGGAACTTGTACTACAAAAATCCCAACACCTGCCACCCTGTACCACAGAGGCCCTTGCACTTGAGGCAGGGGAAGGGAACTGCCCACCACACTGGTGGAAGGATGCTCTGAGGTATGACGAGAGAGCACATTTAACAGAGTTACACTGCATCACCTTGGAATTTAGGCTTCCGGCCAACATGTCAAAAATGGCCCCAACCAGACAACAAGAACCTCCTCTAATATCTAGTTTCCTCATCAGGCTGGGGTAGGGCTGGGGTCTATGTAGCACCAGGCAGCCCCTGGAGCACAGGAGCTACAGCTGGAAGAGCCTCCCTTTGGATACCCAATGCCAGTCCCTCAGGAGTTATTCTCCACTGATCCGGAGGAGAAGGACGTGCCCAAAGTACTGCCCTCCGCCTGTGTGTGAAGGTGAAGGCAGCCGCAGGGTCAGGCTGAGAATGCACAAGCCAGTTAGTTGGGAGAGGCATGGACAAGTGTCTCACAAACTTCCTCTTCATGCCCTGCTTCCTAGGTAGAAAAACAAACATTCCTAGTGCAGCCAGCACCAAATCTGGGCACCAGTTTCCCTTCCCCCTAAGGCCTCACTTCTATTACTCCCAGGACACGAGAAGATGGCCTTCAGGCAGCTACATGAAATCTCCCCGTGATGCTCCTGGCATGGTGGGGAGCTGTGTACTCCCTCTGCCAGGTAGCCCTGGAGACTACCCTGCACAGAGGGGTGACGCCGGCACCCTCAGGACACTTGTGCCCTAACTTTTCAGAACAAGCATGCTGAGTGCTTCTCATGGCAGATGTGCGTGTGTAATGTCAGCCAGAGGAGAGGGCAAGTGAGCAGGAAAGAAACCCAGTATCGTGGTGGAAAGGGAACCCAAGACTGGTACTCTTTTTCCCCTACCTGTCCAGAGATCTGCCATTGAACTCCTGGCTTTGGGATCCTGGGGGCAGGTAGCGGTCCATACCCTCCTCCCCTAGAGGACAGGGAGATGATGCTGGAAGGTACACGGCTGTCCAGAGATGTAGTGCTCGCACATGGCACACAGGGTGCAGCACCTGCAGGACAAGTTACACTCAGGACAGGACAGAAGGGAAACTCTCCCCATCCAAGGTAAACCAGCCTCCCTTCCCTCCAACCCAGTTACCCTTCCCAGACAGTTTCGGCTGCTGGCCACAAGCCCGTACAGCAGGGTCGTGGGCTCCCGCTCACCTGCTCGGTGCCAGGCATGTAGAGGAGGTTGTGGAAGTTCTTGTTGCCAGCTCTCAGGAGGGACCACACTGAGCAGGTGCGTTTGTAAATATTGTGCATCTCTCGCTCACATGGGTTGTTGCCCAGGAAGGTCCCATAGAGGCAGGAGTATGTGTGCTGCACCAGCTTCACCTGCACCGCCCAGAGAAAAGAACAATTGTCAGGGCCCTACGAAAGCAATTCTCCCTCACACCTGGTATAACGCGACCCCCACCTCACCTAGGGGACAGTACACCCCAAAGCACATACTCCATCCCCCGTCACAGCTCTCCTCCCATCCCATGGGAGAGGGTAATCCAAGGATCATTTGATGCCAACTGGCAGAGGGCACGGGGGATGCACAGGGTTTTATAGGAAACCCCTGGGTTGGATAGTTGCATAATTGTTCACCAAAGGGTGGCATGTGAGATCTCTACCGAGAGCCAGCAGCCCACTGGTTGTCACAGTCATTGCCAAATGTACATGTGGATAATATTTAAAGAGTTATGTGCCTATACGAAAAATCATATTCTTAAGGCCTTGGAGTTAAGGCAGGTCATCAAGAGGTGACATACCTCAGAAATGTTCCTTTCAGGAAGGAGATAACTGACACTTATCTCCCTGTCTGGTCATTTGTGCATTACATACCTCGCAATATATGCCTATCTGCAAACTGAGCAAGGTGTGGACTGAGAGATTGCAAAATCTACGAGAGAAAATCTTCAGGAATAAACAAACAGCTGATGGGTGCCCTGTTTATTACTAGAAAGGACTGATGTGGGGTGTCTTGGAGAGCTAAGAAACACACTGAAGCCTTCAAAGAGACAAACTCTCATGAAAGGATGGTCACAGCCAGCCTGGCTGTTAAGCTCTACAAGGATTTTAGATGAGCAACATTCTGCAAGACATGAGAGTATAATTAAGTCTGGGTTCTAGAATGGGTGTTATGATTTTATTTTATATGAAACCATTTGTTTCCAATACTTGCTACTACCTGAATCTCTGGGCTTTGTTAGATAAACAGATATACAAGTGCTGTGTGTTAAGCAGAGTGCTGATCTGAGGTGGAACTGGTAAGCTGGGGTGCACTGTTCCTTTTGAAGCAGCAAATCTGTAAATACTGTGAGTGTCCAGTGGATCAGAGGATGGACACTCCAGGCCTGGGTTGGAATGAGACGATCGCTAACCTGTAGAATGACAGTGGGGCCTGTGTAGGCCGAGAGGACAGGGCTGATGTTGCCTGTAGCTGGTGGAGTTGGGGAGCTGTCTCAGAGCCGGCACAGACAAGGCTTCCTCACAGTAAGGGCAGGCGGTAGTGAGATGCCTCACAGCCCTGGGTACTCCCGGGAAGTGTCAAAGAGGTGGTGGTGATGGAGGCTGGGGATGTCTACTGATCCTGCCATATGAGGGGGTCAACCTTTTGTAACCCTGACCATGTCATATGACTGGCTAGAAAATAACACTGATTTTTTTCCTAGCATTCCCTGTCTCTGACCCTTATTACCTGGTGTCAGAAATAAACTAAGTCTGTGGCAGAAATGGAGCAAATAAAACCACCTGACCCTTCATCTGGCAGAGAACTGGAGAAGGCGGCTGCAGTGCTTCCAAGATCTCTTGGAAACAAGTGGGATTGCAGAGAAACTGGGGCAGGCGAAATCCTTCTCCCTGCTCCATGTGGCAGGCACAGAGGCCCTGGAGGTCTACAATACAGCCCCATGGGAACAGAAGGGGACTGCAAACTGCTAGACAAAGTCATTCAGCTGTGTCAAGTACACTACGATTCAGGCCAGAAAGGGAAAGGCACATTCTTCACAAGAAACCAGCTTTCTATGTAATTAAGTCATATAAATTTGAACAATTAACAGATGGACTAATTAGAGACCACTTTATGGAGTAACTGATGACGAGGTTAAAGCAAGGATACTGCAAGAAGCAGACTTGACTTTACAAGGAACAGCAGACATCTGCAGGGCTAGTTAGAGCCATGCTGCCTAAATGAAAGTGTTAACAAGCTGTGAAAGAACTGAAATGAATCTGCTTAAAAATACCTATCAGTACCAGTGTAAATAAAGTACAGAGACCAGATTTGTTTGCAACATGATGGAAACTGAACACTACCTAAGGGTGTTCAAGCATAAGGGAACAGTGTCATGCAATCAAATCAACCATTTTGCAAGAGCACAAAATGCAAACAAATAAAAAAAGCAAACTGCATTAACTAATTCATAAATAGAGGACAAAATTTCAAGAGAGGGGGCTTTGTTGGGTCTTTTATTAAATTTACAGTTATTCTACAACACGTTGGTTTAGGACATTGGAAATCAATGAACAAAATGTGAATATTAAAATTGATATTGGGAACTGAGTGCTACTTATTCACAGAAAATATATACAAAAAGAGTGACCATCCATTAAAATAAAAAGATGAAGTGTTTTTCATATAGCAGGCAAAAAATGAACCCACAGAGCAAAGCTGTTCTAGTATGTCTGTGGAACAGATACCACCCTGAGTTTGAAATAGGAAGCTGTGTGTATTTGGGTTGAAGAGCAGGCTGCAAATACAGATGATCAAATGCGTTGTAACAGGATGGAAAATATTCTTAAAGAATATGATGAGGTGTTGAATAGTCTGGAATGCATTATAGGTTTAAAATTCCCAGTGACAGATCTAAGTGGGTGAGCAGGAACACAGGCACCGTGTAAAGTTCCATTCAGACTGGAAAAAAAGTAAAAACTGAACTAGACTGGACAGCACAATCAAATGCAAATAAGCAAATATGGACATTAACTGACTGTATTAACAGTGCAGTCCCCATAATCAAACTAAACACGTTAAGGATTTGTACTGATACAAAAGCTTCGAATGAGACCGAATAGGAGTGCTCTGCATTCTAGCCTCCACCGTCTAGATGCCTCATTGGCTGAATTATATCCATTTTCTCTCTGACGTTTACCTAAATCACCTTGCTTTTCCCAAATAAAAGAGCTCAAACTCTCAGCTGTCCCTCTGTCCTAGCTCATATTTAGCAAGAAATGAAGAGGCATTTGTTTGCAAGTTCTTACCAGGAAAGCTTCATTGAATTCAAACAGGCAAGGGAACTGCTTGAGCAGCTGATGAACAGAATCTAGCCACTGAAGAAACACTGGACACTGCTCATTCTGGTCTTCCACATTCTCCTGGTGCCCACAACGATCACCAAATTTGTGACCAAAATCCAGCCAGTCTGATTCAATTAGCACCTGAAAACCCTGTCAACAAAGAAGAGTGTTAACTGCAGCACCAGGTACCCGGCAGGGCAAGGCAGCCCCAGTGGCAGAGCTAGAGAGAAGCTTGCACTTTCGCTAGTTAGAAGCAAAGCATAATGAAAGCTGGTGGTTACTCTGGCTTTATTACAAGAACAAGGCCTTTTCCATAATACTGAACAGAGACTTTCAGAGACTTATAATCCAAATGTGAAGGAGCGGCCACATAGCAAAACCTTTGGGTACCATGTAGAGTAGGAAAGCTGCTGAACCCTGAACATAAATGGTCACTTCCTGTGGCAGAAGCTCTTGTGAAAGCTTGATGTGTATCACAACGCAGTGGCATACAGATCACTGAAGAATACGTGAGAAAACCCTTCCCCAGCACAGCAACTCTTGGAAATTGTGTGTGACAGATATGGCGATTTCCTACAATATCACTGGGAGACCTTACTGAGTTAAGTTATAATATCTTTAGGATCCACGGTCTTAAATGAACGGTTCATGTATTATTGTGGACCAAGATTGTATGTAGCTTCTCGGGAGGATGGAGAGGAGGGCGGGAAGATGTTACAGATGTGAGACCTGGGGGTTCAAAGGACTTTATATGCCAGACAAGAATGGACTTTTGGAACAAAGTGTGAGTGGTCTTCCTGGGAAATAGCTAGGGGGAGTGAATGCAAATCCCCCACCTCTGATCATGCAAAAACCCAGCCTTCTGAAGTGAGCCTCAGGAGTGAGCTATTTGCTGACCACTTGTTATAAGAAGCCAAGATTAAAGGCTCAAGCTGTAAAAAGGAAAGACTGAATTATTCATGGTGGTACTGGTTCTAAATCCGAGACAGATATGAACTGGTAGTGAAAATCCAGTTGTGGGTTTTGAAGCACTGACATCTACCAGAGCCCAAGGTTGGCATTGGGATGACCTCTGGTAAGCTTTTTAGCATGTGTGTAGTTTCTCTTATTATTCTTAATACATTTTCTCTGTAATGCTTTCACCTTAAGAATAATGTGCTTGCTGATACAGAGCTGCCTGGTAACTTACAATCACAGCCCATTACATTGGTCATAGGCTCTAGAAAAAAAGGGGAAGTGCAGACGCTGGTCTTTTAGGTGGTGGGCGGCTTTCTTGGGATATCACAGTGTATGCAGGGAACTGTGCAGCCTGGACAAACCTGGTTAGGAGAGAGGCAGACGTGGGTCTCTGCCCCAGAGAGGTGACTGTTAAGGAGTCGGGAGCCTAGAGTGCGTCTCCTTGAATGATACAGAGGGGGAATACAGGTGCAGTTGCCCTGCATTGTGACATTTTGCAAAGCAGCTTGACTGTGAAATACAATTCCACTCCATATTCTTCCTTCTGCGGCTAATCGCAGGCACACGCAACTTCTTAACAGAAGCTGAACTAACAGAACAGCACTACTGTATGGTACCTCCAAGGTCCTATAATAGGGGTCCAGAAGAATCTTTGCCAGTGCTACAATCTGCGGGGTTCTGTCCCAGCCATCCGAGCAGTGAACCAACACTGGGCGTCCCTCTCGGTCAACTGCATTTGAGACCAGAACTGCTGCCTTCAACATGACAGATAGGTGCTGCAGCCACTTGGTGCTCTCCAGGGCTGAAAGCCAGCTACAGTGCATGTAAAAAGAAAGAAATGGCTTGTTAGCTCTCTGCTAGAGGACACTTCTAACCCAAGGCTCTTTAGAGTCCTTTATAAATACTACTGCTTTCCCCACACCAGCTCCCAGAGGGGAACCAGCCAACTCAGGAAGAACAACACAGAAGCCAGCCCCCAAATTCTACTTTTTTTGGACACAAAAACCATGAGGTCTCTACTGAAACACACAGAAGAGTTGTGTGTTCACAGTGTCCCCCAAGTACAGGGAAACAATGTCCCCATAGTACGTATTGATCCCAGAGAACACAATGGCCAAGCTCTGTGGACACGCCAAAGAGAAAACCTCTCCAATTCCAGAGCCAGCGACCTGGATCAGGAGACTGGGTGGCAATGAGACAATGAGAATTTCCTGATGGAGAGGAAGACAAAAAGCAGGGAGTGGTCCGAGAGCATGATGGAACGGAAGAGCACTTACTTGCTTGGATCTGGCACCTGGCTGCAGACAGCACGCAGGTACTGGAAGCTGTTCCTGATAGCGTGGATATTGGCCATGCCCATGAACACCACCTCGCAGTTTGGATAATACTCTAAACACAACAGATGGAAAAGGTTGGACGGATCGGCTGCAATCCAAGCATCTCACTGCAGGTGCTCTGATCACAGCCGACAGAACAGGGCGTGCTGCCCCTCGCTCCTACCCTGCATTCCTGACCCCTGGCAGCTATCCGTGCAGCAGGTCGGCAGCCTGGCCGAGCGGAGCCTCAAGAGCAGGCAGGCAGCCTTGCAGTAAATCTAGGACAGTGGTCCCCAAATGATGGGGCACAGAGAGGAATGTTCAGGGGGGTGCACAGCGGGGCCCAGGCCAGCCCCCACAGGGGTTAGGGGGAGCATCACCAGCCCAGCTCCGACCTCAGCCGCAGCTCTACTCCATCTCCTGCTCCACCCCAGCCAGCTCCACCCTCATTCCCTCTCCACCCCCAGGCCAGCTCCGCCTCTAGCCCCAGCTCCTCCCCCATCCCCAGTTCTGCCCCTCTGCCGAGCCAACTGTGAAGCAATGGAGAGGGGGCGTGGGCAGATTCCATTATTGGTAAGGGGGCGCACCACAGGAAAAGTTTGGGCACCACTGATCTAGGGGCTGGACCTCAACATTAGCAAGAAGGGGAAGGGACAGCATGAATCTTGCCACTCTTCCCCAGGGAGATCTGTGTATCAGACACACTCCACAGACAGCCCCATCCAAACTGTGTGTTCAAGGGGTCCGACAGGAAAGAGCCCAAGCCATGAGACCAGCTATTAAGCAGCCTGAGTGCAGTCTTATACCTTCACATTCACAGCCCCCTCCCTTTGCCCTGTTGGCAACAGCTGCGGTGTAGGATCTGGCATCCAGGATCAGCAGCTTCTGCGGAGCTCCTGCGTTCTCCACACCTGAACACGCTGTCAGTGAGGAATCTGCAGAGACAGGACAGGCTGAACATCCCCATGTCCAGACAACTCCTCCCATCTGGGCTTCAGCCTTTCACAGGTGCAGCCAGACACTGACAGCACACGTGCAGTCAGGGCCTGAAAGGGCCGAAACAGTTCATCTGAGTGTCATTTTTAAATCCCACCCTATAACACCAACTCCCCCAGCCACCAGGAAACAGCTGCCCAGCATTTGCATGCATCCCTTGAGCGGGACCCCAGCTCTTACACAGAGCCTTACACAAGCAGAAGGGAGTGACCCGTCTTACCAAAGTCTGCGTCGCAGGTCTCACTGCCTTCGCTGGCGCCATTGTGGGAAGTCCCATTGGCCGTCTTTGCTCCAGGGTTCAAGGCACAGGCTTTGGCGATCGAGGTCACAAGATACTCATCATCAGCATTGCGCCAGCCCCACCAGCTTATTTCTGGCTGACTGCAGCGCGCGATTGCAGCTCCGTTGTGCTGGTGTCTGAGGAAGAGCAGAGTCTCACTTGCCAGCCCACTACAGATACATCAGGCAGTGTACCAGCAAAAGAAAAGGTTCCCCTCCTCAGAGATTAGCGTCCTGCTTTGAAGACTCAATGTTGTTCAAAGTAGTTTCATTGGGAGGGGCCAGCGTCTCAACAGATGCGTTATCTGCACCAAAATCATGTCTCTAAAAGGAAGCAGCTGGCCTGGATTTCCTCAGCTCTGTCTCTGACAGCAATGAAGAATACAGCTCCCAAGACTCATACAGCAAGGGGACACACAGGAAATAGCAAATGGGTATAATGGGGAGAACTTGGCAGCTAGCTAAGACAGATGTCCTAAGGCCCCTGGGTTCACTCAGATGTTTGGCCAGTAAGATCACCACAGGGAATGGCACTTTCATGACTAGGCCTCTGTCAGGAAGCTGGAGGAAAAAATGCATAGGGGCCTAATACACCGACTCTGTGCCTTCCAGTGACTCCCCCACTCCCTCCAGGGGAATTCCAGCAGGGGAGTTCAGGGGCTGTTTCACTCCCTTTGGTGTGACGGAAGCAGAACAGAACAGAGAATCTGCCCTGCACTATTGATTGTGACCCCTTGACCTTTCTGAAATGATATGCTTGGTCTTTGGGATACAAAAATCAGAGACCAGTGCCCTAGAAAATGGAGCCAGCATCTACAGATGTTACACCTTAGCTACTGTCCAAGGTCAACTCTGGTAGAGAACATTCACAATGAGAACCTGACCACATGGCAACAAACAGGGCAAAATCTGTGCGCGCACAAATGGGGCGAGTGAAGGGAGTAATCCCTGCCCCCAGCACCAACTGAGGCGATGCCCAAGGCTCAGTAAGCTTCAGCTACACAGTGTACTGCTCTTGGCAGCGAAGCTTGATAGTCAGCTGGGCCTGCTAGCGAGGAATGGGCCAGATCTCCTTGTCTCAGCACAGAATACATGGGATTTGAGGGTACTGTCCAGTATCCCTGGGGTGTTGGTGCCAGGTCCAATAGGCTGATGGAGCTGCAGCTATCAGCACTGATGGGGCTGAGACCAGAGCTGGTTCACTGGATGCCAAAGCAGACTGCCACTGAATGACTGAAACAAGTCTCTGTCCTAAAGGGGACAAGCATGAACAAGGTCCACAAGCCTGCATCAAATGGCTCTGTTCCAAACACAGGAGGCACAGTTGAGGCTAAACTATGATGGTCTTTGTGTCAACATTTATAGAACGTAGTGGTTGAAAAGGGGTCCACACACACAAAAAGGTTGGGAACCACTGGTCTATACGGAGCCTATGTTAATACAATGGCAAAGCTGCCCCACTGAGCACTCAGTAAAAAAAGGCAAAAGTTCAGGTCACGTACCCCTGTGAATCACTGTACCCCCAGATAGCACCCTGTAACCTCCCCCCCGGTCATCATTTGTATGTGGCTGTGATATTTCCTACAAAGCAGGCCGTATAAGAGATCATTGGAAAGACCATGATCTGCTGAAACCCACTATTCTGTCAAAATATGGATATCGTTATTGTGCATGAAGTTATGAGATTTTGTTATATGGTTGTTTTTGAAATATGTTGAGAGTCTGGGCTTTCCAGTGGCAACAAAGGGGGTGACCCACACCCAGGCGGGCGTGAAACGACCACTGACCAGCAGGGGAATTGTAATAATTTCAATAAAAGAGTTGCGTGAGCACTGCACAATGGGGACTGCTCAACTCTGACTTCGCGAGGCCCACAGGACACATCTGGGCCAGTGTCTTTCCTGGGACATGGACTGAGAGTATAAAACAAGGGACAGTGCCCCACCTTTGCTGAAGGCAACAAGAACACTGGGAAGACAAAGATTTTGAACTGAGGAGATGAATCCCAGGCTGAGACGGGAATTCAGCCTGTGCATTAAGAACTGTAACCTGCCTGCAATGTCCAGTGGAGTGAGAAAAACTGCTTGATTCAGATATTGCTTAGTCTAATATTATTCAGAATTTAGACTGTGATTTTACCTTTTATTTCTCACGTCACCAACTTTAACCTCTATGCCTAACACTTATAATCACCTAAAATCTATCTTTCTTAGTTATTAAGTTTATTTTAATATGTTATCTTACCAGTGAATATGTCTAAAGTGTTTGGGGAATCTGTTCAGATAACAAAGGCTGGTGCATGTCCACTATCCTTTGACGAAGTGGTGAACTAATTAATGAGCTTGCGTTGTTCAACAGAAGATCTTGAGCAGTATAAGATAGTACACTTCTGGGGTGCAAGGCTGAGGGGATTTGCTGGCGTCTCCCTATGTGCAGTTCATGAGTGGCTTATAGAGCATTCATGCAACTTAGCTGGGTGTGTCCCTGAATGCTGGTGGCTGAGTGATAACACCTGGAGGGGTTTTGTTACTTGTCACTAGGCAAGGCATCGTGAGAGACAGTCCAGGCTGGAGAGTTAAGGGGCCACAGCAGTCCCTATAAAACTGCTCACCAAGGTGATCTTAGGGATTTCAGTAAGACCACTGAGGGCCAGATGGAAAAGGATTCCTGTGGATACACATAACCCCTGGACATAGGGCATTTGGTGGGGTCCTCCTCAGAACAGTGGCTCAGTGGGAAATGATGGTGTGGTGCCAAAAAGAGCGTTGTACTGAGACCTCAGAGTCCGAAGAAGGATCATCCCCTGGGCTGAAAGGGCGAGTATCAGAAAGACGTGCCAATCCCGGAGGCCCAATCAGGGCGAAGTCCGGGAGGACTGTTGTTGCTGGTATCTGAGCGATACCAGGAAAGGGGTTTCTCTCTTCGAGGGAGTGCTCATATGCATTCCAATTTAGGTGTGTGCGTGCCCCATGCACAGATTCCCGGAACCTTTTTCTCTAGCAAGCCCCGCAGGGCCAGCTCAGGCGCCCCCTGGAGTGCCGCACTCATGTCGCGGTATAAAGGGCGCTGCTGGCCCCACGGGCCTCCAGTTCCTTCTTTCCACCTCTGACGGTTGCTGGAACTTCTGCCACTTGCCGTTGCAAGCAGCAGTCCCTAGCTAATTGCATCGATTAGAAGATTAGAACGGAGCCCCGCATACTGTTTTTTATAAGGATAAGGTCAGGATGAGGCCCCACCCAGCCTTCCTTCCCAAGGTGGTGTCCCAATTCCACTGTAACCAAGATATTTTCCTCCCTGAGTTTTTCCCGAAACCACATGGTTCGGTCGAGGAACCGAGATGGCATTCGTTGGATGTCAGGCGGGCCCTGGCACACTACGTGGAGAGAACCAGACCCTTCCATAAATCGACACAGCTGTTTGTAGCAGTGGCTGACCGGATGAAAGTCTCCCCTGTCTCCACCCAGTGAATCTCCTCTTGGGTCACATCATGTATTAAGCTCTGTTACGAGCAAGCGAAAGTGCCACTACCTGGAGTGGTAACGGCACATTCGACCAGGGCACAGGCCTCTTCGGCTGCCTTCCTAGAGAACGTGCCACTGCAGGATATCTGTAGGGCAGCCACCTGGTCGTCAGTTCATACGTTCACGACCCACTACGCCATTGTTCAACAGGCGAGAGAAGACGTAGCGGTTGGCAGGGCCGTGCTGAGCAGAGCCGCTCGTCAGTGACTCCTACCCGCCTGCAAGGGTATGGCTACTTAATCACCTAAATTGGAATGCATATGAGCAATCACTCGAAGAGAGAAAACAAGGTTACTTACCAATAACTGTTGTTCTTCGAGATGTGCGCCTGAGCTGGCCCTGCAGGGCTTGCTAGGGAAAAAGGTTCCGGGAATCTGTGCACGGGGCACGCACACACCTAAATTGGAATGGATATGAGCAACACATCTCGAAGAACAACAGTCACTGGTAAGTAACCTTGTTTTTCATAAAGGTCTGGAACAGGGAAGACCCTGGTTCCTCCAGTCCAAAGGGCTCTCTGGGGACAGAATCTGGAGGGTGCTGAAGGGCTGCAGTATCCGGAAGTCTGAGCTGGTATCAGAACCCAGAAAAGGATTGATGCTGAGAGGGTGAGCACAGTAACGGGGGAACATCTCTGAGCTCATTGCTCCGGGACAGGGCGCATGAGGGTACAGTCTGAGTAGGAGGCCTGTGCGCATGTCAGTGCCAAGAGGTGTCAGTCAGTACTGAGGAAGATGCCTCCATGTTCTGTCTATTAGAAGATTTCTCCACACGCTGCTTCTTGTGCAGCACCGACAGTTAGTGCTGGAATTGGGGGGAGCCTCAGATGTGGCTCCTGAGGGACATGAGGTCTCCTGAGAGCAGGATTTATGGCAATCCTCCTTGTTTCCCTGGTTGGAGAAAGAGGCGTCTCACCTCTGGAGGTCCTGCTGGAGCTGCAGCAGCCACCAGAGCAGCCAAGGACGTTGAGACCAATGTATGCATGGGGAGGGTAGAGAAGCAGATCCACTGGGACTAGGGAGCATTCCATTAGAACGTCTCTGTCTTTCCACGACCTGCCTTTGAATCCCGTACAGACCTGACACTTAGATGGGACGTGGGCGTCTCTGAGGCAGTGGAGGCAGCTCGAATGCCCGTCACTATTAGGGAACGACTTGTGATAGGTCTGGCAGGGCTCAAGCCCCAGGGTCTTCAGCATAACCTGGAGTGCTAATGGACCAAAAACGGGTTGGAAAGACAAAGGTACGGGCGGGGGGACCTGCCTTTCTAAACCCAACAGTGTTAAAACTAAGAAGAGAAAAACAATAACTAAACAAAGGAAAACTACAAATAAATCACTAAATTCAGGAAGGTGGGATGCTGGGACTCAGTGGACATACAATCGCTCCATCTCGAGCTGCAGGTAGTTGTGAAGGAACTGAGTAGCAGCAGATCCACTCCTCTTCATATGTGCTTGTGTGAAGGCATGAGGTGGTGCTTGATGCAGGTGCGGATCCCACAGGCGCGGCTTTGCACAGGCACATTCACAGCCGACAGTGGAGAGATACGGATAATACTCAAAGAACTACAAATTTTACAAAAACTCACAACTCAATTAAATCAAAAGCAATCTGCCCTTGACCATAAAAAGACATCTCTAATCCATAAGGACCAGCGCATCTGCCAATTTCAGCTTTCTACCCCAGCCACGTTAGTGCTCTGGCTGTTAAATAAGTTTTACAACTTTGTGGAAGTTTTCCCCTAAGAGGAGAAAGTAATCTTTCACTGTTCCTGCTCGCACAAAACAGAGCCACTTTTGCTCAAACTGCTTTAAAAAAAAATGTCACTTTTGGGCAGAGACCAGGCCTGAGAAGTTTCAGCAAATTATGGTAAATGAATGGAAACATTCCCCCAACCTTGGCAACCAGAGTCACTGTCACCACATCTAATACAGGGGGCATGACATCAGCAGCTTTAACGTCTGACCATAGGCAGGAAAAACAAGACAGAAGATGGGGCGCTATGCCTTCTTATACATTGTCATGGCTCAATAATTCCCTGCACCAAGGCCTGCAAGTCACTAGAGAGGCTGCCACTTCTGCACGTGGGGTCCCAGACAGGACTATGCGGAAGAAGTATGAATAAGTATAACGTGCAGCTGCACACCCCAGAACAGCAGTATTTGTGCATAACGTACATATAACAGCTATACAAGCCAGCAGCACTAGGGCTTCCATGACGCTCTCAAGCTCTCTTAGCATCCCGTGAGGCACCAGGTGATACACACAACCTGATTTATAAGTGCTTCAGCTATAATACTGAGTGAAACCAGGCATGTGCCAAGTTCAGTTTGCTGTCCTCCCCATAGAGCTGCCATTATTGCTCATTGGAACATGGACATCACACCCATCCTTGCTCTAATTCTTCAGCCAGCACCATGAATGCAGGATAACTGGGGCTGGATTCGTGATAATGTGTAAGCAACAGGGCAGCTATTGTAGATTCTTTTTTTACCTGTACACAACTACTGGAATCCTTTTCCAAGACCTGAAGGAAGCCACATTCTCCAGCTCTTTGTCAGTGATCCAGACAGGAACTAGCAGCTTCTGAGGGTAACTGGTACAGAGTCTAGAAATAAAGTGACAGTGTAGATCAGAGCCCAGCAATGAGAATATGTGTCTCACTATATTTATGCTGAGAGAACAGAGAAGACTTTCAAGTCTGTCTGAACTCGACTAATAAGAACACAGGCCTATGGGTGATTCTTCCCATCCAGAATTAGGGGTGCTTAGACACGTCTAGATGGCCATCCATCTAGACAGTCATATTAGGAGGAAGAGCCAAAGGGAGCCCTGAAAACTGAGCTGTGTACAGGGATCTATTCCGTAGAATATGGGACCTCCATATAAGGGATTTTAATCTAATTTACTATCAGAAATATGTACATCCAAACAGGCAAAAGCATATTTTACTCTACATGACATTATAATATGTCAATGTTGCAAATTCAGAGAATGCAAATGGCTAATCAATCAAATGACTCATGTAAACATGTGAAGGCAGTGGCTCCCAACCTTTTTGGCTCGAGGGCCACAAATACCATTTTACAACCCTGAAGGGCCACCAGTCTATCAACTCATAAAAAATGTATTGACATATACACCATTAAGGACTACAAATCACTACATATTTAAAGTAAACATTTTGATGCTACGGCGCTCATTTTTGCATTCACTGTTTTACACCTACAAATGATCCATCTTCAAACCACAGGGTCTTTGCTCCTGTCCACTGAACTGAAGGACCTAGACCCATCCAGGTACTGGATGTGAACCAGAGAGAACTACACAAGCCTGCAACCCACATTTCTTCCAGAAACCTGAAGTATATGGACTCAGTATGTCACACGCTCACAGGCCACACGCTAGTGTATTGCTCTGGTGCTGTGGCTGACCCCTTGGGGTCAGAGTAGCAAAGAGCAGAGAGTTTAAATAACTGTCACTACAGACTGAAGCACGTGGCCTGGCAGCTAAGTCATGGCGGGTGGCCTGCTAAGTGCGGGCCAAACCATAAGGCACTAATTTTGAGAGTCCTGCCCCTCCCCAAGCATGGTGAGTACTGGCTGCTCTGCCATCAGAGCCTGCAACCCACAGACTCCTTGAGGATGTTATTGCTACCAGGAACGCAATCTTCTGACACAAAAGTGGAAGGGAACAAGATGCCAGGGACTCAAACAGAGGTCCGATTAAAGCTACTAAGATTGTGTTAAGATCCCACAGAGGAATCAGCGCTCGGACTGAAGAATGAAGACCAAGAAGCCCTTGTAAGAATCTTGCTACCATGGGACTGGAGAAGACTGATCCTCCCTGAATCCCTGGGAGCGGTTGATGGGACATGCTCAATCCCACATGCCAGCATTCACACCGCTCTGGTCCCGTGCTCTTTGTGGAGGAGGCAGACAAGTCCCCACACATCTTGTCGCAATCTCAGTCGGTCTTATGCCATCTTTTCCTCAGCACGCTTGCGGGGAGCAACTCCTCTGTTTCTTCAGAGAGGTGCCAGCTCCAGGCCAAGAAGCAGCAGCACTCTCAGAATCCAGTGTAGGACTTGGTGCCGAAGCAGGCCACGGTCTGTTCAAGCAAGTGCTGCTTCAGACCTTGGCCCCTGGCCACTTGAGTCTGTTCCGTGAAAGATTTGCAAATCAACACCACTCCTCGACATGGGCTTCACCTAAGCACAGCAAGCACAACACGTGGAGATGGCTGTTGGCGATCACTACCCCACACAATGGACACTACTTAAACCCTGATGAGGGTGTCACCAGGGAAATACTTAAATGAAACCTAACAATAAATCTAACACACCTATACCTGGGTTACTAATTCACTATATACATCTAGAAAAGTCACTAAGAAATAGAGCGACTGTGAGGTTAGAAACAACACAGAGCTCCAACTCCAGTCACGGGCAGAAAGAAGGAACGAAGGGAGATCAGCAAGTCACCACCTCAGATAGCCAGGAGAGGGGCTGTGGTCATGAGGCGCAAGCACCATCCCTCTACGAGTATTGCTAGGCAAAATGCTCTGGCTCCAGGGCATTGGGCGTGCACGTCCCTAAGTGGAATACATAGCTACATCTACTCAAAGAAGTAACTATCAGTTTTGCCTTGTTAAAGATGCTATTTCTATATAAAAACACACAGAGTTATCATCAGTAAGAAATACATTTTGCCTACATTCAGACACCACCAATTCAGGATGTGCGATAATTCAGAGCACAGATTAGCTAGAAAACCTATAGTGAGTGGGATGATAGACATCGGTTATTGAAGGGTGAGGTAGACATGGAGCTGCTATACAATAATTTTACGAACACTTTATGTGACCTAGTTACTGAGACAGACTGTTATAACTACATTAAGGTTAGTGGAATGTTTATGATACCCTGCTATGATTAACTGAATAGGGGTTGTCACCAGGAAGAAGACAGTGGCTCCCAGATAAGAACATCTTGAAAGACAATGGACAAAACTATTAGCTTCAAGGAACCTACATCCTGTCTCCAACAAATTTGCAAGCCTTTTTTTACCAGTGCTGGAAGCTACCAGACCAAAGGCTATAAAACAGTTGAAAAGTAACTTGATTCCTATGAAAGCAATGATCAAAAGACTGAGCAGGATTTAAAAACACTCCCTGAAACAGCAAGAGGGAACTGGTTTCTGAGTTAGCGGAACAGATTATGCCACTGAGAGCCTAGACGGCTTTAGGGAAAGCTGGGAGGGAAACAGGTTTCCCATCCCATGAAACTTTAAGATTTCAAGATTTCTCTTGTTCCGCATTAGGATGAATCCAAAACCTTTTGAAGGAGAAAGAGCCCAGAATAGCCAGTAGCCTGACAGTCAGGGAACTCACCTGAATGTGGGAGACAGGTTCAAGTCCCAGATGTGAATCAGGCAGAGCAGAGACTTAAACCTGGGTTTCTCACAACCCAGGTGAGTGTCCTGACCACCAGGCTACTTGCTGCTCCGGACTATTACTCTCCCTCGCTCCCCTTCCCACAACAAAGTTTGTTTTGATTAACTAACTTTTTTGTTTATTTACAATTTAATTTATTAACAGATTTGTTCTTTAACAACAAATCTCATAAAACTTGTTTTACATCTTAAGCAGCGATAAACTTAGTCTAAACACAAGTACACAGCTATAAACTGACCCATGGGAAGTCCCTAAAGCTGTGCTGATCAGACCTGCCACCAGTCACTTTCTTCTACTTTACGGTATTGATCACACATTGTGATTGATGCTTTTCTAGTCTTTGTCTTCCTCTTCTGTCTTGTCAGTGGATAGTGTTGGTTAAAGTCTTTCATTATCTCATGTTTAGGTCCAAACTTGTTTTTCTTACATTTAGATGCATAACCTGTTTATTAGTTGTCCTATCAACACTTCTACACAATATTTACCTTTGTTTCTGTTTCTTCTGATCTATTTTCCTTATATTAATTTTATGCTTAATTTTTACTGTTGAAGGGGTTTTTCCCTTTCTCAGTGTTCAAAAAAGTTCTCAAACTTCAGGTTTGGTGGCTGATGATGACCTTCTTCCAACAAAACTCCAAAATATTCCACCATATTTCTAAATACTTATTTTTTTGTCTTCTCCTCTGCAGAACTTTGACTTAATGAGTTAGCTTTTCTAGTACCAGAATTTCCCACACGTTGATACCAACCAATAGTTTTAAGAGAATCATTCCTCTCCTATCACTTTGCTATGGTAATTCTAGCAGCAACTACAAAATAAATTATCAGTTCTTAATGGCTTTTACCAAGGAGATTATATAGCTGCTAACACCCTGTTATCTCTCTTATGGAGTCTCCAATGGCTTCCCAAAATGTCTTAATATTGGGTCCCATCCACCATATATGGAGAAATCCTCCCATTTCATATGTTCCCCCATTCCTCAACTTTTGTGTCTATGCCTATTTCAACTTTCCAACTTTTCATGAATGTAGTTATTTCCTATCAGTAAGTTAGAAATTGCTTTGTATGGTGGAAAGTAAGTAAGTATTTATGTTTCATGGAAGTAGTAAGTATTTTTTCAAATTCTGTCAATTTTCTGCATAGGTTTGCTTTTGTATGGGGGTGCACTGAAAAATCTCAGTTGTAGTTACTGATACTTCTGCGAGTTGTTTTATTTCATCAAGTGATCTGAATGTATTGTCTGTGGACAGTTGGCTGAATTTTGATATAGCTGTAAGTTCCCAAAAGTTAAAACTTCCCAGGCTGTTACTGGGTTTAAATTCTGTTATCTACTATGGGCATTGGAGCTGATTGGTATGAGCTCTGCTTTCTAAATGAATTATCCCAAAGTTTCTCTTTTTGCTGTCATAAAAGAGTGGTTGTGTGTCAATTTTTACCTATAGGTTTTCTCTATCCATAGGCTCATGAGGAGTTGGACTGAACAAAAATAAGCTCTACCCAGTGCTTATTAGGGTTTGGTGTTATCCGGTGCATCAGGTTTCTGACCTGACTAGCTTGGTAATAGTGCTTAATGTTGGTAAAGTCAAGCCTCCGTTTTGCCCTGGCCTTTGTAAAGTAGGTTGCCTAATCTGGATTTCTTGTTTTCCCAAATGAATTTATCATAAATTGCCATTGACTTAAGAAGGTTCCTGGAATTCAAATGGGAAATGTTTGGAAAAGGAAGTGAATTCAGTGTCAGATATTCATTTATAATTTTGACTAACTGTGAAATTTCATATTTTGACCAATTTCCAGATCTGTTTTGATCTTCTTAACCAAATGGCTATACTTAATATTATATAAATCTTGCCATCTTTTAGGAATGTATGTTCCCAGGCATCTTATTGACATAATTACCCATTTATATTGATCATGTATCTCTTTCTGTAGATCAGAGCTCACACCTACATCCAGGAGTTCTGACTTGTGGTAATTTATTTTAAATCCTGACCCTTCACCAAATTTTAAGATTTCTTCCTGCAATTCTAGTGGTGTGAGAGCTGGAATTATAACAACTGCCATGATGTTGTCCGCATACAAGGCTAATTTGTGTTCCTTGTTTTCTACTGTAATTCTGTTTATTAGGATTATTTCTGACCGACCAAGCAAATGACAATACGTTTTGTAGAAAAATTCCCAACCAGGTCTAGTGTTGGGGTATCTATAAGAAGCTTAGAGTTTTAGACTTCTTATCATATGTGGAAGATGGATAGATACCTAATAAGCTAGACATGCACAGTCTATTTATTGTTTTAGGACTTTTCTCTGAAATGCTTTGATTCTAAATAAATGATGCTGTGCTTTAAGGAGGCCAACAGGTCAGTGGTACCATCATAGCTCCCAGAGGGAACAGGACTGCAGGTACTGAACCTGAGTCAGGCCTGCTGTGGTGATCGTGATTAGCACCAGGGGACTGCAGCCCCAGGGCCCGGTCTGAGACAGTGGGGGAATCCCATGATTTCACCCCAGAGAGATGATGGCCTCAGACCTGAAGGGTGCTCTCACAAAGACCAGGAGGGGACAGAGGGGCAATTTAGAACAGTCATTGTGAGAGAAGGGAGCATCAAAGCCCTGCAAAGCAGTTCTGATTTACACATACACCAGTGTGGAAGTGGGTGAATCAAACAGTGAATTCCTGGACTAATCTAATTAAAAGGTCTTGGGCAAAGTCATGGATATTGTCACAAGATGACAACAGATGACAGTCACACTGTTAGTCGAAAAACTATGGCATGGTCCATATACTAGGATGCAAGCTGTGAACCAGGGATACGCAAGATGCTGAATGACAAAATTACTGAGGAAGTGCACAAGAGGACAGATCAGGTATCAAAATAGCAGTGCCAAGAAAGGAGGCTAAGTGATCAGACCTTTTGTAGCGCTAAGAGAAGTAAATAAAAGGTATGAATAGCGTGCCTCAACCTGTACCTACAGTGGATTAATATTCGCAAAAGTTTTTGCCAAACTTGTGCTAACAAAGACTTCTGGCATTATCTCCTGAACTCAGAAAGTGGCAACCTTGATTTTGCACTGTGGCGGTTACACATACAGTCAAGTCCCTCTGGGACTTCTCAGGGCTTACCAAAAGGGCATGGATTCAGTACTGTGTCATTTACCTGGAGCTGATTGGTACATGGAGATAAGGATATCTTTCCTGACAATGAGAAACAGCTGGGGGAAAGATGGAGGGAAGTGTGTGTTTGGTTTCAAGAAGGGGAACTTGGGCTCAGTAGAAATAAATGTTGTTTGGGGCTTAATGAAATACAGCTATTAGCTGCAGCAGGTGGCATGAAGCCTGGGACAAAGAATGCGGACGTTCTTTGTAAAGCTCCAAGACTATTGTTATTTATTATTTGTATTACCGTAGCACTTTGGAGCCCTAGACATGGAGCAGGACCCTATTCTGCTAGGCACAGTACAAATACAGAACGAAAAGACAATCCTTGCCTCAAAGAGACAACAGAATACAGACAGACTGACAGACATGGGAGTACAAGGAAATAATGAGACATAGAAAATGAGACTAGAGAATGCAGGAGAGTTGTGCATTCCTTTATGGGAACCTGGGATTTTTTTTTTTTATACCAAATGATGTGAACATCTCAGCCAACGACTGATCAGAAAAGGAGCAATGTGGATGGGCAATTTTCAAACAGAAACAGCTTGGCAAAATTCCCAAACATTTCAATGGAAGAACCAGGCCCACCACATTTTAAACTAGACGCATCAGCAATTATTGCAACTTGCACTGCTGCTCTTAGCTACAGTGCAGTGCTGCTCCAATTCCATAACCCAGGGCGAGGAGTGAGGTATGGCTGGCACGCTGCCCATTCTGGGGTTATTAACAGGGGTGAGGAAAGAGGTGGAGAGGGGTCTGGCCAGTACATGGCCCTGCCTGGGGGTTACCCGGAGTAAGGGGCGGGGTCTGGCGGCTACGGTACTCACTTGTAATTGCTGTTGATGTCAGAAACTCTCCAGACATTCTGCAAGTCAAAGTCCATCCTCACAACCTCCATCTCAAACCGGTACCTCACGTGATCTCCTGGAACGGCACAGGCACAGCGCAGTTACTGGCAACTGGACACAGCCAAGGGAAACCCAAACCTGGCAGCTGCAGCATTCCAGAGCAGGACGAGCAAGAGGCCAGATGGCATCTGAACACTGTGGGATGGGTGCTTTGCCAAATGCCACACTCACTTGCTCACCCCTCCCAGTGCTTTAGGGACACTCTGAGAGCTCCATGGGGCTCCGACTGGCTCCATGGTATTTATTGTTCTATCTCAAAGCACAGACACAAATACATGGGCATTGCCATCCCAGGCCATCATCCACTCTCCTGTCTCTGACAGCCATCAGTGCCAGGTGCTTCAGAGGAAGGTGTGAGAAGTCCCCTAGTGGACAATCATGGAATAACCTGTCCCAGGGAAGTTTCTTCTTGACCCCTCAGTTAGAAGCTGGCTCATGGCTGGAAACATGGGTTTCTATCCCTTTTGCTTTAGTCTGAGCTAATGTAACCCATTATCTGTGTAAGTGTTATATCCTGTTATGCACATTACTAAGCTCTTAGCCTTATTTACATTTTGTGGCAATGAGTTCCGCAGATTATATGCATGTCATGGTAATGAGCATTTCACCTTATTAGTTTTACATTTATTGCTTTTCAGTTGTGCTGTGAGCCAGGGTAAGAGCATACAGTTCCCTTCTCTTTACCATTCATTATTTTGTACACCTTTTATTCATCTTTTCTCTCAATTGCATCTCTTCTCCCTTCCTGTGGAAGTCATATTTATACTATGGCTCTTCCCCCTTGGCATGGTCATCTCTCCAGGCCTCTAGGCACATTCAGTACCTATTTCTGACTCCTTCACTATTTCTGTTACGTCTGTTTGGAGATGGCATGACTGGCTGTGAACTTGCTATTCCAGCTGAGGGAAAACCATTCATCCATATAAAGACACTCAAATAACTTCCATATTATTCCTCAGCCTATTGCTTTTACATACAAACATTTTGCCTGACTGCCACTAAATGGCGAGTAGAGTTGCACCAAGTCGGTCACAACTGTATGTAGGTCTTTCTCCTTTGTCTATTGACATGGAGTTTAATCCATCATCCTGCTGCCTATTCACCTAACTTGCTGTGGTCCCTGCAGGGTTTCTCAGCCTTCTCTGCTGGCAGCCTGAACAGTGTCAGCCGAACAATCTGCTGTGATAGTTGGGCCTGCAAATGCACCCTATTTGTGAGCTCAACCATAAAGAGTGAGGGACAGTTTATAAAAAGTTTCAATAACCTACAACAACAAATGTTGATGGGAAAAGGTGCAAAAGGGAGACAGAAAGAGTGAGTGAGTCTAATTTAGGAAAAAAAGCCTATTGATATAATTCAAGGACTGGGTTGAGACCTCTTCTGTAAGACTTAGTACTGCACAACATTTTGATTAAAAACTAGAACAATGTAAAATTAACACAGCACGCATTAAATGGATTCAAAACTGACTAACAGATAGATCTCAAACTATAATTGTAAATAGGGAACAGTTCATCAAGCAGGTGTATTTCCGGTGGGGCCTTGCAAGGATTGGTTCTTGGCCTTCCACTAGTTAATATTTTTATCAATGATCTGGAAGAAAACATAAAATCATCACTAATAAAGTTTGCAGAGGACACAAAAATCAGGAGAGCGATCTGGAACTGGACACAAACAGCAATGCACGTTTTAATACCGCTAAATGTAAATTTACACAGTGAGGAATAAGGAATGTCAGCCCTACTTACAGGATGGGGGGACTCTATCCTGGGAAGCAGGGACTCTGAAAAAGATCTGGGGGTCGTGGTGGATAATCAGCTGAACATGAGCTCCCAGCATGACACTGGGGCCAAAAGAGCTAATGCCATCCTGGGATGCATACACGGGACTCTCAAGTAGGAGTAGGGGGTCATTTTATCTCTCTATCTGGCACTGGTGCAAACACTGCTGGAATTCTGTGTCCAGTGCTGGTGTCCACAACTCAAGAAGGATGTTGATACATTGGAGAGGGTTCAGAGAAGAGCCTCGAGATTGATTCAAGAATTGGCAAACCTGCCTTCTAGTGACTGAGCTCCTTGAGTCGATCTATTTAGCTTAACGGAGAAAAGGTTAAGGGGTGACTTGATCACAGTTTATAAGTACCTACAAAGGGAACAATTATTTGATAATGGGCTCTTCAATCTAGCAGAAAAAGGTCTAACATGATCCAATGGCTCGAAACTGAAAGTAGACAAATTCAGACCTGAAATGAGGCATACATTTTTAATGATGAGATAGGAACTAACCACTGGAACAATTTACCAAGGGTTGTGGTGGATTCTCCATCACTGACCATTTTTCAATCAAGATTGGACATTTTTCTAAAATATGTGCTCAAAGAATTAGTAAGACTAGATGATCGCATTGGTCCCGTCTGGCTTTGGAATCTATGAATACCTGGTAAACAAAAAAGTGAGGGATTGGATGTTGATGAACCAAACCTGGCATATCGGAAGTTAGACCTAAATGGTGAACACAATGATGAGAGGATGGACTATTCGCCCAATACCACTCTTTGTAGGCTAGGACATGCGGTCCAATGGAAGGATTTCTGGAGTGGAGGAAGGCCATTAGATCTCCACTGCACTCCTGGGACTCTGTCCTTCGCCCAGGGACCTCAAAAGTCATCAAATCATCGTGAATCTCAGGCCTCAGAACATCAGCAGGGACACCCAGCCAACAGTGCCACACCAGCGAAGACTCCAGCCAGAGACGAGAAATCCTGCTATCTTCACTTCCCTTGTGTGTTCCTTTTTGCCCTGTGTTTTAATTCCTGTCCTGTCTCCCTGTCTATCTTGGCTTCTCACCTGATCCTGAGGTCAACTGTACCACACAGCATCAGCAGAATGAGACGAGACAGCCCATCCAGCTCTGCTCAGCCTGCGAGAGACTGGTAAAGGAGCAGGACCAGTCAGATGATATATCAGACCACAGATGGGAAGATAAGCCAGAGCTCAGTGCAATTGCTGTAGTGGCTGATCTGCCAACCCACAGCATCTGTCTGAGACTGACCTGCCACCCGAACATTAACAAAACCCGTATTTCCCAAACCTTTACTGTGCTCTCTCTTCTCCCTCTTGTGTCTGTTAAAAGCAGGAGAAGTGACCACCGTTTATATCTCAGAGCTGAGCAACAAAACTTTCCTGGCCACCAAGAAAAGTCATCTCCCAAAATAAGAGACCACCTGAGACAATTTTAAAGGGACTTTGAATTTTATGATTAAAAACTTAACCAAATCCTTTCAATTTCAGTTTTAAAGTGCTATACAAACGGTTTGACATCCTTTTCTCTTGTGCATTCTAATACGTCTCTAAGCTTTAGCATGAATTTCTTAGCGTGTTTGCCATGGTGCTAAGCAGGCTGAAGTCTCTGTATAGCAAATCCCAAATCTTATTTAAAACTGTTTAATGTTGGACAGGGTCATGGTAACACCTTTAACTATTCGGGGCCATTTATTCCATCTAAATTAATACAACAATTCCTTCAGCCCCCTCAGGCTGGACCAATCGGAGAGCCTGGTACTAGATTCCAGGGCCTGCCACTGGGAACATCCTAATGTCAGCCTAGATCTGCGACTGTCAGCTCAAATGCCTCCAATAACCTAAACTCCTGGAACAGAAGGAGGCACAAGCCAGAAACAGGATGTTATCACCCCGCTGCTGGATGCTGCACGTGTCTATACTGTTACACGGTAGGAGTTTAGTTATAGTCATCCTGCTGCATTTGTTGCTCAGTGGCCAGAGCACTTTTGGGAGAGGAGAAGCAACAGAATTATTAATTCCATACAACCTTTCAAGAAAGTCCCAAACATTTACCAGCCCAGAGACAAGATCAACTCATCCTCAGTCAGCATCACGAGGAGGAGAAGCAAGATACGCAGGGTTACGTTCCTCATACACTAAAGAACGCTATCTGTCCCAGGAGAGGGCTTCTGCCTGACTGGCTGAACATATCAATACCAAGCGTAGCTCTGCACAGACATGGACTGGACACCTGAGCAGTCTCTGGAGCCCACGTGACAAACAGCAATTTCCTGCAATATCCTTCAAAACCTTATTGTATTACATATAAGTATTACCGTGGGCTATGACCTCTTGGGGGGTGGAGGGGAGAGGGCAGATAAGTGATGTGAGGTTGAGGGTTCAAAGGACTGTATTGAAAATGTGCCAGACAAGAATAGACGTTTGGGACAATCAGCGTGAAGTGGGTTTCTTGGGGAATCCCCAGGGAGAGGTTAATACAAATTTCCCGCCACTCCAGCTTTTTGAAGCTATGCCTTAAGGAGAGCTATACCCTGCACCGTCTGATCCCGAGGCTGGCGATCAAAGGCCAGCTCGGAGTATAAAGAGATGGCTGACCTGTCTAGCCAGGGGTCTGGTTCTGAATATAAGACAGTTATGAACTTGTAACCAGTTGTGGGTTTTGAAGGACTGACACCTACCAGAGCCCAAGGTTGGAGTTGGGGTGACCTCTGCTAAGCTTTTTAGCATGTGTAGGTGCTTTTACCTTAAGAATAAGTGCTTGCTTAGATGGAGCCATGTGGTAACTTAGAACTGCAGGCAATACACACGTAGGAGAGAAAGCAAAGCACAGACGCTGGCCCGTTACGCAGTCTGGTTCTCTGGGGGGGGAGGGAACTGTGGAGCCGTACAAATCCCCTGGTCAGCAAGGAAGGGTCTCAGCACAAGAGAGGTAATGGCTGGAGCCAGGAGCCCAAAGTGTGTACCCTTGTTGGGCCATGAAGGGGGAATACCAGTGCAGCTGCCCTGAAACTGACGCCAGGTAGAAGATGTTTCCCAAGTGACACGCTGCTAGGCCATTGGCAAGTCCACTCTGCACCAGCTAAAGCTCCCAAGGGATTTCCAGGTGCAGCATCTGGATGTGGCCCTGGGCACAGCAATCCACAGGAGACAATGCCACCTCCCAGCCAGGGGAAGATGGGGAAAGCACACCTGGCTACTGCTACTCTGTGTAGTAAAGGATCTAACGGGACCGTCCAGAGGGATTTGGGAGACGGCTGCAGCACAGCACCAAACAGCATGACGAGGGCGTGTGGTTTCCCTCCTCCTGGACGCACTCTGAGGGCTGCACTGAGAAAGGGTTTAGTTGGGAGCTCACCTGGGTGGCAGAGATGCGCGTGCTGATCCTCCTCATCAGCGCAGACCCCCAAGCACCACGCATGGTAGGCGAATGCAAACAGGTCTTCAGGCTTTGCAGGGCGGGCAATGGCTCGATTCAGCCTCTTCAGCCACTCCTGGCACTGCTTAAAGGTGGAGAAATGGCACCTGCAGGACACACAGACTCACTAGGGCCCAGTCAGGATGCACTGACAGGGAACTCCACAGCCTTGTAGTTCCACCAGGGGAGGAGAGGAAGATCCAACCTCCCCTGGGAGGATCAAAGGGCTCTGAGCTTCCCAGGGAAAAGCTGGGCCACACACACACCTGACAGCACACTCCAGGGCAGCAGGGCTGGACTCAGCAAGGGTACCCCCAGGCTGATGGCCATGTCCCTGGCTGAAGAAGCCTTATGCTGTGGCAATAGGAGGGAAATATGCAGCTACCTGACCACTTTGGAGTCCTTGCAGACGATGTGAAGCTGGAACATGTCCCGACTCTCCACACTTTCCATCATTCTCAAAGGCACCTGGAAAGAGGAGATGCAGGGCATCACTTGGCAGCACGGGGTGTTCCACACCAGTAGGCAGCCCAGCCTGACACACACACACATCCTGCATCCCAGCCAAGCCTCTCTGAGGCTCTGGTCTGAGCAGCAGAGAGTTTACATAGCTCCATGAGCCACAATTTGGAGTCTTCTCCTCTGCCCCACCCTGTCCTTCTCTGCATCACATTGTCAGGGAGGCACTGAGGAGGGAGGGCACAACAACGGGGGTGCCTGGGACCAGACGTTCACTGTTCAGCCTAGCTAGCAACAGGGGATCAGGGCAGCAGGAAAACGGGGCGATGAAGAAACCCTGACAACAAGACATCGGGGGAGGAAGCCTCACACCGCAGCAGCTGGGCCATGGGTCCTGGCACCACACCCCCAGCCTCAACATAAGAAGAGTCACGTCTCGCCTGGTCAGCAAGAACAATTCTCACCTGTCTTAAACCCAGGGCGAGAGGGTTAGCGCCTGCACAAAAGGCGAATGGCAAGGGAGAAATCTGACCATCACCCAAAACCAGCCCCGCCCACAAGCCAGCAGAGGTGTCTTCACCCCACCAAGGGGACGGACGGCATCTCTGTGACTTATAACGGCACTGGAGCATGTCAGCCTTCAGGCCTCCTGAGAGATGCAGCTTCTGGGTCACAGGGCACATGACCACCTATGGTAACGACTCCAAGACCTAATTTCATGGAGGAGGACGACAGCCCACAGAAGTGGATTCTGCAGCTGCAGAATACTGCGGAGGGCTCGGTTGCTAGTAACCACCGAGGAACCGTCAGAGCCACACTTACATTGATCACGGAATCTTTAAACTTGATATGAAGCCGGTAGTTGGAGATGGCGATCACAGCATCATTGGCATGGCCCAAATACTCCACACCCTCACCCTGCAGCACAGGGAATGGGACCTGCAGGGGGAGAGAGACCGTCAGACAAACGGCGCAAAGCACCGTGCGTAACAGGGAGTGAAGAGCTGGCTCTGCCGGTGCCGTCTCAATGCGATTTCAAGATGAACGCAGTAGGACAGAGCATCCCAGGGGCCTGAGTGCAGGCACCAAACCACAGTGCGCCTCGGCCCATTCAATTCACCGCCGAAAGCTCTTCAGTGTGAAACGTGGGGCCCACAGTGGGACATGCCACTGAACAGCATCATTACAGAACGGGGAGAGGACTGGATGCTTGTTCCCAGGCAAGTTTGCTAGACTGGTCTGCCTTCAGTGGCGTACCGGGGGTCTCCAGCGCCCGGGGGCCAATGTTTGCATATCCCCCCCGTCGGTGGCAATGGCAGGTAAAGTAAAAGTGCCCCGCGGGGGGAAGGGTGGGGTCTGCGTGCCCACCTCCCACTCTCCCCCGCTGGGGGGCGGCAGGTGCGGGCTGGGAGCAGGAGTGACAGGGGCAGATGCCCCCAGGCCGCCCGGCAGCAGGGTAGGGGGGACAGCTGTGACAGGCTCTGCCCAGGAGCTCCACCGTTAGGTTAGCTGCCTGGCTCCTGCACGGCTGGGGTCCCGCAGCTCCCTGGTGTTGTTGCGCCCAGCACGGGGGCTGAGGGGTTAGGACGCTCGCTTCCCTGCAGTGGGAGCCCTCGGCCGCCAGGACACCTGAGATGGGGCTGGCGTGGTTGCTGGGGCTGTCAAAGACTGGCGGCCCCTGGCCACTGGTGACAGTGGGGGGGTGGCTCCTTCGAGGAGAGTGCGGCAGGCACCCCCAACAGGTCAGCACCCAGGGGCCATTCCCTGCCCCCATCAGTACGCCACTGCCTGCATTGTGACTCAGCCACACTTGGGGCCTCAGATTTCACCTTTCCAGGAACATCTGATGTGAGTTCATGCAGGTGGGGGTGCAGGTGCCTTGTGCACTCTGGCTGGGTGTCTGGCAGCGAAGTGGGTGGGTGGCAAGGAGAGGGTCTGAAAGTCACTGGCTTTCCCAGGCAGAGTAAACACACCATTAGCGGAAGCAGCAGGTGGACGGGGAGGGACCTCAAAATGCAGCTCCAGCACAGAAAGATCATGTGTTTGGAGGCACTGTGCGTGTGTCCCAGAACAGCGAGCAAGGTGTCTGCAGAGCCTTAGCTGAACCACCTCTGCAGACAGCAGAGAGCCATATACACAGTCCTGCAGTGTCACGTGTACGTGTCTGAAACAGGGAGCTGCAGCAGGAGACTGACCACAGTTCAGGCAACTAAAGGAGCCAGACAAGGAATCTGGCCGCAATCTCTGCAGCCAGGACTGTGCATGAGCCACACCATCCCTTCTGTGATGGGAACAGAAATGAAAGTGCAGAGACTGGTGGACAGGCTATAAACCAGGCTTCTCTTTCTCTCTCCTCATCAGTCAGGCAGTGACACAGCTCTTTTAAAACCTGGAGGCCACATACATAGCCAGGTATAATGTTCATCTGGTTCAAAAGAGGGGAGGCAAAGATCCAGAATAACCTAAAATTGGCCAAAGCTGGGTTCTCTTACTGTCCTCCCTCTCTTCTCCCTCCTCCTCTGAGATTCAAAGCCCAAGCCCAAAGGCTTGTTACGGCAGGCTCTCTCTTTATATTGCTATGACATCCAATCATGGAACAGACACCACCACATGTGATTAGGGTGAGCAAATCGCACAGAAATATCATAGCCACAGCATTCAAAACACAGGCTGTAACTTGTCCACACAGGGATTTGATTAAATGATTCCTTGCAAGTACTTTAACCTGCTCCAATTCCTGCGTTTTAAAATAGATATTCTGTATTGTTTTATTTTGGATACTTTCATGGCCACACGAGTGCTGCCTAAACATGGAATTTCCTGGCTCTCCAAATTTTTTTTTTAAAGTTATTAAGGATTTCTCCCCTCTTAAATTATTTATAAATGTTAACCTTAAAGGATCACCGTCAACTTAAAAATCACTTCTGCCTGAAATCTGTGCTTAAAGTTTTATGCAATGCCAAAGATTTTCCCTGACAGATTGGTGGAAAATAATTCTCTTTATCTGTGCAGTTTACTTTCTGCATTTGACAGCACTTTGTGTCCAGTCAGAGTTGTGGCTTCCCGTGTTCATGTGGCTCTTTCACACAGCAAATGAGCAGAGAGAAACTTTTTAAAAACAAGTTTGTAAAGTAATACCAACTGGAAGGGGGCAATCGTGGAACAAGCTGACAGGTGCAGGAACTGACGCAACTTCTAACTCATTGTCGTTGTTTGAAGCCAACTTGAACTCAAGTTGATGGAGGCCCTTTAAGCCCTAATTTAACGTAAGTGAATAAGAATGCGTGGCTGTGAATTACTCCTTTGATGCTGAACTGTGAGGCCTGTCAGCGGAAAGCTAACACGGCGCTGTGCCTGGCTCGACACAGTGCTGTTCAGGGTTTGTTCTGGAGGACACGCCTCTCTCAGAACCAGTTGTCTCAACCACTGTTCTTCTGTGAACTTCCTACTGATCTGACTCCATGCCGTCCCTCTCACACCCCAAGCTCTTCCGTTTCCCATGACTCCCAATTTTCCACCCCTTATTCATTCCTCAGATCAGGGCCTATCAGTGTCATTCAGCAAGGCACTACCATCCATACCAGTGGCCTTTGAACCCTAGAGCTGTGAGTGCGAGTGTATGGCCAGAGCCTGGCTCCAGGTACAGGAAGAGGATAGCAGACAGGGCCCAGAAGGGAGTGGACTGTGCTGAAGGCAGCAGGAGAATCAAGCAGCTTTGGTCACAGCATCAATCTATGACATTGTCCTTGCTTGCATAGATGCCTCCATGGCAGCATCTATACCCAGATGTCATCCCAAAGCCCTCTCAGGGAGGCCTGGTCCTAAAGGATGTCTCTCCTTCCAGAAGCTGTGGGCTGCACCTCAGCAAAGGCACAAGCCCCACACCCTGGACCAGATCTGTTGCTGGATGCATAGTGCCACTCTATGTGGCAATCTGGCCCTACAACCACCCTACGTGGCCTGGGAGGGTCTTCCAGCAGCAGAGCCAGTGCAGAGGCTGTTGCAGCACTCACCCCCCCTCTTGCTGACAGTCCAAACAGGGAGCATGGCCAGGACAACTCTGCACTAGGTCAGGCCTCGGTTACATCCCAGCCCCTTGTGGCCGCGGCAGCGCAGTGTAAATCAGAACATCTTGGTGCGGAGGAGGAGGGTTGGGAGGAGCACACAGCAGCCACGAGGCAGCAGCCTGCAAGCTCAGGGAAGAAGTCTGTCCTCTGAAGGTGACCTCTACCACTCATGAGCCCATGGCCTGGGATTTACAGAGTTCCTCAGTGGATTGTTTCCTGGGTTCTTACATCCTTACCTGTAGAGACTCTTCCTCCTTAATCAGCTCTTTCGGGGGGAACAAGTCCTTGGCCTGGATGTACTCCAAACTGGGAGGGCCCTCCTCACCCTGCATTCCAAACAAAACACACACAGGTACATCCCGCTTTCTTCACCTCAGCGTCCGTTACGAAAGGGTACTACCTAGAGTGTAACCTGGAGAGCACTGTCTGCTCTGCGCCCGTCACTCCCCCACCTCCCCCAGAGAGAGCCAGTCCACGTAAGAATACAAGGATCAGAGGCACAGCGCATGGGGCTCCCTGCCCTGCCTCAGGACTGCACCCTCAGCCCCGTAGCCCATCATGCCCTGTAGCTTCTCTTGCTACCACAGAACAGTGACAAGGTAAAAAGACAGTAAAGCAGCCCAGCTGGGCAGAGACCATTCAGCAGAGCAGCAATCGGTGAGCCAAGAAACAAGTAAATGACAAATGATAGGGATGACACTCACTTGGGCAGGTCTTGTACAGAGACTTTACTGTGGTATTTGTCGTCATTTTTAAAATGCACTCTGTTATCTGTGTTACGGAGCCAGAGGGATCCAGCAAGGACTCTACAGAGACCTTCTCTGCCCCAACTTTTACCCCTCCCTTCCCCAGTTAACTTTTGCAAAGAGCTCTTTTCAGCATGGGATTTCTCACCTGGCTCTGGCAAGAGACGTTTGGGAGCAGCTGAGGGTAACTGGGCAAGGTACACCCGGGTTATGGATTTGGAAAAATAGACTTTTCAAAAGTGAAAAAAATCCTAACTTTTTTAACCTAAAGTATCTCACAAACATCCTGGACTTACTCCCAGTTTGTTCTAGGCGTTAGTGCTCAAGGAGAATAGCACTGGATCATTTTTATTAGGTTGGGTGGAAACGTATGGAATTAGATGATAAAAGATTGAAACTTTGGAAGCTCCATGAAAGTCTCTGAACATTTAAGCTACATGAGAGATCTTGTGGCACTTACAAACACATGAGCATGTTTGTAGCATCTGAGAGTCCCATGAAACAAATACCTAGGATAAGTCAGTGAGAGAGTTTCCAGGATGAGCCTAGAACAAGATTTTCAGGAGTGACCAGAGAATTGGGGAGCGCCATTTTTGATGCCCATCTGAGACGCTGTAAAGGGGCCTGGTTTTCAGAGGCCCTGTTAGCGTACCTCAGATTGGGAACCCAAACTCACTAGGCACGAGTAGAAATCTAACCCTAATTTTCACCCACTTCTACATTTTGCAAAATAGCAAATTTATTTTCTCTCTCCTTTAAGGACTTGTTTCCTTTCTTAGGGGAAGTTTTTTTGTTCTTAATGGATATTAACTGGTCAGGGTCAGAGTGTGGGTGGAAAGCAGTTTAGAAGTCTAACTTTCTAGAAGAAAATTAGTTTCTAAGATGTTTCAACCATCTCTCAAACTGGTTTATTCATTAGTCATCAGTGAGGTCTAGGTTTTGAGAAAACAAATACACACTTCCACAATCATCAAAAACCAAAAGCTTGTGAAATAAAATACCTTTGCGCCTTAGTCTTCTGGGGGAGAAACTTGACATTTGGCACAAGACCAATCTCCATGACAGACCGTGGTGGTCTAGTGACTTGGCCAAGTTATAAGGCTCTACACATCACACCAGCACAGTAACTTCAGAGCAGACTTGTAACATGAGGATTTCAGCACTCTCTTGCATTCTCTAGTGTTGAATATCAAACTCAGTGGCAAAGTGTATATGGACTTCATTTGGAGCACAGAGTGCAGGCCCAGCACCTCGCACACACACCGCGGGCACAGAGCATGGGCCTAATGCTTCTCTCACACACCTACCCCCATCCCACCAGAGTATGCCCCCCACAACCTCCACAATTTCCCCGCACCGGGGGCACAGTGCACCAGCTAACGCCACACACCTACTGTATGCTAGGGTGACTGGATGTCCTGATTTTACAGAGACAGTCCTGATACTCAGGGCTTTGTCTTCTATAGACGCCTATTACCCACCAGCCATCCCGATTTTTCACACTTGCTATCCAGTCACTCTCATGTACGTGTGAGCGCACATTCCCATAACCCTAGCTCACTGCCAGGCGCCAGAGCAGTGCACGATCAGCTCACCCACACTCAGGCCTTTTAAAGGACATACTGCTGGGGTTCCCCCAAGTCCAGGCCCACCTGGCATGGAGCGAACACCTACAGACACGCCCACCTGGCATGGAGCGAACACCTACAGACACGCCCACCTGGCATGGAGTGAACACCTACAGACACGCCCACCTGGCATGGAGCGAACACCTACAGACACGCCCACCTGGCATGGAGCGAACAGCACTTCTAGCAATGTGTGTTCAGCTTATGTCTAGATAATCAGTCAAGCCTCCCTGATGGCGTTCGCTGCCTCCCAGAAGTCCTCGCCACAAAGATATCAAGGATTTACTAGCATCTGGGAAGCACAAGAGGAAGCAAGCTGTAGCCCACCCACAAAGGGCTGTCCTGTTCTGTGAGTCACCTCTTTCCCATCACTTAAACGATCTGCTTTAATCCAGCTTCAAGAAGTTCTGCAGCCTGTGTGCATGGGGTTAAGTTGAGCAGTTGTGGTGGCCACGTCTGGCCTTGCAATATGTGGATTTGTGGGTCCCTCTGCTCTTCCCCTTCCTTTCTGTTCCTTGGGATGAATGGAATTGCCTGCATTGCCCTCAATATACTCATTACACAGCAGCTCTGCATTAAGTTAATAACTAATGCAATCTCATGCTTCAAGGTTTCAGCCAGTTGCCTGCAGGGGTCAGGAAGGCATTGTTTTCCCAATGCACGATTGGCTATGTATAGCTGGAATTTTTTTTTTTTTTTGCCATCCTCTGAAACATCAGGTATTATTTTCCACAGCTGGAGATGGGACACCAGGCAGGGTGGACCAGTACTCTGAGGTGATACCAAGAATGCTTTCTAGCTGCCTGGTTGGTGTGTCTTGGTCACATGCTCAGGGTCCTATTGATCGCCAGACTGGGTTTGGAAAGGAATCCCCCCTTCACAGCCGATTAGCAAGGATCTTGTGGGTTTTTCACCTTCCTCTGCAGCATGGGGTGTGGCTCACCTGCTGGGATCATCTGAGCACGTCTCACCTAATCCGTTCCCTGGCACTGCAGGGACTGTGGCCATCAGTGGCAGTTCAAGTCTTGTCTGTGACACACAGTTTAATCTCCTGGGGACTGACATGCTTTAGTCTATCAAGTCTTTGGGCTCCATGCAGAAGTAACTGGACGAAACCTCATGGCTTATAGGAGATCAGACTAGATGATCTGATTGCCCCTCTGCCTTAAAGTCTATGAAGCTTCCCTTTCAGTCACTATAAAAACACGGCATCACTGCCAGCTGGCTGGCAACTCACTGTAATTCCCTAGTGACCAGCCAGGTTGCAGATATATAGATCTATATATAGATATATGCCTGTATAGATAACGGGGACTGCCACAGGCTTCTGCCCCTGCTGGTCACCAGTTATGACGAATGGGGGAGGCTCCCTGGAGCGTCTCCAGAGGAACAGCAATGGCCTGGAGCAAGAGCCCTGCAAGCCAGCCCGTCAGGCTCCCACCCGGCTTCGCTCACTCTTCGCAAAGTGGGGCTGAAGCAGGAAAGCGCAAAGGCAAGGCAGCAGCTCTGACACCGCAGGGGACAGACAATGAGCATGGCCTGCGGCGAGGGGCTGCGGTGCGTATCCCCCAGAAGCGGCGACCTGGACTGCCACAACAGACATCACTATGCAGCCCACTAAGTAATGCCAGTGGGGGGAGCAGCCCCTGGAACAGAACTAAACAGGACTTCGGGCAGCCGTGCGTCCTCATTTCCTTCCCAGCCAGCCTCATTCAACGGGGTGGGAGCTCAGGGATCCCTCCCTATTCGTGCCCCTTCCCAGGCAGCATCAGCCAGGGCGGGTACTCCAGGACTCCCCACAGGTGCCAGCTGCTGTCATACGGTAATTTTCCAGCTGCAGCCAGGGGCTGGACAGGCGTCTGTGCAGCACAGCACAGCACAGCACACTCCGGCCTCCTTGGCCGACTCACGGCTATGGGCTAGTAGTAACTGTGGCCTCAGGAAATCGCAGGCAAGCGCTGCAGGAATAGCAGGGCCCAGGGCTTCTCCAAGGACCACGTGGCATCAGTGGCATGGCAGTGGGGGGAGGGAAGATCCCCTCCCACAACACAAAGTAACTGGGACAGAGTGAGAGCAGCATGTCGAGCCCAGGCAGGTCCAGAGCAGGGAGGGGAGCTGGGACCTGCAGGATGCCGAGCTCAAGGACAGGCTGCCCCTCCCTTGCATGCAGACACTGAGCAGGACAGGGAGGAGAAGAGGAGAAGGCACTTACAAAGCAGTTGAGCATGGAGCAGGAACTGCGGCCCGGCAGACTCATGTTCATTTCCAGAGGTGGCGGCTGGGCTGGGCGCACACAAGCAGCATCGCCCTTGTCTGGTCCTTTGCTGCTGCCTGCAGCGACTCACACACAATCACACCCGATTAGTTCAGCCTGCCCATCCCCCAAAGGCGGGCAGGAGCATCCCTGCTGCAAGCGACTACAGCAGGTGTGTCTGCTGCTGCTGACAATGGAGGCAGGGGAGGGAGGGAGGCTGGAGAGACTCCACCTACCTCGGAAGGAAGCAGAGGAGACCCTGCCATCTGAGAGCCTGCTTGACAGACTGCATGGAAAATGGAGACAGCAGCAAACCGGCCAGAAGGATTCCCTCCCTCCCCCCCGCCCGCACTCGCAGAGCCAGGATTCTGCTGACACACAGACCCTACACACTAAGCTGCAAGCACAGTGATGAAGAGCCTGCTGGGAAATGCAGTCCTGGCCTGCAGCACGCCCCCAGAGGCACCTGCCCTGAGTGCAGGAATGTGCAGGAACAATAGCAGGCAGCTCGCTTTGTGCTCCCCCCCCCAGCTGGGACCACAGGACCTGGCTCCAGCTCCAAGCTTGCTGCTTTGGGACAGACCCCCAGCAGCTGGGTCCCAAATCTCCCTAGGCTGCAACACACCAACGCTCCCAGCCTTCAGCACCCAGCACAGTCACCCCTGCAGATAAACCCTGCCTGATCAGGCAGAAGGATAAAGGGGCTGCCCTCCCAACCCATGGCCGACAGCTTCCTCTGGCTAGCAAGCCCACAGGTCCACAGCCTCAACCTCAGCAAAACTGGCCACTGCCCTGCCCAGGCAGAGTACTGAGCACTATAGGGGCACTGCCCCATGGGCCTTGTCCACACGAGGGCATTAGCCGAACATTCCCAAACGCAGCTAGCCCCGTGCAACTGCCCTGGTGTTAGCACAGCTGCAAGCTCTAGTGCAGACAAGATCCCATGGCTGCCAGCATTTCCAAGGCTGAATCAGTGAGACTGTCTGGCCAGTTTGAAACTGCCTGTTTAAAATGGCTAGAAGGTCTTCGTCTATGCCAGGGCGCCCAATGTCACCTATTCTAATGCAGCTACGCTGGGTTAGCAATAGCAAGATATATTGGAAGGTACAGAAAAGGGCAATTAAAATGATTAGGGGTATGGAACAGCTTCCATATGAGGAGTAATTAAGAAGACTGGGACTTTTCAGCTTGGAAAAGAGACGGCTAAGGGGGGAATATGACAGAGGTCTATAAAATCATGACTGGTTGGAAGTGTTATTTACTCCTTCTCATAACACAAGAGCTAAGGGTCCCTGAATGAAATTAATAGGCAGCAGGTTTTAAATGAACAGAAGGAAATATTTACACAATGCATAAGTCAACCTGTGGAACTCCTTGCCAGGGGATGTTGTGAAGGCCAAGACTATAACAGGGTTCAAAAAAGAACTAGATAAGTTCACGGAGGATAAGTCCATCAATGGCTATTAGTCAGGATAGGCAGGGATTGCTGTTTGCCTAAAGCTGGGAATGGGCGACGGGATGGATCACTCGATGATTACCTGTTCTGTTCATTCCCTCTGGAACACCTGGCATTGGCACTGTTGGAAGACAGCATACTGGGCTAGATGGACCATTGGTCTGATCCAGTATGGCTGTTTTTATCCTTCTGAGGTAACTGGCATATGGTGAGATGAATGGGTAAAGAAACCTAGATATAACTGAAGAAGGAATTTGTCTGTTTAGAGAGAAATACTAGAAACCTAGTCAATCAAGCGCCGGTATCTGAGTGACACTCCACAAGCCCAGGCCAATCACAGTACACAAGTAGACAAGGTCCAAGAGTTTGCACATCATTCAGGTGGTTTACAGTCACATATTCGGCGGCGCAGCATCAGTAGTTTTCCGCACTACTGGGTGGGGACACTAACACTTTAAAAGATTTCTATCGCCAAATGTGGCCCGCGGGCCGTATGTTTGACACCCCTGTGTTAAAGGGTTAACATTTTTCGAAAGTCTGGAATCAAAACATAAGGTTCCATAAACCACCCTAACTCTGTCCCTCCCAACCCGCTTCTGTATCTGCCACATACGGTAGAACCTCAGAGTTACAAACACCTCGGGAATGGAGGTTGTTCGTAACTCTGAAATGTTTGTAACACTCAACAAAACGTTATAGTTCTGTCAAAAGTTTACAACTGAACATGGACTTAATACGGCTTTGAAATTTTACTGTGCAGAAGAAAAATGCTGCTTTTAACCATCTTAATTTAAATGAAACAGGCACAGAAACAGTTTCCTTACCTTGTCAAATCTTTTTTTTTTTTTTTTAAACTTTCCCTTTTTTTTTTTTGTTAGCAGTTTACATTTCACACACATTTAATTGTGCTGGATCAGCTTTTTGGGGTCTCTGCTGCTTGACGACATATTTCCAGTTCCAACGGAGCTGTGTGGCTGACCGGTCCGTTCATAACTCTGCCATTCCCATGATATCAGGGGCCACGTGTTTGGACAGCACCTAGGGCAACAGGCCCCAGAATCCTGGCTGGACCCTGCTCTGAGGCTTGATGTACCCTAGGAACTTATGTTGCTATAACTACGTCACTCAAGGGTGTGGAAAATCCACCCCCGAGAGAAACAGTGATACTGACCAAACCCGCAGCGTAGACTGCACTACATCGATGGGAAGGCGTCTTCCTCTCGGGGAGGTGGAGTACCCACATCAATGGGAGAAGCTTTTCTGTCAGCATAGCTGGCGTCGTCACTCAGTGCTGTAAGTGTAGACCAGCCCTACGATTAACAACAGGTACGACCCGGAGGACAGTTGTGTTTGAGTTACCTACAAAAAGTTGTGCTAGAAGAACGCTACTTTAGGGCAGGTCCAGCTCAGAACATTCAGTGATTTTGGCAAGTGAGAAAAGGGAAATGGTGATTTGTAACACTTTCTATTTTGGCCAAATCTGAATGGAATTTCCAGGAAAGAGAGATACTGAGGGGTTTCTCCCTGTTGACTATCAAAGGTCTGCTGCAAACAGCGAAGGTGCTAATGCTTTTCAAAGAAGAGATCACAAGAATGCTTTACAATGGAAAGAAACAGTAACACACACACTCACACCGGCTATACACTATGTGAGTTGCGGGTTTCTAGCTCATTTAAACAATGGACAAAGCAGAACGTCTGTCATTTACCTGTAGAGGAGTTCTGTGGGGGGGAGATCAGGGGTTAGGTGGGGGGTTCTGTTTGACAAATACAGCAGGTAAGTGTGTAACATGGTTTACCATGGTGATTATTTACCAGTAAAATCTCTCTAGATTTGTACCTACAGGACTGGATGCTGATACAAGGTCAGAGTTAAGGTTGCTCATCAAGACTTGGCTTTGAATTTCCATATTTTAATATCAGCTTTAAAAGAGCTGAACAAATCTGACCTGACCATCTGAGCCATCTTTGCTTGTTCTGCACTTTGAGACCGGAGGCCCACTTGGAAACCTTTAGTTAACAAAGTTTGGTCTTTTAAAAACAAAGTGTGTACACATCTCCCAAAGAGACACTTGCAGAACAGCTGAGTCTGCCCCCAGCTGGACAAGACCTGGAGCTAAACCCACATCTGAGCACTCCAGAATTCTGGGAAATTTCAGATCCAAACTTTGCAGCTCAGGCTTCTGTCTTTTTTCAGGGTGGACGTATAAGTGCAGCTTTCCCAACTAGTGAAATAGCTGCTGTGGTTTCCATGTAAGTAAGCAAGAAGAACACAGCCAGTGCTTTCAGAAGAATTAGCATGGAAATGAGGATGTTACATACAGAGCACAGCTTCCCTAAATGGGGTCCTGGGGAACAGAGACCCTGACAGGAGCCTCGCCTATCTAGCTGACTGGAGACGTTTTCTGAATGCTGTCAAATCAGGACAGTCCTTGGCTGGTGAAGCTGCACGGAGCATTCTCCCCATCATTACCGCCCGGAGGGAGTAAAGCGTGGTGGAACATTGCAATGCTTTTGTCCCTCCCCCAACTCCAGACAATGCAGCTTACCACTGCCCTTTGTTTAGTGCAGGGCTGTTAAACGTACACCCTGCAGGTCAGAGCCAGCTTCAGCACGCAGCTCCCCCCACTGCAACTTCCAAAGGCCTTGGCCCCCCGGGCCTGCCAGCCGCAGCTCGGATGGCCAAGGAGGGCAATGCAGGCAGAGATGGGACGAAAGGGAGAAAAGACTCTCCCTGAGGGCTGGGAGAAGGTAAGTACTGGAAGGGAAAGGACAGAGAGGAGAAAAGAGTTATGGGGAGAGGACTTGGCTGTGGGGGTGTGGGAAGGGAACAGGGGAAACTCACAGAAACGTGGCAACGTAAGGCCATGGCTGGGGGCACACAAAGGAGTGAGTGTGAGGGATGGAGGGGATGGCTGGCCACGGGCAAGGGGCACAGGCATTACCTTAACAGAGGACGGGAAAGGTATTTACTTCACATCTTGAACAGTCTCTCAGTGGAATATCTAACCTGACTAGCTGAACAGTCCCATACTGCAGTCAGACAAGCCTGCAAAATTAGCCTGTCAGTGACCTTTTATACCTGACCCACCGACCGCTGCTGGTGGGCTGGTGTAGACACTCTGCCGACGGGAGAAGCTCTCCCACCAACACAGTGCTGTCTACACCAGCGCTTAGGGTGGTGTAACTTATGTCACTTGGGGGGGTGGCTTATTCACCCCCCTGAGCAATGCCAGCTATGCCAAAGTAAGCGGTGATAAAACCTGGCCTTGTCAAATTCCAGACTCGGCCATTTCTCAGAGTGCTCCTTTCCTACGTCCCATCGACGTTTGAGTAAATTAGCCATGTTTTAAAATTGAAAAACCAAAATTTCTGGTCAATTCGTTTAGGGATTTGAAATGTCCACAGTGATGACTAACGGCCACTTACGTTTCGGGCTGTAGCGATGTCACGCAGCTTCCGACTCAAGAGTGAGGCAGGCACACGTCTCTGTGAGGGAGGATTTTTTTCAGTACTTAGTGTCTGAATGAGTTTATCATGAAAGACTGAACACATGACCCTAACATTTACACAGAGCAGCAGCACAGCTTTGGTGGTGAACTGTGCTCATTCACTGCAGATACTATCAGCACCGCAAACGCTTGTTCCACTGGACATTTCCTGGTAAACACAGGCCAAATTTTAACCCTTTCTGTAGTTAGAAAAAAAACAAAACATTTTGACTCAGGAAAGGAAAGAACAGGCCATTGCAGGTGCCCCACGGGAAGTTCTCAGGGAACCAAGACACCATATGAAACCAAGACTATCCTGTTAAAAGAGAGGGTTACTCACCTTGTGCAGTAACCGAGGTTCTTCGAGATGTGTGTCTGTGCTCCACTTTAGGTGACGTTGCGTCCCACGTCCTTGATTGGAGAGCTTTACAGCAGCACTCATCCGGGCCGTGCATGCGCAGCTCCTGTCTCATGGCGCCGCTGGCCCCTTTTCTGGTGCACACGTGACCTGACCCCCTCTGTTCCTTCTCTACCGTAGAGTCCCGTGTTTGAACTCCAAAGTAGAGGGGAGGCAGGTGGGTAGTGGAGCACCCACAGGGACACACATCTCGAAGAACCTCAGTTACTGCGCAAGGTAAGTAACCCTCTCCTTCTTCGAGTGATATCCCTGTGGGTGCTCCGCTTTAGGTGACTCTAGAGCAGTGCCCCTCATTTGGTGGAAGGGACTTTGGATTCAGCTGTTTGAACAGATGAAAGTACTGTTAGACCTAATGCGGCATCCCTACTGGACGCCAATTGTGATCAACTGTGTAATGTTTTGTGAAAGTATGTGCGGAGGCCCATACAGCTGCCTTACTTGTGTCTGTGATGGGAATGTTGTTAAGGAACACTAGAGAAGTAGACGTTGCTCTGGTTGAGAGCGTCCTGGTTCCCACGAAAGCTTATGCCCGCAGAAATTTGTTAGTCTTTAAGGTGGTACAGAACTCTCGTTGTTTTTGCTGTATACAGACTAACATGGCTCCCCCTCTGGAACTGGTTCCTGGGGGAGCTTGAAAGTTCTTTTGTTTATATCATAAATGGATACATTCTGCTACTCACTTTGATAGCCTCTGAGTAGATATTGCTTTGTCTTTCGTGCATTCCACCACTGATATGAAGAGCTTGTCTGATTTTCTAAAGGTTTTCGTTCTCTCTAGGTAAAAGGCTAGCACCCATCTGACATCCAGAGTCTGGAGTGCAGCTTCCTGTGCATTATTATGCGGTTTCAGATAAAATACCTTTTAGGTATTAAGGTAAGTGAATAGGTTGGTTCATATGGAAGTCTAAAACTATTTTTGGTAAAAACTTTGGGTGAGGCCTAAGAGTGATCTCATCTTTGTGAAAAATCATGTAAGGTGGGTGGGCCGAGTGCCCCAATCTCCCCTACGCGGCGGGCCAATGTGATGGCTACTAGAAAGGACACTTTCATAAACATATGGAGGAGATAACATGTTGCTAAGGGTTCAAATGGTGTGCTAGTAATGGCTTTTAGTACTAAATATAGGTCCCACAGTGTTGTGGGGGCACAAAGGGAATACCCTTTGTAGCCCCGCCATGAACCATTTTACAATTGGGTGAGTGAATGCTGTTTCATCATTGATCTTGTCATGGAAGAGAGTAGTTGCTGATAGATGCACCTTTAAGGTGCTAATTGATAAACCTGGTTTTTTTTTAGTTCAAGGATATATTTCAAGATAGTCGGAATGGATGAGGATGCAGCGAGGATTTGTCTATCTTTACACCATGACTCAAATCTACACCATTTCTGCAGGTAAGTTTTCCTTGTTGTCAGTTTTCTACTACTTATTACTATGTGTTTAACTTGTTCCGAGCATTCTAGCTCTTCTGGACAGAACCAGTTAAGAACCATGCCGTTTGATGGACCTCCTGTAGCCCGGGGTGAAAAATCTGGCCACCATCCTGTGATAGGAGATCATACCGTAGTGGGAGAGTGATTGGTTTGTATGTTGACACCTGCAGTAGGTTGGAGTGCCATGTCTGTCTGGGCCATGTGGATGCTATCATCACTGCTGCCTTGTTGCCTCTTATTTTGAGGATGGTTCTGGGTATCATTGGGATGGGTGGAAATGCATATAGGAGTCCTTTTTTCCAGTTGAGGAGAAAGGCATCCCCCATCGAACCTGGTCCCAGTCCCGCTCTTGAACAAAAATGGTGGCATTTGCGTTTTTGTTTTGTGGCAAAGAGATCGACAACTGGATAACCCCACTGTTGAAAAATGTTTTTCAGGACATCGTTGTTCAGCTGCCACTAGTGATTCTGACCAAAGTATCTGCTGAGGGTGTCTGCAGTGGTGTTCTGGCATCTGTGTAAGTATGCTGCTGATATGTTGATGTTGTGTTTATGCACCAATTCCAGAGTTTCATTGATTCGGTGCATAGGGAGTGGGATCTTGCTCCTCTCTGACGATTGATATAAAACATGGACGCAATGTTGTCTGTCATTATCTTCATAAAAAACAAGACAAAACAATAGAAAATGATAGCAGGTGTTGTGAATCTACTCCGAGTTCTAAGAGGTTTATGTGCAGACTAGTTTTGGTTACAATACATCGACCCTGTATTGTATGGTTGTGTAGATGTGCTCCCCACCCTAGGAGTGATGCATCTGTGGTAATCATGAGCAATGGTGGCTTTTGTGAAACTGGGATTCCTGTCATCATGTTGCTCTCCTAGGTCCACCACAGTAGGGAATCTTTGACCTTGCTTGATATCGTCAGTATTCTGTTTAAACTGCGTCTGTGTGGTCTGTAGACCGAAGCGAGCCATCCCTGAAGGCTGCGCATATGTAGTCAGGTGTACTGGACCACGAATGCAGTGGCCGCCATGTGTCCTAGGAGCTTCAAGGCAATGCGTGTGGTTACGGTTGGACTGTTTCTCACTAGTAGTATTAGGTCTATTATAGCCTGGAATCTGGGTGCAGGTAATGATGCTCTGGCTATTATTGAGTTGAGGTCTGCTCCTATGAATTCCAAGAGCTGCGCTAGGTTCAAAGTGGACTTCTCGTTGTTTATCTTGAGTCCTAGTTTTTGAAACAACACTATGGTTTGACAAGTAGCATGTCTGGCCAATGTTTACTGGGTGCCGTTAATAGGCAGTCATGTATGGGAAGATTGTGATTCCTTCTCCCCATGGATGTGCTGCAACTACGGCAAGCACCTTGGAGAAAACCCTTGGTGCCACAGAAAGGCCAAATGGTAAGACCTTGTATGGGTAGTGATTCCCAGTCACTGTAAAACTGAGAAAATGTCTGTGTGTAGGGTAGATAGTGATATGGAAGTAGGTGTCCTGAAGGTCGAGGGCTGAGAACCAATCCCCTCTTTGTAGTGCCGGTATTATGGTAGACAATGTGACTAACTTGAATTTTTGTCACCTTATGAACTTGTTTAGTGACCTCAGATCTAGTATGGGTCTTCATCCTCCACTCTTTTTCTGGATCACAAAATAATAGGAATATAACCCCTTCCCTCTGTGTTGTTGTGGGATGTATTCTATTGTCCCTATTTGTAGGAGGCATTTTATTTCTTGTTGAAATATTTGCACACGAGATGGGTCCCTGAAGAGAGAAGGGAATTGGGTAGAAGGAATGGATGAGAATCGGATTGTGTATCCTGACTCGATGATCTCTAATACCCATTTGTCTGAAGTGACTGTTGCCCAGTTGGGATGGAAATTTCACAGGCAGAACTCGAACTGGATGGTCAATGATGATGGCACCAATTCGTGAGGGAGGTCCTTCAGACCCTCGACCAAAATTTCAAAATTGCTGCTTTGTTGATGTTGCTTGAGAGATCGAAGAGGTTTGTTGCACTTGTCTGCATCTTTGTGGTCTTTGTTTACCTCTTCATGGCTCATATGCTGTAAATAAAACTGATATCTACAAGCATATAGTTGAAATCTATATAGTTTTCTCCTCATAGCAGGTGTGTAAATTCCGAGGGTTCATAACGTCGCTCATGAGTCCTTCATCGAGTGAAGTACCTCATCAGTCTTTTCCGTGAAAAGCTGGACTTTGTCAAATGGGAGGTCTTCTATTTTTGTCTGAAATTTTCTAGGCAGGCCAGCAGAGTGGAGCCACAAGGCTCCGCACATTCATCTAGCGAAGCCTGTAGAGATGTTCTAGCAATGAGTTGTCTCATTAATAAGTGATCTGAATTGTTCCCTCTTGATATCAGGTATGTCATTAATAAATTCTGAAATCTTCTCATATATGTTGTGGTCATATTTGGAAAGTAAAGCTGCGTAACTGGCTACTCTCATTTGTAGTGATGATGATGAATATACTTTCCTGCCTAACAAGTCCAATCTTTTCCAGTCTTTATCATGGGGTGTTGATTTATAGCTGATCTGTTTTACCTCTCTGGTTTGCTGCATCAATGACAAAAGAGTTCGGGGTGGGGGGGGAGGGAGATGAGTAAATAGAAATCCATCCCTTTAGTGTGAACATAGTACTTTCTATTATCCCTTTTACTGGTAGGTGAGGAGGTAGCCAGAGCAAAGTGGCTCCATAATGCAATGTGCATTACTTTGCATTTATCAACATTGAATTTCATCTGCCATTTTGTTGCCCAGTCACCCACTTTTGTGAGATCTCTTTGTAACTTTTCATAGTCTGCTTTGGACTTAACTATCTTGAGTAGTTTTGTATCATTTGCATATTTTGCTATCTCACTGTTTACTTCTTTTTACAGATCATTTATGAATATGTTGAACAGCACTGGTCCAAGTACAGACCCCTGGGGGACACCACTATTTACCTCTTTCCATTCTGAAAGCTGACTATTTATTCCTACCCTTTGTTTCCTATCTTTTAACCAGTTACTGATCTAGGAGAGGATTCTTATCCTATGACCGCTTACTTTGTTTAAGAACCTTTGGTGCGGGACCTTGTCAAAGGCTTTCTGAAAATCTAAGTACCCTATATCCATTGGATCACCCTTGTCCACATGATTGTTGGCTCCCTTCCCCCTCAGAGAATTCTAATAGTTTGGTGAGGCATGATTTCCCTTTACAAAAGCCATTTTGACTTTTCTCCAACAAATCATGTCCATCTGTGTGTCTGATAATTCTGTTCTTTACTATAGTTTCAACCAATTTGCCTATGCTGAAGGCAGGCTTACCGGCCTGTAATTGCCAAGATTGTCTCTGGAGTCTTTTTAAAAAATTTGTATCACATTAGCTATCCTCCAGTCAACTGGAGCAGAAGCTGATTTAAATGATAGGTTACAAACCACACTTAGCTATGCTCATGTGAAAACTGGGAGCTACAAAAGAAACCATTTTTCTATTTTAACTACAGCAGAAAATTCCAGTTCCACTGTTAGAATTCCTAGCTAGAGTAACATTTTCAAAAGCGACTTTGGAGTTGTTGGAGGCCCAGTACAATTTGAGTTGCTTGACCACTGTCCTACAGGCCTAGCATAGCTTCAGTTGCTTGCTTGGCTATTCTGACCATTCATGACATCTTCCATTTGGCAGAGACTGAATAACCTTATAGATGTCTCAGTTTCTGCACAGCACGGCACATAAGACAAAATACAGATACTGTCTGCTTGCAGCGGCACATAGATAACTCCACCCTTCTAGTAGTTAACTACCACCCTATTGTAGTTAATTTTAGGCTTTGTATCTAACTAGTATAATTATAGAAAACCTTGCACATTAAACCTTATTGATCTGCAAATCGGGCGTACCGTGTCTCACTGGTATCCACACTGATCACAAAGTGTCCAGAATCAACAATCGGCATCCCTGGGTGGGCTCGATCAGCTGTGAGTGAGACGATTTTTGAGGCCTATGGTGCAAGGGTTTCTCTCACTGCTTGTCAGCAGGGTAGCAACCTGTCTGGCATGGTTCTCCACGAAGCTGTATTTGTGTTTGGCTTCAGGAGGAGGGCATGATGTCCTCTACAGGAATGTGTTGTGAGTCAGGCGGTCGAGGGGTTGCCACTTCTGTTCTCCTTTCGCTAGAACCAGTCACGGATATGGAAGCTTTTGTGGATAACCTGGGTAAAAACCCATGGTCTGGAGGAGCATTTAAGGTTAAAACAGCATATGAAGACTTGATGCTCCAGTGGGAACAATTCATAGAGACAAAGCCCGATTGTAAGAAAAAACATTTGGCTGCTTTATAGGGGCTTGTTTTAGTGTCTAAAACCCTTACTGAAGAGTTAGGGAAGTTAGCCAAAGAAAACAAGAAGCTGCATGAACAATTGATAGCATGCCAAGGTCAAGTACAGAAACTGACAATAGAGGATGAATCTTCAGTGTCCCACTGTCTTACTCAACTCATTTGCTCTCTAACTCTCAGCGCGATGCAGAGGGTTACAAAGAGGAAGCTAGACAGTGGGAGGAAACAGCTCATATCTGGGAAGTGAAATATAAGGATGTGCAAGCTGTGGTACGCGTTGTCCTAAAGGAGAAAAAGAGGGAAACTGAGGGCCAGTCCCATGCAATTTGTCGGCGGCAGTTGTCTCAGTGTACAAATCAACTGGCTGTTGCTCAGGGAATTATTGCTGCCATGCAGGCAGATGGAGGCTGTGACGGTGCAGAGAGTGATAGTATGCAGGACTTTGATCTGTCAGCCCTCTGTTATGCAGAGGCTACGTGGGATAAGAACAAGTCAGATCAGAGCATAGAATGTCCTTCTGCCTATGCTCCTCTCGGGCAGATAGTAAAACAGCTGGCTATGGGAGATATGCCGCAGGCTACTGCGCCCATGGCTCCTGTGATTGTAGAGACCAAGGAAGAGAGTACTGGAGAGGGGGAGGAGGAAACCACCACTACACCACCACCCAAGTGAATAAGATACTGAGACCTGAGCAAGCCCAGGCATTGAAAAAAACTTTAGGAAACATCACCCCTGAGAATGTAGTTGCCTGGTTTGCACAGCTTACCACAGTGCCTCAGCTAAATTATAGTGATTATGCTTTGTTCTTAAGGGAATGTCTCCCGTTAGACACCTTCTTGGGACTTCCCGTGGATATACAGAGAGGAGAAAGAGCACAGAGGGGTACCCTTATGAGGGATGTTTTTGAGGTAGTAAATCCTGGGGCAAGCACACTGAGGTACATTTTCATTTGGAGCGGCAAGCCCTAGTGGAACGCCCTGATGCTTACTTACAACATAAAAAGATCCTATGGCAAGCTCTGGGGCATGAGGAGGAAGGTCAAGACCTTATGAACACAGACTTTCCAACTCTTTTCATAGAAGGGCTACGTCCACAAGTAAAAGTTGCCTTGGGTACTCTGAATTTAATAGCTATGACGTGGGAGGCACTGTTACAGAGAGTTCGGCAAGCTCATTTACTAGTGAGCCAAGCCTTTCCTGATAAGCACAAAGGAAAAGCTGCTGCACAGATGGGAAGAAAAGTGACTGCTCAGATCACCTTTCAGAATCAAAGGAGCAAGGAAGGTGATTTAGTCCTGAGGGAGTTAACAGAAGGTACGGCTGAGGGCGAGGCCGTGGGAGAATCGATCCCCTGCACTGGGTACTGTGGAATCGAGCTCTCCAATATGCCCCTAAAGCTCTAATTGATGGCAAATCAAATCATCAGCTGGCTGAGCTGATTTGTCAGAAGGAAAGGGAGTCTCACACTCCAGAGAAATGTGTTGATGAGGGTCAATGGCTGACCCCACCACCTGAGGGGAAGCCCTCAGAGGCATAGGGGTGGGGCCGGGCATCCCCGAATCCCCTGATACATGCAGCACTATTAACATCTGATAAATGGGGACGACCCACTATCTGGGTGGATTTTGAACAGGGGGCGTTCAGACAGCATATGCTTGTAGATACTGGTGCCACTATTTCATTGATTGATGACCGATTAGTTCCTGCAACGGTCAAATTAAAGGGAAATCACCGGCAGAGGTTAGAGGGATTTGAAGGTTCCAGCATAGATATGCCCCTCTCTTGTCCCCTTACTTACACCATTGTAAGGAAAACATGGACAGGGATTTTTGGTTTGGCACATGCTGGAGAAGCAGCTATTTTGGGCAGTATTCTTATCAGCAAGTTAAAGAAGTATGGGTTGGATGTATGGATAAGATGGATGGAAAGCTGGCTAGATCAGGCTCAAGAGGTAGTGATCAATGGCTCGAAGTAGAGTTGGCAACCGGTCACAAGCGCAGTGCCCCACGGGTCCATGCTGGGGCTGGTTTTGTTCAACATCTTCATTAATGATCTGGAGGACGGGGATTGCACCCTCAGCAAGTTTGCAGACGATACTAAATTGGGGGGGTGGTAGATACCCTGGAGGGCAGGGATAGGATACAGAGTGACCTAGACAAATTAGAGCATTGGGCCAAAAGAAATCTGATGAGGTTCAACAAGGACAAGTGCAGAGTCCTGAACTTAGGACGGAAGAATTACACGCACAGCTACAGACTGGGGACCGACTGGCTAGGCAGCAGTTCTGCAGGAAAGGACCTGGGGGTTACAGTGGACAAGAAGCTGACATGAGTCAGCAGTGTGCCCTTCTTGCCAAGAAGGCTAACGACATATTGGGCTGCATTAGTAAAAGCATTGCCAGCAGATGGAGGGAAGTGATTATTCCCCTCTATTCAGCACTGGGGAGGCCACATCTGGAGTACTGTGTCCAGTTTTGGGCCCCCCACTACAGAAAGGATGTGGATAAATTGGAGAGAGTCCAGCGGAGGGCAACAAAAATGATTAGGGGGCTGGAGCACAAGACTTATGAGGAGAGGCTGAGGGAATTAGGCTTGTTTAGTCTTCAGAAAAGAAGAATGAGGAGGGATTTGATAGCAGCCTTTAACTACCTGAAAGAGGGTTCGGGGGAGGATGGAGCTAGGCTGTTTTCAGTGGTAGCAGATGACAGAACAAGGAGCAATGGTCTCAAGTTGCAATGGAGGAGGTCTAGCTTGGATATGAGGAAAAGCTTTTTCCCTATGAGGTGGTGAAGCACTGGAATGGGTTACCTAGGGAGGTGGTGGAATCCCCATCCTTAGAGATTTTTAAGGCCCAGCTTGACAAAGCCCTGGCTGGGATGATTTAGTTGGGGTTGGTCCTGCTTTGAGCAGGGGGTTGGACTAGATGACCTCCTAAGGTCCCTTCTAACCTAATCATGTATGATTCTATGAATTGTATGCTTAAGATGCAGGCTGTTGTTGATTTAGCTAATTGGGTGTTGTGAATTGGATTGGGAATTCCTAGAGTTGTTGCAGCTGCGCACAGGGTGGCAGCCCTTAAAGCACCAGAGCCACTCTCAGTTACAGTAGAGCTGTATTCCCTGGATGTTGCTAACATAGTACAAGTGCACCGACACACATGGGGCAAGAATAAACTGGATTGTGGCTGGGTGGATGCCCATCTTCTTATTATAGGACCTGATCCACCACCCCAGAAGCAGTACAAATACCCAAAGGAGGCTGAGGAAGGATTGTTACCCACAATTACTGCTTTCTTGCAGCAAGGAGTGCTAGTGGAAACTAATGGCATAAACAACTCCCCCATATGGCCAGTCCGTAAAGCGGACAGGAAAACCTGGCGACTTACAGTAGATCACAGGGCTTTGAATACATGTACACCCAAGACAGCCCCTGTGGTGGTGAAGTTACCAGAAGTGATGGCTGCAATAGGTATGGGAGTTAAATGGTTTTCAGTATTGGATTTATCAAATGCATTCTTTGCTATTCCTCTGCATCCTGACTGCTGGTATAAATTTGCTTTTACCTACAGGGACCATCAACTCACTTTCACGTGTGTTCCACAAGGGCTACACTGCTCCCCCATGATTTGCCATGCCCATGTTATTAAATTATGGGATAGGTGCACAGCACCAATGAATGTTCTCTCTTATGTGGATGACATTCTCATTTGGGCTGTAACCCGAGAAACTCAGCTGCTTTTGCTCGATGAAGTATTCTTCCTAAATGAGCAAGCAGGCTTCCGAATTAATTTGGAAAAGGCCCAATTGTGTCAGCAAGAGGTCCGATACCTGGGTTCAGTGTTGGGACAAGAAGGAATTACTCCTGCTCAGCAGAGAGTGGAATTAATTTGTAAACTGCCAGCACCCACTGATGTCTCTGCATAGGTCTTACAGGATGACTCCGCAACCAGGTGGAGAATTTTGCCTTAAAGGCACAGCCACTGTATCAACTACTGAAAAAGAGAGTACCCTGGAAGTGGGGCCCAGAACAGGATCAGGCCCGATTAGAACTGAAGCAAGCAGTAATCTCCGCCCCTGCACTAGCATACCCGGATAACACTAAACCATTTGTGTTGCAGTTAGCTCATTTCCCAAAGGGAATAGGAGCTATTTTAAGCCAGGAGGAGACTTCTGGTCAAAAGCCGGTGGCATTTGCCTCTTGAGTACTGGAAGGGCCAGAGATCACCTTTACCCTTGTGAAAAAGAAATGTTGGCTTTGGTATGGGCCTTGTGGCACTGGCAATACCTTACTGGTTCTGCCCCAATTATTTTGCAAATGGCCCACACCCCTCGTAATTATATAGTGTCCGGGAAAATCAAAGAAGGGCATGTATCCAGCCCTAGATTGGCTAAATGGACCACAGCTTTAATGAATAGAAATGTGGAAGTCCAACCACTTACACCTTCCAACCAGGCCCCATATGCCCTGATAATTGAGGGTTCTGAGAGTAATTTCCCTGTCTCTTTGATAGAGCCGGCCCTTCCGAATGCAAGACCAACAGAGTTTACAGGCAAAGGCAATTATAGAATATCACAGTACAATTCCTCTATTATGCCATATGATTTTGCAGGCCACTGTGTAACCTCAGATATGGAAATTAAATATATGTTGTAAATAATTGATACTAAATGGGGTCTATAGATCCCGTTTTTGTTTTGTTTGTAGATAGATATCTCACAGATTCATGACAGCACACAGAAGCACAAGATCAAGATATGCAATATGAAGGAGAGGTGTATGGCGTTCTTGCTATTGTTTTGCTGTGCTATGTTGGTGTGAACGGGAAAGACGGTGCAATCTCACACAGATTTTGTGGGATGGTACCCCTGCCCACTACTGTGTGGCTGGGGGACGAAACTTTGGAGCTTAAGATAATGACTTTTTGTAATTTTGAAGGGCAACTCACAATTAATGTCACCAAAATGAGTACTCCCTGAGAAGAAGCTGGCCCAGATGATTTGGTTTATTTACACAGAGTGAATTGCACCAGAAAGGAACAGAGCAACACACTGTTATGGTGTCAAAATCGGTCTGAAGTAATTTATAACAAAGCCGATTTTAGCTATTACTACATGGGGATATTCCACCTAATAAAGGGAAAGACACCTGTTACTGAACTGAAGGTATACTATCCACAATGGATTTTAGTGAATCCCTCTGCAAGTGTAGTGATGTACATAAACACCTGTCTGAGTGTAGTTGTACATTGTGCTGCCAAGCCCAGAGAATACAATGATGGGACTTGGTGTTAAAAGAAAATTATAAGAGTCAAGTACTGGAGACTCCAAAGGTATACCTGGCGAAAGTACATGTAGGCATACAAAATATTAACATATCCCGCCTACATCCTCATTGCGCACCGTTTGTAACAAGAATGGCTGCACTGGATGGACACCTGGGTAACACACATGCATGTTCCAAGCGAGACATTGGAGGAGATATTTTGGGAGGTATAGAAGCATCAGCAGGAGTGCTGAATGCAATTAATGAAGAAGTTTTGACAAACAAGTTGAGCATCCTAGGTAGAAGCCTTGGAGCCCTATCAGAGCCCATAGTACACACACATTCAGCCTTGGGATATGGTGAAAAGTTACTTGGAGATATATTAGTACCCTGGGAAATGAACAATGAAAAAGCATACCTGAGCGTATTAAACCTCACAAAATTATGATAAATGCTACCTCCAAGGCTTTAGGTTGCATACAAGCACAACTCTGGGCTCAAGGAATAGACGAAGGTCTCATCCAACAAGGACTTAGTGGAGTCGTGCCTGATGAAATAAAGGAATTGATTTGGGATGATGTCACCACCCAAGGAAGGGCCTTAAGTTGTTTGTGGAAAATGTTAAATTTCACAGTAGATGCCCAGGCTCAAGTGATTACAGCGTATGTAATGACAATACCTGCTGCTCGCATCATAGACATACACAGAGTAGTCTCCCTAGGCCTCAATGTAAAAACTGGAGAATTATGGCCTAACACCTGACATGGGGATTGAAAGAAGGAAATGAAACTCGATTGGTTAGTTTACAAGGCTGCACATGTGAAGCCATATTGGGATCAGAATTGGGATATATTTGTGAAGAACCACTGACAATTTACATATCCTTGTAAGAAAGATGAATTGGATGTATGGAATTGTCAATATGCTTTGTTACCGAATAATAGCATTAATTCTACCATTGTGTACATTGGACAAAGTTGTGTTTGTGTACGCACACAATGTACCCAAGTTGTGATTAATGGAATTGATAAAAAAAGATGTTAATCCTGCCCAAAACAAATGTTATTGTAATGTTGCTGTATTGGAATTATGTGATGTAGTTTATGAAGAATCTATTTCAGTTATTAATAGTAGCTATTAATGTTGCAGAATATGTTCAACCTGTGATACTGGGAGTCAATACTGATGTGGTACAACGCATGCTAACACATTCCGACATGATAACCCTGCTTACACACATTCAGGAACAACTGAAGACTGTAAATTTGATAGTTAAACATGATGGGACTAAAGTAATCCAAGTCCTAGATGCTGCAAAAGTTGCCACAAAGCACAGTTGGTGGGAAACCCTATTGGGATGGTCCCCCACTGCCACTGGGATTTTAAATCTAGCCCTGCATCCCATTGTGCTAGTGTGTATTGCAGATAGTTTCTCTGCTGGCTGCAGTGGGACTCTCTTGGTGGGCTAGAAGACCCCTAAAGCGACTGAATGGCCTAAAAGACCCCCGCATACGAGTGAGGCGGCGCTCTGCGATATACCCTCCCGACGAGAAGACACTAATCGTTCAGACCCCGGCTGGGGTGCCTTGAGCCATAGTCGGAGGTGTATGTCAAGGAGTCGTCGTGCTGGCCTATTAAGTTATGACAGCCACCAAGGAGGGGAATGTTGGAGGCCCAGGACAATGTGAGTTGCTTGACCACTGTCCTACAGGCCTAGCACAGCTTCAGTTGCTTGCTTGGCTATTCTGACCCCTGTAGCACGACATCTTCCAGTTGGCAGAGACCGAATAACCTCATAGATGTCTCAGTTTCTGCATAGCACGGCACATAAGACAAAATACAGATACTGTATGCTTGCAGCTGCACACAGATAACGGTGATGGGAACAAGTTATCCTGGAACATCTGGGGTACACTGTTTTATTGTCAAGGGGCATACTTTTACTCCACCCCTCCTATCACCAGATGTTGTTTTGATGACCCCAATTATCATGGTGAGAATGGAATGTAGTTAATGGTGGAAACCCAATGTTGGTAATTAGCATATATGATGAGAGAGATAATTAGGTGAAGGTTGCTTATGGAAGGTATAAGTAGTCACCACTTAGACAAAGGGGGGTGCTCCATCAACACCTGACTCTGCGGGAGGTGCTGCCGGTTGGACCAGAGGATCCACAGACTCCCTGGCGGGGCCCCTGAAGAAAGCCGTTCCTGTATACAGCCTTCTGAGTAACTGCTGCGCTCTCCAGGCTTAGTGAGTATGAGATATTGTAGTTAATTTTAGGCTTTGTATCTAAGTAGTATATTTATAGAAAACCTTGCACATTAAACCTTATTGATCTGCAAATCAGGCGTCCTGTGTCTCACTGGTATCCACACTGATCACAAGGTGTCCAGAATCAACAGGAGTATCACTGAAAGTATCCATGGGATGTAGGCTCCCCTAGGGCCAAAGTCACTAGAAAACGTTACTAGTAAATAGTTACTTATCGAAGTCAGGGCCACACTGAAAGGCCTAATTCCCATTTTTGAGCAGTTACTCAGACAAGCAATCCTACTGACTTCAGAGGGGCACTCAGGTGAGTAACTCACATCAGCTTGCGCAAGGGATTCACAACCAGGCCCTAAACTAAACTAAACTATTTCTTTTCAGGAAGATTTTAACAGGACTAGACTGAACACCAATCGCTGTGGTACCCACAGGGCACTGCCCCCAACTCGATACATTGCAACTGTTACTCATTGTTTCATTCCATGATTCCGTTTTCAATACATGTGACTGCAAATTTCCAAGCAAACTAATCAGTGAGGTTTCCACGTACTCTCCTTTAATCAATCTTACCACCTGCCCCTAACTACTTATTTCTGTCATTTGATCTAGTTCATCTGGAATGATCTTTTTCCTTTAAAATCAATATGCTTTCTCTCTCACACGGAGTATGTCTACTCAGCCCTTGACAGCAGACCTCCCAGCGCCGGGCAACAGACGTGGGGCTCATGCTGGTGCTCGAAAAGTAGCTTTAGAGACAGTGTTTTGCGCTGCAGCTCGGGCTGTGAATCCCACCCCCCTCTCTAAGCTATGAAGCCCAAGTTTCAGCCAAGCCATGGACTCCCTACACACTCCTGCTTTTGACACATGCCCAGCCTCTCTCGTATATGAGGGTGCGCACACACCCACACACACCCCTTTTTGCATATCAGCTGGGGTTAGCATTTGGATGCGGATTCTTAATTTTTTCCTCTTTGAACTGAAAAATCCATTCGACTTCTCTATTATTTTTCAGTGCTGACATCCTTCTGCTGTCTGGAACCCTATAGCCAGGGAACCTTCCCACCATGACGTAATCTCAGATGATGAGGAAACCAACTCTTACCTTAACTAGAGTTACAACATTACTTGTCAAAGCAACAGAGCAACCTAAGCACCCACTCCCAGGTCTGTAATAAAAACCACGAGGCCTCTTGCATAATTCTTGGACCCCTGGGCCCCTCCAGTGTGAAGGTGGGAAAAGTCTAGTGGCAAGAGGCCTAGGCTAGCACATAATGATGTGGCACTGGCGGCAGCAGTTATCTTCTTAGATGCCGTCAAGCAGGGGCACACACTTGTTTTCTGATCCCTTTCTTCCACTTCATTCATTCTCCATTCCCCAGCAATTTGGTTCCATACTTCAGATGCTTTTGCCACAGCTTGAAACATCTCAAATGCAACCACACCAGTTAGAGCATATCCAAACACTCAGACGGGAGGTGTGTGGAATCTAGAGTTTCCAGCTACTGCAGGGAGAGAAGCTAACGCTCTGAAGAGAGTAGAGAAAGTACTCACCATCATCACACGGCTTGAGTCGAGATCTCTCTATTCAAATCCAGATTGTTTTCTCTCTCTCTCTATCCTCATCCAGACGCACCTATAGCAAAGAGAAAAGAAACTGGTATAGAAGCTGGAGGCAGATGGTCATGGTACTACAGAGTGAGCATGATGCGTGACCAGAAAAGGATTAGCATAGGTACGGTTAACAAGAGCACAGCAACCTACACACGTGACCGTTACCCTCTTTATGCAGCTTCACCTTCATCTCTGCAGGACCACCACTACCAGAAGTGCCCTCTGTCAGGGCAAACAGCCTCTCGTTGTAGTGCCCATTTCAACTGCTTCCCCTGAGAACACTGGAAATTAATGTTCTCTCCCCTGACACACTAGGCAGAAGAACTCTGTCCATTCCCAAATGGAGAGATGGGCTGGGCAGGTCCCTACCTACTCCCTTCCTTTTCACTGAGGGCTGCTCCAGCTTCTGGGCAGCCAGCAGGAGGAGCAGCTGGGGTTAGACAGGTTTATGAGCAGAATATAATCTAAAGAACACTGAAATCTCCCTGCATGAACATCTTAAACACACAGGCTATAATATTCAAGAGCGATGAGTGACAGTCACCCATAGCCCTTCCCCTCTATGGTTCTAGACAGGTCTGTAACTTTTAATTGTAGCTTAACTGGCATAACAAGAACACCTCTTCCTTTTTAATGGTTTAGAACAGCTAAAGCAGGGGTGTTGTATGCAGAATGCATGGGTTACTGTGTGCGCATTTCCGGCCTGCAGAGATAACCATCTAAACATGAACTGAGTGCAGCCAATGTCATGAGGTCTGCCTGAGTCTGCAGACAGCATGAAACAACATCTCAGAGGGGCGAACTCTCCTGTTCCCTTCTAGTCTCACTGGAGTGTCAACGCTGCTTCAGTGTCAATAACCATTCCATTGCTGAACGGTTTGGAGGACGGAATGAGAATGGAGTGGGAGTGAAGCCCTCAGGAGGTTCAACCCAAAAGTTGCTTCAGGGAAGGAAATGCCAGAGACTAACAGACGCAGAAAAGGAAGAGAAAGAGGAAGGAGATTTGGGAAAGAAGAGAAACAAAGGGCACAAGTTGTGATGGCCTAAAGGGGAGCAGATTCTTCCAGTGAGAGATACTCAAGGGTGACAATAAGGGACTGAACAACAACAAAGCATGGCTGTAACACACAGGCCACATTCTCCCCTTCATGTCTGTGCAAGCCTCTCATTGGACTGAGGGAAGTATAAGGCCCTGAAATTACATCCTGGCCCAGGGACCATAACTAATGCTAAGATTCTGTCACGGGTATTTTTAGTGCAAGTTCGGGACAGGTGACGGGCAATAAACAAAAATTCACAGAAGCTGCAACCTGTCCCTGACTTTTACTAAAAATACCGGGGGGGGGGGGGGGAGAGAGAGGAAGTAAACTGAGCTGCAGGGGTTGCCGCTGCTCTATCCCCCTGCTCCAGTGGCCGATCAGCTGTTCGGTGGAGGCCCCAGGGAGCTGGCTGGCCGATCAGCTGTTCGGTGGAGGCTCCAGGGAGCTGGCTGGCCGATCAGCTGTTCGGTGGAGGCTCCAGGGAGCTGGCTGGCTGATCAGCTGTTCCACGGCTGCTGCTCTGCGCCCCTCTTGGATCAGCTGCTCCAGCCCTGCCCCAGAAGTCCTGGAAGTCCCAGAAAGGCCCGGAATCTGTGACCTCCGTGACCAAATCACATCCTTAACCATAACTAAACACGTAATCCAGCAGTGCCCTCTGAATGAGTCTGAGCGCTGGAGTGACCAGAGGATGACAATTCTGAAACGGGGCAATTTTCGAGGTTTCAAAATTTGCTCAGTCAGGGGTGCCAGATGGTCTCCCCTCCCCCACATCCAAACTGTTTGGGGAATGGGAGAGGAGGCGTGTCTCTCAAACGCTCTGTCATTAGGCACTCACCTGAGATCTCGGAGAGCCAGGTTCAAGTTCCTGCATCGTCTGACTTGGACTGATCTGGGATGAAAAGCTCTGCTCTGAATCAGGCAGAGTGGAAACTTGAACCTGGGTCTCCCACCTCCCCAGTGAGCGCACTGATCACCCAGCATGTGCAAGACAAAGAGACATACACTGCCCCACATGCTCCACATAGTCACACTGAGTGGGAAAGGGTGCCATAGCTGGTGCCCTTGACCAACACCCACCCACCTACCTACTTCGATACAACACACAGCTAGAGAGAGTCAGCCAGCTCCAGGCCATGCTTGCAAAGGACATGCAAGAAAGTTAAGGGGAATCAACTAGGACCTCACTGGTATAACTTATATTGCTCAGACATGTGAATAAGCCACGTAAGTTACACCGATCTAAGCGCTGGTGTAGACAGAACTCTGTTGGCGGGAGCTTCTCCAGCTGACATAGCTACTGCCACTCGTTGGGGCTACAGTAATTAAGTCGACGAGAGAACTCTCTCCCTTCGACTTACAGCCTCTGCACTAGCAGCGCTACAGTGGCATAGCTGGAGTGTAGATGTCGTCTAAAGGTGCAAAGTTAATGTGCCTAACTTAAAGTGCACTAAACCCTGCGTGGATGCTTTCATTCAGGAGTGAACTGGTTCATTCAGGAGTAAAGTTCACTGTACCTGAAACCTTCGAGTGCCTCTGTGCAACCAATTCTTCATTCGCGCTCTGAAATTTTGAAGAAAACCAATACGGTTCTGATGGAACTGCATATTTCACCAAAAATGATCTAACTAGTCCTAACACCCCCAAATAAAGCTTTCATTCCACTGTGAAACTGGACCTTAAGGATACAAACACATTTTCTGTTAATTTAAATTCAACAGCAGAAATGCAAAAGCATAAAGAAAACAGGACAAACCACGATAAAAAAAATTGGGCTGATTTTTTTGCCCCCCTTCCCAAGGAACAAAAATATACAGCCTTTTCCAGCTTCTGAGTAGAAACGGAATCTGCCGATGCCCAGCCTCCGCTTTTGCTACAAGCACATTTTTCGTCTCTCTCCCCCACAGAATGAGTGGACACAGTAAACCAGTGACCTGGTGGCCGGGGGGGGACTTAAACTTTTTTTTTTTTTTTTTTTTACGAGTGGAGTCTGGTTGCTCACACCACCCCAGAAGATCCATTGCAGATTAGACTTTTGTAAATTAGTGGATAAGCAAAACTAGCAAAGTGTACGTTATTCACGCATTTGAAAATATTTTCCATTATTTATGACAATACTGAAGAGCACACTAGAGAATTTTCTGCAGTGTATTTTATACTAGTTCATTAAACCACTGCTAATGGCTGCTTCATATGCAGATTAACTAGTGTGAATTAGAGAAGTTTGTCGTATTTCACTTGACTTTCTTATTCCCTCTGCTTTATGAACAAGGTTAATAATTGCTATAATTATCACTCTCTTTGCCTGCATCATATTTCATGGTGTTCTTTCTCCCTCCCCAAATCCCCATAGCTATTCCTGAAGGCAAGTTACCACAGAGAACACCAGCTCATTATGGACACTACTGTTCTGACCTCATTAGCTAAGCAGACAGAAATGCTGCATGTGCTCACAGCCCAAAGTGCTTCCTGGGCATACCCAGGGTTGTGATATTATATCATTTCCCACCAATACATCAGTTGGTAAATTCTTAAAAACTCCTACGTTCAAAGCACCCCTTAAACCTTCCCACTCTAATGCAATGCAGGCTAAAGGCACCATGGTTCTTAACTCTACCAAGGCAAAGAGTTTTACCACCTCCCCCGAGATCATAGCAGCCTCCTTAATCACCTCTCTCCTGACTAGAGAAACCTATGCTCTAGCCTCTCTCCACCCTGGCACACTTTACCATTTATCTTGGCCTCTTTAATAAACCCTTTGGTTCCCTCCAGGAGATCAGACCCGACAAAATTAACTAATATTCCCTCTGCCACTGCTGAAGTTTCTGACTGGAGGGTAGCTCATAGACCAGAGACTACAGAGTTTCCCCATACTTAGGGCATTGCTCTTCCATGTGTTCGAGGAACCCACGTAAGAAACACTTTCTTGGCTCTCTCTCTTGGGCTGGGGTCCAATCATTAGGGTTACAACCAGGGGAACAACACTACGGTGCTGTGTGCTTAGTCCTCTACTCCTTCCTTTTTGTTCCCCCCCAGAAGCAAACCAGGGACCCTCCTTCTACACCTGTCTTTTGCCCTTCCCTTGGGGTCCTGCGCTCTATGACGGGTCTTCCTAGTAAGCAGGAGTCAACAGCCTCAGCCAACTCTTCAAAAGAAGTTGGGATTTCTCCCACACAATTGCTTTTACCTTAGCTAAGCAAACAAATCTGAAGGCGTACACAGAGAACCAGTTTCTGCATTATTCCAGCCCTCTGCCTCCTCCATACCAGGAGGCTACAAGACTATCCAGAATTATAATAGCAAGCATTGAAAGATAAAAAAGAGTTTGGAAGGGATCTAAACCCTCCTGCTTGAGGCCATGAACCAACTTCTAACTATTAGGGTTAGGGGGAAGCTCATCCCGTAATTGCCTATTGCAGGTTCTTGCACCCTCGTCCGAAGCACCTGGTGCTAGCCACTGTCAGAGACAGGACACTGCACTAGATGAACCTCGGGTCTGATCCAGTCTGGTAATTCCTGCTTCCTCACTTCACTGGGATTTGCGGGTGCGCAGCACCTCTGGGTATCAGGCTCTTACCGTGCTATGGCCATATTCAATAGTCCGACTGATTCTGTCACAAAAGGGTCCAAAAGCTTCCCCATTTTAAGTGGCTATTCAACAGCACCAACCACAAGGGTCATCATTCTAGGGGCTTGCTGGGAGCTATTCACCTTTGTGAAAGGGAGCAGGCCTGGGGCCTTGTATGGTTCTATGAAGGAGGCTAGTTTCTGGTGCATCTTGAGTTTCAGTGATTGGAAATGTTATGGCTAGGGCCCTCCACACAGCACTTGCTGCAGCGCCCCACAGGTTTCACCTGGGAGACCTCCAAATCACCAGCCCTCTACTACAGCTGCTGCAGCACACAGAGAAAGTCTGTTCAGCGCTAGCCCATTAAAGGCCACAAAGACAAGCACCTGGACTGGGTTCGAGTCCTGAAGTAGATATGGTCATGTGCTCATCAGCCTGTCCTTCTGACATGGGCTGTTGCATTCTGAATTGGCTTCCAGACTCAATTCTCAGTTACACTGAGGCCCATTACACTGCTCTAGCTGTACAAAGGGACCTTTTACTCAGGCCAAGACCACTTTGCACAGCCAGAGCAGCATAAAGGGGTTTAAATGGAGAATTGGGTCCTCCAGGCGGCCAGTCGACCAGGGTGCGGCAGTCCTGCCTAGCGGTTACAAAGGCACATGTGACTATCCAAGAGGAATGGGTATAATTTCCTTCATGCTTAGCCAGACAACAAAGGTGGCATTTCTTCCTACTGCTGCAATGATCCCAAGTAATTTAGAACTACTTTGCAGTTTCCTGCCTGCCTGAAAGCAAACCACCGCTATGCAGTCTGCATCAGTGGTAACCAAATCAGAAATCCTATTGTGATTATAAAGAGGAGATTCAATTGGAGCTTAGAATATCTCCAAAGGAAGCCAGAAATTCCACACAGGAAGGTCAGATGATATGTACCAGGTAAGGGTAGACACGCTGTCCTACATAGACTTGGAAGGATTAGATTTTTATCAGTTAATGTCGATAAATATCAATTTCACCGTACACACACACCCCCCAAACAAAAAAAATATTTCCATTGATAACAGAAATTTACAGACAGGCAAAGAAAAAAAAATGCTGCTTGAGAAATTATTAGACTGATTTAAGGCTATTTTCTTTGCATGTTTTGACATGTGATGTTGACAATTTGTGTGTTAGTCATTTCAATCTCAAAATCTGCCATGAAATAATTATTGTCGGACCCCGCCTCCCCATTGTGAATAATTACTGTCTGACACTGCCGTCATTTCCCACAACTGTGAAAACGTACATGGATAAAAATAAAAATTAAAAAAAATGCTTAAAAACTATAATTCAGTGCAATTGTGACAATTTAAAATCAATAAACATAGATAGTATCCATCAAAATTATGAAAAATAGAAATCAAATTCTGCCAACCTGTGTTACATTACAAGGACTGTATTGCCTGCAACGGAGCATGGCTAACTCCTAGGTCTCCCAATGTAATTGTCAAGGAATCATTGACTGGGGGTGTCCCTAGCAAAGTCTCCCAGGGATCAGGTCTTGGCCCCACGCTATTTAAGCTTTTTATCAAGGATTATCACCGTCATCACTGATAAAGTTGGCAGATGACACAAAGATTGGGGGAGTTCTAAATAATGAACAGGGCAGGTCACGGACACAGAGTCATCTGGATGGCTTGGTAAAGTGGGTGCACGCAAACAATAGGCATTTTAATATGGCTAAATGTAAATGTACATAGCTAGGGACAAAGAACATCGGCCATACTTACAGGATAGGGGACTCTATCCTGGGAAGCAGGGACTCAAACAGATTTAGGGTGAATAATAAGCTGAACACCAGCTCCCAGTGGGACGCTGTGGCCAAAAAAAGACTAATACGACCCTTGGATGAATAAATAGGGGAATCTCAAGTAGGAGTAGAGAGGTTATTTTCCGTTTGTATTTGGCACTGGTGCAACCGCTGCTGGAATCCTGTGTCCAATTCTGGGGCCCACAATTCAAGGATATCGATAAATTGGAGAGAGTTCAGAGAACAGCCACAAGAACGATTAAAAGATTGGAAAACATACCGTTACAGTGATGGACTCAAGGAGCTCAGTCTATTTAGCTTAAGAAAGAGAAAGGTTAAGGGATGACTTGATCACAATCTATAAATACCTACATAAGGAACAAATATTTGATACTGGGCTCGTCGGCATAGCCAAGAAAGGTTTAACACGAGCCAATGCTGGAAGATGGAGTAGACAAATTCAGACTGAAAATAAGGTGCAATTTTTTTTTAAAATTATTTTATTTGTAACACAGAGGAATTAAGCCTTGGAACGACATACCCAGGGTGATGGAGGATTCTCCATCACTGGTCCTCTTAAAATCAAGATTGGATATGGTTTTTTTTTTGTTTGTTTTTTTTTAAAGAAATGTTCTAACCCAAAAGAATTTGTTTGGGGGTGTTCTCTGGTCTGTGTTAAACAGGGGGTCAGACCAAATGACCACAATAGTTCTTTCTGGCTTAGGAATTTATGAATCTATTAATCTAACTTCCGGGGCAAATCAGACCCTTGGTTGTTGCACGCCATGTGGCAGTAAGACACCGAGGATGACCTCCCTGCTCAGCTTTGCTTTTTGACCAACACCTACTGTTCTAGTCATCACACACTGGCTTGGGAATAGCCTCCGTGGCTTATTGCATGTTCCGTAACCATGCCAAACTCGCTGGCAGTGCAGCGTACACTGACAAATTACAGCATAGTCATGGCTTAGCAGTGGCCATGTCCTCTCCATCACAGCCCGACAAGCAAGTCACAGAGCTAAAATTCCCTCCCAGACTCCAAGGGGAGGCCTGCTCACTTCTACGGAGCAAAAAGGACACTCCAGCCGCAGGCTGCTCCGATAGTCCGACATGGTACACGCTGCCACATGCCACTATAGATTCTGAATATGCAATACAGCCCCTTCGTGCCAAAGCACTCTGCTCTCCCACCACCAGCATCCCTCAGCTAGGGAAGTACCCCATTTAACTCACCCTCAGACCAGCAGCCATGGAGACGCCAGTGGATCACAGGAGTTCAAAACAGAGAGCAGCCTACCGCTAGCAGCTTTGCAGCATTCAAGCCCGTCTGGTTGAGGTTTGAACTGAGCTGGAACAGTCCGGCGCTTCCCCACAGAAAGCCAGGACAGAGGCTGGATGTTTGAGAAGCAGGGAAAGGGCTCTCCCATCAGGCTAACCCAACAGCCAAAGCATCCATCCTCTGGTGAAGAGAGGCCTAGCATTTCAGACTGCCCACTCCTAGAGGGAGGAATGGCATGGATCTAAGAAAGCACTAAGCCCATCATCAACTGCACTTCAACAGGAAAACATGAAATGCCCAGGACAACACAGAGAGATCATGGATTTAGGTCTAACTTGGTTTCCGGAGGAGGACAATATCCCTGGGAAAGCCAGGCAGTCCTGATACTTGAGGTCTGGACAATCCCAGGTCTCAGAGAGCTCTACCCATGAAACATTTCTGACCCTGCATTGACAGGCACCAATATCCAGGTTTCAGACTTACAGAAACGAAGAGGCGGATCTTGGCACTGTAATGATTTGCTTACACAATAGTCTGGGTGTCAACACTCATGATTTATTGAGAGTCCTGCACTATTTGGTATCTTAATACAAACCCTGGCTCTTGACTTCCTGTGATTATGCGAGAATCTCAGCTTTCATTAAGAAGTATTAGTCCTTGTGGTTGCAGGGAAAGTCTGAAAATGTGACCTGAGTGCACCCTAAAGGCTCAGAAACCTGAAGACAAGAAAAACTAAAAAAAAATAAATTTTAATTTCATGTTTTTTAGGGCCCGACTCATGAATTTTGGTTGGCAATACTGTGTAAAGCAGCCATGGTGGATTCTCGGAAAGAATGCCTGTAAAATAACAACAGTGGTGCAGTTCCAGAGGGGGAGCCATGTTAGTCTGTATACAGCAAAAACAACGAGAGTCCTGTAGCACTTTAAAGACTAACACATTTAATTTCAGCAGGCATAAGCTTTCGTGAGCTTCAGCCCACTTCCTCAGATGCAGTTGGTACTTCCTCAGATGCAGCAGTGCGGTATCAGACCAGATTGTATGGGATTCTGATAAGGCAACACTGCATGGAAAGTTAACACAACTTGTTTCTGAAAGAAAACACACTCAAACACAAAAACTGGAAAGAAAAATAAGGTTTCTACAATTGGTTATGGACTATAGTGTTCCTAAAACATTACTAGGTTTGGCTAATCTCAGAGGCGCACAGATGGAAAGCTGTTTGGGGCAGGGACCGATCTTCCTGTTGTGTTTGGAGAGTGCCTAGCACGAGAGGGCCCAAGTTGATGACTGGAGCCCTGACGCTACCACAATATTAAAGGAATCTTGAGTGAACAAACAAAATTGCTCAAAAATTTCTAAGAACAATTTTTCTTTTGCAGCAATTAAGAGAACACATTGTTAGTTAACTACGTAAACATGCACAGAAAAGTTATTACTACAGTTAAAACAGGGCAGAAAGTACAAGAAGACACCCCAGAAGAGTTTTTACATATGGGTGTGTGTGTGTGTGTGTATGTGTGCGCATGTATTTATATACACACATATATTACATTTATATATATATTATATATACATATAGTTTTTCAAAAGGAGGTTTAAACTTCTTCATCTTGTGTTCATCTGACATGCCAAGTCCTGAAAAACATAATGGCTTCCATGTCTAAAGTTAACATATCCAACTGTGCTGATGGGGAAAGGTAGGTTCTTGAGTCACCCCCTCCATTATCTGAAATGCTGACACTGAAATCAAACAAGCACGCTGAATGCAGTGAGTAAGTCACAACTTTTTATACAATCTTTGTACCCTGGCTTCTCCTACTATTATAGAGGCTCTAAATAGGAGACTCTATTGCTCCTGGACACTACAGCAATATAGTCACACCAGCATTTGTCAAGCTGATATATCTGACAGTTCCGATGGTTTCATCTGGCAGGCATATGCAAATTTTGGTTTTGGAGTCAACCTCTCTGGATAGGAACAGGCACGATATGATAAACCACAAGCCTTGATACTTCTCTTTTGCTCTGTGACTTCACAAAAAGACACACTTTTCATGGAGTCACATATTGCTGTCTGTGCTAGCCACTGATCCAGACTGTAATGGACAAAAGAGACATTAGAGTCCTGAGAATTTATTGTAGTGTTCTTGTCTAACCCTAACCAATGCTTGGAAGAAAACTCTAGGGATACAGGTTCACCATTTCTGTATCTGAACCCAACAAGCCATTTTTGACTAGCATCTGTTTAGAATGATTTCTATTGCTGTCTCTGCACACTAGCTTGATTTCATTAATAAACTCACTACTAATTTTATCTGGGCAAGAATAAGGATTCAGATGAGCTTCAAATTTGGTGCCTGAATCTTTTGAACATTGCAGACTTTCTTTGCCAGATCTGAAAGTGTACCATCAGGCTGCCCCTTAAAAAGCAGGACCCTCCTAAGTCAATCTCACATCGAAAGTCAATACAAATTGTTTCTGAAAGAACACACAGACAGAAAAAGTAAAAAGAATAAGATCTCTACAATTGGATCATGTACACTAAACATTACTAGATTTGACTAACCTTAGAAGGGAACAGACTGTAAAAGCTAAAAACTGCAGGGAGCATCTTTTTGTTCTGTGTTTTTACAGCACATTGGAAATCAGTCTGTTGTGGAGTGGAAACAGAATGAGTTTGGTAGGTGCAGACCAGCAAGCATAAATTTGTATCAAGTGCCCACTCCCTACCCAAACTAGTGGTGGGACATGGGTTTCACGGGGAAGGATGTGTGCCAAAGTAAATGCTGTACATAATCCATTCTCTTCATACTCATCTGGTCTAATTCACAAGATGTCCTTTTTAACTTGGGGGATGGGAACAGAGGATGGAGTTTAATTTTTTTTTTTTAAATATATGTGGCTTTTTTGTAATAAAAATAAAATGTATGTCTCTCCAAGAGCTAACACAAACAGAACATGCCAGACTTTCCTTTATTTTCAGATGAGGCGCTTCATTACTCCGCCTGAAGTCAAAAGTTACAAGTTTGAAAGAGTTTTCTTTCTTTCTGAGCAAACCAACTTTAAGGGCCGAACCCCAGAACTGTGTAATTTCTCCATCATCTTGGTCTGATAAAGAAAAATCTACGATTAAATGGGAAAAGGAACTGTCACACCTTTTCCAGTCAGAGGCATTGATCTCCATGGCTGAAACCCCAGCACTCCTGAAAGTCAATGGGAAGTTTATCAACTTCAACAGGGCAAGGCTCTCTCTTTATGTCTGTTATGCGGTTTGTTCCATTTGAACACACGCATTAAGGCCGTAGCACAGGACTGCTACACAATGACACGGATACTAGTCAAAATAAGTAAAATGGCAAGCTATGTCTGTGACAGATATTAGAGTCACTCCATTCAATAGGGCAGCCTGCTTCACAACCTCTGTACCTCAGCACTGATCACTTGTTCTGCGTTACGCTGGGGGGGGACTACTCTGGATTGGAATCTCCTGTCTTGGGGTATTTGAACTCTGAGGAACGTAGCAGATAATCAGATGCTAATTCAACTTTTGGGCCAGCTGCTCAATCAGTTATTTGTGGGCGAAGGTAAAAACCTCCCCTCTTTCTTGTTGTCAAAATGGGTTTAACAGGCCAGGAACCATACATCTCTACATGAGACTAGGCAGCTACACTCGGATACGGGACACAAACTCATAGCACACACTGGGCTTCTGCAGATTCATTTAGCAAAAAGCCACAAACTGGAATGGCGGATAAAGGTGAAGATGGTGAAAAGTAAACCCTGTACTCTCCCTGCTGCTTGTTTTATTTCCATTTTTCTCCACTTCCTCCTGCCTGTCTCTCTCATCGGGTCTCTTCCTCTTCTCTAAATTCTGTGTTCGATTTAACAAATATAAAGTACTGATCTAATTAAACACAGACAAAAACCTTCTGCTGTATTTCCTGTCTCACTTAGCAATGAAGTCAGAACCCTGGGCAGCCTATTTTGCAATGGGGCTGACTTTGGGATCAGTACATTGGGCCATTTCACAGCATTAAAAATGTATTAAAAAAAATTAACTACCCTCCAGCCAGCTCCTACCATTCACCCTCCTCGCCCAGGGAAACCAGTTATGCCCAGTATCACGCTCCAGTGCTTTGCACCTTCCGTCTCAGGGGCCCCTGACAGTACAGGCTACAGCAGTGGTTTTCACACTGGGGTACACAAGTTCTCATCCTGTAATGGTAGACCCGCATTTTACTTAGAAAGACTTGGCCATCTAATCGCAGGTATATTATGATCCTCTCTCAGAGGGGGGTACATGGGAGACCACGTTATTTGGAAAGGCGTACGCAGCCAAAAAAGTTTGAAAACCACTGGGTCAGAGCAAGAAGAGGGTCGTGCTGGGTAGCATTCCAGGGGGCAGGAGGCATCCCATCCCTTGTGCAGGGAAAAGCAGGGAGCGAAGCTGGAAGCTCTATAACTTACACCTTTTATTTCTAAAGGAAGATGAGGAACTGGAGAAAGAGAGGAAGAAGGGGAAAGAACCGGAACTGAGAGGGTGAGCAATTACTAGTTTCCCCTCAGCCTAGAGGAGAGGGAAAGAGTGATGGAAGCACCACCTAAGGACAGGAGCAAGGCAAGGGGACCCCAATAGCAAAGGGAGGGAGCAGAGGTCATTTGCATGCTGGCACATCTCTTTCGAAGCTAGCGCCTCTGGGTCCCTGTGCTTGGCTTGTGCTGGCTGCACATTCCTGTGGTGCTGCTCCCTGCCAATTTCCCTTCACATGCCTCAAGTCACCTTTGTAATACACACGGTCCCCTGTAAATTGGGAGCCTCTGTCTCTCTGGGCCCTGAGATGTCCTCTCTTGTCAATGGGACAACTATTATTCTCCCAAGAGAAGACTGAGACACGTTCCAACTCTTCAGACAAAGGAGCAGCTGCAAATTCAACTCGGCGCACAACCCCTCTGCATTTATTCCTTCATCCCAAATGACTGCAGGAAATCTCAAGTGCTGCTCCCCTTCCAAACACCAGATCCCTGCTCTCACAAACGCACCCAGTGTTGTAGGTCAACCAACACCCCCCACTTCTCCCCCCTCAGCCGGAAAACCAACACACCACCCTACAGCTTGCTGCCCAATCTTCCTCTCTGTCTTACAGCAGAGTCAGATCAAGCACACAGCGACACCACGCGTTCTCTAGGCTCACACCCCGACAGCCAGCAGGTCAGAAGGTTACCCACTGATACACAGATGGCACCATCCATTGAGATGTATGGAATATAGCAACCAATCCAGTTTGAATTTCCACCAGTGTCCCCCCAGCAGACCCAGTGCACATCATCTGCCTCCTTGCATTCTCACCCCACAGCGGACACTGCAATCGGTTTCAATTCGTCATTAATGCCCAGGTGCTGAACAAGAACGAAGGTGCCACCGATGGCTGGGCTGACTTCACCTGTAGGACTGGAGACTGCTGAAGTGAAGGTGTCACAATGACAAAGTGCTGCTTCAGGAACTCTGCTTCCACCTGGCCCTAAGGAACCTCCGGCCTAACACTCTGGAGAAGCTTTGTTGGAACGTGCAGTTTGGGCATGGCCAGGACACTGGGAAACCACGGGACTTTCCACCAGATCCAATCCCGAATGTCAGCCTCCAACTCGTATGATTCTCCTATCAGAGCCAAGGGGTCAGAACTGCTTCACAACCACTTCACTTATCAGAGGCATCAAATTGCCAGAATAAAAGCACGTCCTCCCGCCTGATGGAAAGTTTCTCTCAGTCTAGCTCACACGACACTCATCACAGCAATGATGCACAACAAAAGGTGCAAAACCCCCAGAGAGCAGGGATTTCACAGCCTAACAGACACTTCTGCTTTCAGGGCCCAGGGACTTTCTCTTTCTATGGGTGGCTATGAGCTGTTTTAGGGCTTGTCTACCCTTGACATTTGTTGCAGGTCGACTTGAGTTATTTTGCATTAGAGTGCCTGGCGTCCACAAACAATGTTTTGCTGGGAATCATCTGGTGTTTTAACCCCACTTTGGAGATGGGTTCACTGAGCTGTGGGATGAGTTTATCCACAGCAGAGGAGATGTGGATGCATCCAAGATCTGAATCCATTGACGCACATTTGCCAAGTCCTCTTACTGCTATCCCTGGCAGCTTAACTGGCTACCCGAGTGATCCTGTCTGTATCTGTCTGCCCTCCACTGCTCTGGAGTTATCCTGACCAAATGCCACCCCCCACCATCCCATTTAAATGCTGGCATGCAGACAGGTTCTGTCTTTTGTGATTCCAGCTTTTGTGGACTTCACACGCCTCTGTCATACTCCTGACAATTGAGCAGTCCTGCCTCGTTCTTCACCGTGGTACCACACTGAGATCCAGGACTGCCTTCCCTCTGGGGAGAGGAGCATGATCAGGCACATCTGAAAGGCAGTCATTTAGTTCAGAGGTACAAGCAGCTATCATGACAAATGCAGGTTAAGTGGCACTTGTGGTACCACGGTAAGGCAAAGGTGCTGGTAAATATAGGGAGACTGGGAGAGCTAGAACATCCTGCTCATACTATGAGGAGCTGGACTATATGTTGCCACAGCATTTTATGGACTCTCTGATTGATCCTTCAAACCAGGGTCTTGTCAACTTTGTGATCCCAGATGCAGAGACAGTCACACAGATTCAGAACCCTCCAGTCATAACCAGAGAATCAACCCGAACCATGTGCAGAGACCTCAACTGTGGAGGGGACCAATTCCAGTAAATATGAACTGGTGTGTTACATAAGAACCGTATGGGACAAGGGGCGAGCAACTTAGTTCCAGGTACCATGCTGGCACTACCATATTGGTCTACCTTCTCTCTGCCTCCTGGGTTTTTAACACTGCCACGTACTCCCGCTACCCAAACTGATGGATACACCAGCCCTGTACAAATGTTGGTCCTTTATTGCTATAAATATGCAAACATAAAAACACCACTTAAGCTTGCTGTGTACTGCCCAACACCGCCCCTAGCAAGGCACTCACTAGTTTTTCACCCACCCAACTGACACACTGCACTAATCAGGAAACGATTTGAAGATACAATAGAAGTGCCTAGCAGAAAATACAGAAGAGTATAAAAATCATGTTTCTGGCTCATGGTTTCATTAATGCCGAGCTTGGAGGAAACATGAGATTTTAGGAGTTCAATTGCTCAAATCATGCTATAAAAGAATCAGAGAAGTGAAGGACTGGAAGGGACCTCAAGAGGTTGTCTACTCCAGTCCCCTCCACTGAAGGCAGGACTAAGTGTCACCTAGACCATCCCTGTTTGTCTAACCTGCTCTTTAAAATCTCCAATAATGGAGATTCCACAACCTCCCTTGGCAATTTGTTCCAGTGCTTAAATGTCCTGACAGTTCGGAAGTTTTCCCTAATATCCAAATCTAAACTGCCCTTGCTGCAATTTAAGCCCATTGCTTCTTGTCCTATCCTCAGAGGTTAAAGAGAACAATTTTTCTCCCTCCTCCTTGTAACCCCCTTTTCTGTACATCAAAATTGTCATGTTCCCCCTCAGTCTTCTTCAGGCTAAACAAACCCACTTTTTTTTTTCCCCCAATCTTCTCTCATAGGTCACGTTTTCTAGACCTTTAATCATTTTTATTGCTCTTCTCTGCACTTTCTCCAATTTGTCCATATCCTTCCTGAAATGTGGCGCCTAGAACTGGACACAACGTTCCAGTTGAGGCCTAATCAGCGCGGAGTAGAGCAGAAGAACTACATCCCATTTACAACACTCCTAATATGTTTGCTTTTTTAAAATTTTTTTGCAAGTATTACATTGTTGACTCATATTTAGCTTGTGATCCACTGTCCATTTTAAAGCTATTCTAAAGCATTTAAAGGAATTCATCCCTCTGAGTTGCTGCAGAATTCTGTTAATTCTGCAGCACACTTTAAGCTGATCTTTAAGTGTTAAAAAGGAGAACTTAGAGCACTGCATGTGCAGTAATTCAGCACAGAGCTGGGGGAACCATCCTGCCAAAGAGCAGCAGGGCACATCTTCCCCTTTTACCCAATGCCTTTTTGAGAACAGAATCCTTTTGGGGACACATCTCAGGGTTATAACCTCCAAAGTTAAGACAGCATGCAGAGGTACACATGCAGTTACAGCCTGCGTCTGCTGCACCCTCTTCAGGTACCGCCAGTGATACTGACAAACACCTTATGCAAAACCACACACACTCTTTACAAGTGACACCTAGGTATGAGGTCTGAGCACAGCACATCCCCTAATTCTGCACCCATCACCAGTTGCATCATTTTGTAGTGGCCTCCAATTTGGCTGTTCACCCAATCTGCTCACCTCCTGATTCCATCCATTTGTAAGGCCCTATATCCCTTGCTCTCAAATAGCTTGTGCAAAGCACAGCCCAGAGTGGATAAAAATCAACTGGGGGGGAAGGGAAAGAGACATGTGGAAAGAGATTTTTTTTTTTTTTAATTTAAATTGGATGTTTTTATTTATTTTGTTCTTGAAGTTAGAATACATTTTTCTTTAGAAAGAAAAATGTATTAAAAAGAAAAACAAATTTAAACAAAACCAAAAATTCTGGATAGTAGCGCACACTCCCATGACCAAATCCCGACCGGCTGATACACCAACACCAAACTGGTTAGCTACTGACTAGTAGCAATCATGGGTGACAAGCTTCCAAATGGCCACAGCCACATGCTTTTCCACACTGTGGGCAGGCAGTTCTCATGGAGATGGTCTGCGGCTGCCGTTCCAGGAAGAGCTCTGCACAGATCTCTAGGAAAGTGGCTTTTGACATCCTTACGTTCTACCACCACTGGTCATCCCCGATCCGCAGCACAAGCCTTTCTCCCCAGTCAGTTCTAGTAGACCAAGCCCCAAAATGGCGCTCCATGGATTCAAGCTGCTCCAAGAAAAGACAGAGGCAGTTCTACTTGATTTCATCATCCAGCTTCTCAGTGCCCTTATCACTCTGGTCCTAAATTCATGCAATGGCTTCAGATATGCTTGCAGCAGGCTGTTTATATTCATCACCATGAGGACTGCAGAGATTGCAAATATTTCCTCCATGCTGCCTGACAGTGCTTTGGAAATTGCACTGACTTGCAAACCCAGATGGATGATGGAATGGAAGAAGAAGAATCATGGAAATTATTTAACCTCAAGTCTCAGAATTCCATTGTCTTCTGGTACACGTCCTACAAAAATGCATATAGCAGAACACACACAGCACAACAGCCAAGCAATGCACCATGGGATCTCTGACCAGAACGCTGAGCACTTCTTTCTCCCAAACATTCTTGTCAGCTAGTTAAAGAAGAATGGAATATAAGGTGGATAGAAAGTTGGCTAGATCATCAGGCTCAACAGGTAGTGATTAAAGGCTTAATGTCTAGTTGGCAGCCGGTAACAAGCAGAGTGCCCCAGGGGTTGGTGCTGTGGCTGGTTTTGTTCAACATCTTCATTAATGATCTGGAGGATGGGGTAGATTGCACCCTCAGCAAGTTCATGCATGACACTAATCTGGGGGGAGTGGCAGATATGCTGGAGGGCAGGGATAGGATACAGAGTGACCTAGACAAACTGGAGGATTGGGCCAAAAGAAATCTGATAAGGTTCAACAAGGACAAGTGCAGAATCCTGCACTTAGGACGGAAGAATCCCATGAACTACTACAGACTGGGGACTGACTGGCTAGGCAGCAGTTCGGCAGAAAAGGACCTGAGGGTTACAGAGGACAAGAAGCTGGATACGAGTCAACAGTGTGCCCTGGTTGCCAAGAAGGCTAACGGCATATTGGGCTGCATTAGGAGGAGCATCGCCAGCTGATCAAGGGAAGTGATTATTCTCCTCTCTTCTGCACTGGTGAGGCCACAACTGGAGTACTGTGTCCAGTTTTGGGGCCCCCACTACCGGAAGGATGTGGACCAATTGGAGAGAGTCCAGCGGAGGGCAATGAAAATTATTAAGGGGCTGGAGCACATGACTTATGAGGAGAGGCTGAGGGAACGAGGCTTGTTTAGTCTGCAAAGAGAAGAGTGAGGAAGGATTTGATACCTTCAACTACCTGCAGGCGGGCTTCTGGGAGGATGGCACTAGGCTGTTCTCAGTGGTGGCAGATGACAGAACAAGGAGCAATGGTCTCAAGTTGCAGTGGGGGAGGTCTAGGTTGGATATTAGGAAAACACTTTTTCACTAGGAGGGTGGTGAGGCCCTGGAATGAGTTACCTAGGGAGGTGGTGGAATCTCCATCCTTAGAGGTCGGCTTGACAAAGCCCTGGCTGGGATGGTTTAGTTGGGGTTGGTCCTGCTTTGAACAGGTGGTTGGACTAGACACCTCCTGAGGTGCCTTCCAACCCTAATCTGCTGTGATTCTTTGAAAGATCACAGTGCTGTCTGGCTTGGCAATGACACAAGTATCTCAGTTGTGGGATACCAATGAAATGTGGCGCACTGCTCTCACAACACTTGTTGCAGTTCACGTCATGTGGATACACAAACCCACAGCAAGTTTCCAGAATAGACATGCCCTTATCCTATAGAGCTAATCCCTGCAGATAAAAAGGCCCAGAGCACCTCAGTAAGGTTCGACAACTCAGCGGCCTTCCCCTGCAGCTAAGAAACTGCTCTCGGCCACCTTGGCAGCTACCTGGCCAGCTGGAGAGTGCTCATCTACATTAGTCTGCAGCTGGGGGCTGTGACTTCTAGTCCACACTAGCAAGTCTCACGCACTAATTGGCCCGTGTGGACCCTGCTGGTGCACACAAGAAGTTCCCTAGTGCACATTAACATAATCCCAGTACCACATTTAAAGCTCACCAAGGAACTTTTAGTGCTTGCCAGCAGGGCCCACACTGGCCACTCAGTGCGTGACAGTCACTGGTACACACGAATGTACGGTCTAGATCAGTGTTTCCCAAATTGGGAGTTCTGACCCAAAAGGGGTCACCAGACTATTGTCGGGGGCTCGCGAGAGCCTGCTGCCCAGTTCTAAAGGCAACTCTGCGAACAGCAGCAGCGCAGAAGTAAGGGTGACATGGGACGGGGGGCTGGCGCATCACAGCCGGAAATATTTTCAAAGGGTGTCCCAGCAAAAAAAGTTTTGAGAATCCCTGGTGTAGACAAACCCTAACACTCAATCTGCCGTCAATTCTGTCTGTCAGCAATGCAGTAACTTTTAAACACCACATCGGATCACTTCCAAAGTTTCAGGGAACATTCCAGACACCAATGCGCAGAATGCTAGGGATCTTGGTGAAAATCAAACCATGGGAGACCCATGGTGCCTCTAGCATCTCATCAGCAGAGCCAACAGCTTCAGCCACATCTGTAACTGTCTACAGATCAAAGACCTGGTTGATCCCCCCCCAGGGGAGAGCGCGAACGCCGTCCCCCACTGCCACAAATGATGCAGCCGAGTTTCCCGCATTTGGGGAAATCGCAGGGGTCAGCACACCCGCAGTGCAATGGATGAGCCTCGCCCTGGGAAAACCCTCTTCGTGATCATGGTGTCTCCCCTGCCAGACAGCAGCCACTTACACTTCCCAGCATAACAACCCGCCCAGCTCAGCTCTGCCCATAGTCCCAATACAGTTTAAAATGCTGACACCTTGAATGGCTTACCTCCAAGACAGAAAGAAGACAAAGGAGAATGAAGGGGAGGGGGGAACCTACAGAGCCTGAAAGTGAGGAAAGTGAGAAGAAAAGGGGGGGCAATGAAGGAGCACAGGGGAGGGGAGAACGGGGCAAGGGTATGGAGGGAGGACGACATGGGAGACACAGAACCCTCTGCATGTAGCAAAGTGGCGGGCACAGAACCCCTAGTAGAGGAGATAGGGAAACAGGCAGCACAGAGATTCTGGCATGGGGGGAGGCGTGTGCAGGGAACCCCTGAAATATAAAGGTATGGGAGAGTGCTTGTGGGGGAGAATGGAGAGATGCAAGCAGCCTGTGGTGCATGCAAGGAGTTTGGCCTGCCAAAGCAAAGAAGTCTTTGACACCCTAGTTTGAATAATGACCTTTTCAAACCCAACCGTATCCCAGGTATTTAAGAGCTCGAGATAGAAAATACCTTCTGTACGCAACCCTCCCCTGGGTTGCACACAGGAAGCACACGGGGCTTCCACTTCATTTTTTTCTCACAAGCGAGCGGGGAACAAGACAGAGAGACACATCTTTACAGCCCAGCACTGAGACGCTGGTGAGCAGTGCACCTCTGCTTCCTCAGGCCCAGAGACCCTGCCTCCTCGCTGGCCCAAGTCGGAACGTCTACACTGCCATTTGTAGCCCCATACAGCAAGCCCCACGAGCCCATCAGTTAACCCAGGCTCTGAGAAGTGTTGCTGATGGGGTGGGGTTTTTTGCAATGTAGACATACCCTAAGAGAAACCTAGATTTGGCGGGGAGGACCTGCTGGTATAAGCATGCGATTTGACAGCATCAGCAGGGCAGACTCCTTCTCTGGTACGGACCCCGAGTCCCATGCAGTTTCCTTAGTACCGCTGAGATGAGACTTTAAAAACCACAGTCCCACCCGCTCTGCATGAACATAAACCTCAGGCCCCTTGGTGCAAGTGTAGGGTTTGCTCATGCGTCCTTGGTCAAATCGTCCCTTCCTTGGCATTGGGTGTGCAGAGATGCCACGCACTGGCTGCTACTCTCCACGCCACAAGTGGCTGTCTTTGTCTAGTGTTTGCACTGCATTTGAGGCCCTTTTGAGGAAGAAGACTGCTATAAAAACACAAGCTAGTACTCGTGCCGTCTTATGAGGAAGAGAAGGAGCATTAGGGGCTTGTAAATTCCATTACCCAACATTACCTGCTCCTGTGTGCCAGGCAGGTGCCCCCAACAGGCTCGGTCACTAAGCACCTGGAGACAGGATGGTGTGAACATCAGACACCTGCCTCTCGTGTAGGAGCGTAACAGAACCTGGACGCAGCAGGAATGCAGAAAGAGTTAAGGAAGGGTTAATACACCTCAGAGATCCCAGACAAGGCAGAAGGCAGAAGCATTCTCACTAGGGCTCAAAGGCAAGCCCAGGCACCGAACTATGGGATGCACTTCTAGCCAGATGCCAATCAGGCCAGAACTCAGCAGAGATTCTCCAGGTCATGTAAGGGCCTCGGTATGAAAAATGCAGCACTGTGCTGTACTGCAGAGTGGAGGGATTCCTGCATGGACCGGGGACACAGCCAGCTGGCTGGGACTCAGAGCCAGGGGCTGATAGCACTGTCACTGGGTTCACACTCCCTTTCTCAGTGCAGGAGCAAGCAGCAAGGCAGCAAAGAATCTGGCAGCAAGTCCCGTCAAGGTTACAGCCCTATATAAAGCAACAGACAGGAGCAGAGCCAAAAGCAAAGCTCCAGCAAGAAACCAAGCCTGGGCTCTTGTAGAGTGGAAGGAAGACTGGAGCACTGGAAATCGCTGGCTGAGCAAGCCGGTGTCCTGCCACAGCAAGGCAAGGGATTGCGTGGAAAGGGAGCAGCACTAAAACATCTTACAGACCTCCAACACCTGTAAGAGAGGGCCCTGAGCCCCACCGCTCAATGCACACAGCTCTCCCATGCCTCCGGGCATTCACACTGACCCCTCCCCAGGGTAGAGTGCGCTAATGCACCCCACACACCACCACAGGGGCAGATTCGTGACTCCAACCGCATCACATGGGTGCACATACAGCTTCCCAGGCCTATAGCCACCGCGCCCAAGGGCCAGGCTCTGTTTCGTGGTGGGACGGCTGGAAGAGCTCCCCCAGAAGGGTCTGAAATGCCAGATTCAGCTTCCTGCCTTTTAAAAAAAACTTGCAATATTTCAGAGCAAGAAGTTTACACTAAAACACTTAAGCGTCCAGATGGCACTGAAGTAAAATTGTGTGTGGAGGGGAAGCAACACTTGGCCAACTACGCCCTGCTCTAGTACCAAATGAACACTGAGCCCAGCCCAGTCACCGTGCCCCCGGGGGCCTGGCATCACCTAGCAGATGGAAAATTCCCACATAGTGAGATACCCACAGAGCCGTGCCTCGTCCACCAGGTACCTGTGCTCTGAACGAGACAGTAGCTTCTTTTTTTTAAAAAAGTTATATAAAATTCTACCCAGCTTTCTCTCACACACAGTCAGATCACTAGGAGAGTTCTTAGTGTGTGTGCACATGCATCTCTCTCTCTCTCTCTCTCACACACACACACACACATACACACACACGGAGAAAGTTATTTTAATAACAATAGGCTTTTAAAGGCATTTTTAGGAAACCTCTGCCAACCTTTCCATCAATCCCCGGTAGAGAGCAGAGTGGTGCTAAACAAAGTCAAGTACTTTAAAAACATTATAGCAAAAGTATTTTTCCACTGCCACCCTCTTAAAGTCGGTGAATCATTTTTGCTTAAAAACCTTTCCAAACACAAAACAAAACAAAACAAAAAAAGTACAACCCCAAGTCCCACATGCTTGGTCAGAGAACAGATCTGATGTTCAGCTCAAAGGATAAAAGATTGAGAAATTCTAAGCAAGCTTTAAAATGAAAATGCTTAGGCAACTTTTAACCTTAGTTGAACTGTCGCTAAGCACTCCAACGACAAGAAGTGAGTAATATGTCTAGTATATGTATATCTAGTTTGCTAGATTGAACAAGACAACAATTTCATCTTGGAATGCAAAAATGTATGTGCTCCAAAGGGAATAATGGTTCTACTTCCAACTGACCCAATTACTCTCTACTATCTCTCAACTCAGTTAACACCAGAGAACCGTCTGATTTGGAGCTTCTCATCAATTGCTCCACTCACAGGTTGGATCCTTTTTAGGGTAAAAATGCTTAGAGGACTTCCCAAACCCTTCTTCACATCCAAAAAAATCATTAAGATTTAGTTATGGTTGAAGAAAGAAAACACACAAGGAAAATACAGAGTTTAAAAAAATCAGAAGTCTGGAAATTACTTAAGGTTGTATAGATTATAGTAAGAGATCATTTCTTGCCTCGTAACTCTGCTTCTCTCATGTCATCTGGTAAGATTCTCACACCATTGCATAAGACTGGCAGAACTCCCCTACCTTGGCTGTTTGTTTTGTTTGAACACAGAGGGCAGCACTAGCAGAGAACAACGTAAGCCAGGCCCGCAGCAGTGATCCATGCTACACCTGATGAAAACAAACACTGCCCTCCAAACATCCCAATCAGTTCCTCAATCACATGGGAGAAGTTCCCAGCCAGAAGAGTTAATTCTAGAGAATCAGAAATGTGCTTCGGAAGAAAACTCAACAATAAGGTGCTTGTTCCTGGTCCCCTTAGAAAAAAGACACATCTCTAAGGGAGAAGCCAGTAAATTGACACCTTCAAAAAAAATGAATATAGAGGCAAATAACTCTCTCGCCTCTAAAGATATGACCTATGCAGGATTCTCACTCCTGCAGAGCAAGAAACTTGAGGAATATCTCCAAAGAAAAATGAAAGCAAAGTAACAAGGCCAATGCCGGTGATGTGAGCAGGGGGGAATTTGTTTGGTTCTGCGTTTGCTATGTCACATTAACAGCATTATCTCCCGTAAGAGGAGCAAGGTACCACTTTCAAATCCAACATCAGGCAGAACATTCCAGTCTGTAGAAAGACATAATGAACAGCAAGAAAATCGCATGCAAAACACAGTCCCCTGAAGTCACTGACATCCCAAAATAAAGCATAGCTTTTGGGGGGAAATGGGAGCGATTTTCTAACCCGACCTTGGGAACAAGCTCAGGGGCAGAGCGCAAAGCAGGATTCCTTCCTGGAGACTGAATTCAAAGACTAGTTCTTGTAAAGATATGGGCAGAGGATCGTTCATCTGCTCTGCACATGTCTAGGAAGGAAACAGCCCTAAGGCAGGCCGTGCTGCAGTCTTGCCTCCAGTCAAGGCAACCTTGCCAGATCACAGTATGTCACAACATGGTCCCCTCAGTACAGCATGTCCCAGCAAACTAGGGTCCGATGAAAAAGCGTCGTGGACTTTCCCAGGGGCCTATTCCTCTCCAAACAGGACTCTAAGGCCCTTTGGACACTGGGCGTACAGAGAAGGCCTCCCTGGAACAGGCATGCAGCTATGGGAAGAACGTAGGCAGGACAATGGGCACCAACACTGCCTTGGCAAGTAACCTGCCATGAATCCACACTCCTGCCATACCCTTGGAAAACCTGGTACAAGGTAGGTCTGTGTCTAGGGCCTGAAGCTCATGCTGTGAGGTAAAAATCATGGCATCAGGACAGTGACCTTCCACATAGGAAATTTAAGCTCCATCTGAATTGTTCAGTTTCTGAGAAAGTACACATTTCATTCCTTGGTTCCGGTATCCAACATTAGTATTATACCGCCCAGCTGGGGCAAAGTAATAGTACAAAAAACGCTCAAACAAGTAACAAGCAATCTAAGTAGATCCAGACAGGCATCAAAATGCATTACTATTTATAAGCCAATCATCTGATTCTCCTAAGAGAAACCCTATCCCTTTGGATTCTACTGCAGAGGATCAGAGGGGAAATGTTTCTCTAGGTTCATGATCTTTACTAACTCAGTGGAAGCCAAACCCAATCTTGCAAAGATACCGTACCTGAGCCATAAATGGACAGCGAGGACAGCTCTCCCACATATTGGGGGGGCAATGATTATTAGTTTAGCTGCTGGGGACGTTAAGTTGGAAAACTTATGAAATTGGGAAGTCTGTCAACATGCTGAAGGCTAGAATGTGCATTTGCTCCTAGCCCCAAATATGAAGAAGTGCACAGCAGTGCTGTCCCAGGAGGAGCCCCGAGAAAGAACTGTAGGGGAATAGGTGTTACCAGAGGAACACAAATGAAAAACTGTTCTTTCTTGTTTGGTAACAGGGTGGGCTTCTTTTGGAAGCAAGTGTCGGGGTTATGGACATATTTATTTATTATGTTCATTTAGTGGAAAAGTAATACATTAAACAAACTTATTAAACACTACCTTTTCAGGCTTCAATTCTTCTGAGGCTGTAGATGTCCCTAAGCTTATTCTATGGAGACTGACAATTCCCTGCAAACAGAAGTAAAAATCTCATAGTGAAAAACTATGCATTGAAATCCAGAGGGGAATTATTTTCAACAAATGCAATACCCATCCCTTTGACTTAGCTTCAATAATTACAAGCATGGAAGGGAGAGAGATGGTGTTTTTTGTAATTATTTGTTACTTTTTAATTACTTGGAGGTACTTAGATACTACCCAGGTGAGCATCACCTATGATTAGACAGAGCAAAGATTTCAATTTCACTTGGTACTGTAGATTTTTCTAATTAAAAGTAATTGTGTGTTAACTTTCTTTTCTTGCAATGGAGCATCTGCGAATTTCCAAATGGAGATGGAAACTGCACACATCCCCAAGAAATGGAGCCTTGACTCTATCATCTTTTTCTGTATCTACACCCCAGTACTCACACCAGCTCACTCACCGATAGGGTAATGGAATATGCAGTTGAAATCAGGATGGTCTTGCCTTACGGAGGAGAGACCAGAGTCACCATCTGTGAGGAAGGAACTGTCCCAAGGGAAGACTTACCGTCCTCCTAATAATGCAGCTAAAGTTATAACCTACTAGATCACACAGTGCATGGGACACACACGTAATGGCTCTGGATGAATCACAAACCACTCTGTTGGGAGTCCCTGAACACAGCCATACCAATCCAGCCACCACAAGAGCCGGGGATCAGAGGCCATTCTCCAAAGAGCCCCCCAGGCAGTAACCCTCACCCTGGCACTAGCACCTGCTGCAGCTGGAGACAGCATCACAGAATGCTGTCCTGGGGGAGGGAATGGGGGGGCAGAGCCAGAGAGAGCTGTTTGAGCTGGTGTGGGATCCACCCAAAGGGGCAGATGGGGGAAAAAAGCTGTTAGAGAAGAAGAATCTCAGTGCTGAGCTAGTGGAAGAACTGGAGCCTGCATGGGAGGTGAGGTGATAAAAGAAGAACAGGAGAATAAAAGTAGGGGACTGGGAAGTGAGAAGGAGGAAAAAAGGAAAATAGGAAAAGTTTCAGGTCAGGAGAAGCAGAAAAGAGAGAGCTGGGCACGTGAGCACGCTGTATTAGAGAAGGGAAGTAGAGGGAAATAAAATCTACAGACTTACCAGAGACAGAGCATCCGGGGGGAAAAACTGAAAGGAGACAGGATGACGAAAAAGGGAATTGATCAAAAGCGGAGTTAGATAAAAACAGATCCTGAAAACAGTCTAAGAAGCCCACCCACAAAGGACTTAAACTGAGTGACCAGAGAGAGAACACCTGGTTGAACATCTGTCGAAGGAACAGTTCAAAAGGTGTCTAATGGACAAGTGAGGGCCCACAAGGCGAAGAAACCCCGCTTGTGGATACAGTCGGAGAAGAGTTACAGCCACAGGAACAGCGAATCCAAGGAGCACGTCAAGCTGAAGAGAAGCAAAGAACAGGACGAGGAGAGCGGAGCTGGATTTAGAGCCAAGGAGAGGAAGGCTTGATTCTTCTCTGAAATGACACTCGATTATAATCACTTTTGTTCTTGCAAACAGCAGTGCATTTGAACCTAACCGCATGGCGTGTCTACGCTCACGAAGGTTAACGAGCTAGTGATCTATAGTTTAGTGTCATAAGCAGCACGTCTTTGGTAAGCTTCCATATTACCTATGCCCTTGGTACAACTGGGGTTTTCCCTTAGAAAGTCCTAAAAATTTCAAATTATCCCTTTTGTCTTGGTTTGCCTCTGCCTCCACCGTTAGCACAGCCTTACCTAGTGGGGTCACCACACACACTGATCAGTTCTACAAAATGCACCTGGGGGAAACAAAACAGGGAGTGTTTTGGGGACAGAGGTCCCTCTGGCCTCAGTAGCAACATTCTGAGGCCTGAACACCATCCAGACAGACTCCTGAAGGCACCATCTGGAGTTGCTGCTCCTAACGTATTGCTTAAATTCCTCCTCAAAGGAGGGCCAGAGGCTTCAGCTTGCTGGAGAGTTTCACCACAGATGTTGACAAACAGACGACTTCCCAGCTAGGGCACAAAGCCGCAGCAAAATATGAGATTTGGAAGATGTAGCCAAATAACACCAGCAGTGGGTGACACAGTTCTGGAAACTTATTGCCCATCTCAGAAAATTAAATAAAATGTCATTTATCAGAGAAAGTTACAGCGCCCATTGCTGCAGACTAACACGGATTTACAAAACTCTTTAATTCGACTTATTGGACTAATGCCTGAACAAGTTGATTTTCCGATAGTTCCCTATCTGTATGCAAAGCTCCTTACTCCAGAGACAGGATCTCCCATGAATACCCTGAAAGCTATCTGGACAATGAGAAGACCAGTAATTAAGCAGACGTTCCATTCAAATCAGAATTACCACACAGCACCCTTACACCTAAGACTTCGCATGGCTCAATATAAACCAAGCAAATATACCATAAGGCAGTAAACCAGGAAGCCACACCAACTCAAAGCACCCAAAAACCGTTCACAAACACCTGGAGTATCAGATAAGCCAGCAAAAAAGTTGTCTCCAAACCAAATCCCCTGCCTCAGACGTTAGCCACAAGCTACTCCAAACCTTTCCCCCACATTGGGTAGTTTGTGGCCAGGCTTCGCCAGCAGCCGCATACTTCTAATCAAGAGAGAGACTGACCTGTTGCCTCAGATACTTTGTCAATTAAACAGATGGACCCAGGCCAATGACTGCACAGGGAATCCACTAACACCTTGACAAACCCATGAGGTCAACAGATGTCACTGCCAGAATCATTTACTGCAGCAGAGTGGTATGGCACATGCATATCAGGGACTTCCCAAGTGACTTCCCAGAGGGGCTTGCACTCAAGAATCATAGAAGATTAGGAATGGAAGGGATCTCAGGAGGTATCCAGTCCAACCCCCTGTTTAAAGCAAGACCAACCCCAACTAAATCATCCCAGCCAGGGCTATGTCAAGTTGCACCTTAAAAACCTCTAAGGATGGAGATTCCACCACCTCCCTAGGTAACCCATTCCAGTGCTTCACCACCCTCCTAGTGAAAAGCTTTTTCCTAATATCCAACCTAGACCTCCCCCCTGCAACTTGAGACCGTTGCTCCTTGTTCTGTCATCTGCCACCACTGAGAACAGCCTAGCGCCATCCTCCCTGGAACCCCCTTTCAGATAGTTAAAGGCTGCTATCAAATCCCCCCTCATTCTTCTCTTCTGCAGGCTAAACAAGCCCAATTCCCTCAGCCTCTCCTCATAAGTCTTGTGCTCCAGCCCCCTAATCATTTTTGCTGCCCTCCTCTGGACTCTCTCCATCTTCTCCACATCCTTTCTGCAGTTGGGGGCCCAAAACTGGACACAATACTCCAAATGCGGCCTCATCAGTGCCAAATAGAGGGGAATAATCACTTCCCTCAATCTGCTGGCAATGCTCCTACTAATGCAGCCCAATATGCCATTAGACATTACGAAAGACAGTAACCAGCCAGTACACTTAAAGCAACTTCCCAATAAAGGTAGAAAGAGGAGGGATGTTTTACCCATTGTATTACTTTGGGGTGGTGGGGGGAGGTAAGGGCTGAGACGTGTCCCTACTGAGATTCTTCAAACACCATAGGAGTATGTAAAGAGAGAGCAACCGTGCAAAGGTCCACCAGGCCTTTACAGCAACTGTGCAGTGACCAAGACGTGGCTTCCCTTAAATTCGCTGACTACATTACATTGACCCAAACCTGTCAGGGTCAAAGGACAGCTTCCCAAGGGGTCTGAAAGGCTGACAATCAATATAAACGACAGTCACCTGCACCAGTCCAGGACTTCATCTAAATTTTGAAATCCTACCCAACTGAAATTGAAGAGAAGTCACTTTATTAGCATGACAAGCTCTACAGATGTTGATGGTGCCCAGATACTACACATCTAGGAGAGTGTAAGGAAAGAATACAGCCCTTCAGTGCACCTTCCAGTCGATCACTCTTTGGACCTGGACTACTGCAATCAATGGAAGCTTTGCTACTCAACTCAGTGAATGCAGGCTATGACCATCACAAAACAAGCTCCTAGCTTTCAACAGGACATGCATTCTGAGCTAATGGCACAAAAATATCAGGGCAGAGCAGGGATTGTGAGTAGGCATTAGGACACCAAAAATTAGACATGCACTAAACTAGACGTACCTGGGCCTCCTGAAAAATGTGTCAGGGACTTCCAGACTGGCAGGAAAAGCACTCGAAGTCCTGGAGACCTACTCCACCAAAGAAGACCACTGAATAGTTACAATCCAACAGTCCACAGACTGTCAGTTTCAGGGGCAACTGCACCTCTGAACCTGCCTTCCCCTGGTGTTCCTTAAGAATTTAGGATTCCAGCCATCACCTCTCTTGGGATGACCTGCATCTCTCTCCCTTCAAATCAGGGGTTTAGGATTGCAATCCCTGCACAACTCACTGCGATTTTCCAGAAGGTCTGACTTGGGTAAAGCACCTGTGGTTAACTCTTTCTCCAGGGGCTAAGCAGTGTACACTAGTTACCAACCAGCCTTCACAAGGCGAAATGCATTTATTCTTAAGGCAAAAGCATTACAGAGAATACAAAAACCTAAAACACAATAAAAGTTCCTATATACATGGTAGCGGGTGACCTCTGGTAAACTATCAGTCTTATTGGGTCAGAGTAAGCCAAAGTCTTTCTCACCCTTCCACAAGTGTTGGGGCTTCTCTTAGACAGAGGGTCCTGTCCATTTGCTGGATCAGAAAGGAGCCCTGAGTCAGTTTAAAAGGAGCCTTTTTAGATCAAATGCCCTTTCCTTGTCTGTTCATCTTTGGAAAACCCTGTTTGAGCCAGTATATGCAAGCCTCCCCAGGGTGGTACTGCATGAGGGTAGGGAGGTAACAACCTAAGTAATTCTTCTTAAACCGCCCCCACTGTTCTCAGCTCCTGGCAGAGTAGTGGCACTGCTCCCCCACAGTTCCATACAAGCCCTGGCCCACAGTGCTACACAACCCAGTCACACACTTCATGTAACATGGTCCCCAAAGATGCTGCCTGTGAGTGCAGTATCTGTCACAACTGAAATTATTTGATAGCATTATTCAAACCATAGTTTCTTAACCTGTGGTACGCGCACCCCTGGGGGTACGTGAGACACAGGCAAGGGGCAAGCGGAGAAAACCCCAGTGAACGGAGGCAGGCGGCAGCCGCCTGCTTCCCGCCGGTCCCAGCTCCCAGAGTGGAACATTGAGTGTTGGATACTTATTCAAATTTTCAGCAGTTAGGTGGTACTTGCTACATAAAAGGTTGAGAAACCACTGATTCAAACCATGACATTGTGCGGGTTGGAAGCGCAAGCACTGACTTTATCTGTTAACTGTTGTGATAATGGGGCCTACAAATTAACCCTAATTGTGAGCTCACCTGTGGAAAGGAGTGAAAGTCACAGAGTGTCACAGTAACCTACAATAACAAATGGCGATGGGAAAAGTTGCAAAAGGAAGACAGACAGAGTGAACCGGTCCAAAGAAAACCAGCAGATCATGCTCTGTAAACAAGAGAAGCTTTTCAACCCATTGCTCCCTTTTGGTGTCCTTAAAGAAAGGGACTTTGGGAGGAAAAACTGGGTACTGGAGCAAGCTTCACTGTCATGGCTGCCACCCCCACCATCTCCTGGGACCCAGGCCTTTGTCATCCTGATAGATGTCCTGACCACAGCGGGTCAGAGAGGGATCTGGATGATACAATCACCTCCGCCAACTCCAGCTGAATCCCAACCACCACCTGGGGTGTGTGTCACAAAACCCCCTTTGCCCTTGTGCCTTCTTTACTTCCCCAGCTAATTTCTTCTCTTTCCTTTTTTCTTTCCATCAAATAAGAGTCTGTCTTAGCCAGCCAAGACATTATACTGTGCAACACTGCTGTAAACCTGCGTCCAGAAAGAAGCAGCGAAAAGCAATGCCCCAAAAAACCTGATAGCGGCATGAGTCTGTCAGGTCCTGAGGTGGCTGATAAGACCATGCACTGTGCCTCGGTTTTTCCAGCAGAGAGGATGCAAGTGAAAGTCAGAGACAGAAGCTGCATTTTCTATCTGCAGTTCTTTTCTCTCCTTATCTTGCGTCTTTGTCTTGTTCTGTCTTCTTAGGAAATGGGATCAAACTTCAACAACAGCAATGAGGATAGCTCCAGCCATCTTTGAATCCATCTAAGGGTACGTCTACACAGCAATTTAAGTTAGTGGGACTTGAGTCAGCTGCTCACGTCAGGGAACCCTGGGCTTGAGTGTCTACATTGCATTTTAATCCCAGTTTGACCTGGGCTCAAACCCAGGCTCTGCCATCCACACTGCAGTGCAAGGATCTGGGTCCAAATAACCCTATCCCAGAGCGCCTAGAGCGTGCACATACCTGGCCCTCTGTTGGCACCGTAGCCCTACGAACGTGTTCACACTGTGGGAAAACACTACTGCCCACCCTCCTTCCTAACTGTGACGGTGCTATTGATGGGACTCAGCTGCCCATAAGGAGCACGCGTGCATCCACTGCATAATTAGCTCCTTCGGTGGCTGTCTCAGCAGACTGACGGCAGAGTGAGACGGCTTCCTACTGATCTACCATCTACCGAGAAACGGGCTCTCCATCTCTAGGCTGAGTCCCACTGGCAGAGAAAAGCTCACGTGCACCTGTTCTGAGAATAGTTAGGGCATCAGCCTGCAGGGCTGTTAGACTATTCCAATGAAAGTTTGCCATTCTTCAGTTTTAAAATGGGATGTTCAAGGGAGGCGTTTCATTTGGTTGGCTTTTTATTTATTTTTGTCTGTCCTGAGTTTGTCATAAACTATAGGTTTCAGAGAAACACACACCCCAGCCTGGCTGCTGCCAGCTGTGGAGCAGTGAGGTGTATCTGCAGAGTTTGGGGTGCTCCAGCACCACCAAGGGATCCCTTATCCCTGCCTCGCTGCACCCCAGGAGGCAGGGATAAGGGATCCCAGGAGGCTATGGGGAGGTTTGGGGGCTGGCTCCCACACACTCCCCAACAGTGCATGCTGCCTGGGCACCTCTGCACACGCAGTCCCAGGGAGGGCAGAGGGACCAGGAGCAAGGGACAAAAAGTGGAGCGGGAGTAAGCAGCTGCCCTGCAGAGAGGGGGGGCATGGCTGGGGGAAGGATGGCCCCCAATATTCTGGCAGCTGGGAGCCGGCTCCCACCTGTCAGCTTTGCTGCCTGCTCTGGGTGAGTTCAGTGCAGTAGCGAGGAGGATCCCACGCTGTTGCCGCAGGAGGCTGTGGGGAAGTTCTAGGGCTGGCTCCCACTCGCCACCCTGACAATGCACGCCGCCTCCGCACCCCTACACACGCAGTCCCAGGGACGGATGGACAGACAGACAGAGAGAGGAGCAAGGATCAAGCAGCTGCCCTGCAGGAAGGGGGCATGGCCAGGATGTTGGGGTCATCCCTTCCCCCAGCTGTGCAGAGACAGGAGCTCTGCCACTCTCCCTCCCTGGAGGGCAGCCACTTAGACTCTGCTCCACTCTCTGGCCCCGCCCTGCCCAATCCTGGAGCTGCATGTGCAGGCACATCCGGGCCGGTGCAGGAAAATCTGGCTGTGCTCGTGTGACCAGGAAGCAGCTCCCTTTGCAAAAAGCTTCTTCTGATCCGTCTCCATTGAAAACCCTGCAGGCTCCCTGATGGTTCAGCAGACAATGGGTTAACGCTGATCCGAGCTGCTGCCCTTTGCAAAAGGAGGTGTGGCTTCCGCTTCAATAGAGTGCAGATTTTCGGCATAGAGAGGACTAAGGAAGCTGCCCCAAGGAACACTGGGATACATCTGGAGGACAACCGGGGGCCCCCCCCACACATGCACAACTGCACACAGAAAAGCAACAGGGCACCTAGGTCCCAGCTTCACATGTGCTCAGCCCCTCCAACCACGCAGGGTCCTCGGACCCTAGGTTCCAGCCCTAAGTTAACACAATTGGTGTGTGGATGCAAGGGGGGGCTAGGCTTCTCACTTACAGTGCGGTACAGAAATCCCCTCGGTGACTAAAAGAGCTAGGTCCCAAAACTGAGGGACCTGAGTCACAGTGTAGAGGACGACCCTCCACTCCCTGCTGGCTGAGCCTGGGGACAGATAGTCATCCACCCTCTGGGGCCCAAGTCCTGCCTAAGGGTGTGTCTACACTACAATCTTAAATCAAGCTAGGTTAGGTCGACTTCCAGCCACCTGTGGTGGCTGATGTCCACACTACCCCCTTCTGTCAATGGTGCATGTCCTCACCAGGAGCTTTCACCAACTTTAGAGGGGTAGTGTGGGGTGCTGCAAGCCAGAGCTCTCAGCTCCACACAGCCTGCTGGGAGTCCAGCTGCACCCACCCCTACAGCTCCCACGGGGAGATTCACACGAAGTCCAGTCAGCTGCCATGCTCCCAAGGAACCCAGAGCCTGGGATGTAACCAGGCTCAAAGCCTGGAGCCTCAGTGCAGCTGGGCTCCCTTCTGCGAGTGGGGAGCCAGAACCCCAGGGGGCAGCAGGGCTCCTTGTGGGGCCTGGGGAGCCTGGGTGGCAGCCCAGCTTGGAGCAGAGACCAGAGGCAGCCCAGCTGGAGTCCAGGAGCCAGCTTTCTTGTCAATTTCAGGGCTAAGACAGCCAACAGCTGATCTAAGGAACACAGCATCTAGACAAACACTGCCTCACCCTAACTATACCAACATAAGTCCTACACCTCTCACAGAAGTGGCGTTATGATGCGAGTGCCCTGCTACTCAGACATCTGCAGAGGCAAGGTTATAACACGTACGCTGACGTAGCTAGGACGACATAAGCTGCCTTATGTTGACCTAACTGTCTAGTGAAGACCAGGGCTAAGCTGACATCTCTTTATGGAAGCTAGAGCTGGAAAGACATTCTTTGTCACCTGCTGGCCGAGGCCGTTTCCTACCATTTTTTAATGCATTGTTGTTTCAAGTTTTAATGCACTCTTGTTTCAAATGGCCCAAATGATGGAGCCACCACCATTTTCTGAGGGAGATTAATACCACGCAATGGCAGATTTTCCCTGGCTTAGTTTTGTCCTGTTACTCCTAGTTATTAACCCATCTATCATACTAAATTCATCTCCAACCTTGTTGTTCACCCACTTGAAAGAGTTGTAGGTTTATGGCCTGTCTGCTCAAGCGATATATAAAAAGCAGGCTGTTTTAACTCCTGTGCCTCTACTTGACTTTTTCCACCCATTGCAAGTGTCAATGAACTGAAAATTACCCTTGCTGCTCATGCACATGTTCCATCTAACTTAATACAACATAACCCAACACATTTTACACCTGCAGTTCTGCAAGTAAGTGCTACATGATCAGAGGAACTCCAGCAATGGTGGTTGCACAGCTGTCAACATGCAGAAATGAGTACTCGGCTTTTGATGACACTTCATCCAAAGCAGGAAACTCTCTCTTTTGCAGGAAGTCCGAGAGGAACAGAAACTAAATCCAAATAAAACCATCATTCACTGCTCTGTGATATAGTTCCAAGTCTCAAAAACATGAACCTCCTCCTATCCAACAGAGCACCGCACCTAAAAAATCAAACAATATTCAAGGCACTAGACAGAAGTATAGAAAACCAAGTCACCCGGAAGAAGAGATCCAAAGCAAGCTAGATTTGTAAAGATCCCTTTGCAAAATCTTCACAGAGTGGCAGATAGTTTATCGCAGAGTGATATGTGGAACATCAGGACAGACTCTTTGCAAACACAGACATAGGAAGCATGTTAAACTGGAAACGGAAACTGGGAGATAAACTACACAGTGCAATCCCAGAAAGAGCGAGAAGACTCCAACATGACAGAGAAGAGACTGAAATGGGGGGGAGCACTTTTCACTTCAGTGTCTAAACATGAGAAAAAGCAGAAGCGATCTATCAGAAAGGATAGGAGACTTGACTTTTCAAGTGAATTCAAACACCACCTGCCACTGAGCCTTGGAAAAACACAGGGAAAGCACTGCACCATCAGCAATAGATTCAACCTTCCCAGAGCCAGAAGGGACTCCCGCCCTGCACTCTGACCTGCTCTCCAACACACCCGGAGACCTGAGCCACCCCTGAATCGGTCCAACCCTCATCTAAAGCCTGGCAATCAGGGGCGAGCAGCAAGTCCCACAGGGGCAAAAAGGGGCTGCCCGGGGCAAGAGGAAACGTCTTGGGGAAGGGAGGGGAAACCAGGCTTGCCGGGGGCAGGCACATTTCAGGGATGGGGAAGATAAAACGGGGGTAGGCGGCCATGGGGGGGGATCCCCCGGGGTAGGCGGCCATGAGGGGGGGAGGTTGAAGGGGGGCAGGCCCGGCGCGGGGTGGGGGTGGGGAGAGGCAGGGATCACCCGGGGCGGGGGGCAGAAAAGGGAGCGGCCCGGGCGGTGCAGACGGAAGCGGCGCAGGGCAGCTCGGCGCGCGGGGGGCGCGGGCTGGCTGCAGGCTGGGGAGGGCGTGGCGCAGGGCAGCGCGCCAGGCTGGGCCCGGGGCCGCAGGGTGAGGCGGGGCCGGGCCCGGGGCGGCCGTTGGGCCCCAACAGTCGGGGGGAGGGGGCGTTTCGGAGGACGCGCACAGGTGCACGCGCACGGCTCCGTCAGCGAGCCCGCGGGCCTGGCTGCACGCGGAGCGCCCGTCCCGGGTCACGTGCCCAGGCTCGCCCCGGCCGAGAGGAGCCGCGGGGCTCTGGGCGGGAGGCCCCGTGCGCGAAGGGCGGCGCCAGGCCCGGGTAGTGGGCTCGGGGGCCGCTGTACCCACCACGGGGGTCTCACCTCGGTCCGTCTCCGCCACTCCCGCCCTGCCTCGTACCTCTCCGCACAGCCCCTGCTGGTGCAACCAATCAGCGCCCGCCCCCGCCGCAGGCCAATCAGCGAACGGAATCCGCCCCCCCGCCCAGCTGCACCGCTCAGCTTGGGGCCGAGGAGATCGGACACACCCCCGGACCGCCAACCTATCGGGAGCCTCGACGTGAGGAGGGCGGGACCACACAGCAAAACGACCAGTGACAAATCACAGCGCGTCCCCAGCGAGCCAATGGGCAGCGGGGGCGGGAACAACACCTCCTCCTCCGACCCCGAAGGGGGACAGGCGGCGGTCATTGGCGGCTCAGAAAGGCGGGGTTCCTCCGTGACAGGACGGCAGCGGGGCGCTTCCGGGGCGCTCCCGAGTTGAGATTAGCGGCCGAGGCCTTGTCACTCAAAACTCTGGTCCCACCCCCGTGGGCAGAGCCCGGGCGGGGCTGGGGGCGGGGCAAAGGGCTTGTCAGATGGCAGCCGCCGAGCCGAGCAGGGGAGCCTCGGGGCAGCCTCGGCCTCTCCCTCTCCCGGCGGACTGAGGCGCTGTGGGCGGGGCGCTGTAGGGCGGGTTGGCTGTGGGGGCGCTGTAGGGCGGGGGAGCGTTGGCTGTGGGGTGCTGGCGGGGGAGGCAGCGGCCCTTGGCGGGGGAGCTGGGGCAGGGTTAGGGGCTGGGGCAGGCAGAGGGCTGCTCACCTGGTGCAGTGGCTGCGGGTCCTTCAGCCAGTCCCGTGGCCGTGCCCCGTAGGCGGCGCTGCCCTGCACCTCCAGTCCGGGCGTGGCCGGTACCTGGGTGGGCCGCACCTGCCCTGTCCCCGTCTCGTGCCGGTGGCGGCAGTTAACGAGCTCTGTGCACCCCTCCCCCAGTTCCTCCTCTCCCCAGAGGACTAATGAGAGCTGCCAAGCAGGGGGGGTTGTAGAGCCCCCCCCCCCCTCCCATCCCCAGGGACTCCCACTCCAAGCACCTCCCGTACTGCACTAAGTGAGTAACCCTCGCCTCGTCTTCCTCCTCCTCGAGGGCGGTGCTGTGGTGCTCCGCTCCGCTCCGCTCAGGTGACTAGGGCAGGGCCCCCTTCAGGGGAATCACAGGCTGCGGGAGTGCCAGAGGCCAAGTCCTGGTCAGTGGCGTGGTGTTGTGTGATGTCCCAGTGGTGGTTTGCATGTGTCCATAAAAGCCACGTCGTTCACAGCCATCACGGTGGCTCCCGCTCACGTAGAAGCGTTCTGAGCCGTGGGGGTTGTAGCCCCATTGACGGGAGCAGAGCTGAACGCAGCCTGACATCCATTTGGAAAGTCTCTGCTGGGAGATGGGCTTGTCCTTGGAGCGGTCGATGGTGGAGAGGAACAGCTTAGTGGGTTTTCTGAGTGGCTTGGTCTGTTCTAGATAAAAAGCTAGTGCCCTTCTGACGTCCTGGGTGTGGAATGCGTCTCTTGCCTATTCTTATGAGGTTTAGGGAAGAATGGGGGAAGATGGATGGGTTGGTTAAGGTGGAATGAAGATGGAATTTAGGCAAGAATTTAGGGTGGGGTCTCAGAGTGACCTTGTTCTTAAAAAAATCCTATATGATGGATCTGCCATAAAGGCCCTTTTTTCTCTTATGCACCTTGTGGACTTCATGACTACTAGAAAGGCTACTTTCAGGGAAAGGTGTAGTAGTGAGCTCATAGCCAGAGGTTCAAACAGAGCAGTCATCTGAGATTGAAGCACTAGTGTGAGATCCCATGGAGGAGTGGGCTCTGGGTAGAGGTTATAAACTGTCTGTTGGAATCTTTTAGTAGTTGGATGAGAGAAGATGGAAACTCCATCCACCTTGTGGTGGAAGGTGTAATTGCTGCCAGGTTGACTCAATGAACTCATTGAGAGAACCAATTTCTTCAGGTAAAGTATATAGTCCAGTGTTACGGGCAGGGTAGAATTGGTGGCGTCAATTTGTTTGTTTAGATACCACGTGTAGAATCTCCATTTGTGGAGGCATGTCAAGCATGTAGTTGGCCGTCTGCTGTTTAGCAAGATGTTCTTAACTTCTACGACAGGGGTGGGGAACATCCGGCCTGCGGGCCATATACGGCCCGTGAAATCATTTGGTCCAGCCCGCGAAATCATTTTGTCTGGCCCTGGCGGCGGAGGGGAATTCGGCGGCGGCGGGGTTCCGGGGGGGGGGGGGTGCCCGCCGCTGAAACCCTGCTGCCATTTGCCCCTTTTCGGCGGCGGGGGGATTTTGGCGGCGGGCACTGCCCCCCGCCCCCCACGGAACTGCGCCGCCGCCGTGAAACCGCGCCGCCGCCGAATTCTCCCCCATCGCCAGGGCCACCATCAGGCCCTTGACAGCAAAAAGGTTCCCCACCCGTTCTACGGAGTAGATCATCTCTTCACCCTGGAACCATTGAGGAGTCAGACTCTCAAATGGAGTGTCTGCAAATTTGGGTGCACAGTTTGACCTGCATCCTGAAAGAAGAGATTTTAAAAAAACAGAAGGACTTGTGGCAGGCATGCTGACAGCTATTGTACCATGTTTGCCTGGGCCATGCTGGGTCTATCAGGATGACTTTGGTTGATCGATCCTGATCTTGTGTATGACTCTCGGCAGTAGTGGAATGGGAGGGAAGGCGTACAGGAGAGGCGTGTCCCATTGGATAAGAAATGCATTTCCTCTGGATCTTGCTCCCAGGCCCACTCTGGAGCAAAACGTTGGACATTTGCTGTTCTGGCTCATGGCAAATAAGTCTAATGAGGGGAACCCCCATCGTTGGAATATATTAATCATGGAGGTGTTTATTTCCCACTCGTGGTTGTGCAAGAGCTTTCAGTTTAACGTGTCCACCCTGATGTTCTGAGATTCTGGTAGGTAGGCGGCTGATATATTGATGTTGTGTTGGATGCAGTATGTCCTCAACTTTATGACCTCTATGCCTAGGGAATGTGATCTTGCTCCTCCCTGTTTGTTTATGTGGAACATGCAGGCCACATTGTTCGTCATGATCTGTATGGTTTTGTTTTCAATTAGAGGCATGAAGTGCGCACAGGCGTTGCGAACTGCTTGCAGTTCCAGAATGTTGATGTGGCGTGTTGATTCCAAAGAAGGCCATCTGCCCGGTACTATGAGGTTATCTAAGTGGGCACCCCATCCCAAAAGGGAGGCATCTGTTGTAATTATCATTTTGCAGGTGCGTAGGGGACATCAGCACACGTGCGGGTGGATCCACTGTCGTAGCAAGTCCTTGACCTTTGTTGGCATGCTTAGAAGTTTCTTCAATCTCTGTTTGTGTGGGATATACACTGTCCTGAGCCAAGCGTGCAGGCAGCGCATGCGTTGTCTAGCATGTTTTACCACGTATGTGGTTGCTGCCATGTGACCTAGTAGACGAAGACAGGTCCTGGCAGGTACTTGTGGACTGTGTATTGTGGTATCAATCAGGTGTGTCAGGGCAACGAATCTCTGAGGCGGTAGTGATGCTTTCGCCTCTGTCGAGTTTAGGTGGGTCCCAGTAAAGTCCAGTTGTTGAACTGGTGTTAGCGTTGATTTTTGAAGGTTTATTTGTAGACTGGGAGCTGTGAAAAGTGACCTTGTCTTTTCTACAGCTTCAATTGCTTCTCCTAGATTGTGAGCCTTGAGGAGAAAATCATCTAAATATGGATATATCATGACCCCTTGCTTGTGTAGATGCGCTACTGCCACTGCTAGGACTTTGGAAAACACTTGGGGGGCCGTGGAGAGGCCAAAATGTAATACTGTGTATTGGAAGTGGTCCTGTCCCAGTACAAATCAAAGGAATCACGTGTGTGCTGGGTGTATGGCGATGTGAAAATATGCATCTTGCAGGTCGAGGGCTGCAAACCAATCCAGTGCAAAAATTATAGTTGCTAAAGAAACCATCCTGAAACTTTGTGTTTTGACAAATTTGTTTAGTTTCCTGAGATCGAGAATGGGTCTCCATCCCCCAGACCTCTTCTGTGTTAAGAAGGGGAATAGAAGCCCTTCCCTCTGTGTTGTACTGGCACTGATTCCACTGCGCCTAGTTGCAGGAGTGTTCCATTACCTGTCTCCGGAGTGATTCATGGGAGGCGTCCCTGAAGAGGGATAGAGAGGGAGGGTGGATAACGGGACTGGAGAGGAACTGGATGGAGAAGCTGTTCCTGATGATCTCTAGTACCCATTTGTCTGAAGTGATGATATGCTAGACTGGGTAGAATGTACTAGGCGATCTGTAAATGGATGGTTGGTGAAGTGTGGTGTTAGCAACAATGGTTAAGGAAGGTCTGTCAAGCCTTCAACCAAGCCTTCAAATCTGGTGTTTAGAGATTGGTTGCTGCAATGTGGAGGACTGCGAAGAGTTTGACCTTCACTAGGGTGGTCTTTGCCTATGTCTCTGGTTCTGTGTGTACGGCGCTTGTCTAGGACATTGACGTGTAAAACTTGCCTTGTTTGCGTTTTGTTGTAAGTGTATAGCTGCCTAGAGATCTAAGATGGTTCTTGAGTCCTTTAAGGAGTGAAGTGACACATCAGTCTTGCCAGAGAACAGCTTCGGACTACCGAAAGGAAGGTCCTCTGTTGTAGATTGCAGATCCCTTGGAAACCCGGACATGGACGGCCAGGAGTCCCAGCACATTACTATGCTGGTTGCGATGGTCCTCGCTGCTATGTCTGCAGAATCCAGTGATGCCTGAAGGGCTGTTTGGGCTATAAGGTGGCCTTTGGAAATGCTCTCTCTTTTCCTCTAGTATAATGTCAGTAACGTTTGCTAACTTCAAATATGTCAAGTCATATTTTGCCAAGAGAACTTCATAACTGGTGATTCTAAACTGTAATGTTGCTGATGAGTAGGCCTCGTGGCTGATTAGGGTCCAGCGTTTTTCCACTGCTTATCATAAAGTGTGGTCCTGGAATAATGTTGTCTGCCTCTTTTATTAACCATGTCCACCACAAGAGAGTTTGGCTGGGCGTGGGAAAATAAAAATTCTAGCCGCTTTGAAGGGTCGTAATATTTTTTGTCCGACCTCTTACACGTGAGTGGGATTGTGGTGGGGTTTTGCCAGACGTCTGTGGCAGGCTCCATAAAGGCATCATTTATGGGCAAGGCAATCTTGGAGGATGTTGATGTGTGGAATATATCCAACAGCTTGTGCTGAGATTCGGTAACCTTTGAGAGAGATTTGTACTATGTCAGCTATCCTTTTAAACAGCTCCTGAAACAGTTTGAAATTGTCTCCAGTAGTAGGGGGAGGAGGCATGACGGGCTTGTCAGCTGAGAAAGATGAGTTAGTGGCAGGAAGAACCTCCTGGTCTGAGTCCTGCTCTTTCCTCAAAAGTCTGTTCTTGGGAGACATCGGGCAGCGCTACTGACCTTGCAGAGGAGTGTGTGTGCATTTCCCTGCCTCTTGGTGGCTTGGGATAATATTGCCTGTCTGCTGCTCTCAGGGCCCAGAATGGCCATTGTGGTGGGAAAGGCACAGGTATCCATTCCACCCCTACACATCTGGTCTGGGCTGTTGTCTAGGAGGCTCTTGTGGCTCAGCTCTAATACTGGCCTGCAGGGGTGAGGAATGCTGAGATGAAAAAGTTCCCCGGCCTCGTCCTCCTCGCTGAAGAAGGGAGGAGAGGGCAGGTGCAACTGGTGGAGTGCATGGAACTGAAAACACAGACACAATGTTGGTACCAGAGAGGAGACTCAGGTTCCAGGGTCACTGTCAGGTCCTTAAGTGCAAGGAACTGATGTGTTTTCAGTACCAGAGGAGACGTTTGTCTCTGTTGTGATACCGAGAATTGTTGCGGTACTGGTAGGTAGTGCGGCGCCATGGCGATAGGTGCTGACGGACAGTGACTGTGCCGACTGCTGAGGACTTAGGAGGCTTCGATGCGGCTGCATCAGAGATGTTTGGCAGAGAGCCAGTAGGTGGCGCCAGTGCCTTAGAAATTGCAGAGGCAGTGGGTGCGGAGGATTTTTAGCTGCTGCCAGTGCCCTCGTGGGATGGGCAGTCTGTCTGTCTGGACGTTCACAGTGTATCAGGTGCCTGGGCTTATCCTGAAGTCCCGTACAGCAAGGGACTTCAAACTTAAACTTATTCTCATGGAGAAGTCCCTCCGTCCTGCCTCAGACCCAGGACTGCAAACCTCTCTTGGTGATTGATCAATGAAGACTGCTTCTGACAGAGCCCCCTCCTCAGCTGCACATGGAAGGGACCTGTTTCCTAAAAGACCAGCAAAGAGGAGAGCTTCCTTCCATTCCTACCAAAGCTAAAAAGAAGTGTTCCCTGTCTTGATCTACTGCATCCGTACTGACCACGCCATGGCCAAGCACCTTTGAGTTGGCTTTGAGGGACTTCTGCACCATTGGCATCCTTAAAGCCGTAGACCCTAAGCAGGCAGGCTACAAAAAAGAAGGCAGAGAGAACCTCACGGCTGGAGAGGCAGCGTTTAAATCCAGGAGAGCCTGGCATTTCAAAGGGAATATCCCGGATGGGATGAAGTTATGAAGAAAGATTTTTTTTTTTTAAACGGGAGAAAGTCAACTAATCTAGCTATGGTAATAACACGAATCTAACTGTTATACACAAATGGCACAAAGTGGTAACAATCACGTCTGAGGTAAATCAAGTGAAGGCACTGCCAGAGCTCTGACTCAGACCAAGGGCAGGAAAGAAAAACTGGGGTGGAAGCCGCACAGCGCTAATTAACTGCCGCTGGAGGCGTGAGATGGGGAGAGTGCACGGGCAGCCCACCCAGGTACTGCTGGTAAAATTCTCCACTCGAAGAAGAACGCTTTGTTCCAGGGTGCTCCAGTTTTAGGGGGTGGAGGGTGGAGCACAGAAAGCCATGCCCTTGTCATCGCTGTTGCAAGCAGACCATGAGCGTGCCTGGGGTCAGGGGCTGTGCGACTAGCTGTCACCTGGGAGCAAGGCCCAGGGGATGTGGGCCGTGCAGCTAGCGGGCCCGGAGGATTCGGGCCGCACGACTGGCTATAATTCAAGAGCTGGGCCCGGAGAACCGGGCCGTGTGGCTAACAGGCCCAGAGAACGCAGGCCTTGCAGCTAGCTGTAGTTCAGGAGCGGGGCTTGGAGGACATGGGCTGCACGGCTGGCTGTAGTTCAGGAGCAGGCCTTGGGGGACTTGGCCATGCGGCCACCTGTAGTTCAGGAGCGGGGCCCAGGAACGCGGGCTGTGTGACTGACTGTAGCCCAGGAATGGGTCCCAGAGGACATGGAGGGGGAAGCATACAGGTTCCCTGGTGCTGCACCATTTGTTGGCATTTGGGCAAGCTCAGGGCAAAATGACTTGCCTGAAAAAAGCCAAGCAGAATTCAGCAAGCTGAGCTGTAGCCTGCAGAAAGCAGCGTTCTGCCCTAGCATTTGTATAGAAGAGAGGTTGTTGGAAGAACAGCTCTTTCCAACGGTAGAGTAGTCCATGCCTCCATTTTAGTAGATAGGCTGAGAAAAAAGCTTGAGTGACAGGTTCCCAGAATGAATAGGCACAACAGCTTCCCAAATGAGCTGTGATCCATAGAGATGCGGCCACACCAAGCTTCTAATTTAGCTAGCAGTGCACCCCTGTATGTAAATTCAGAGGAACAAGGTGGGGGAGGTAATATCTTTTATTGGACCTACTTCTCTTAGACCTGGTCAGCTTTTGTCAACAAAACAGTGGAGGTGTGCACACTGAAATGCTTCTCCCACTGCTGTACCTCCCTGCTATGCTGACATCACAAAACACCTCAACAAGAGGTGTAGGGCTTCTGTCGGTGTAGTTAGGGTGATGCAGTGCCTGTAGGGCAGCCGGGCTCCTAGCAGGGAGCTGCCAGTGGAGCAGAGAGACTGGGCTTTCACAGGGCCCCTCTTCGGTGAGTGGAAGAGCTCCTGGTGAGGATGCGCACCCCCGACCCAAGGAGGGGAGAGTGGACAGCAGCCAGTGCTGTAATTAATGTGGTGGCTGTAAGTCAAGCTAACGTAGATCGACTTCTCTTTGTAGTGTACACAAGGCCTCAGTGACAGACACAAACCTTAGAGCCACACAGAGCTCTTCTTCAGGTCTGGGAAAGGTACTCCCAGCATCACAAGGTGGAACACAGTTCTGTATAAATCGTTAGCACACATTGTAAGGGACCATGCAAGGGAGAGTTAACACCTCTGCAGTCACAGGAAAAAAAGAAGGGATTAATAGGTTACAGATTGTTGTAATAAACCATAAATCCAGTGTTTCCGTGATTTTTAGTGTCTAGCAATATAATGAATGTAAGCGCCCAGGCTCATCTTCTGAAAGTGTTGTGGAGCGTTCCTTTGAGGATGAGAACTGATAGCTCAGATATCAAGTGATCGCCGTGTGACAAGTGCTCTCACAGGTGATAGGGTGTTTTTGTCTTTTATCATTTTCCTGCATGAGTCCGTTCGAGGGTGTAGTGATTGCCTGGTTTCACCCACATAGTTGTTCTTGGGGCATTTAGTGTACTGGATGAGGTACACCACTGTGACGAAGTGGAGATATTCTGGGGGTTTTCTCTGAGTGCTGTGTGGGGGCCTCAGTTTCCCCTATATGTTACTCATGTATTTCGGTGATGGGACCAGGGTGTGAGATCATTGCAGAGACCACTAGAGGGCGGATGGGCCTTTCCCCAGCCACATGTACACAGACGACAGCCAGGACTTCTCTGCCCTGGGTCAACCAGTTGCAACAGGTTGTAACAGGTTGGGGCAGATGGAAACAAGGAGGGGTGGATACCTTGCCTGGGAAAGAGACCAGGACTGGGGAGGGGCAAGGGGGTGGGTCTGCAGGTGGCTGGCTGGAAGGGCAAGTCCCCTGTGGGGGAACGGACGCAGCAGAGCAGAGCCCACAAATGTGGGCTCTGGAGCTCTCCAGTTGGTCACTGCTGTAACTTCGGATTCATCTGCTAACAAAGTCTTTCCACACTGTGATCCTGAGAGCTAATAAACCCTTCTGACTTCCACCCTGGCTGTGAATGGCTTCTGACTGCAAGACGGGTGCACGGCCACTTGGGGGACGTGTATGTGCTCCCCAGACGTCCCATCCAGGGGGACTCACTGCGGGGAGCTCAGGCGGAGCAGGGGTGCTGAACGCTCTGAGACCAGATTCAGAAGGCGGCTGTACAGGTTTGAACGAGACCTGAGGATAGACCCCGAGCACTAGAGTCCTGACTGGTTGCACCCCGAGTGGTTCCAGAGCCCCGTTCCCGTGGGACTCCGTCACAATCACATGTTGTGATAGGCAAATGTAGGACCCCTGGATCTTGAAAGGTGTGTGGGGTGTTGATCATTGTGGAAATGGAGATGTCTGCAGGTTTTGCATCTGTTCTTCTGACGGGGTCTGGAGTGGCTTTGAGTTGGTGTGTCCTGGTCCTGGGGACTTGCTCCTGATAATGAGGTTGGGGGATTATTTGAAGGCCTGAAGAGGGGGTTCAGGAAAGATTTCTTTCAGGATGGGGTCCCCATGGAGTATGGGTTGTAGTTATTTGAGTCTGTTACAGCCCAGCAGGGCAGTTGGTAATGAAGCCCCCAGCACTCCTTTCTCCCCTGCCCTTGTAATGCAGCAGGGGAGCGGTTGAGCAGTTGCATCAGACAAGAGACAGCGTTTCTCACAGCTGTGCCTGCTCACGCCAGAGCTGCCCTTGGGGAGGCTGCAATGGTGTAGCTATGTGTGGGCCATGGCCCATTCACTCTGAAAGCAGGCCCACCCAATCAGATCTGTAAGCAATTCATCCTGCCTTTTTATCAGCCTCTGTTTCGCTTGTGACACACGGCTTGTGCCCACTCCTGTCACCCACAGGCCCTGCCGAATAATCAGTTCTGGCTATGCCTCTGGGAGCATGTAGCAATGCAGCTGACTCAGACGCTTCTGTTTAAAAATGGAAGGGTGGCTCAGGGACACATTTTCAGTTTGTAATTAAATACATATCTACTTAGCACAATCATCCTCAAGGGCCACAGGTTGGATGTTCCTGGCCGACAGTAGAGATGACGGCAGAGAGATGCAATGGGCCAAATGTCTGTATGTTGTCACTCCTTTGACACCAGTCAGCATTGGCTTGGCTTAGCCTGATCATGAATCTGGAAATCCCCAGGCTCCCTGGCTCTGCAGGTTAAATCTAGGCAGGGTCACCTCAGTTCTTCATCCTTCTGCAGTAGAGATTCAGTCTGAGCAGTTTACCATGTATTAGTTAGTCAGCTGATGCCTTTAAGCCCCAAAGTCCCTACACCTTAGATCCTAGAGCCCTTTCCATAAGGATTTGTCGAGTGAGCTGAGCCAACATTTTCCCTTCTGCCGCGTTGCCCGATGGTGGCTGCCCTGCTACGGTGCCTGTATACAGATGCACAGCACTTCGGCATAGACACTCTAGAGAACTGTAGCATTTCTGCAAAAACAATGAGAGTTCTGTAGCACTTTAAAGACTAACAAATTTAATTTCTGCAGGCATAAGCTTCATGGAGACCATGAAGTCTTTAAAGTGCTACAGAACTCTCATTGTTTTTGCTGTATACAGATTAACACAGCTATCCCTCTGGAACTCTGTAGCATTTCTGAAGATCATGTAGGTTAGGGATGGACAAAGCCTGTTGGTCATGATGTGTCTCAGCTCCAGGCCAAGGTGGAGTTACTCCCTGCAGTTCATTTCCCAGTGCCTTAAATCACTCAGGCCTTGTCTACATTAGCACTTATGCGGGCAACATTTTTGTTGCTCAGGGATGTAGTTTTTTCACGACGTAAGTTTTGCTGGCATAAGCGCTTGTGTAGTGTACCACTTTACGTTCCACATTCCACAGCTAATCCCGCTCACGGGGAGGAGCGACTTCCTTCCTCATGTTCAATATCAATCAACTCCTATTTAATTTTTGTAATTTGAAATTAAAAGTATCATAATAAGAAACAAATCAAGTTGTTGTGGAAATAATTTATCATACTGCTGTCCAAGTTCTTGCCAGAATGGGGAACCATCTTTGGGAAGAAAGAAAGATGGAAAATAAAGAAACGGTTGGTCACCTTAAGTAAATGCAGGCATAGCATAAAAGCATTGATTTAATAGCTTTAGAAACCATGATAATCAGAGAATTGCTAGCTGTGAGCTCAGTTTAAAAAATTGGTATTTGGAAAACAGATCCCTATTTCAGAACCGCCTCCTTTTCTCTAGCCAGAGAAGATGAAAATTCTTTCCCAGTGTTTAATAGCAGAATATTTAGTGGATTCGACTGTCAGCAACTTCTGCTCAGGGAGGAGGAGCAAACAAAGGCAGAGAAACCTCATGAATAAAATCAGAGCCAAGCAATAATAGCTTTTCTTCCTGTCTGTGCGGCTTTTGGAATGTCTGGAAAAACACGAACCGCAGCCTGATTAAAGAAAGTGCGTTCCTTTCCCTTTGAGACATGTGGCAAGAAGATGCAAATAGAGCTAAGATGACTAGCACCCAGCCGTGGGGTGCAACCACTCTGCTTGGTGACTTTAAAGCAGGCTCGGAAGCATTCCCATTCTGCAGAACTGCCTGCCATTCAAACACACAAATCAGGCTCTGGCTTTCCTGTGCCTGATAGCTTCCAATTAGGAACAGGGTGTAAGTGAAGCAGCATGATCTTCTCACGTCTGGCACCTGGGTTCTGAGAGATGTGACCTTCCCTGCCCCCATTCCCTGCAAATTGCATGGAGACTCTTTCAAAACACAACAGAGGCTCCAACTAAATGTATCCTCACCCCCCCACACCCCAGCCATAATGCCACCATGGCATAACAGCAGAGGGAAAGAAGTGGTTAAAGGCAAAAAGGCATCCTTTAAAAACTGGAAGTCAAATCCTACTGAAAAAAAAATAGAAAAGAGCGTAAATTCTGGCAAGTAAGTGGAAAAGTATGATAAGGCAGGCCATGAAAGAATTTGAACAGCAACTAGCTAAGGACACAAAAATAACAGCAAAATGTCACTGGACGATGGAGGTACTGAAGGAGCACTCAAGGAAAACAAAGCCGTTGCAGAGAAGCTAAATAAATTCTTTGTATTGGTTTTCACTGTAGAGGTTATAGATTCCCACACCCAGTTTTTGTAAAGGGAAATCCTGTCTCACCACTCTATTAGAATTCTTTGAGGGAAGCAACAATCAGCTGGACAAGGGTGATCCAGTGTATTTGGACTTTCAGACAGCCTTTTACAAGGTCCCTCATCAAAAGCTCTTCAGCAAACTGAGCAGTCATGGAATAAGAGGGAAGTTTCTCTCGTGGATCAGTAACCAGTTAAAAGACCAGAATTAAAGAGTAGGAATAAATGGTCAGTTTTCACAATGGAGAAAGGTAAATAGTCGATACAACCAGGGATTTGTATTCAGATGTATGCTATTCAACCTATTCATCAATGATCCAGAAACAGCAGTGAAGTGGCAAAATGTTTAGACAATACTGAATTACTCAAGTCCAAAGATGTTTGCAAAGTTACAAAGGGATCTCACTAAAGTGGGTGACTGGGTAACAAAATGGCAGAGGAAAGGGTTGATAAATGCAAAGTAATGCACATTGGAAAAAATAATCCCAAGGCTAAGTACAAATTGATGGGGTCTAAATGAGCTGTTACCATTCAAGAAAGCTCTTGGAGTCACTGTGAATAGTGCTCTGACAACAGCTGCTCACTGTGCAGTGCAGTCAAAACAGCTGATAGAACGTTAGAAATCACTCATTAGGAGAGGGATATATAAAAGAGAAAACATCACAATGCTAATCTATGAATCCCTGGTCCGCCCACAGCTGGAATACTGGGTGCAGTTTTGATCACCCTAGCTCAAAAAAGTTATATTATAATTGGGAAAAGTGCAGTGACCAAGAAAAATGATTAGGGGTATAGAACAGCTTCCATACAAGGAGAGATTAAAAAGACTAGGAGTGTTCATTTTAGAAAAGAGATGACTGATGGGGATATAGTAGAAGTCTACAAAATCATGAACGTATGGAGAAAGTGAATAGGGAAGTGTTATTTACCCCTTGACATAACACAAGGACTAGGGGTCACCCACTGAAATTAACAGGCAGCAGGTTTAAAACAAACACAAGGAAGTACTTCTTCGCAAACTACACAGTCAGCTTGTGGAGCTGCGCCATTGGATGTTGTGAAGGCAAAAAGTGTAATTGAGTTAAAAAAAAATAGTTAGGTAAGTTCCCAGCGGACAAGCTATCAATAACTATTAGCCAAGATGGCCAGGGACGAAACCCATGTACTGGGTGTCCCTAAACCTCCACCTGTCAGAAGCTGGGAGTGGGTGATGGGATGGATCACTGGATAATTGCCCTGCTCTGTTCAGTCCCTCTGAAGTATCTGGCCATTGTCAGACAGGCTACTGGCCTGGATGGAACATTGGTCTGAGCCAGTGTGGCCGTTATATTGACCTGGGAGTTACTCTAATGCACTTTAATGTCAGTATTAACCATTTAATTACTGATGCATTTGCAGCTGGGCTGAGGGGAGGTGGTGGATGTGAAGCACAGAGGGTGGGAAGCAGGAGTTGCTGCTGGGAAGGAAATGTAGAGTGGAGAAAGGGTGGAGATAACGGTGGTTCTGAGAGAGAGTCTGTTTCTTAGTCCGTGACGCTGAACGTGACAGGTTCTGAATCAACCCTTAACAATCACTATGTGAGGGGTTCTTACATCAGGACACTCTTCTGCCCTCTTGCCGCCACGCGGGGGACTGAGCAGCCTGGAGTCCTACACTTAGACCACAGGCCATCATGAAACTGGAATTGTTCCTCTCCACAGAACAAGCTTGACCCTCTGAAATACAGTAATCAGGGCGAGGCAAAGGTGGAGAGCTGTGTGGGAATCCTACCATCATTCCCAGTATTGTCCAAAGCCAAGGGGGCAAAAGTCCTGCATCTGGCTGGCACCCCAAATTCCTGAGACTGGCTGCGATATACTGGGGTTCTCTTCACTGACCTTGTGGCATTTGACCTTTGGGGGAAGGTCACGTTTATGAGATTTCCTCTGCAGCTAGGAGGGCTAGAAACTTCCATTTGATTTTCAAATGGAATCTGAGATCCTCACCTAATAATCACCTGACCCTAGGAGCTGGGTTTTGAGAAACAGCCCAGCTATCGCGAGACTAACAACATCTGAAGGGAGGGATGAGAAGATGCAGCCACAAAGAAGAAAGGAATAAAAGGTGCCTCCCCTTCTGCTCTTGCAGGCAAAACCAGTGTATGAATATTGGACCCTTTAGCAGAACTTTCTGAAAGTTCCACTTCAGTGTACAAAGGAATTCTCTGGTCAAGACACCTGCAGACACTGTTATGCCTCGGCCCTCCGCTTCAGACACAGTTGCTCCCTTCCACATCTCTTCCATTTGTTTCTGCCACCTTTGTCCTACTCTATAGCTGTTAGTTTGGCAGGCACTGAATTTAGTTTGGATTAATAAAGTATTCCTTGCAGCCCCCAGATGGCAGAAAATAGGGATTGTGATTATTCCTTAGGTGATATAGCAGAAGTGAGTGAAGATAACTGGGGATTTATCTTCCAGTTCAAGTGCTTCTAATGCCATAGCACCAAGGGAGGGCTGCGATGGAGCTGCATTACAGTGGATGGTCTCCTTTCATCACTTCGTGGTCCCTTGGGGGCTCGAGGTTCAGGTAGAAATACTCCACCTGGAGCCCCATTGTTCTCCTAGCTCTGGTTTGGGAATATAATCAGAACAGTGTGGTAGGCACCAAGGACTTGATTTCTAGGAGGGTTGAGTACCCGCAGCTGAATTTGAAACAACTGACCAAGGTCATGGTGGATGCTTCATCACTGACAATTTTTCAATCAAGACTGGATGTTTTTCTCAAAGCTCTGCTCTAGGAATTACGTTAGGGTAGGTCTTGGGCCTGTGTCATGCAGGAAGCTGGACTAGATTATCACAATGGTCCCTTTTTTCCTTGGAATGTATGAAAGCTGTGAACAGGAGTTAAAGGGAATGGCTGGTTCTCAGCATCTCGGGAAATGAGGGCATAAGTGGCCAGAAATAATCATGGTGAAGAGGTGCTTACAAGCCCAGAAAAATATTTTTAAATAGCCCTGAGATGAATTATGATGGCTCTAAAAACCACATAGTAATACAGCAAACTGCCACTCCCCTTCGTACAGTCATTGCTTTACAAGAACATGGTCAAACCAGATATAAAAGTAACCACAGGTAATGAGAAATAGGGAAACAAGAGAGAAGTGTGCCCAGAAAGCCGTGCTCAACAGTAGAGTGGGGGCAGGAGTGCCCTCTGGTCCCCGGAGTCACGTAATGCCTTGCCCCAGCCACAGGAATAACCCAGAAAGAAACAGCTAAATTCCCCTTTCATCATTATACTCCATTACTCCTAGTTCTGCCTCCCAGGTATCATGCCAGAGAATCCTTCTCCCTTCTTGATGTTCATGCCGTGCAGTGGTGTAGCCCAGTGTCTCTACGTCATCATTAAAGGACAAAAAGCGCTGTTCTAAAGAGAGGGATCAGTTCTGATCCCTGGTGCCAAGGACAGAAGCAATGACTTAGGCTTTAATAGAGAAATGTGGGTTAAGTACTAAGCCAAATTTCATGGGACAATTGAAGCCTCTGAACTCCGAAGTCAGCGGCGTTTACACTGGGCCGAATGTGGCTCTATAATTATGAAGAATTAGAACAAGGTGGCAAACAGCTAAGTGAGGCTGGGAAATCACCACTGCTCAGAGGCTCAGCGTGGGGATGACTTGGAGTGAGTTCAGTTAACCCTGCCCCACAGTAAGGGGAATGGACACAGGCCTCTTGCATTCCCGGGAGTCTGCGAATCACAGCTGGCAGGAGGGGAGGGTTGCTGGCTACACTCCACCTTCCCCTCGCAGTTTAGCAGATGAGCTCTCGTAGGGTTTGCCCTGAAGTGCAGTTAATCCGGGTGATCAGCACCCCGCTCTGAGCACCGGGTTACTCTACTCAGGGTGTGAGCAGCCCCATTGCAAAGGCCTGCCCGAGTTACTGCGTCCCCCTGGCGCTGCGCTCGGCCGGTAGTACTTTTGGGGCACAGCCCAGTGCTCTTTGTGCTGCTGTGAGCTGAGCTGCTCTACGATTCTTTCCCAGTGCATGTGTGGGGTAACGTGTCTGTCCTTCTGGGCCCATGGTGGGAGCTGTGGGGAGGCGCTGGTGGACTTTTAGCCTGCATCCTCACTGCAACGTGGGCAGGCTACCGGCCCAAGTGAAAGCAGCACCAAGCTCTAAGCCACCCACAGCTAGGGCAGCTGGCCTGGGGCGAAAGGCCCAGTGAGAGGCTGACGCTACAGTGAAGACACACCCCTCGGGTCTGGTAGCCCGACAGGGAGATGCCACGTATTTAGCAAGAAGGATGCAGCTGAGAATCAATTGTCTGAATGTCCCAGGGCCGCCGCCAGTCTGGATAAAGGAGGGAACGATCCGAGTACGTATTAGATGTCAGAGGCGTGACCCTCGTGGCTGTCAGTGCTGTAGAATCTACATACCTGTGGGTGGTGGTACCTCTATTTTACTGATACCTGACAGCAGGAGCTTCAGTCTGATGCTACAGAGCCCTGGGACAGAAGCTGCAGTGTGCAAGTCGGATGGGAACCGCCCTCTTTCCCTGCTTTGTAGCATCAGTCTGGCATGATGGCAGCTTACCGCTGGAGAGAGAAATACAATCCTTTCAGACATTCTTGGTCTGAGCTCCTCTTTGCGTGGCCACTGGGCTCCGTCCTGTCATGAAGAGGAGTCACTTCCCCAGAGGAAGATGCTGGTGAAGAGCTGAAGGCACGTCTGGCAGTTCAGGGAAAAGCTACAGGTGAGAAGTGTTTAGGAAGGAGGAGCAGAAACCTTGAGCGCTCACCACAGTTGTGTGTGTAAACACTGTGCTTCAGGAAGGCGAGGCCGGCCGCCAGCGGGAGATGCTCGGTCTCACCTGGAGAGAAGAGAAGAGCAACAGTTCACAGTGCAGCTGGGCAGCACAGGCCACCAAGGGAAATGGCATTTTCTAAGGCCACCATCTGGGCGGGAGTCTCCTTCCGGGGCCGTAGCTCCTTAGCGGGAGCCTCATAAGGGCATTGTCCCCCGCAAGGCAGCGGTGGCAGGGCAGAGCACAAGGCTGGTCCCCCCGAGTATAAATCAGCGCTCTGAACATCCCAGTCAGCTCCTTCCTCTGCAAAGAAGGGCCCTGCAAGAGAGACATTGGCTCTTCCACGAGTGATTCTGCATCCCGGTGATACTCATCAATAGCCCTTCCCCTGCCTCCAGTCTGAGCCAGTAAATGGACCATTGCCTCTGGTCTCCAGGGTCAGGGGTTTTAGGGGAGGGGAGAGGCACTGGCATACCAAGGGGGGTTGGGAGGGGGCCAGGCCCCTGGGCGCCAACCTGTGGGAGGGCGCTGGGCCGGCCCAGCCCTTCATGATGCGCAGGAAATGGAGGAGGCAGGAGGCTCTGAGGGGTGCAGCGCTTCCTGCGCCCCCGCCCTCCTCCCATCATGAAGGGCTGGCCTGGAGCGAACTTATCCACCACTGCCTCCAGCTGAGGGGCGGCTGCTCCCACTTCTGCTCTTGGGCCCCCCCCCGGCGTGTCATGAAGGGCTGGCCTGGCCCCCCCCAGCCCAGGGGGTGAGGCCGCCCCTCATCTGAGCCAATGCTGGGCTGCAGCGGGGTGTATGTGCACCAGGTTGACCTTTCATGCCGGATGGGGGGCAGAGGAGGCTCTGAGGGGCGCCCCTCAGCGCCTCCCCCTCTGTGGGTCATGAAGGGCTGGGCCAGCCCCCCGTCCCCAGACCAAGGGGTGAGGCTGCCCCATCCAAGCTGGCGCTGGGCTGCAGGGTTGCAGCGGGAGAGGTGGCTGCCACGCATCGGGTAAATGCGGGGGGCGAGGCGGGTCGGCGGATCCAAGCCTGCATTAGCGCCCCTCATGCGCCTCCCCTGCATCAGGTACAGACTCCCCCTCCCCGGGGCAGCTGGGGGGTGGCATCAGGACCCCTCCTGCCCTGCGGGGAGGGGGGACCGTAAGGCCTGGGGCGGTGCAAATGCAGGCTTGGCCCCTGAGGGCCAGAGACCTCTGTACGCCACTGGGAAGCGGGTGGGGAGAAGCTGAATTTGGGGAGCTTGAGAGGGGTTTTTATTTGTGCACATCTACCCGCTCTGTATATTGCATGAGCCTTACAACTGGTTTACACGTGTGCCCGGAGCTCTGGGGACCCTCCATCGCAATGAGTCATCTGCTGCTCCCCTGGGAACTCCCCCCACTCTGTCACTGCCTTTCTGGTAATGGTGTGCGCAGAACCAGCCGCAGTGTGCTGGGATCTACCCCAGAGCAAAGGGCCAATTCCCTCTTGCTCCGTCATTTCCTGTCTCCGCGGTTAACGCAAATCACTTGCTTACAGCACTACAACCCATGGCTACTAAGCCCCAAGGTCCCGCTCAGCAGTGCTGCTTCCCCCTGGGGGGCTGTCTCAGCTGATTTTTCCCCAAAAGGATTTTCTGCATTTCTCCCCCCTGACTCTCATTTTGGGATATCCTGCCACATTTCTACGCCCTATGATTGGTCATGTCCTCGCTAATGGTCCCAACTCCTTCCAACTGAGTGCCACTTCCACCCACCATCTCCTCCCGTTTCATTATGGCAGATATTCGATAAAAGCCGACCTCACACTCGTCTTATCATGTGATTAAGGTTAAGATGCTGTCATGGGTATTTTTAGTAACAGTCAGGGGCAGGTCGCAGGCAATAAACAAAAATTCACGGAAGCCACAACCTGTCTTTGGCTGTTACTAAAAATAACTCGGGGAGGGACCTGGAGGGGAGGGGGGAACCTACCAGGGCTTGCAACTATCCCAGCCTGCTGCTCCCGGGGCTGGCCAGCCAATCAGCTGTTCGGCTGGCAAGCCCTGGGGGCTGGCTGGCTGGCTGATCAAGCTGTTCGGAGCGGGGATGGCCCCAGAAATCACAGAGGTCCTGAAAAGTCACAGAATCTGTGACTTCTGTGACCGAATCTCATCTTTGGACATGATACCTTGCTTTCCTTTCATTCACCATCCGTCAGCTGGTTTTCCATCTCGAGGAGCGTCACGTCCAGCCCACTGTGAGATCATGTCACGCTTTGCTAGTCCCCAAATACTGTGCCTGCTGCATCCCCAACCTCCACTCACTCTCTAGTTCAGGCTCAGAAAAGCTATTGTTTATCTGAGATTGTTTGCTCAGTTGAGCACCCCTCCTCTCCATGCTGCTGCCTGCTCAGAGTTCCATTGCCCTGTGGAGGATTACAGATGATTTATTTCACTGCTGTACTGGGGATTGAAATTACACTCTCCAGACGCTGCGTTTCCCTCTCCTTGTGCTTCCTGGAGTGGTGCAACTCTGCAGGGCAGAATTGTGCTTGGCTAGTGTCTTGTGGCTTCCCCTGTGTGTCCTTTTCTGTAATATGTTTCACTCCTTTCTGCAAGCACAAAGCTGCTCTAAGACGAGATTAGCCACAGAAAGGTTTGACTACTAAAACTGGCCTAGCCACGCCTTCTCCTTCAACATCCAGCTTCTATGCAGAGAAGTTCAGAGGATGGGGAGATCTCCCTGGCCTGACCCCACACGTAAGAGGAAAAGCTGCCTTTGAAGTGGAATCTAGATCTGCCAGACCCCGGGCAATCTGGAATCGAGAATGGAGGGTGAATTTACAAGCTACATACGGAACAAGAGCCCCGTCCATCCCTTGAGAAGATGTACAGTTATAGGTCATAGCAGGGACTCCAGAACAAGATACTCACTGTGGAGTCTAATGGCCTGGGAATAGGTAGAATTTTCTCATCATGGTAGTTCTTTCCTTTGTGGGCATCTGACGAGGGAAATTTTGAAAGGAGAACTGGACCTGAGATGGGGAGGAAAGGTCAGATCGTCACAATTCCAGGGGGACCAGCGGCACTTTCAAAACGAAACACATCTGATACTAGAAAGCGTGGACCTTGAACAACACAGGGGAGAAAAGGCAGAATGACGATTCTGCCTGAAGATAATGACAGGCAGTCTGCACCCTGCACCTCATTTAGAAGACATGCGTGCTCAAGCCACCTTTGACACAAACACTCATGGGCGAGGCATGTCAGAGATCATGCCTGCCACCTGTCATGGTGTGCATGCCCCTGCTGCCGCCACCAGAACCATTTCCAAAAGAACTCCAGGGCAGCGGCTCCTTTAAGAGCTGGATGCAATGGTGGAGGGGGAAAGTTCCATGGCAGCTGGCGAGTGAGAGGAAGGAAAAGTGGCTGGAGGGCGAAGGGCAGGATCAGGAAGGGGAGAGGGACCCATGTGGAGGGACCAGGGCTCCGGTGGGAGAAGAAATGGAGAAAAACTGCCCCCACCAGCAGGTTTGGAGAGACGGTGGGGAGATGTTACGGGCTTGATGCAGCATTATGCAGCGGTCACATGAGATCATCACAATGGTCCCTTCTGGCCTGAAACTCTATGATTAGTGTGAGATCTGCCCAGAGAACGTCTCCGCACTCACTTCCCCACACTGCTGCAGTGGGTCTGTGCTCAGCGTGAACAAGTAAATGAGGCCGTCTCTGGAAGAACTGCTTGTGCAGGGATGGATGGATGGAAGTTTCACAGCAGAACACCACTCCTGGGGCTGGGCTGACGTCCACAAAGGGACCTCGGCACCTGCACCCAATTTTAGGCACCACTGCGGTCCACAAAACTCCTGCTCAGCTGTAGGTGCCTAAACTCACGCAGCACCTACACTTCTACTGTAAACGTCTCCTAGACATCCTCATTCCAGCCGCTGGTCTTGTGCACGCTGCCCGTGCCCATCTCCCATGTAACTCTCAGAGCAATCCCCGTGCCAGCTGGAGACAGGGGTTCCGCCACCTCTCAGGGGGTCATGAGGTTATTATGAGGAGGGGGGGGGCTGGACTGTGGAGTCACTCAGCTGTCTCCAGCCCAGTTGTCAGCCCCTGTGTAAGGAAGGCATGGCATGGGGGAGGGTCACAGCCTGAAATATTTGTAAAGGGGGTCCCAGCAAAAAGGTTTGAGAACCCCTGTTCTAGGTCATCTGCATGCAGGGCCAGCCCCTGATGCTGCTGCTGCTCACCTGGGGACGCACACTGGGTCATCCCCCCCCTCCAACTGCCTTCCCTCACACCTGCATGAATGTGCCTTGAGGCAGACAGCGTGTGGCTGCAGCCTGCAGCTCCCCGGCTCCCAGCCAGGCTCCAGGTAAGTCCCGGCAGAGGGCACCCAACTACTAGGTTAAGGCGAGGAGGGTGAGTGCGCAATGGTGGCCAATGTGGGGCCCCTGGAAAATTGGGCACCAGCTGGCACCCCCAGCAGCAGACATCCAGGGATGGGTGGGGGGAACTAAGCCCCAGCCCCTGGCAGAAGCTAGGAGGGTAGGGGGGAAAGCCCCACTGGTCACTGCTGCCTGGGGAAGCCACAGGGGGAGAGGGGAACTGGACCCAACCCCCTGGCCTCGGCAGAAGCTGGGAGGGCGAGGGGAAAAGCCCCATGGGAGAGCCATACCCAACCACTAGCCCCGGCAGCAACTGGGCAGGGCACCCAAAACCAAAAGTCAGCAGCTATGCGCTCCGCTCCGATTCCCCTGCGGATTTGAGCTGTGAACTCTGCCGAGAGTCCCCTGGTCAGACAGTCAGACCTGGAGCATGTTTAGTGCATTCTGCACTTTGGATGGCTGCTGGGGAATGATTTGCACGAGCAGCCAGAGCTCCTGGGGACGGTTCCCTGCTGCAGTGCTGCTGATCACTAGCACCGGGGTGCCGTGTTCCCAGGCGCAGCAGGACGGACAGGGAGAGTCACCAGAGCCCACCTTTCGGAAGATCTCCTCCAAGGGGAAGCACCAAGCAGAGGTTCGTAGCTGCTCTATCAGGCGGGTGATGAAGACGGAGCCAGTTTTTGGGTCTCTCCAGGACACAGTGTCTGTGGAGACAAAAGGCTGATACGTAACATGGAGCAGGCTCTGCTTATCTTCCTCTAGACCCGTGTTTCTCAACCTTTATGATGCCAGGGACTGGCTTACTGCCTTCCTCAATTGCGTCAGGGAGGTCTCAGGGACCAGTGCCGGTCCATGGACCGGTCATTGAGAAATACTGCTCCAGACTACAACAAACCCTGGAGAAACAGGGGACAGGGTCTGGCAAAGGGACTTCACCTTCCATCGGGCAGCTGGGGAGTTCTCTGAGAGGCTGAAGTTAAGGAAAAAAGGGGCATTACCAGGAGGGTAAAGCTGAGCAGTTCTGGACCCGTCACTGCAGGAAGACTGCTCACTGGAGATGGAGAGCTGCGAGATATTTCAACAGACAGCTGTGCTATGCCAAGCACATCCATTCACAGCTCAAGGCCAGAAAGGGCCTGTAACAGTGCGGCTTGCCCAGGGCTGGAGAGCCTGAGGCTAAGCCAGTCCTGATTACAAGGATGAGCCATGCCTGGGTGGAAGCGAGTGTTCCCAGGTTAAAAGGCAGTCAGAAGCGGCAGGCTGAGAGTGCCAAGCAGCAGGAGAAAGCTCTCCAGGCAGGGAGGCCTGGGGGAGACCCTGCCCAAGAAGCAGGGGAGAGCCTGACAAACCTTCAGGGAGCAGGGGCTGTGCCCAGCTACAGCTGGGAAGAAGACGGCCTCAGGCTGTTTTGTTTTGAAAGACCTTGTGTTAGACTCCTGGGAGAGGGGCTCTAAATTACGGTTGGGGCCTGGGGGACCAGGGTGCAGCAGAGGGCTCAATAAACAGGATCCCTGGTGGGGACTGTTTGAATTACTCTGTGAACTGTGACTTCTCCAAGGGCCCCAGAAGAGATGGGACGGCCACAGAGGCAGGATGCGGAGAGCAGGTACTTGCACAAAGGCGGGCAAGCAGGGGCATGCCCCACCCCACAAATCTCCATGTGTCCCTGCAGCCTGGGGAGGGAGGAAGCAGCAGGGTGGCTGGCTGCCGGCTGAGTTTCTCCTTCCCCCACCCCTACAGCTGCTGCTTCTCCTTCCCTGCTGCTGGAGACCCCCGCATTGACTCAGCTCAGTGGGCAGTCTGCAAACCAGGCCGCAGCGCTGAGACTCCAGCAGCAGGGAAGGAGAAGCAGCAGGCTGCAGCTGTAGGGGTGGGGAAAGGGGCTCAGCCAGCAGCCAGCCACGCTGCTGCTTCCTCCCTCCCTCTCCAGGCTGCAGGGACACAGAGCATGCCACTGCCAGGGGAAGTTACTGCCTCCTCGCTGCCAGACATCCCGAGAAATCTGGGAGGCGTGTGCCTGCCTGCATCCGTGCACGCCCTGTGAACCTCTCATTTGTGTGTGTTTAAGATGCCACTTCAAAAAGTATTCAAAATTAAATTCCTACGCACGCCCCTGTCGGAGAGCAACCTCTGGCCACAAGAAGGTGCTTGAGAGGGTGTTCTCAGTGGGGGTACATGACAGCAGCAGGAGCAATGGTCTCAAGTTGCAGTGGGGGAGGTCTAGGTTGGATATTAGGAAAAATTTTTCCCTAGGAGGGTGGTGAAGCACTGGAGTGGGTTACCTAGGGAGGTGGTGGAATCTCCATCCTTAGAGGTTTTTAAGCTGCGGCTTGACAAAGCCCTGGCTGGGATGGTTTAGTTGGGGTTGGTCCTGCTGTGAGCAGCGAGTTGGACTAGATACCTCCTGAGGTCCCTCCCAACCCTCATCTTCTAAGATTCAATAAGTGGCTACACTGCAACAGGGACATTATGATCCTCTAGACCAGTAGTTCCCAAACTCTGTTCCCCCAAGGACCCCTTGGCCATCTTACTAAGTGTTCTGGACCCCTTTCATTTCCAGTCCTACCAGAAGACCCTCACTGCTGTGACCTCCTACACACACTTTGGTCAGGCTGTGCAGAGGAGGCCATTTTGAGAATGTCTACACTGGAGCTGGAGAGTCATTTCCCTGTGTGAACTCTGATCAAGGATGCTAAAAACAGCAGAATTGCTACAGTTGCACAAGTGATAGGCTGGGCTGGCACCTGATTACGTCCCTAGGGTTTCAGAAACCTTGTAAACAAAGCAAAATGAAACACAAACGGGAAGGGCACAAGCAGAACAGATCTGAGTCTCCGGTTATCCCAGAGAGGGCATGTCAGCTGCAGGTTTTTCTGCACAGCTCGCGTGCCCGCTAACCAGAGGGTTCCCATCCCAGGTCTCTGGGTCACAGATCTACCGCAGGATATCCAGCTCTGTCAGGCCCTGGCTGCGCTGCAGTACCACTCCCTGCTTCCCCCACTCTTTGTCAAGCCAGGTTCTGCTCAATCCAGCTGAGTGAGTCTCCACTGCAGAGCCTGACACGCAGCACTGGCTGGGGCACAAGGCTACTAGAGACTGGGAGTGCGGCCATCAGGAATGAGCCTCTGGGCTTCCCGGCACACAGGCTGACCTGGGCTGACTCCTGGCAGCTGGGGGAGAAGCGGTTTGTGCTCCAGCATCTAAACTGCGCTTTAAAAAGAGGCCTCCAGCCCTACTGGCTGTGCAGAAAACCTGCCAGTGTGAACAGAGTGAAAGCGGGACGGGGTGTCTGCAAAGAGATGGAGAGCAGGTGCGTGGAGTGCTGTCACCTGATCCATCTCTGGGACCTGACTGCAAAGCCCAAGGACGGTCACTCAGATGTCAGCAGCTCTTCACTGTGAGGGGAGAAGGGCACAAATGACTTGGCACCGTGGAGTCCCAGTAAGTGGCTCTGCCAGCGAGCGAAGGTGTTAGAGCAGCAGCGATCCTGAAGGTCCTCTGGCATCTGCCGCCACGCCTACAGAGCCTTGGAGGAGATGGCCAGAGACTTGTATGTGACGTGGTAGTGGACAGGGAGCCAGGGGCCACACAGCGAGGAGATCGATGGTGAAGGAAGGTGGCTCTAGTGCTGGATTCCGGATGGGCCAGAGGGGAAAGTGTGTGAGCGAGAGGCCCGATGGAGGCTGATGCAGCAGCCGAGGGGGGGGGGTGTCACGGGGCCTGGAGCAGAGATCTGGCTAAGGGGATGGAAAGAAAAGAAGGGATCTTGGAGATGCCGAGGAGGAAGCAGCAGAGTTGGAAATGGCCTAGATGGGCAGCAAGGGGAGGGTGGAGTCAGAAATAGCCCCCACGCTGCAGGCCTGAGTGACGAGGGTTGGGGGTTGTCGAGCATGATGGAGAAGGGGAAGGTTTTGGAGGGAAGGGAAGGTGTCTGGGTTTGGCCGTGCTCAGGGTAAGATAATGACAGGACACCCAAAGGGAGATGTCAGAGAGCCAGGCTGAGAGGCGGGATGGCATGGCAGGAGACAGGCGAGGCATGCAGAGAGCTGTGTGAGCATCAGCATAGAGATGAGCGCTGAGGCTGTGAGACTATCCAAGGAGATGAGCAAAGGGCCAAGGGCAGAGCACTGGGAACCCCCGAGAGAAAGGCAGGGAGCAGCCCCACTGAAAGGGCTGGTGGTCAGCGTGGGAGGAGGGATGCAGGAGAGGACAGCGTCTCAGTGCCCAGCGAGGGGCAGACAGGTCGAGGCTGGAGTATAGGCCCCGAGGACTGGCCAGGAAGAGGCCAGTGGAGGTCTTGGTGGGATGGGCTCAGCAGAGCAGAAAGCAGATGGGGGTTGGGGGGGATCCCGGCAGAGCGGGGTGCATGGGCTCAGCCAATGTAGAGCCAATGCTCTCTGTGCATGTCCCAGCACAGCTCCCCCCCAGCCCTGGGCCTGCCCCCTCGCAGCCAGTTACCTGGCGTTGTGGAACAGAAACAGATGAAATCACTCTCCACGTGGATTTGGTAACTTGCATCATCTTCTAGCCCGTCAAGGGACTGCGGAGCCAGGCTGGAGCCGTCTCTGGGTTGCTCTGCAGAGTCACTCACCCACACGCGGCCCTGGTTCTCTGGGAAACATGGGCACCAGTTATGGACCAAGAGCAGGCCATGTTTTCCCTTTCCCACACCCTGTTCCAGCGGGGTGCCCTCCCCCGCCCACCCCCTCGGGCTGTCCCGGAGCGCAGGCTCACCCCCCCGGCAGGCTTGGATGATGATCACTTTGGGTTTTCTCATCAGGGCCTTGCAGTTCTTATTGTTGAAGGTGCTGTAGATGGTGTCAAGGGGAAGGATGTCCACGGACTCGTCTTTGGCCTTTGTCCCGCAGAGACCAGCCTTGACGCCGTGGGACATGAGCACAAGGAAGGTGCTATCTGAGGCCTCGTGCTCCTTCCGAGCGGCAAATTGCTTCAGGGAGTCCTCCATGGCCTGAGAGCAACACGGGGACAGGAGAGAGTGAGCAGCAGCCACAATGACTGTGACTCACCACAAGGGGCAGGGGCAAGACCTATAGCGGTAGCAGCCAGGGCCCTGTGGGATGGAGGAGTCCCACCCCACGGAGGTGAGTGGTCGCCAGGCCAGAGAGGGCTTGGGAGGGATCTGACATCCCCCTACTGGCAGCTCCTAGGAGAAACCAGCCCCACAACTCCTGCCAAGGGGGCAATGAGCCAGGAATGAACCAAGCAAAGGTCACAGCATCTTCCCCAGGGGCCTGGGACAGTCACGGGTGGCTTGGGGGGGATCCTGTACCTGGGAGTGTAAGTTCCAGTGGGTTTCCACCTTGTATCCCAGCCCTTCTAGAAGCCTCTGCATCCCAGCCACATCCTTCTCAGCCCCGTTCCTCCTGGTGAGATGGTCAAACTCAACATTACAGATGATGAGGGCCAGGCGGGTTCGCGTCTTCTGTCCCCGGAGGGGATAGATCTGTAAGAAAGGAAAATTCATGCTGGGCTGGCCACCAGGCAGCCCTCACTTTGGGGGGCCCTAGTGCATGGGGCAGGATGGATCCACGACCCACGGGCAGGGTGTTACCCACATCTCTAGATTAGATACCACGCCGCTCAAATTACCAGGAGCCCCCATCTGCTCCATGCCCCTGAGCATCCCAACAGGGAGCTCAGCATAGCGTTCCTATGCAGTAGGGTCTCTGTGGAGGAAGAGGACCCCTAAATACTCTCTCATTGGGACTGCTGCTCAGGAGGGAAAGGATCTAAGTCACATCCTTAGCCCCAGTCCCTGGATGATACTGTCCACACAGCCAGAAACACAGCTGGGGCCATTACAGCCAAACAGGTGGGCACAGGTGGGCCCCAGGCTGAGGGGGGAGGGGAGGAAAGCTAGGATCTAGCCTGATTCTCCACTAGCCTGACACCAGGCGGTGGAGAATCGCCCGGTCTTTGATGGGAGGTTGTGTCACTGGTGAAGAGCTAGTGCAGTGCGAGCGTGTGGCTGTCTGTGACGGGCGCTGACACGGTGTTTGGTCTGCTAGCTAAACCACGGCCAGGCTCCTATGGGGAAGGCTGCACAGAAACCCCAGGAAAGTGCTGCCTGAGGCCGCAGCTCCTTCCTTCAGGGCATTTTTAAGGCGCTGCCGCCGTTGGAGCATCTGTGACTAGTCCCTCCTGCCTGTAGTGGGGCAGGCTGGACAGGGCCCTCCACAGAGGAGCCTGCAGTGCCCCCACTACAATCACTAAGAAGCTGAGCTCCCTCTTGGTGGCTGTTCCCCAATTTCTGGGATGACCTAGGGAGGGGTAAGAAAGATCTTGCTGCTTCCGAGGGTCCCCCCCCCCGATGTCACACAGCTGATCTGGTTTTGGGGGGCTGCGACCAAGGGATCAGATCAGCTGCCCCAGGCCAGGTATCTGGAAGGAAGGGGCAACTTGCTCTGCAGCTAAAATTAAAGATCAGCAAATCGCCGAGACCAGCCACTTCTCCTCCTCGGGCTCCACACTGCAGAGATGGAGGTGTAAGGCTTGGGGGGCAACATTGTCGGGATGGTCCCCTCTTGTACCCCAGTCCCTTGGGGACCCGTCAGGGTGGGTGCCATGGCTCTCATGCTGTACATGTTCACAGCAATGCCAGAGGTAAAATCTGGCTGTACCCAGCAGGCTGTGCCTGGGGTCTGGAGTCTCTGCCACACACACCCAGCGGGTGGGGAAGCCCAAAGGGAGCAGAACAGAGCACCTCCTTTTCTTCCTCTTTCTGGATCTTCTGGAAAACTTCCAGAGGGCAGGACTTGATCCATTCCTCAGATTGTGCTGGCTGGGTTTCCACAATGGACACCTGGGCGCTCTTCCTGGTGTCTGGAACCTGCTGTGTCTCGGGAACGCCTGGAAGCAGAAACTCTGCAGTTAGCTGAGTGGTGGCCCCGCTCCTGGCAGTTTAGCTGCTAGCTACATGCGCTGTCCTGAAACCCCCACTGGGAAAGGCAGAGGGAGAAACACAAAACAGCCACTGTTTCCTGCTGAGACCAGGAGCAGCAAGTGGAGGCCAGGCTAACCCTCCACACCGGCTATCGCCATGCCAGGGAACCACGAAGGATGTGAGAATGAGCAGAAGCTACTGCCTGTGGAGGCAGGGCCGTAACTGTCTAACTTGGGGGAGCATCCCCTGCTCAGTGGAGACAGCCTGCGTTGTCCTTCTCCATCGCCACGCCTACATCACTCCTCGACTGCCACGGTCTACTGGGGTGAGATGGGGTCATGAACTGTAGTGAGCAGACTCAGGGCACCCCGGCCTTGCTGTGCCACGGATACCCTGCCCTGGAAGGAGTGCAGCATCTACCATGCTCTGAGCAGCATTTGAACATTAGAACGGTTACACTGGGTCAGACCAATGGTCTGCCTAGCCCAGGATCCTGTCTTCTGACAGTGGTCAGTGCCAGGTGCTTCAGAGGCAATGAATAGAACGGGTAATCATCTAGTGATCCATCCTGTCGCCCATTCCCAGCTTCTGGCAAACAGCAATCCATGCCCGTCTGGCTCATAGCTATTGATGGACCTATCCTCCAGGAACGTATCTAGTTCTTTTTTGAACTATGTCATAGTCTTGGCCTTCACAACATCCTCTGGCAAGGAGTTCCATAGGTTGTCTTTGTGTTATGTGAAAAAATACTTCCTTTTGTTCATTTTAAAACTGCTGCCTATTAATTTCATTTAGTGACCCTAGTTCTTGTGTTATGAGGAGTAAATAACACTTCCTTAGTTACCTTCTCCACAGCAGTCATGATTTTATAGACCTCTGTCATATCCCCCCTTAGTCGTCTCTTTCCCAAGCTGAACAGTCCCAGTCTTATTAATCTCTCTTCATATGGAAGCTGATATGTATTTGTTGCCCTTTAATCATATTTGTTGCCCTTTTCTGTACTTTTTCCAATTCCAATATATCTTTTTTGAGATGGGGCGACCAGATCTGCACGCAGTATTCAAGATGTGGGTGTACCATGGATTTATAAAGAGGCAATACGATATTTTCTGTCTTATTATCTCTCTCTCTCCTAATGGTTCCCAACATTCTGTTAGCTTTTTTAACTGGGGCTGCACATTGAGTGGATGTTTCCAGAGAACTATCCACAATGACCCCAAGATCTTTCTTGAGTGGTTCAGCTAATTTAGACCCCATCATGTTATATGTATAGTTGGGATTATGTTTTCCAATGTGCATTACTTTGCTTTTATCAACATTGGATTTCATCTGCCATTTTGTTGCCCAGTCAGACAGTTTTGTGAAATCACTTTGTAACTCTTCACAGTCTGTTTTGGACTTAACTATCTTGAGTAGTTTTGTATCATCTGCAAATTTTGCCACCTCACTGTTTACCTTTCTCCAGATCATTTATGAATAGGTTGAACAGTAGTGGGCCCAGTACAGATACCGAGAGGACACCACCATTTCTCTCTTTCCATTCTGAAAGCTGACCATTTATTCCTACCTTTTATTTCCTATCTTTTAATTGGTTACTGAACCAAGAGAGGACCTTCTCTCTTATCCCCTGATAGCTTACTTTGCTTAAGATTCACCCATCTTAATATTTAGACTTTCAGCATTCGTAAATAAGCACTTTTAAAAATTGTCTCTTTTTAGCTATCTGCCATTATGTGATGTAATTGAATGGCACTCTTTTTCATATGACTCTTTCTCCTTCCCTTACTAGGACATAGAGAATCTCCATTCATAGATCCTCCCCTAAGGAATGTCTCTGTCTGAACCATATGCTCCTCCGCACCTGTCGGCTTTCCCCCAGCCCTTAGTTTAAAAACTGCTCTGCGACCTTTTTAATTTTACATGCCAGCAATCCGGTTCCATTTTGGCCTAGGTGGAGCCCATCCTTCCTGTATAGGCTCACCCTTTTCCTAAAAGATTCACAATAAATCTAATCCCCTCCCCCTTACACCATAGTCTCATCCACGCACTGAGATCCTGCAGTTCTGTCTGTCTAACTGGCCCTGTGCGTGGATCTGGAAGCATTTTAAAGAATGCTATCATGGAGGTCCTGGACTTCAATCTCTTACCTAGCAGCCTAAATTTGGCCTCCAAGACCTCTCTCCTATCCTTCCCTACGTCACTGGTACCTACACGTACCACGACCACTGGCTCCTCCCCAGCACCATACATTAATCTGTCTCGATGTCTTCAGAGATCTGCAACCTTTGCACCCAGCAGGCAAGTCACCATTTGGTTCTCCTGGTCATCACAAGCCCAGCTATTTATGTTTCTAACGATCGAATCCCCCATTACTATTGCCTGTCTCTTCCTAATAACTGGCGTTCCCTCCACCGGAGAGGTGTCCTCAACGCGAGAGGAGACCATGACATTATCCGGAAGGAGGGTCCCAACTATGGGATTGTTTCCCTCTGCTCCAGTGGGATGTTCTTCTTCCCTGAGACTTTCATTCTCCTCCACAGCACTGAGGCTGTCAGACGGGTTTTGGGACCGTTCTACTGTGTCCCAGAAAGTCTCCTCTATGTACCTCTCTGCTTCCCTTAGCTGTCCAGTTCAGCCACCCTGGTCTCCAAAGCCCATGCGGAGTCTCTGAGGGCCAGGAGCAACTTCCACTGAATTCACACATATGCCACCCACCCATAGGGCAGGTCATCATACCTGCTGCATTCACTGCAATAAACTGTTGCTGGACTTCTGCCTGCAATCTCTGTTTATTCCTGCAGCTCTTTCCTTTGCTGCTGTTTGTTTTTTATTTGGGGGGGTGTTTATTGCCTTTAAGGAATGTTATTGAAGTGTATCTAGCCCCCCACTCTCCCTCAACTCCCTCACAGAACTCCCGGTAGCTGCTCCTGGTCGCTAGTTCTGCCCAGCCCTGCCCCAAAGGGAGCTCACAAAGGGTGAGGAACCCCGTCCCCACACAGGCGGGGGCACTTACCTCACGGGGTGTGCTAGCACGTCTGCCACTCAGGGGAGGAAGGTGCTCAGTCCTTCGCTGATGCCCAGCAGGGAGGGGTGAGCCAGCCTGGCCTCTCTAGCTATACAGTTGCCCTCTCTGCCCCGTTGGGTATCTGGGGTGTGGGGAATCCCAGTGTTTGGAAAGCACAGGGCACATCTGTGGCATTGGCTCTGCCACTGCTGCTGCCAGTGGGAAACAAGCCCCAGGCCTCTGCGCTGCATGGAGTGAGAGGCTCCCAAAGGCCTGGGCCCACGTCAGAAGCCCTGCACATCCCAGCCTCCTGCCCAGCTGGGACCCACCCGGGTGCCCCATGTGTGCAGCCCCCCAGGGACGGAAGAGAACCAGCCCTTGGGGCATCACTCACCTGAGGGGGCTCCTAGCCCCAGGTTTGTGGCCAGGTGGCTGTCTCTGACCCAGAGGCGCTCGATGAATATTTCGCTGGCTCTGGCGCCCTTTCTCCTCACCCCGTCGATCAGACACCTGGCTTGGTCTCTCGTCCGACCGCAGCTCTCCCGCACCTCCTCCACTTCCTCCTCGTTCAGCACCTGTCTCTGCAGCAGGTCGTCCAGGAGGGTGCTAAGCACGGCTCTGTTCACGCTCTCCACAAACACGGTCCGCATGACAGTCAGCTTCTGGTCTGTAAGAGCAGCCGCATGAGCCCTTGGTGCCTCCCCCCTTGGGCCCTGCCGACTTGGGGATATTTGTATCTGGCCATGTCAGCACCAGGCATCGTGCATGTGCCACGCTGCACCAGCAGCTCATTCACATAGGGACTGCACCAGTGCAACGCCCGTAGGGACCGGCTGATGACAGCCATGGCCCACCCCACCCGTTCCTTCACACTCAGCCACCCGCCCACCCCCTCTAACCCCACCAGCCTCCAGCACCGTCTCAAGCGCACAAACTGCTCCCAGCTCCTCACACTGGCTCGACTTGCTGACGCGGTACATTTGTCTGTCGTTTTCCAGCCTTCATTAAGGTGAGTCCCGCACTGTTCCCGGTGGGAGGCGAGCTGTGCCAAGATGGAGCCACGCAGTGAGGTCTGCCTGCCTGCCTCTGCACTGCTCTGGAAGGGGAGACCTGTCCCAGGCAGCTCAGTGGGGGGTTAACTCCCATAGCCAAGGACAAAAATGTAAATAGCAATGTCCATAACTGTTTCACTGCTGTTCAAAGCACGGGAGCCGCATAGGCCTGGTTAAACCTCACTGACGCTGGTGAATGGAACAGCTGCTTTCATTCAGTATAAAGGAACCACTAAGCTCCCTTGGTGAACCAGACAGCTGAAAAACCAGGCAAGGCCTGTCAGAAAGGGAGCTATGCTGGGGCAGGGATTTCCCTGACTGATGGCAGGTGGTGGGGTGTGTGGGTGGGAGAGACGCAGCAAGGAAGCACCAGACACAGCCACATTCCCATGGCATGTGACCCTGGGAAAAGCGAAGCGAGGGAGCTGCGAGGGCTGCCAGCTGTGACCCTTAATTAGGGTGACCATATTTCTCAAAGGGAAAACAGGACACGGCGTGAGGCTAGCCCACGCCCTCTCCTCTCCACGTGCAGCTGGCCTGAGCTCTGCTCCTCCCTTCGCCTAGGGCTGGGATTGCTGCTCCCCAAGCACTGCTTGCCCCCCTCCCTCCCTGCATGGGACTGGTGTCCTTGCTCGCTTGATCCCTGACGGCTCCCCTCGTGAGGCTGGAGCTGGCATCCTCATCGCTGCTGGAGCCCTGCCTGCACCCCCATCCGAGCCCTGCCTCTCCCCTGCATGGGGCTGGCATCGCTGTCAGAATCAGAGAATCCTAGATTAGGGTTGGAAGAGAGCTCAGGAGGTATCTAGTCCAACCCCCTGCTCAAAGCAGGACCAACCCCAACTAAATCATCCCAGCCAGGGCTCTGTCAAGCCAGGCCTTAAAAACCTCTAAGGATGGAGATTCCATCACCTCCCTAGGTAACCCATCCCAATGCTTCACCACCCTCCTAGTGAAAAACGTTTTCCTAATGTCCAACCCACACCTCCCCCACTGCAACTTGAGACCATTGCTCCTTGTTCTGTCATCTGCCACCATTGAGAGCAGCCTAGCTCCATCCTCTCTGGAACCCCTCTTCAGGTAGTTGAAGGCTGTTGTCAAATTCCCCCTTACTCTTCTCTGCAGACTAAACGAACCCAGTTCCCTCAGCCTCTCCTCATAAGTCATGTGCTCCAGACCCCTAATCATTTTCATTGCCCTCTGCTGGACTCCCTTCAATATTTCCACATCCTTCCTGTAGTGGGGCCCCAAAACTAAACACATTACTCCAGATGTGGCCTCACCAGTGTCAAATAGAGGGGAATAATCACTTCCCTCAATCTGCTAGCAATGCTCCTACTAATGCAGCTCAATATGCCATTAGCCTTCTTGGCAAGAAGGGCACACTGCTGACTCATATCCAGTTTCTTGTCCACTGTAACCCCCAGGTCCTTTTCTGCAGAACTGCTGTCTAGCCCGTCGGTCCCCAGTCTATAGCTGTACCTGGGATTCTTCTGTTTTAAGTGCAAGACTCTGCACTTGGCCTTGTTGAACCTCATCAGATTTCTTTTGGCCCAATGCTCCAGTTTGTCTAGGTCACTCTGGATCTTATCCCTACCTTCCAGGGTATCTACCACTCCCCCTAGCTTAGTGTCATCTGCAAACTTGCTGAGGGTGCAATCTACCCCATCCTCCAGATCATTAATGAAGATGTTGAACAAAACCGGCCCCAGCACCCACCCCCGGGGCACTCCGCTTGTTACCGGCTGTCAGCTAGACATGGAGCCATTGATCACTACTCGTTGAGCCCGATCATCTCGCCAGTTCTCTATCCATTTTATAGTCTATTCATCCAACCCATACTTCAACTTGCTGATAAGAATACTGTGGGACGTTGTATCAAAAGCTTTGCTAAAGTCAAGGTATATCACATCCACCGCTTTCCTCACATCCACAGAGCCAATCACCTCTTCACAGAAGGCAATCAGGTTGGTCTTGCCCTTGGTGAATCCATGCTGACTTTTCCTGATCATCTTCTTCTCTTCCAAGTGCCTCAAAATGGATTCCTTTAAGACCTGCTCCATGATTTTTCCGGGGACTGAGGTGAGGCTGACTGATCTGTAGCTCCCCAGATCCTCCCTCCTTTTTTTTGAAGATGGGCGCTAGATTTGCGTTTTTCCAATCATCAGGGACCTTCCCCAATTGCCACAAGTTCTCAAAGGTAATGGTCAATGGCTCTGCAGTCACATCAGCCAACTCCCTCAGCACCCTCGGATGCATTGCATCCGGCCCCATGGACTTGTGTATATCCAGCCTTTCTATATAGTCCTGAACCTGTTCTTTCAGCACTGAGGGCTGCTCACCTCCTCCCCATTCTGTGCTGCCCAGTGCAGTGGTCTGGGAGCTGACCCTGTCTGTGAAGACAGAGACAAAAAAGGTATCGAGTACCTCAGCTTTCTCCACATCCTCTGTCACTAGGTTGCCTCCCCCATTCAGTAAGGGGCCCACCATTTCCCTCACCTTCTTAGAAACCCTTCTTTTTACCCTTCATGTCCTTTGCTAGCTGCAATTACACTTGCACTTTGGCCTTCCTGATTTCACTCCTGCATGCTCGAGCAATATTTTTATACTCCTCTCTAGTCATCTGTCCAAACTTGTAAGCTTCCTTTTTGTGTTTAAGATCACCAAAGATTTCTCTGTTAGGCCAAGCTGGTTGCCTGCCATATTTGCTAGTCTTTCTGCACATTGGGATGGTTTGTTCCCCTTCTCAACCCCGCCCCCACTTCTTTTTTTTTTTTTTTTTTTAAACAAAAGTGGGCATTTCTCCTATTTGTTCTTGCCAACTGATCAAGCTGACAAGGGCAAATGGGACAAATGCCCCCTTTTGCCAAAAAAGCAGGGATGGGGCTTAAAAAGGGACTGTCCCAGCCTAAACAGGATGTATGGTCACCCTACCCCAGGCTGCCCAGCTCAGCACTGAACAGGCAGGAAGTGGCAGAAATAGAAGGGTTAAACAGCAGCCTAAGCGCCACCCCATCACTTGAGTGACACAGACGGGCTTCTCTTTCGCAATGGGAACCTTGCTCCCTTAGCCACTGCAGCCTGCCGGTTATGGGGGGAGGGGTTGCCACCCTGAAAACGTCCATCGGCATAGCAACGACTCCCAGTGCAAACCCCACAGCCCCGAGACACGCAGGGCAGGTCTACACTTACAAGGCTGCACTGGCACAGCTGTGCTGCTGCAGTTGCTCCTACGCCAAGGGGAGAGCAGTTAATCCACCCCTGTGCCGACAGGACAAGCTCTCATCAACACAATGCTGTCTACACGGGGGTTAGGTGGTGTAACTAGTCGCTCCTGAGTGTGGATTTTTCACGCTCCATGAGCGATGTAGTTACACCGATATAAGTCTGTGTAAAAAATCCATACCCCTGCACGACGCAGTGAACCTGACCTTAGCGCCGGTGCAGACAGCGCTTGGTCGACCTAGCTAGCACCTCATGGGGCGCTGGATTACCTGAGCTGAGGGAGAGCCCCTCCCACGGCTGTAGGTGGCATCTTCCCTGAACCACTCCAGCGGCGCCGCTGCAGCATTTGAAGCACGGACAAGCCCCAAATACGCAAATGTGACGCAGCCACTAGTGCCGAAAGCTCGTCATCAATTTTTCCTAAAACTGCCCGTTATCCATGGGCCCTGGGCTGGCTCTTGGGCCTAGGGAAAGCAGGGAGGGCCCCAGACCAGTTCTTGGCTGGGGGCAGTGTCGCCAAGGCTAACACTGATGGCACTGGCCCAGCCCCAGCTCCCACCCAGCCCAGCAGCATAGCCAGCTCCAGTCTGACACCCAGACCCAGAGCTAGGCACCTTACTGCAAACAGCCTGGAGGGGCTCAGCACCCCACAGGCAGGCCACAGACTTAGGGACCTAGGTACATCGGTTGAAGGTGGTGGCCTTCACCTTTGCGGTAGTTTTCCCTTCTCTAAATGGGGCTAGTGAGCAGCCTCTGTCAAGGGGTGGGTGGCAGGGGGGTGGGTTGGGGGCGTGTGAAGTGCTAACAGTCCCCAGGCAGCACCGTCAGCCCCTAGCAGCCCGGGAGCCAGTGACACCCAGCGTCCTTGCACAAGCCGTCTTTGCACACCCTTTCTGACGCTGGCAGCCGTGCCCGGCTCTGGCTCACCGGGGCGGGCTCCCTCCTGCAGCAGGGGCTCTGGGCACAGCCACATTCGGCTGCATCGCGAAGGGTCCTTGGCCTGGCCCTCCCTGAGCTCCTGCCATCGGCCTGGCCGGGTTGGGGAGCAGCGCAGTGTGAGGTCCGGGTGGGGGAGGCCGTGGCTGGGTGCCATGCTGCTGGCCAGTCCTGCCCAGCCCAGGAGGGATTCAGGGCCATAGCCCGGCCCTTGGGGCCCTGCCTTCGCACCCTTTATTCCTTCAACCAGAACCGCCCAGAGTGACACAAACCAAGCGCCCCCCGCCTCCCTCCTGAGAACCGAACAGGGCCGGCTGGGCCCAGGGCCAGGCCACCCCCTGCCACAGGCCGCTGGAGCGGGGCGCAAGGAACGGGACAGGAGGGCGCTAGCCCCCTCTGAGGGGAAGGTAACGGGGAGGTGGGAAACCACGGAACAGCCCCTGTCCGGGGGGCAGGCAGGTGGTGAGCTGGCCCCACACGAGGGGGGCAGGGTGGGGGGCAGGGAGAGGGGGGCAGGCAGGGGGGCTGGCCCCACACGAGGGGGACAGGCGGGGGGGGGGGCTCCAGGGGCCGGCCCCAAAGCAGGACGGAGGCAGAGCTGACCCAGCCCCCGCCGCCCAGCCCGGCCCGGCCCGGCCCGCCACTCACCAGCCATCGCGCCCGGGCCGAGGCGCCTTCGCCGGGGGCTCGGACGGACTGAAAGCGAAAGCAGAGCAGCGCCGCTCCCCGCCTCTTCCCGCCGCCGCCGGGCGCAGGGCTCGCAGGCGCCACGCCCGGCCCCAGCCCCAGCCCCGGGGAGCGAAGCGGGCTCGGCCCGGGGCACCCGCCGGCCTGCTGTCACCGCGGGGCCCGCCACGCACCCGCGCAGGCTGGACGCTGGGGCCCAGCCCGGCCCCCCGGGGGACTCCCGAGGCAGGCCCCGCTCCGCGTCCCCTGGCCCCGCAGCAAAGGCACCATCCTCACCACCCCCGTCCTTCCCCAGAGGGCCCAGGTGATGTGGGGCACGGCCGGCACCCGCCAGCCCCTGTGATTTTATTGCACGTCTGGCGATAGTTGGTGTTCAAGTCCTAGCTCCTGGAGTCCTGTGAATGCATCCACATCTGGGCCGCCAGCTGAACCGAACCGAACCGCTCCTGCCCCGGCTGCAGAGAACAGCCGGCCGATGGGCGCCTGGAGCCCCGACGGCCGGCACAGCATGCACAGGGCTGACGCAGGCTGGGGGGTGCCAGGCTAGTCCCTGGCTGGGGTCTGGCTCCCAGCGTGACATGAACCGGGCTGCAGAGGCTCTGCCTGTGCATCAGGCAACCCAGCCCCAGCACAATGCCGCCGCCGCCACCGCCACCTGCTGCCGGGCCGGGCAGCCAGCGCGCCTCGGAGAGCCGCCACAGGAAACGAGCTGGGGCTCCTCCTGGGAGCCGGGCTGCAGGGCCCGTGGCAGGTTTTCTGTCACTCTCACCAGCTCACTGAACGGGCCCCGGCTACTTGTCCGCTTTGCCCTCCCCTCCCCAAGGCGGGAGCACAGCACATTCTTGTCTAAGCTCATGGGTGCACTGGAGAACAAACGAGTCAGCTGGGTCCAAGGGAAATTCCTCCCTATCTTGGGGCACTAAAAGTGCAGACTTTGCCTGCCCAGAGCCCCCAGCGTCTTCCAACCTTCAGCCCAACTGCACTGCACATGCTGGGCTGTCTGCTGATCCAGGCCTGTTCCTGCAAGCTCTGTGACTGTGTGCAGGGACACACCCCCCAACACCCATCTGTCCCATCAGCTCGGCTGGAACCAGCCCTGCTCCCAGCACGCCTGCAAAGCCCAACTCACTGGCTCCCTCTCCCAAATTACTTGCCAGTTGCCTGAAGCTCCACAAGGTGCTGCTGCCTCTTTCCCACCAGCACAGGCCAAATCGCCCAAACTCCATGAATCCGCGCAGGGCCCTGCTTCAAGGGGACAACTCGGCATTCAGAGCGCCCATTGCAAACTCAGCTCTGAACTGCTGATTGTTCTGCCCTCTGGGGACCGCACCTCAGGTGCTGAGCTCACACAGCTCCACTGAAGTCAAAGGGAGCTGCAGGGACCTCTGAAAATTAGGCTTAGCTACCTCCCAGCCAGTCCTGCTGCCCAGGCTTCAGAACTCCTGAGGATCAGCTTCTTTTCCTCACTTAAATTAGCTGATTTCTTCCAGCCCAATCTCACTTGCTTGTTTCCCACCCATGCTTGTTTCTCTCCAGACCCCCATCTGCTACTTACAGACAAAAAATGTTGGTGCATTAGAGGCCATTTAAAGTCATCATTGGATTTTAATGGCAGATGGGACCGTCATGATCATCTCATCTGAGCTCCCGTATAACACAGGCCAGAGAGCATCACCCAGAGACCTACGGCAAGCTCAGAACTTCTGAGAGAGCCAGAGATCTTTGCGAAAGAGACTGCCAATCCTGATGTACAGACTGCAAGTGAGGGAGATGCCACCACATCCCTGGGCTATCTGCTCCAAGACTAATTATCCACACTGTGAAAATGTGTCCCTGAGTTCCGCAGAGAATTTGTCTAGCATCAGCCTCCAGTGTCTGCCCTTGTTACAACTTTGTCTTCTAAGTTAAAACCCTTCCATTCTGAGAAACACCCTAGGCAGGTACTCACAGAGCGCAGCCATGTCCCACACTTCACTGACACCAAGGACTGCTTCTTTCTTCCACTGCTGAGTGAGTAGCCTTCCTTTCCCACTGTGCCTGCCTACAGCCTGGGGCTGAGCAGCAAAAGTCTGGAGTGGTCTGGATTGGGACAGACACCCCCAAAGGTCTCCAAGCCCAGCAGGAATGGCTGTGCTTTTGCCTTGGGGGATGCACACTGGACTGTAATGCTTGAAGCCACGGGGAAGTTCCAGAAGATGGGAAGAAAGCTAATGTGCTAATATTCAAAAAGGGTAACCAAGATGACCCGGGTAATTATAGGCCCATCAGCCTTACATTGATCCCAAGCAAGATAATGGACTGGCTGCTGTGGGACTCGATTAATAAGGAAATCAAGGAGGGTAATGTAATTATTGCCAATCAACAGGGGTTTATGGAAAACAGATCCTGTCACATTATCTATTTTGATAAGATGACAAACTTGGTTGATCATGGTAACAGTTTTGATGTAATAGACTTCTAATAAGGCATTTGACTTGGTACCACCTGACATTTTGATTAATAAACTAGAATACTATCAAATTAACGACACACATTAAATGGATTAAAAGCTAACTGATAGGTTTCAAAATGGAACTAATGAAGAATCGTCAACCAGGTGTGATTCTAGTAGGGTCCCACAGGAATCAGTGCTTAGTCCTCTACTATTTAAGTGACCTGGAAGAAAACATAAAATCATCACTGGTAAAGTTTGCAGATAACACAAAGACTGGAGAAGTGGTAAATAACGAAGAGGCCAGGCCGCTGACACAGAGCAATCTGGAGTGCTTAGTAAATTGGGCACAAGCAAACAAAATAGAACAAAAAATTCAGTGGAAGTTAGGAGCCTTTGTGGATCTGGGCTGAAGTACCTCCATGAGGACCAAACATTCAATAAGCTAGCAGACAGGTAAAACAAGATCCAACGGCTGGAAACTGAAGTTAGACAAATTGCGACTGGAGATAATGTCCACATTTTTTTAACAGTGAGGATAATTAACCATTAGAACAATTTACCAAGGGAATTTTTAAATCAATATTGGATGCTTTTCTAAAAGATCTGCTGTATTCAACCCAGAATTATTTCAGGGACGTTCTCTGGCCAGTGGTATGCAAGTCAGACATTAAAATGGTCTCTTCTGGTTTAGAATCTATAATCTATGCTAATGAGGCATTTGCCTATCCTGCAGTAAGCATGTTACACTCCAGAAACTTGGAACCAAACCACCAAGAGTTCCAGAGCCTGGGAAATGGCAAAGTCAGTCCACCCCATGTTCCAGGCTGCGCTCATCCCAGCCCAACCCCAGAAGACTATGTCCAGGAGCTCAAGGAATAGGAACACAGGAATTGCCAGACTTGTCCATCTAGCCCTGTACCCTGTGTCTGATAGTGGCCACCATCAGATGCTTCAGAGGAAGATGCAGGAACCCCGCAGTAGCATCTCTGGGATAATCTGTCCCAATAGAGATCTCATCCTAATCCCTAATGGTCAGAGACCAGTTAAGCCTTTAAGCAGGAGAGTTGAATCTCCCTTCCAAAACAGGATCATCGCCTCAATGATGTCCTATGGCAGTGAGTTCCACAGCCTTATGTGCTGGGTGAAAGTATATTTGCTTTGATCTGTTCTGTGTTTCCTGACTTTTAATTTCATTGATGTCCCCTGGGTCTTGGGTTGTGAGGCAAGGAGAACAGAGACTCTTGTTCCACTATGTAGGCCCCTAAGGCTGAGAGAACATGCAGTCCAATCCACTGCTGCCCCACTCCCCTTGTCTTGTCTGTGGGAGAAGGCCTGCAGGTGTAGGTGTCTCAGTGCTGATTTGGCTTTATTTTAAATACTGTACAGCCCCAGGAAGTTATACAGACAGGCAGTGCAAGAGCAGGGAGCTCTGGTTCCAGCCTCTGGTGGAGGATGGAAACCTCCAGCAAGGCTGGAGTCTGGACAGACAGGACTCTGATACCTGCTCTGGAGCTCAGAGAAGCAGCCCAGGGAAGGGTGTGTGTGTGCTTAGAGGAAGCTGGGGAAGGGCTGAGAGGGGAAGGGGGCTGGGAATGGGAACAAGCTTAAGACCCCCAAAAAAGGGTTCAAATAAGAGGGAAGAACAGGGCCAGGGAGCCCACAGGCCACTGCCTGAACAGGCTGGGGATGCATGTGGAAAGGAATGATGGCCTGGGGGGAGCCTCATCTCCAGCTCTGCCATGGCCTGCTGGGACCAGCACTGAGGCCAAATCATCTCCAGCTGCATGGGGTGGAGAGAGATCCTGGCCCTGGCAATGCAACCGTGCTTCACACTCCGCTGACCGCCGCTCACACAGATGTGTGCCAAGTCTCCCGTCCCAGGGGCCCTGCTCATGAACAGGGGCCACACCTCAGCAGTGACCTGTCCCCAAAAGGATCCCCAGTCCTTCGTGTGGTGATCCAGGAGCAGGCAGCCCTGGAAATCCTGCTCTCTCCACCTGCCCAGGAAGCAGCTCTACGGCAGCAGCAGGAAGTTGCAGATGGCTGTGATGAACTCTTGGGACTTATCTGCATGGACCCAATGGCCAGCACCTGAGATATACTGGATCTCTGCCTCGGGAAAGAGCCGCTCGATCTCTGGGTAGTCCTCGGAGCTGCAGGGGGAGAGAACACACTGGAGAACTAGGGCCTGGGGCTTACACTGGGAATGCCCCCCCAACATGGTCAGCCTGGGGCTCACGCTGGGACCTCCCCCCCATATACACATCCCTCCAGTTCAGGGAGCCTGGGGCTCACTCCATCTCTCAGTACATGCAGCAGCCACATGAGAGGGAACAAGCCATGGGTCTCAGAGCCACGAGAGTCCCAGGACTCACCTGACATAGGGGGAGTCAGATCCTGCTAGGAAGAGAGTGGGTCCTGGGTAAGGCGAGTGGAATGCAGGGAAGCCCATGATATTGGCCATATGGTGGGAAATGGCCTCCAGGTTAACCCGCCACATGTACTGGCCCTCAGCTTCCACCAGGTTGGTGAGCAGGAACCGCCTTACCGCCGACACCTGCAGCGAGGGTAAACATAAGAACGGCCATACTGGGTCAGACCAACCGTCCATCTAGCCCAGTATCCTGTCTTCAGACAGTGGCCAATGCCACAATGCCAGGTGCTTCAGAGGGACTGAACAGAACAGGTACACAAGTGATTCATTCCATCAGCCATTCCCAGCCTCTGGCAAACAGCAATCCCTGCCTGTCCTGGCTAATAGCCATTGATGGACCTATCCTCCGTGAACTTATCTAGTTCTTTTCTGAACTCTATTATATCTTGGCCTTCATAACATCCTCTGGCAAGGAGTTCCACAGGAGTTCAGGCAAGGAGTTCTGCGTTGTGGGAAGAAATACTTCCTTTTGTTTGTTTTAAACCTGCTGCCAATTCATTTCATTTGGTGACTCCTGTTCTTGTGTTATGAGAAGGAATAAATAACACATCATTATTTATTTTGTCCACTCCGGTCGTGATTTTATAGACCTCTATCATATTCCCCCTTAGTTATCTCTTTTCCAAGCTGAAAAGTCCCAGTCTTATTAATTTCTCCTCATATGGAAGCTGTTCCATGCCCCTAATCATTTTGGTTGCCCTTTTCTGTACCTTCTCCAACTCCAATATATCTCTTTTGGGATGAGGCAACCAGATCTGCACATAGTGTTCAAGATGTGGGCGTACCATGGATTTATAAAGTGGCAATACGATATTTTGTTTTATTATCTATCCCTCTCCTAATGATTTGCAACATTCTGTTAGTTTTTTTAACTGGGGCTGCACATTGAGTGGATGTTTCCAGAGAACTATCCACAATGACCCCAAGATCTTTCTTGAGTGGTAACAGCTAATTTAGACCCCATCATTTTATATGTATAATTGGGATTATGTTTTCCAATGTGCATTACTTTGCTTTTATCAACACTGAATTTCATCTGCCATTTTGTTGCCCAGTCACCCAGTTTTGTGAAATCACTTTGTAACTCTTCACAGTCTGCTTTGGACTTAACTATCTTGAGTAGTTTTGTATCATCTGCAAATTTTGCCACCTCGCTATTCACCTCTTTCTCCAGATCACTGATGAATACGTTGAACAGCACTGGTCCCAGTACTGATCCCTGGGGAACACCACTATTTACCTCTCTCCATTCTGAAAACTGACCATTTAATTCCTATCCTTTGTTTCCTATCCTTTAACTAGTTACTGATCCAGAGAGGACCTTTCCTCTTATCCCATGGCTGCTTAGTTTGCTTAAGAACCTTTGGTGAGGGAGCCTGTCAAAGGTTTTCTGAAAATCTAAGTACACTATATCCACTGGATCACTCTTGTCCACATGCTTTTTGACCCCCCCAAAGAATTCTAGTAGACTAGTAAGGCATGATTTCCCTTTACAATAACCATGTTGACTCTTCCGCAACAAATCATATTTATCTGTGTGTCTGATAATTCTGTTCTTTACTATAGTTTCAACCAATTTGCCTGGTACTGAAGTTAGGCTTACTGGCCTGCATTTGCCAGAATCGCCTCTGGAGCCTTTTTTAAAAATTGGCATCACTTTAACTATCCTCCAGTCATCCAGTACAGAAGCTGATTTAAATTATAGGTTACATACCACAGTTAGTAGTTCTGCAATTTCACATTTGAGTTCCTTCAGAACTCTTGGGTGGATACCATCTGGTCCTGCTGACCTGTTACTGTTTAATTTATCAATTTGTTCCAAAACCTTCTCTAATGACACCTCAATCTGGGACAGTTTCTCAGATTTGGAACTGAAGAAGAATGGTTCAGGTTTGGGAATCTCCCTTACACACTCAGGCATGAAGACCAATGCAAAGAATTCATTTAGTTTCTCCACAATAGCTTTATCTTCCTTGAGTGCTCCTTTAGCAGCTCGATCATCCAGTGGCCCCACTGGTTGTTTAGCAGGCTCCTGTTTCTGACGTACTTAATTTTTTTGCTGTTACCTTTTGAGTCTTTAGCTAGCTGTTTTCAAATTCTTTTTTGGCCTTCCTAATTCTATTTTTTAAGGTGTGTTCATGTGTATCATGGTGCACACATGTATGCCAGCCAGGGATGCTCCAGGGCGCCCCGTCACACCCCCTCAGTAGCTGACCTGTCACACCAGGTCTCATGTGTCTGTTCCAGCACCCCCTCCCTACCCCAGCTGATCATGTGCTGGCCCTAGTGCCAATCCCCAGTGCAGGCCCAGCTGAGGTTACGACAGGCATCAGGGACAGGACTAAGAGAATGAGGACAGAAAAGCTCCAGCTGGGACTGGCAGGCTCTGAGACAGTGCGCTCCCGCAATGGGGTAGGAGGGGTCATCCTTGTGGGCTACCTTACCTGGATGACTGGACGCAGCTGATCCTCTGCCAGCCTGCGTGCTGTGGAGCGGGGGATTCCACTCGGGATGCTCACTCTCCTCATGGCAGAGATATAGGCCTGGAAATTCGTCACAGTCACGCTCTCTGTGGGACTAATGTCTACAGACACCAGGCGCTCCACAAGATCTGGCTGGGGACACAAGCGAGTGTAAGGATCCCACTCCAACAGGGACTCTGCTCAGGGCCACGAGGAGAGTGAGAAACAGTCAGAGAGCCCCGCACATAGATGTGCCCCCAAGAAAAACCAGCTCTGGGGAGTAGCTCCTACCCAAGGGCCTTCCACCCCTGACATGCCTGCCACTCTCCAGCAAAGATCCCAGAGCACACAACGGGGAGAGTACAGAGCAGACAGGGAAGGCTAAACAGGATTTTCACATCCAGCTTACATTTCCATAACACTCTGCCAAGTGAATGCTCCAAATCCCTTTATAGACTGGATAGCCGGGAGCTGCCAGCTAGCCCTGAAATGCAGCCACTTCTGGGGTGGAATATGGCACAGTAACTCTTACTGTGAGAATAGAGATTAACTCCCTAGATGAAATGGCAGGGTGTGTCAGAAGGCAGAACCCCACAACCAGATTTATGACAATGGGTCTTGGAAAATGCCGGGGAATTTTAAACCCACAGGCAATGAAGTCCTCATTGGAGAGAGAGCATCTGTAGGAGCACAGCAGTCTCTAGGACTAAGCTGAGATATTGCTTCCATGAAGGTGCAGAGAGAAGAGCACCCGGTACCAAAAGGCCATCCCCTTTCCTGTGCATGTGTTAACAGGTTCTGCCATGAGAAGTGGCCAGCCAGATCCTGCTCAATGGAGATGTGAGAAGGTCCCAGCTCCCCTTGAATAGATCCTTCCTCAGGACAAGGTCCATTATCTCCATGCGAACAGCACTCTGGGGTATTCACACAGAGGGAGCCTGTCCCAATAAACTGCGCTGACTGTGGGCTGGCCATGCCAGGGGCCAGAGAAAGGAACAAACCCCTCCACCTTCCCTTCGCCAGGCCCTGCCAGGACAGCAAACGCTGGGCTCTTATTCCTCACAGAACATGCCAACGTGCCCTCCTGCAACCCCATGGAAGGGGTTTCTTGCTCCTCACAACACCCCCTACCCCCCAGGGAGAGCCGCGTGGTGGGAAAGGGCAAACAGTAGCAATTGCCCCAAACTCTGAACCCTGCTGGCCGCTCCCCAGCAGCCGCATGTACACGTACCTGCTGCAGTGCCAGCGTCATGGCGGTTTTGCCGCCCATGCTGTGGCCAACCAGGACACACTTGGGGAGGTGCAGCTGGCGCAGGAGGCGCTGCACGTCCAGACTCATGGCCTCGTAGCTCATGGTGGCACTGTGCGGGCTCTCGCCGTGGTTCCGAGCGTCCATGGTCAGCACCTGGCAGGGGAGAGGAGCCGCTGCAAGCTGGGCAGGGCAGGCCCAGAGCTCAACCCCTTGGCTGCCCCCTGTACTGGCCCAGCCCTGCCCCTTGTTCTCACCTTGCGGCCGCTCCGCTGCACCAGGGCCCGGGCGATGGCACGGAAGTTGCCCTTACTTCCCAGCAGGCCATGCAGGAAGACGAGTGGGGGCTGTGGCGCAGGTCCATCGAACACTGTGTACGAGAGGGGCAGAGGCCTGCAAAACATGGGCATTGAGCTGGGCTGGGGGAAGGACAGACTGGGCCAAGCCAGGGCAGGATATGGGCTGGGCAGGACACAGGCTGGGCCATAGACAGGTCACAGGCCAGGGGCAGGACAGCCAGGCCAGGTTGGACCAGGGATATAGAGTTACTATACATCTGGTTTTCCTGGACATGACCCACTACAAAGGAAAGGGGCAGTGGCCTCCAAAACACAGACACTGAGCTGGGCTGGGGGAAGGATGGGGCTGAGGGCAGTATATAGACCAGGTTGAACATGACACAGATTGGGGACATGGCAGGACCTGAGCTGGGAGAGAAGGGGAAGGACCTGGGCCGAGGACAAGACATGGACCAGGACACAGCTGGAACATGGACAAGACCTGGGTTAGGCCGGGCGCGGTCAGGATACGGGCCAGGCCAGGGCAGAACATGGGTTGGGGGCAGGACAAGGGCTGGGCCAAGGCAGGCCACAGGCCAGGGGCAGGACACAGCCAGGCCAGGTTGGACCAGAGATATAGGGCTACCATACATCTGGTTTTCCAGGACATGACCTCTTTTTTAGTAGTTTGCCCTTTGTCCAGGGAGATTTTTCCAATAAGAGGAAATGTCTGGAATTCTTTCCTTCCGGAGCAGACATTGCAGCTCAGAAAGAGCTGCCTCCCTGCCTCAATTGATCTCTCCTGCAGCTGCTGGGTCCTGCCCGGGCCCGCCAGGTAAGCCGAGCTGCTAAGTGCCTGTCTGCAGTGCTGGGCTGCCTGCCCCCAGGGGGCCTCAGAGACCAGCCAGGACTCTGGGAGAGGTGACAAAGCCCTGGCTGGGGCCTGGGATAATTTAGTTGAGGTTGGTCCTGCTTTGCGCAGGGGGTTGGACTAGATACCTCCTGAGGTCCCTGCCAACCCTCATCTGCTATGATTCTGTGCTGACAGCCAGGCTCCAGGCCGGCTCCCTGTAGTCGGGAGGGGGAGAGGCCTGCAGGGAGGCTCTGACTGACTAGTCCTGGGGCTGCGCCAGCCACCCTGCCACCGTGACAGGGGGAGCGACACTGCCCCCGGCCACACCTCGAGAGTGAGGCCACCGGTACCTGCTCCAGCCACCCCACCTCCCCCCCCATACTCCCTCCAACCCCCACCCCTCCCAGCACCCCCCATACCTCCTCCCAGCCACCCCACCTCCCACACCCCCCAATACCCCCTCCAACCCCCCACCTCCTCCCAGCACCCCCCATACCCTCCAACCCCCCACCTCCTCCCAGCACCTCCTCCCAGCCACCCCCCAGGTATCCCCGTGCACCCCCCTCTCTTTGGGAACATCCCAGCAGGTATCCCCGTGCCCTCTCTTTGGGAACATGGGGGGTGTGTGTGTGACCCTACGGGGCCGCGCAGCGCACACTCGCGCTGGGGGCTGGCTACTGGCCGGGCCGGGCCGCTGGCCACGTGGCGGCCGCACTGGCCCGAGCTCGGGAGCGGGGGGAGGGGGAACAGGACGGGGACGGAGGAACGCAGTGTGGGCGGGGCAGAACGCTTACGTCATCGAAGGGCGCCCGGCCGCGCTGCCGCACCATCCTCGGGTGCCGGCCGGGGCGCGGGGCGGGTCTCGGGGCCGGGGAGCTGCCCGCGCGGCCTGGAGGAGGCAGAGGCGGGGGCGGCCGAGCCAGCGGCGCATCGGGGCGAGGGGGGGCGGTCACCAAGGAGACCGGCCGCGCGACCCGCCACACGTAGGGGTTGAGCCAGCGGGACTCGGGGGCGGGGCTGCCACAAGCTCCGCCCCTCCGCTGCGGCCCGACGGCGGAACAAAGCGAGAGTTGTGCGACCTCGCCCTGGGGCCAGCGAAACCCGCAGCACGTGACCGATACCGGCCGCGAGCCTCGCGTCAGAGCCAGCCCCGCCCCTCGCAGCCGGCCTCGGCCTGGCCTAGCCCCGCCCGCCTCAGGGGAGGGGCGCTGCTGCTGCTGCGCGCGGGCTCGGGGCCAGTCTTGGCTCCCGCCGCCCAGCGCGGACTGCCCGAGCCCGCCCGTCCCCGCCCCGCCCCGCCCCGCTCCTGGGCAGGGCGGACACTCCCGTCCCTCCCAGCCCCCTCCCCAGCCACGGCCAGGTTCGCCCCTTCCCCTCCGCAGTGCCCTGCCCGGGGGGGGCTGCCCGCTTGGTGCCGGGCGCCTCGGGCCTGCCCTGCTGGCTGCGGGCGCCCGGGGAGCGGTGCCGTGCCGTGCGCCTGTCCCCTCGCCCGCCCCCCGGCGCCCCGTCTCGATCAGCGCGAAAGCGGCTGGGCGAGCGGAGCCACTCGGCGGGTTGATGGGGCCATCGAGCCATAAAGGCAGCGGGAAGGAGGCCCCAGGCCGGTCTGATAAGCCAGGCCGGGCGGGGACAGGGCTGGGCCCGCTGTGCTTAGTGCCACTCCGGCTGCAGACGAGCGCTGCCCTTTGCCCAGGGGCCCAGGCAGAGCCGGGATCTCGGCGCGGGCGGTGCAGGAAGGAGCCCGTAGCCTGTCCTGAGGAGCCGGGCTTTGATCTGGAGTGTCCCGGCCCTGCAGGGCCTTGGGCTTAGCCGGTACTAAACCAGCCCGGCTGCTGGTGTGGGGCTTGTCCCCCGCCCCGTGCACAGGGCTTGTCCCGGCCAAGGCGACACACCCTCTCGACGGGCACGCCAGCCTGCCCCAGCCGGATCGTGCAGGCTCAGGCCGGCCGGCCCACACCTTCCCAGAAGCATCGGCAGGTCGCTGTGCAGAGAATGCTGCATGGCCTCCCGAACGGAGCGAGGGCAGGTCACCAGTGACACGGCAGTGCTGGTGCTGGGCTCACCAGTGTGTGCGGCTTCTGGACGGCAGCCTCCATCTTAGCTGCCTGTGGGGCAGTCAGAAGAGCCATTTCAGTGCGAGTCCCTCTGCCTCTCCCCAGAGTCAAATGTTCCTTAGGCCTGAGCGGTCTCCTACCCAGGCTGATTCCATATGATTCTGGGAGGCTACAGCAGCACTAGCTGAATGCTGGGGGAGAGTCTGGCCCTGTTACTCGAAGCATCTCTTTGTGCTCGCTCTCACTCAGCTAGCCTGACACAGGGTAGTCAAGTGTGTGTGTGTGAGGCGGGGAGGACCTGGGTCTGCAAAGACAATGATGAATGGCTGGACGTGACCAGGGTGAAGCCCAGCGGAGGGGTCACAGCTCTCAGCATCCATGCCTGAGATGAGATGCACAAACTGCATCGAAAGCACAAGTGTGTCTGTGCCCGCATGTCTGGGAGTGTGAGGCGAGCTGTACGCAGGTGTGTGTGTCAGGTGTGAGTGTGCATGTGCATGCTTCTGAGGAAGGACCTAGACTCCAGAAAGTCTTGTCTGCATACTTCTGCACAAAATCAGCACAGCCCCCTTGTGTGTGGCCACACTTCTGGTCTAAACCAAGCAACGCTGCTCTCAACGCCTTTCTGCTGCTAGAACTGCAGCCACCTAGGGGGATGCCCCAATTTACCTACACTGGTTTTTCTACCAATGTAGTTAAGTCTGTGCAGAGCTGTGCATGGACCAGCCGTAAAAGGGATCTCTGTCCCTCTGCAGCACCAGGGCCTTGCTCTGTAATCCACACTGGGGCCTGCCTTCTGACCAGCTCCTTCTCATTTCCTCCTGAGTCTAATGCAGGCTGCTTCTCACCACAGTGCTGATCACTGACGCCTCCTGTCGTGAGAGCGCTGTGTTGGTCCACCAGGGCTCAGCTCTGCTTAGGCCAAGCACGCACAATGTGTGTCTGTGCTCAGCACTAAGCGGCATCATACATAACGTCCAGCCTGCTCTCTCCAGCTGGATGCCAGGGTTTGATTCCTTATTCACCTCCTGGGAAACTTTTTGGGGTTACCTGGGCTGTCCAGGGTTAATCACAACCACTTGTGCACAGCGGGAGAGAGCCCATCTGTCCACCACGGGAGACGCTCCCCAAGTCCCCAGCCACTGGCTGATGGCACCACAGGTGCTTGGTTGTGCAAGCCCCACTGTTTTGCGTAAGGACGGCCGTACTGGGTGAGGCTGATGGTCCAGCTAGTCCAGTGTCCTGTCTTCCAACAGTGGCCAGTGCCAGCTGCTACAGAGGGAATGAACAGAACAGGGCAATTTATCAAGTGATCCATCCTCTGTTGTCCAGTCCCAACTTCTGGCAGTCAGAGGTTTAGTGACACCCAGAGCATGTGGTTGTGTTCCTGACCATCTTGGCTAATAGCCATTGATTCACCTATATTCTAGGAACTTACTTAAATATACTTTGAACCTAGTTATACTTTTAGCTTTCACAACATCCCGTGGCAACGAGTTTCACAGGTTGTGCATTGTGCGAAGAAGTACTTCCTTATTTTTGTTTAAAACCTACTGCCTATTAATTTCATTGGATAACCCGTGGTTCGTGTATTATGTGACAGGGTAAATAACACTTCCTTATTCAATTTCTCCACACCATTCACGATTTTATAGACCTCTATAATATCCTCCCTTAATCATCTCTTTTCCAAGCTGAACAGTTCCAGTCTTTTTAATCACTTCTCTATACAGAAGCCATTCCATACCCCTAATAATTTTTGTTGCCCTTCTCTGTATCTTTTTTCCAATTCTTATATACCTTTTTTGAGATGGGGTGACCAGAAGTGCATGCAATATTCAAGGTATGGGTTTACCATGGATTTAGATAGTGTCATTATGAAATTTATGGTTTTATTATCTATCCCTTTTTTAATGGTTCCTAGCATTTGTGACAGCTGCTGCATCCTGAGTGGATGTTTTCAGGGAACTATTCACAATGACTCCAAGCTCTCTTTCTTGGGTGGTAACAGCTAATTTAGATCCTGTCATTTTGTATATGTAGTGCAATTGTGTTTTTCAAAGTGCATTATTTTTAATTTATCAACTGTGACAGGGCCAGACCTGATGGCTGTAGGAGAGGGTGTTTTTTTTTTTTTTTTTTCTTTTTTCATGTTTAAAGCAGTTTATTGGCAGAATCGGAAGTGAGGGAGTTGGAGTCATGGAGGGGGCACCTGCGTAGTCAACAGCAGGAACTGGGGCCAGTGAGTGACTGACTGAATGCAAGTAACCCCCACCCCAGGATTTCACAGTAAATATAGATCTCTCAAGGGGCCAAAACTAAGGTGATCAGGAACAGTCAACATGGATTCACCAAGGGAAAGTCATGCTTGACCAACCTGATTGCTTTCTATGATGAGGTGACTGGCTCTGTGGATGTAGGGAAGGCGGTGGATGTGATATACCTTGACTTTAGCAAAGCTTTTGATATGTCTCTCACAGTATTCTTATCAGCAAGTTAAAGAAGTATGGGTTGGATGAATGGACTATAAAATGGATAGAGAACTGGCTAGATCATCGGGCTCAATGAGTAGTGATCAATGGTTCCATGTCTATCTGGCAGCCGGTCACAAGCAGAGTGCCCCAGGGGTCGGTCCTGGGTCCGGTTTTGTTCAACATCTTCATTCATGATCTGGAGGATGGGGTAGATTGCACCCTCAGCAAGTTTGCGGATGACACTAAGCTGGGGGGAGTGGTAGATACCCTGGAAGGTAGGGATAGAATACAGGAGGACCTAAACAAACTGGAGGATTGGGCCAAAAGAAATCTAATGAGGTTCAACAAAGAAAAGTGCAGAGTCCTCCACTTAGGAAGGAAGAATCCCATGCACAGCTATAGACTGGGGACCGACGAGCTGGGCAGCAGCTCTGCAGAAAAGGACCTGGGGGTAACAGTGGATAAAAAGCTGGATATGAGTCAGCAGTGTGCCCTGGTTGTCAAGAAGGCTAATAGCATATTGGGCTGCATTAGGAGGAGCATTGCCAGCAGGTCACGGGAAGTGATTATTCCCCTCTATTCGGCATTGGTGAGGCCGCATTTAGAGTATTGTGTCCAGTTTTGGGCCCCCCCCCCCCCCCCACTACAAAAAGGATGTGGAGAAGTTGGAGAGTCCAGCGGAGGGCAACCAAAATTATTAGGGGGCTGGAGCACAGGACTTAGGAGGAGAGGCTGAGGGAACTGGGCTTGTTTAGTCTGCAAAAGAGAAGAATGAGGGGGGATTTGATAGCAGCCTTTAACTACCTGAAAGGGGGTTCCAGGGAGGATGGGGCTAGGCTGTTCTCGGTGGTGACAGATGACAGAACAAGGCGCAATGGTCTCACGTTGCAGTGGGGGAGGTCTAGGTTGGACATTAGGAAGAAGTTTTTCACTAGGAGGGTGGTGAAGCTCTGGAATGGGTTATCTAGGGAGGTGGTGGAATCTCCATCTTTAGAGGTTTTTAAGCTGAGGCTTGACAAAGCCCTGGCTGGGATGATATAGCTGAGGTTAGTCCTGCTTTGAGCAGGGGGTTGGACTAGATACCTCCTGAGGTCCCTTCCAACTCTAATATTGTATGATTCTAACATGGTCCCCTGGCTTTCTAAGTTAAGCTATAGAATCTACCAGCGCTAGGCTGGACTAGCATCCCATTGCATCAGTGTGTGTGGGGGGCAGAGGGCCCTCTTCTCCCTGTACGCCCTGGGGAAGGCCCAAGGCAGCACAAATAACCCTGAAGTCCCATGCTGCCAAAGCAGCCAAGCTGCCAGCACAGATGTAGGGCACCAGCTCTTGGTAATGCAGGCCTAGTGCTAATGCTTCTCAAACAGGGGAGTCTCCGCTAGGGAAAGGCTGCTCCAACCCACTTCCTCTCCTGCCCCCATCTCACAGTAAATAGGTTTAACACCAGCAAATGAGTCTGAAATACAGTGGAGTCAGCTGTGGAGCTGGGGCGTGAGAGGTGTTCCCCCTGCTTCAGCAGCCAGGGGAGGCTGCATCCGGAGGAAGAGGGGTGTTTCTCTTCTGAACTGTAGAGTTTGCGGAGGCTGGAGTCCATCAGGAAATCCACGGCTCTGTCGATGGGCTTGATGATGAAGGGAATGGCTGAGAGGCCGATGGCAGTGGTCGTCCACTTCCGGACGGGGAGAGGCTAGCGGATCATGGTGCCCAGGAGGTAGAGGGAGGCAGCACAGATGCGGTTAATGGTGAAGCCGGGGATGGCTACAGAGGCCAGGGCCTGCCACACAACGTATCCACCACGACCACCCGCGTCGTCTTCCCATGCAACCGCTGCCTTCTTTTCCTTATCAACCGCGTTGGCCATCACGTACACCGTTGCCACTCCATAGCTCGCCCAGACCAGCGAGACGGGCACGATGGCTCTGAAGGACTCTCCAACTTCATTGGCGTAGCCCAGGTAGCGCACCTACGTGTCCCGGTACAGGTCGGTCTCTGCCGGGGGCCCCATGGCAGCGGCTGCTGCTGGCTCATCCAGCCCCAGAAGGTGTATATATTAGCCCCAGGATTAACAAATCCTTGTTCCCTGGGTGATTCAGCCAGGGTTACTCCTGGTCAATTAGGCCACCTGAGGCCAATTAAGGAGCTTGCCCTAGCAATTAAAGGCCTCCCTTTCAGGTTGAAAGGGAGTTGAGAGGAGGAGCAGCTGTGCCGTGCCGTGCCGTGCCGTGCCGTACCGTAGCTTAGAACTGTTGCTGCCACAATACCAAAGGTATGGGAGTTAAGGAGAAGCCTGTCCGGGCAGGGCTGAGCGTCGTAGGCACGGGGCCTGAAAGAGGACCCAGCTGCTCAGACAACTGAGCGAAGGAGTTGAGGTGGGGTGACCTCAACCAAACGGGAGGATCACAGGGACAGAGAGACCCAAGATGAGGAAGGCGGAAGAACGCTCGCCCCGGTTCCAGGAAGTGGACCATGAGCAGTGGGGCCAAGGACAGGCGGCCCAGGGAAGGTAGTAGCTCTCATGGACTAAGCGGTTTGAGGCTACTCCTCACAGGGTCCCTGGGTCGGGCCCGGGGTAGAGGGTGGGACCGTGGAGGGGCGGAACAGGCCTCCCTCGCCACATAACATAGAATTTCATCTGCCATTTTCTTGTCCTCTGACCCAGTTTAGTGACACCCCTTTGCAGATGCTTTAGACTTAACTATCTTGAGTAATTTAGTATCGTCTGCAAATTTTCCACCTCACTGTTCACTCCCTGTTCCAGAGTCATTTACCAACATGTTGAACCCAGTGCATATCCTTGGGGGACCCTACTATTTACCTCTCTTCACTGTGAAAACTGACCATTTATTCCTACCCTTTGTTTCCTATTTTTTAGCCAGTTATTGATCCATAAGAGGGATCTCCCTTTTTATCCCATGACTCCTTTCTTTGCTTAAAAGTCTTTGGTCAATTCTGCAATTTCCTATTTGAGTTCCTTCAGAAGTTGAACTCTTGGGTGAATACCATCTAGTCTTGGTGACTTTATCAATTTGTTCCAAAACCTCTTCTATTGACACCTCAAGCTGGGACAGATCCTCAGATTTGTCACCTAAAACAAATGACCTGGGTGTGGGACTATCCCTCACATCCTCTGCATGAAGAGCGATGCAAGGAATTAATTTAGCTTCTCTGCAACGGCCTTGTCTTCCTTGAGTGCTCCTTTTGCATGTTGATCATCCATGGCCCCCCTGATTGTTCAGCAGGCTTCCAGCTTCTGATGTACTTAAAAATGTTTTTGCTGTTAGCTTTTGAGTCTTGCTAGTTGCTCTTCAAATTCTTTTTTGACCTGCCTCATTATACTTTTACACTTGACTTGCCAGGGTTTGTTCCTTTCTAGTTTCCTGAGTAGGATTTGACTTTGTTTTTACAGGGTGCCTTTTTGTCTCTAATCCCCTCATTTACTTTGTTGTTTAGCTTTGGTGGTAGGGTTAGCGGGCTGGGTTTTTTTGGTCCTCTTACTGATTTTTTTTAATTTGGGGTACACAAATTGTTTGAGCCTCTATGAATATTTTTAAAAAGTCTCTATGCAGCTTGTCATCGTTTCACCCTTATGACTGTTCCTTTTAATTTCCATTTAATTAGCTTCCTCAGTTTTATGTAGTCTGCTGGCAAGCAATATACACACCCCACTTTGTAACATTCGAGTGTCCAGTGCCTTGTCTTTTGGACACCCTTAATATGCACTGATCTGCTGCCTCTGTGGATGCAGTGCCCCCCAGTCCACTGGTTTCAGCTCAGTTCAGCACTCCTTAGCACAAGGCATTTAGACATGTCTATAATAAAACCAAACTGAAGTTTAATTCATAGAGCTTGAAACAGCAGTTCAAATAAAAGAAGTAGCCAAAAATCAAAGGGTTTGAAACCTAAGGTTCTAATTCAAATAAAAACATAAAAGACAATCTACAGCCTATGCTTTTTAACTAGTTCCTTCCCTGTCTAATAAGGTATTTCTCACCCAATGGTCAGTCCTTGCAGCGCTTGTCCAGTCCAGAGAGCTGGGATGCACCTTTCATGAGGCACCCTGCCGGCAGAGTGTCTCTTTAGTAACGGATAACAATTGGTGCCGTTCCCTTTGCTCTTACACAGTTACGCAGGTTACTGTCTTAGCCCGGGGGCCTCCATCTGTCTCAGTAAATGCTCAAATCCCCAGCTGGCGCAGACAGTAAACAAAGTGCTGTCGGGTCTCCGCAGATGCTCACCTTGTTCGGTGCTGATTGAGCTAGCCCTGAGACCCTCCCTCGCCCCAGCTGCAAGTCTCACTTCAACAGTTGTGCAGCCTAATTTACATTTGATATACCTGCCAAACTGTTTCCCATACTACCATTGTGTGGTAACCACGGCAACCAGCTAGTTCTCTTTTGCAAGAGAGCCCACATGCCCCCCTTTGATGGTCAGACACGGGTAACAGACCCGCCTGGCCGTGTCTGAGGAGAACCCCCTTGTAAGCGCGTTGTCTCCGTGGGAGGCCACGGCGGCTTCCTACAGACAGGGAAATAGCTCGCGCTTGGCGAGGGAGCAGTCTTAGCAATCCACCCTTAGGCAGGGTGAGCACCCAGTCTACCGCTCAGGCCCCCAATCTGTGTGAGCGAACAAGGAGTCAGTTGCTCCAACCCTTAGGTAGGGTGAGCAGCGAGCAAGGCAACGGCCTCCGGAGCGGTCAGGAGAGAGATTCTCCTGGGGTGGCTAGGGAAAAGGGGAAGGGGAGGGGGACGCAGGCCCACCCGTCTCCACTGCGTCCCAGCCCAGGGCCCTAGTAGTGGCAGAAGTGGCTGCCACTGTGTCGGCGGGGCTCCCGCCACAACACACCGACTATAACGGGGATTCAGCCACGGCACGTGGCTGTCCCTGGGCTACTTCCTCCCCACTGACCCCAGTACCTGCCTCCTCTGGGCTGCCAGGGTATTCCGCCGGGCCTAGCGTCAGTCCCTCTGCATCGACCGGGGGTAAGGCGGGGAGTTCCTCTTCAGAGGGCAGCTCCTCAAGGTCGTTGTAGGTAGGGAGAGGCTCGGCCTCTGGCAGCTCCTCCAAGTCCTGCCCCAACTCAGGGAGGGGCTCGGCAGCCAGCAGCTCCTTCAGATCTGGCCTGGCCTCAGGGGGTACCCGCGACTCGGGCTGCTCCGGGGTTTTGGCCCAGTCCTGGGGTTCCAGTGTCTGGGCCCAGGCTCGGGGTAGCTCAGCCCAGTCATCCTGGCCGAGCTGCCTGGTCCAGCTCTGCAAAGGCCCTATCCAGTCCCCAGGCGGGGCCGGGATTCATCGGCGGCTCGGCTCAGCTCCGGCCTAGGCCTCTGCTGGCAGGGCAGCACGTCTGTCTCTGGCAACAGTCTGGGCCCTACTGGGCTCAGGGGCCAGGCTTTTATACTTCCCCTTCCTGTCGTGGCTCCGCCCCGCTGCCGCCGATTGGACTGGCTGGGTGGTCCTATCTCGGCCCGGGTCCCTTGTTGCCGGGCAGACTCCGTGGCAGGGCATGAGGTGGTCCAATCAGGGCGCTCGCGCCCTTCCTCGGGCTCTGGCTCCGTGGGAGGCCACAGCGGCTTCCTACACCCCTCCTTTGGGGATTGTGAGGTTTGCTGCAGGTTTGTGACGTGCATGGAGGAGCCTGCACAGACTATAGTGTGGTGATGCTCATGGGCCATTCCCACGCATAACAGACAGCAAGTGGAGACCCCCTTCCTCCCCAAGAGCACCCAGGGGTGCCCATTGGGTCTCCACACCTCCCCTCATTGGGCCCTGCTCTCATGCCCTGGAGAGGGGCACTCATGTCCGTGTCCCTAGTCCTGTCTGAGGGTCAGTGGGGTCACACACCCCAAGGTGCCAGTCCTTTTGCGGCTCTGGGCCTGGGCGCCTTGCAGCACAGGGTGGAGGGTTGCAATGGACAGCAGGCTGCCTAGGGGGGTTAGGTGTTGCCGTGCTGAGTGGAGCAGCGCCTGGCTACCTTTGAGGGTCTGGGCCTCAGAAATTTCAGTGCCACTGACTTCCTCAAAATCCCTGTGTCACGCTGGCTGGGTTGGGGGGCGGGGAGCATTTAGTATATTGTTTGACATCAGTATGTCAAAGTCATAGTAATTCATGTGAGATATGCCACGTCAGGTGCTGTTAGAAAGGCTGTACTGTGCTAAGTCAAATGATGATGTTTATGTTCATGTGTTGTGTGTAATGGAAGTTATGGATGTTTGATATATCTGTATTTCAGATTGTGCTGTCTAACACCTCAGACTGGATGGCTGCAGTGATAGCCTGCTTCATGGCCCATTGAGACAGTCACAGGTGCAAGGGGCCCAGGGGGAGAAGCCAGGGATATACCTGATGAGTCACCAGGACTTACTCATGTGACTCTGGACTCCATTTTGGTTCCTGTGAAATTCCACAAGCAGCATGGCAGGGGCCAGAGGACATAAAAAGGCAAGTGCATGGAATCCATTTTGTCTTCAGTCCTATTCAGCTTTCAGCCACCTATCTACCTCTGGATCAAGTCATCTGCAACTGAACTGAAGCTGTGAAACAAAGGACTGAGACCCATCCAGGTACTGGATGTGCACCAGACGGACTGTACACGACTGCAAACTCCACAATTCTTCTAGAAACCTGATGTATAAGGACTTTCCAATCATTTGTATGTATCTGATTGCTCTAATCATTTAACACTTCTCTTATGGTTTGCTCCTTTCTTTTTATAATAAACCTTTAGTTTTAGTTACTACAGGATTGGCTGGCAGCGTGGTGTTTTGGGTAAGATCCAAACTTATATTGATCTGGTGCTGTGGCTGACCCTTTGGGGTCAGGAGGAACCTTTTTAGTAAAGAGCATAGAGTTTAAATAACTGGTCTCTTTACTGGACCTGGTGGCTGATTGGGGGCCGGAGACTGGAATGCAGTAAAGGGAGCTGTGTGTATTTGGGTACTAGCTTCTTGATAACCAGTTTGGAGAATTAGAAGCACAGTTTGTGGCTGGTTGGGAAGTCTGACTTCAGTGCCACCCACCAGTGCTGGGAGAATCTGCTCTCCGTTTGCAGCCTGCCCTGACCTTGGCATTTTCAGGGGGCTGCCCTGGGCATGGATGGGTCACACCCTGCTTGGCTGCTGCCTAACCCTGTAGGCACCTACAATTCCTCGATGGCTACATTTTCCCTGTAAAAGTGCCCAGCTTTTGGGCATGTGCACTCACTCTAGGCCTCCAGACCCCAGCTTATGCGCCAGCAGGACAGATGCTCCCCTGCCTAATTCGCCTACCAGCCTGGAGCCCATACAAAATCCAGCCTGAGTCGTCGTCACCCTTTAGGCCCAGCAGTTAGGGCGCTCCGCTGGGCTGTGGGAGTCCCAGGTGTCCTGCTAGGGTGAAAGGATTTTAACAGGGGTCTCGCCCGTCGGGAGAGTGCGCTAACCACTGGGCTATGGCTACTCCAGTGTGGGATTCTCTCCGTCTTCGGCTAAAGATGTACATAGCCGTTGGGCCAGAGAGCAGAGGTATGTCTACAATGCACTCAAGAGATGTGGGGGCAACCTGTCTAGATGCCCCCAGCTGGCCTTGATCAAAGCTAGGCCAAGCAACAATAGCAATGAAACCAGGGTGCCTAGAAAATCCTGCGACCCACAAAGCCCGGGTCAGGCTGCTAGACCCCGAGACAGTGCGAGGGGAGAGAGCACCTGAGCAGGGAGCCACACAAGCCAGCAGCCTAGGTAGGGATTTGCCTAAAGTATCCAATAGCAGTTGCTGATGAGAGGGGTGTGTCCTAAGCTCCACCCCTCTCTGGGATTTAGGCTTCACCCTCTCTTGGATTGTGATGCCCAGCCAGGAGCCCTGCCCTTTCCCTGGAGCCTATGCTGATTTTCACCAGAGGAGGAGGACGTGCTGCCCGTCCCTTATAGCGTGTGCCCCCATGGCTAGAGCACTGGCCCGAGGCGTGGGAGATCTGAGGACAAGTCTGCCTGCGGAGGAGGAGGAACAAGGAACAGAGATCTCCCACCTCTCAGCAGTGTGCTCCCATCACAGGGCTGGGGGACAGCTGGACGTGGGGCTGCCTCAGTCTCCCCTGGTGAAGCTGTTCCACTGTGGATAAATGACTGAATAGTCACAGGGCCAGTGAGAGAACAGCTCTATGGTTAGTGAGCAGACCCAGAATCCAGTCCCCCTGCTCCACTGATCATTCATCCAAAGTGGAGAAGCTTCAATTGCTGGAATGGAAACCCCCATCACAGGGTGCCATAGCCCAGTGGTTAGAGCGCTGCCCTGAGGGGAAGAGACCCTGTGCAGCTCCTTGTCCCCTCCGGCAGGGAGAGACTTGACACCCTAGGTGAGTGCTCTAAGCACGGGACTAAACGGCAGAAGGCAGCTCCCGTTCCTCCAGCTGGATTTTGAATGGGCCCTGATCCACTAGGTGTGCTCAGAGCCAGGCCTGCCAGATTAAAGCGAGCTGCTTTGTGCCTAATGACGCTGAAACCCCACCTCTGATTGCGGTGTAGCATAGGCCCTACAGTTAACCTGGGCATTTGTGCCCCTGCCTGTCTCGCTTGGTTTGAGGTCAGCCTGTGCGCACGCCCAGGGGTAGAAATGCAGGCGTCTAGGGAGCTTCACCCTGAAAAGGTAGGTGCCGCCTGGGTTTAGGCACCTACAGGGTTAGGTGGCGGCAGAACAGAGTTTTGTGACTCGCAGGGGTGCTTAAAAATGGGATCAAGGCAACTGCCTCTGGGGTTTAGGTGCCTAAGTCCCTTTGTGGATCTGGGCCTTAGCGCCTTTCATGGCTTGTGTGTTGGGAACTGGCCAGTTCTGTTCTGGATTCCCAGCAAGCAAATGCTGAGTCTGCCTCAGGGTATGTCTGCCCTGCGAGCTAAGGTGTGGTGAGATTGCAGCTCACGGGGGCACCTGCGCTAGCTTTCATCTAGCTGCCACGACTGAAAAGAGCAGTGAAGATGCGGCAGTGAGTGCAGGCCTCAGTGTGGGCTGTACAAACCCACCTGGAACGCCAGGTGTGGACTCATGTCCTAGCGTGCGCCGGGGGCTGAGCTGCCACAGCTGCGTCGCTCTCTTTCATCGTGCTCGCTAGATTAACGCTAGCAAGGATGCGCTTACCTGAGCGGCACTTACACCGCTGAGTGCAACAGAGACACACCCGCAGGGCAGACATAGACGATTACTTGGCCGCAATGTTCTTGGCATGTGGTTGTTATTAAATCAAGTAATATTGAGAAGTCTGATTAGCTGAAGTGAGGCAGTTTGAATGTCAGGAAATTAGGATTTGGCCGTTCAAGCGGTTTTAAACACCAGGAAGTCTGGCAATGCCCAGGTAAATTTCCATTCTTAACCCCACCTCTGTCTTTCCCCCTTGCTGACACGCCCCTTGATGGTGCAGGGCCCCTTGTCTCTGGTGCACATGCAGCCTGGATTGCAGTCGTCCGAGGGGTTGCAGCATGATGCTCTCTCCCGTACTCCCCCTTCCAGCCTGTGTCAAGCCCCAGGGCTCTGTCTCCCCTTGCTAGGCTGGCTCTGATGCTGGGCTCTCGGTGTGTATCTGGATAGTGTCATCTCTGACATACGGCAAGGGTGTGTGGAGTCAGGAGGGGACCAGCCCACGGTGAGGGGGGGTCTGAGGGCAGGGTCCTGTGTGCACCATGTGGGGGTTAATATTTGTGACGTCCAGGCTGTACCATGGGATCAGGAGATGAGCAGGAGGCGGGGTGGGAAGGAGCTATGTTTAGATACAGGTGTCCTGAGAATAAGAGCCCTGTGTCTGTCTCCCTTGTGTTCAGTGCAAGACCAAGGCAGTGCTGGGCCCACCAGTGAGCATCCCACGCTTATGGCAGTGAGCTATTCAATGGCAGCCGTCTACAGCCCTGAGGGATGAGAAGAAAAACAGAGCCTGTCCCGGGCCCTGGCCCCAGCTGCCCAGGTAGTTACTCACCCCACCCGGGTCAGTGCTCAGCTCGAGCCAGTAAGTTACATGCCAGGTCAGTTTGGCTTAAATAACGAGCGTTTTATTGCTGCTTTTCTAGGAGGAGAAAGACAAGAGCCGTCACCAAGAGGCAGTCAGGCGGGCAGGCCTCCCGGGCGCTGTGGAGAGCAGAGATGGGCGGGCGTCGAATGCCTGGAGAGTGTGGCAGGGCCTAATCCCTGCCCGATCTGCTCCCCCACCGCATGAAGGAGGGTCACATCCTGGGTGGGCGCCTGCTTGGTAACCGGGGGTGGAAGGACATATTCCGTCAGTGCCTGAACACAGCACCCGTCAATGGTGTCTCTCGCGGCTCCTGATGTGTGGGGAGGTGATGGGCGGGATGGAGACATGGCCCCAGGAGTCTCCATTTGAAAAGCTGTCACTGGCCTGGCGACTAGGCAGCGCCCGTCAGGAGCAGGGGCACTTACCCGGATACCCGCGGCTGCAGGGAGATCACAGAACGGGACGAGCAGAAAGGGGTGGGGGAGAGCAGGATCCCATCGCCCGTAGCCACTCCTCAGCAACTGGCCATCCCTTCGGCCAGAGGAGCCCAGGCTGGGCCTTGCAGAGCCCCGTGCTCCCCGCACATGCCAGGAACTCAGCCTGGGCCTGCGTGTTTGCCTGTGTCTAGCGAAGCGTGGCGGGCAGGAGCTGAGGTGTGGCCTGTCCATCACACGCACTGTGCTGCCTGCAGCAGGCTAATGCAAATAACAGATTGCTCAACCCTGCCCTTCCCCCCCAGCACACAGGGAAGAGACCGGTCCCCACCACCCCAGACGAGAAACACACTTTGAACTGTGCTTGGCCGGGAAAGTAAACAGATCAGAACTTGAGCTGCTGCTCCAATGTCTGTTAACCCGTCAGCTCGTGGAGGGAAGAGCGTCCAAGCATCTCGCCAGGGAGACCTCGTCAGGCCTCTGGACACGGGGGGGATGGGACTCCACTCACTGGGGTGGGAGGTGGGGAAGGGTAAGCCCCTAGGGAGGCCCCTGTGCCCACTGTCCAGCCTGAGCACGCAGAGGTGGTGGTTAGGGAGCTTGCAGAGTGAACCCACAGGAGAAGGGATTACTGACAGGTCTCTTCCACGGAGCTCTCTGGCTCACCCTTCCCCAGCCAGAGAGAGCCGGACCCAAGGCTGCAGCCTGCAGAGGAGGCGAGGGGAGGGGAGGGAAAGCTGATTTCCAGCACAGTGCTGCCTCCGCCAGAGAATCCTAGAAGATGAGGGTTGGAAGGGACCTCAGGAGGTCACCTAGTCCTGCATCTAGTCCCACCTCTGCTCAAAGCAGGACCAACCCCAACTAAATCATCCCAGCCAGGATCCACCACCTCCCTAGGTAACCCATTCCAGTGCTTCACCACCCTCCTAGTGAAAAACGTGGTCCTAGTATCCAACCTAGACCTCCCCCACTGCAACTTGAGACCATTGCTCCTTGTTCTGTCATCTGCTACCACTGAGACCAGCCTAGCTCCATCCACCCTGGAAGTTAAAGGCTGCTATCAAATCCCCCCCTCGTTCTGCTCTTCTGCAGACTAAGAAGCACACGTCACTCAGCTCTGTTACTGGAACAGGACAGCTTTATTGCAAAATGTAACTTAGTATAATCAATGGAAGAACGACTGTCTAACCGCGTGTAACAGGGAGACGCAGGCTGTGCTCGGAGAGACTCTCGCCCTGCACGTCCCAGCCCGTGTCCGCTGGGCCTCCTCTCCCACGATGGCAGGGGAGGGGCTCTTCATTCCCCCAGGGCCCCCAGAAGCTGAGGCCAAGGACTCAGCTGTTCAGTGCAGTTCCAGGGCCCATGAGAAGTCCCAGCAGTGCAGGTGGGTGCTAGGAGGCAGCACATCCCAGCAACAGCTTCCTTCGCAAATCGAATGGGGGAAATCTCTCTCCTGGCTACAAAACACCATGGCTGTTAACACAGTCATCAAGCCCGCAGGCGGTCGCGCCCGGCCCAAGTCAGTATTGACCCAGAGCGCTTCACTGGCCAAAGGGTCTCCCCCATGCCCAGGACCCTCTCCATGCTCTCTGCCAGATTCCTCCTCCCGTTGCACGAGCCAGCCCCGGTCTCCAGCCTGGAGAAGGCTGCTAAGATACGGCTTATTGAGCTCTCTCCCTGTGGGTAGGTGAGGGCCTGGCACCTGCCCTGCATGTTCCGTGCCTCTCCTGCCGCCAGAGCAGAGCCGCGGGGGCATGAGTCCAAGATGTCTTGGGAGAGCGCTCAGAGCCCTGTGGGGGCAGGGCTGGGAACGCCTCGCCCTCCTCTGCCCCCTATCCCGACTCCTGCTCTGGGTGCTGCGTCTCTCCTCTGCCCTGCCCCCAGCAGAAAGGACAAGGTGGGGGGGGGGCGTGCCCAGGCAGCTCCCCAAAGAAAAATCCTAGGAGACAGGGAAAAGGGGGTGGGGGGTCCTAACAGCAAGGGTAGAGCCAGAGCCAGCTGGGCGAGGCTGCTGGCACACTCAGCACAAACACCTCTTCGCCCTTGGTTAACCCCCCGCCCTGCCCTGGAGTCTGACTGTCAGCCAGAGAGTTCGCCAAGACGCCAGCTGGAGGAACCGGTGGGTTTCAAGGAGGAACGGAGCCCAGTGGGGATGAGGAGGTCTCGGAGTTGGCATGCAAACAGATCAAAGACAAAGCATCCATGGACAGAAATGAAAGTCTTAGCCAGGGTCTCGCGTCCCCTCCCCGGCAGCCCGGCGGGAGACGCAGCAGTGCCTCCACCACCCGGCTCTTGGAATGACAGTCAGAGTCTGGCAAGCAGCCCACCCCACTGCCCGTCCTCGGGGGGGCAGCAAGGGGTGGCCCTGTTCCCAGCGACAGTCAGGAGCAGTCTGGAGAACGGGATCAGGGCAGGCGGGTGGGGCGCTGGGCCGCCTCCTTCACACGTAGTTCCTCTTGTCGTAGCTGGGCCCGGTGGATCTGGCAGCGGAGTAAGCCACCTTGGCCGGTGTGTACTTCTCATCCTTGGGGGGACAGGAGCAGCAGAGCAAAGCGCCCCCGATCAGCTGCAGGGCTGCAGCTGCCCAGCCCACGTAGAGGGAGGCTCCCAGCTCCCGCTTCTGCGGGTCCATCACCACGGGGTTGTAGAAGTCGCGGATGATGGTGTTGGCCGACCAGCACACAGGGATGAGTGTCATGATCCCAGCCAGCAGGAAGATCACCCCGGACACGATGGTGATCTTGGCCTTGGTGCTCTCGTCTTCCACGCACCGGGTGCACTGCGCGCCGATGAGGGCAACCAGCAGGCCCAGCACGGCCAGCACGATGGCAATGACCACCAGGGCGCGCGCCGCCTGCAGGTCCTGGGGCAGCGCCAGCATGGAGTCGTAGACCTTGCACTGCATCTGGCCCGTGCTCTGCACCACGCAGTTCATCCACAGCCCCTCCCAGATGATCTGGGCCGTCACGATGTTGTTCCCGATGAAGGCCGTCACCCTCCACATGGGCAGGGCGCAGCACAGGATGGTGCCCACCCAGCCCAGCACCGACAGGGACAAGCCCCCGATCTCCAGCCCCATCGACATGTTGCCGCGCTGTCGACGCGTTCACGGCGGCGGCAGGAAGGGAGCGGGACTCGTCCAGCTGACGACACCTGCAGGCACCTGTTGCTCTCCGGGCAGGTTCCAGCAGATCCGCTCGCACCTGAGTGCACCTGTGTCTGCGGCTGCCGTATATGAGTGAGAGCAAGCCAGGGCCGGGCTGCATTACCTCACGCAGGGGTGGGGTTTCGCCAACGGACTCTTTCCCTTTCGCTGGCTCCCCCTTTGTTTATGGAGATGCACTGGTGAGCGAGGAGAATGCAGGGAAGAGGCAAGGCCGGGGGTGGGGGGAGGGAGCTGTAACCCTGCCCTGCTGGCACCAAGTCCCAGCTCACTGTTTCCATGGCCATCCCTGGTGACAGATGCTTGCTGGGCTGGTGCCAGGCAGCCAGAGTGCTGGGGACAGAGAGAGACTGGAAATGGATCCCTCTGCTCCCTGGGAAGGGCTCCCAGTGGGGCGCCTGCCTTGGGGGCGTCGTCTCGGACTCCAGGGGGACGCAGCCGACCCTGTAAAGGGCAGGAACGGGACGCTCTGCTCTTAGCAGTCGCTGCTGTTCCAGGGGCAGAGTGGAGGTTGTAAACACAACGCCGTGTCCAGACCAGAGAGGCTCACGGGATCATGCCCGACCATGCACTCCCCAGGCCCTAGCTGGTGACAGGCTGCGGGAAAGCCACCAGCCCCGCCCAGGCATCCCCTGGCACCAAACCATCAGCCTGCAGCCTTGCTGGCGTCGCTGGCGCAGACGCCCACAGTCTGCGTCCGGGTGGCAAAGTCCTGCCTCAAGGAACCAGCCGTGGTGCGCTGCGGCAGCCTCCCGCGGCTCTGTCGGGGTGGGCGGCGGTGCCAATGGCCTGGGGAGAATCACAGCTGTCCTCGCCCCTGGTGGAGGGTGGGGATCTCTGTTCTCCACCCGTCCTCTTCCCCCTCCCCTCCCGAGGAGGAAATGTGGAAGGAAAAAAGAGAGAAGTGGCCTGAGCAGAAGCAGAGAGTTTGGGGGGGAGGCAGGTGGCTGCTGTCCACACTCCCCTCCTTGGGGTGGTGGAGTGCGTCCTCACCAGGAGCACTTCCGCCAACCTAAGGGGCCATGTGGGGAGCTGAGAGACCATCTCAGGTTCCTGGGCTCCCTGTGGGCTGCCCCTTGGCCCCCCGGTCTCAGTCGAGAGCTGGGCTTCAGCCGCCCGCATCCTGTCCAGTCCCAGTGCACAGCCTGCAGTTTGCCCGTCCCGGCTCGCAGCTGGGAGCCAAGAACCTGCCCAGTCCCGGTCCCAGCATGGAGCAGGAACCAGCCTCCCTGGCTTTCGGAGCAGTGGAATTGACAAGAACAACAGCCCCATTGCCGATGTAAGGGGACACAGCATCTACACTGACATGGCGCCGCCCTAGCTAAGCAGACATAAGCCCTGCGCCTCTCAAGGTGGTTTGATTTTGTCGAAAAAACAGGGCAGTTTTGTGGGCGGGGGGTGTGACTGCAGCATGCACACCAGCACTGTTTTGACGACAAAACTGACTTTGGTTTACAAAACTCTCCAGTGTAGACCATGCCTCTGGGTTTTTCTTTTAGAAACATTGAGGAATACTGTTTAACACCCCCCCCCCCCAAATGAAACCTTTGAAAGATTTCAGTTTCACTTGAGAAATCAAATGGAGGAAGAGACTTCTGAATTATTTTAACAGATCTAAAGATAAACAGTCAGACATGTAATTTCCAGACTCCATCTGAGTCAATAATAAGAAATCAAACTGTGCTGGGCATAAAAGATCTCAGTGTGAGAAAAAGACTGTTAGAAGAACCAGATCGAAATCTGGAAAAAAGCAGTGAGAATTTGCCAAACTGCTGAACTTAATCAACAATGCTGGCACGTTTTAGAAGGAAAACGGAGGGATGTGAATCTGGACTTCACAAGGAAAAGGATAAAACAAGACGATGGAGAAATCCAGAGTGAACGTATCAAAGTTAAGGCATGTGAGTGAATGTTCTAGATGTGGAAGGAAGCAGCAGCGTCCACAATCCCCAGCATATGGTCAACCCTGCCATAGCTGCAAGAAAAAAGAACCATTTTGCACGTTTGTAAATGGATCATGTTCAGCTCCAGAGGTATTTCACAGAGCAATGCAAAAGATTTTTGAAAATATAGACGGCACACAAGTGTACATAGATCATGGGATAATCTGGGGGAAGAATTTATAAGACCATGAAATAAGATTAACTAAAACAATATCTAGAGCAAAAGGGGTAGGACTGAAATGTAACAAATAAATGTAAATGTAGAGTGCAAGCATTAGCATTTCTAGGAGAAAAACAGGCCATATTGTGATATCCTTTAATAAATCCTTTAATAAACCAGCCATATTGTGAAACCCTTTAATAAATTATTGTGATAAAGGATATGTATACAGAGATATTTGCAACGGAATGATAGAGTGCGTATCTATAATGGGAGAAATCAGGCTCAGAAAGCCACTGTAGCAAAAGAGGTAGCACTTCAATTTTATGTCATGACTAATAATGGTCTAATGTATGGACAAACTCGAAGACATTTGCAATTGTTACCTGGACTCAGTTGAAATAAGAAATGGTATAACCCTGCAACAAGAGCAGCAAGAAAATGAAAATGACATCATTCCTCTAAATACTAAGAAATACTTCAATAATACAAGAAATACGAGGGTTGTGGACCCCCCCCCCCCCCAAGGATTGTGCTAGAGCCGCCAAGAATAAAAGCTTTGTCTTTCATTAAAGATTCTATCATGTGATGAATCCTCCAGAAATACGTCCAACCAAAACTGGCAACCTTGACAGAGGTGAGTCCTCCTGAGCTCTGAAACCAGCAGGTGAGGGGGTTCGGGCCCTGGCAGAGAGCAGGGACTGGGCAGGGGATTAACCTGCCTTGCATACAGACAGGGGCCAGGCTGCCTGGGGAGTGTAGCTGGGGAGGCTGCAGCTGGAAGAGAGCTTTTCCCTGCTTTGGCTCTGGGCTGTGCTCTGAGGTGACTGTCTTTCCCTGTTGCCCACAGACGCACAGGTTCCTGGCTCCATTTGGAGGCCCTACCCCTAGTTCTTGCATGGGTTTGGCTGGCCCTGTGGTTAGGAACAGGCTGTGAGGGTTAGCAGAAGAGGAAGCTCTCAAACACTGCACCAAAACCTGCCCCACCGGCAGTTCTTCACATGGCGCTCAGCACTCCTGCCTCCACACCCATTCTCACACCTCCTCCCTGTCCCTCAGGCTCCTGAGCCATAAAGCAAAGCAAATTGGGGGCTGATTTAACCAGAACATGGCAGAAAGTTCTGTCTCCTGTGGACAGGGGCTTTATCAGCCAAGACCCAGGCCAAGCACCATTGCCCAGATTTCTAATCTCCATGCAGTGTGGCTTCCAGGGTCTCAGAGCCATTGGTGGCTCTGCACACTCCTTGCATGGAAGTGTTATCGGTCAGCTCTGTGTTCCTGGGGAACCCTGGCGCAGGACCCAGCCTGTCTGACTCACTAAGGACTTCCCCTCCCCCCTCTGCCACACATACCCCTCTGCCTGAACCAGAACTGAGCAGAAGAAAGAGTTATAAAAAGCAATGAAATGCAGTGGGAGACACACCTAAACCCCTCCGGACAAGGGTGACAGGATAAGACAACTCCACTAGTCTCGTTTGCATCAAAGATGGGACAGGGAGACACCTCCATTAGCATTCAGAGCGGAGAACAGAGGTTCCCAGGCAGGGAACGCACTCAACTCTGGGACCAGAGAAGCAAGGGAGCACTGCATGATGAGGGAATCTCTGCTCCAGATGCTAATAGACCCACACTTGAACACACCCAGCTCAGCATTTATCAGACCAACTCTAGTAATGAATCCTTTGTGGGCATCCAAAACACTGAATCAGCCTGATTGCATGGTGAGCTCCCTTGGAGTAACGTCGCCCATAGCCAGGAATGATCAGTTCCTATTGTCCAGCCTAAACTAAACCACGTTGGTATACTCCCTTGAGCCATCATTCACCCATAAACAAATCTTGTGTCCTCCCTTGGACCATTGTGGCTTCTCTACAAAAACCCCTACCCACGTTCAAAATTCTGCTCTGGTGCTTGGATCCAAAAGCTGTACCAGTTCCACTGGGATTTCACCTTTTCACTGATCGTGTTGGGGCTCTGCTGGTCACAAGCACTCTGGACCCTCTCCAAAGAACACCTGGGAACCTTGACTGGGGTCAAACTTCCCTGAGTGATGAGACCCCAACTTTCTCTCTCTAACTTTCTAAACCTGACTTTTATGATCAAACTTGGGCGAGATTTCCCCAATAGAAACCGTGTCATATTGTAACTGCTTGGTTTGTTTGTCTCTCCTTGTATGGCTATTGCTACTAGTATCATTATAAGTTTTATATACCTAGCAATAAAATAACTTCTATAGTCAAGCTGGTTGCCAGAGTCTCTCCCATCTTCCTTTGCTCTTTCACTTTCCCTATTTTCCTATTTGCTCTGCAGCCAAGCTCCTCTTACGTAGGCTTGGGATCTGCTCATCCGCGGAGCTACTACTAGGAGAAGTGTGACATAAGATTGGGGTGACGCTGAGTCCGTGGCATATGAGGCTGTCAGCTTGAAAGTGCTGCTTGATCTTCCTGCTCGGACGCTCTGTTAACCTGTGTGCATGTATCGGACTGCATTTGATGGTTGCCCTGCTGAAATAAGTTCTGTGCTGAGTCTGGAGCATATGAGGGTGTCAACCTGGAAGTGCTGACTGACTCTGCCTGCTCAGACATGCGGGGTGTGTGTGTGTGTGTGTGCATGCAACTGATTCTGGGCTGGAGAAACCGAGCGCTGTGGAAACTAAGCCCTGCAGGATAGCCCCATTGAGGGAGGAACTTGCAGGAGGGAGAAATAGAGCTCCGTATAGAGACACAAGCAGTCCATTGATAGACAGAGACCCCGGAAACATAACTCTAATCAATGAGTGCACCCCAAGGTGACAGGTAAATCTGATAACAGAAGTCTCAGCACATTGTGTCCTTGTGGGAAGGGAACATGTGGTAACATTAGGAGCCCTGCTCCATCCTTGGGGGCACAGAACTTTTAGCTCATTGCTGGGAAATCTCCCCAGACAACAGGGAGCGATGGGCATCCTCATAGCTTGACACTGGAACAGAATCCAGTTTTACTGAAACCTTCAGAGGAGCGGCCACCCATCCTGCTATTTGATGCCACTGTTCTGGGGGAAAGGCCCTGCAGCCTGCTACACAATACAGAAGACAACTGGGCAGCTACACGATACATTTTTAAATCAGCAGGCCCACATAACTTGAATAGCGGAGTTTTAGAAGAGCTGGCTGAGGCACTCGCTGGACCACTAACGTTGATTTCAATAAGTCATGGAGCACTGGGGAACGTTCAACAGACTTGAAGAAAGCTAATGTTGTGCCACTATGTGAAAAGGTAAACAGGATGATCTGGGTAATTACAGGCCTTATATTGACTCCAGGCAAGATGCAGTGGCTGCTATGGGACTCAATTAAAATGAATTAAAAGAGGGGAATGTAATTAATGCCAATCAACATGGGTTTATGGAAAATAGATCCTCTCAAACTAACTTCCAGAGGCGTAGCCGTGTTAGTCTGTGTACAGCAAAAACAACGAGAGTCCTGGAACACTTTAAAGACTAACACATTTAATTCCTGCAGGCATAAGCTTTCATGGGCTGCAGCCCACCTCATCAGATGTAAGGAAATCCATTTCTGTTCCTTACATCTGACAAAGTGGGTTGCAGCCCATGAAAGCTTATGCCTGCAGAAATTAAATTTGTTCAAACTAACTTGATATCTTTTTTGATGAGGTTACATGTTTGGCTGATAAAGATAATAGTGTTGATGTAATATATTTAGGGTTCTGTAAGGCATTTGGCAACATGACATTTTGATTAAAAATGCTAGAAAGAGCATATGAACACAATTGAAAACTGGCTAACTGATAGGTCTCAAAATGTAATTGTAAATGGTGAATCATCATCAAGTAGCCTGTTTCCAGTGGAATCGTTCGTGGCACTATGTTAGTTAATATTTTTATCAGTGACCTGGAAGAGGACATAAAATCATCATTTGCAGATGATACAAAGATTGAGAGAGTGATAAATAATAAGTGGACAAGTCACGGATACAGAGCAACCTGGATTGCTTGGTGAGCTGGATGCAAGCAAACAATGTGTGTTTCACATAATGGCTAAATGTAAAGGAACAAGGAATGTTGGTCGTGCTTACAGGATGGGGGACTGTATCCTGGGAAGCAGGGACCCTGAAAAAGATTTGGGTTTGGTGAATAATCGGCTGAATGTGAGCTTTAAACATGACACTGTGGCCAAAAGACATAATGCAATCCTTGGATGCATAAACAAGGGAACATAAGAATGGCCATATTGGGTCAGACCCATGGTCCATCAAGCCCAGTAGCCTGTCTTCTGACAGTGGCCAGTGCCAGATGCTTCAAAAGGAGTGAACAGAACAGGGCGATTATCAAGTGATCCATCCCCTGTTATCCAGTCCCAGCTTCTGGCAGTCAGAGGTTTAGGGAAACCCAGAGCATTCAATAGCATCCCTGTTCATCTTGGCTAATAGACATTGATGGACCGATCCTCCAGGAACTTATCCAGTTATTTTGTGAACCCCATTATACTTTTGGCCTTCACAACATCCCCTGGCAAGGAGTTCCACAGGTTGACTGTGCATTGTGTGAAGAAGCACTGCCTTTTGTTTGTTTTAAACCCGCTGCCTATTAATTTCATTGGGTAACCTCTGGTTCTTGTGTTATGTGAGGGGATAAATAACACTTCCTTAATCACTTTCTCCACACCAGTCATGGTTTTATAGACATCTATCATAACCCCCTTCGTCATCTCTTTTTCAAGCTGAACAGTCCCAGTCCTTTTAATGTCTCATATGGAAGCTGTTCCATACCCCTACTCATTTTTGTTGTCCCTCTCTGTGCCTTTCCCATTTCTAATGTATCTTTTTTTTTGAGACAGGGCAACCAGAACGTCACACAGGATTCAAGGGAATCTCAAGTAGAAGTAGAGAGGTTATTTTATCTGTATTTGGCACTGATGCCACCAGAGATGACCCATACCTTCCAACAGTGTGTGTGTGGGGGGGGACGACGACGACACACGACATAGAGAGAGGGCAGCAGCTTCAACAGACGTTACTGAGCATGCTCAGTCTGTGTGAGCATGCTCAGTAGAAGCCAAGCAGCAACACGGGGAATGGGATCACATGTCTCCCCCAGGTGTCACCTTTGGCTGCCACCACTGCTGGAATACTGTGTCTAGTTCTGGTCTCAATCTAGTTAGCTTAACAAAAAGAAGATTAAGGTGTGACTTGATCACAATCTATAAATATCTACATAGGAAAAAATATTTAATACTAGGCTCTTCAATCTAGCAGAGAAAGGTGTAACACAATCCAATGGCTGGAAGTTGAAGATAGATAAAATCAGACTGGAAATAAGACATAAATTTTTGACCATTTCCCAAGGGTCATGGTGGATTCTCCATCATTGACAATTTTTAAACCAAGATTGGATTTTTTTAAAAAGCTCTGCTCTAGGAATGATTTTGGGGAAGGTCTCTGGCCTGTGTTATACAGAAGGTCAGACTACACAATCAAAAACGACCCTTTCCGGCCTTGGAATCTATTAAAAGACTATATGGAAAATGTGCTGGAAAGGTATGGATTTTTGGGACATTAGGTGTTAAGTGGATTTCCTGGGGAATCCCTAGAGAAAGGTTAATACAAATTACAACTCCACTTATGCAAATCACCAGCCTTTTGAAACCGCACCTGGAGGAAAGGACCATTGTCTGCTGATTGCCTGTTACATACGCCAAGATCAAAGGCCCACCTGGACGTATAAAGAAGAGGCTGATCTGCCCAGTCTTGTGTGGTCTGTTTCTGGATCTAAGACAGATGAACTTGTAAACAGAGGTAAACCCTGGTTGTGGGGTTTGAAGGACTAAAACCTACCAGAGCCTGAGGCAGCAGCCGGGGACGACCTCTAGTAAGCTTTTTAGCATGTGTGACATTTCTTTCATTTTAATATGATTTCGCTGTAATGCTTTCACCATATGAATAAATGTATTTGCTTAGAAGGAGCTGTGTGGTAACTTACAATGACAGGCAGCACATTGGTCATAGCCCTAGGAGAGAAAGCAAAGCACAGGCACTGGCTTTTTAGGCAGTCTGGCTTGCTATGGATATCACAGTGTGAGGCATGTTTAAAATCCCCGGTTAGGAGGGAATGAGACATAGGTCTCTGCCCAGGAGAGGTGTGGCTGGGTGCTGGAAGCCGAAAGTGGGTGCCCTTAGTGAACCATGGAGTGGGTTCAGCTGCTATTGCCCTGAAACTGTGACATAGATGGTGGAAGTGCATGTGGAGTCTATGACTGTGTGAGTTGCACAAGAGCCAACAGCTCTGAAAGCCAGTACTGTAGAAGGAAAAAGCTCAGAGAAAAGTCTGAGTCTTTGGGGATAAGGAATAGGAGGACAGGGAAAGATGAGTTAAGACCAGCTGGAGAAAAGTCAGCCAGCTGATCTATGCAGAGCAAGGCAGCTCCACACGAAGGAGTGGAAAAAGTCGACTTGCTGTATTCTGATGACAAAAAGAGAAATGTTGGTCCTGGTTCACAAGGAACATCCAGCCCACTACCAGAGGGGCCAGCAGGCAGGGGAAATCTTGACGCCAACTCCCAGGACAGAAGCAGGGAAGAGGCTGACAGAGCCAACACCCATGCTCCATCTGGATCAAATGCATCACTGCAACAGGGATTGGGGACAGATCTACAGATAGATCAAGAGAGGGACAGACTGTGTCTGGAAACCCAGCACCGGTGCCGGAACAAGAGAGCAGAGAAGAAGTAGTCCCAGCATGAGGAGAGGGAGGACAGGGAACCTCAATATCAGATCAAGATACAGAGACAACGCCAGCAAAACTGTAATCTGGGGAGAAGTGACAGACACAGCAAGTTCCTGAGATATTCTTGGAAGCCGTTATTGTATTAAGTTTGTGTGTTATTGTGGGATAGGTGTGTATATAACCTCTTCAGGGTTACAGCTGTGACAGATATGAGACCTGGGAGTTCAAACAATTATACTGGAAAAGCGCCAGACAAGCATGGATTTTCAGAACAAGTGTGAAGTGGATTTCCTGAGCAATCCGTAGGGAGAGGTTATCGCAAGTTACCCAACTCCAGTTATGCAAAAACCCAGCCTTTTGAAGCTACGCCCTCAGGAAAAGCTCAAGCCAGAGCACCAGGGCTTCCAGGCTCCTCAATAGACCACCATGTGGGCCGCTGGCGTTCTGGGCAGCCTCCTCAATTTTGTTTTGACAAATCAAAATGGAATGTCATTTGATTGTTCAAAATAAAAATGTCAGCCTCCCCCGCCAATTCCACGGGACATTTTGAAGTTGTGAGTTTTCATTCCGATGCAGAATAATTTTTTTAAACGTAGGAACTTCATGCAGAATGGGAATTCTGGGTTCTAACCAGCCCTAATTCTAAACACTCTTCAGTATTTTTAGCAGCAGTAAATTACTTCAGACGAAGTCCAGTCCCTGCTTCTCTCAGCTGGAAGCGCTGTAGGACAGGCAGCCTGGGGAGCCCACAGGAGGCGCTGTGGGGAGCGGGGGCAGGAGCGCTGGCTGGTGGATGATCTCTTGGCTACTCCAGCCCCAGCCTCTCCCAGCAGGAGGCGCTGTAGCGAACGGTATAGAAGTGCTGGGTTTTGCACAGAAATCGGGTTTATTGAATTTGTGGAGTTCTTTATCAGCTCTCGCGTTTAACCTACTGTCCAAAACAAAGGCAGTTTATTTAAGATTACAGCCCTATCACTTTATATACACACGCACAGATTGTTTCTTATCTGCCACCAGCCCAGGGAGCAGTTAGCTCCCTTTGCAACACTGTGCCAAGTGCTGGCACGTTTCATGGGCACATGCTCCCACCGGAAAGCCCTGGAGCCCAGGAGAGGGGCAAAGAGCCTGCCATGAATGAGAACAGTGACCTGTCCTGAATGGAAACTAGCCCCACGCCCTCTGTACCTCCCTACCGGCAGCCCCACAGCAACTCAGTGCATGCCGGCTGTGCAGAACACAGGGCAATGGAATTTACAGCCTCTCTTCTCCAGGAGATAAATAGGTTTTCATTCTGGTCCCCTTGTTTTTATTTTGCTCTTGAGTTTAACAGATGGCAATAATCTCAGCCAGAGGCTCGGCCCGGCTAGCCCCATGGTTGTAACTGTGTGGCAGGAATATAAACATCTGAAAGGCCAGAAATCACATGGCAAAACCATGGGAGGGTCTGCAGGCAGCAAAAGCCCCAACCCCCTTAGGTCTGCCCTGATCCCCTTAGGTCCCAGCAATGCCCTTCAAAGATGGCAGGATCACAGCAAAGTGACCTGTCCAACCCAGGATACCTGTGGGGTTCAGCCCAAATTCTGGGCAGCTGGGAGAAACTGGCCCCCACCCGCCACTGCCTGTTTGCAGAGTTGGCCAGTCTCAAACCCGGACGGGGGTGGGGAGGTTGGTTCTTCACCTGCACATGCAGGAACCCCATCCCCTCCCTCCGGCCGGCAGAAAGGTGATGGAATAAGGCTTTCCTAGGGCCAGAACCCTGCCTACCCCCTCCCCAGCACCTGCTCCGCTGCATGAACTGCCAGGTTCATACTGAGCTTCGTGCCCGGGAGCAGGCAGTGAGCATTGAACACTGGGCCCATTGTACCATCATCAGACAGGCTCCTGCACATCCAGACGACTCCCGTGCCTGCCTGCTGAGTGATGCCGCCGGCTGACACTCTTCGGAGCTGTGCCTCCAGCTTCACTGAGTCTCCTGCACTGCATGGGGGACCCCTACAGTTCTACTAACCGCCCCACGTCCAGAAACAGGAGGGCACCGTGAGCTGGGTGTCCGCATGCTGTGTCTGGCTCCTGCCAGGGCAGCTGCTCCCTGGAGCCTGATGGGGCCGGATCTGCACTTGCTCAGAGTCAGCATTCACCAGGCATCCAAGGTGTTGAAGGTCTGAAAAAACCTGGCCCTTACGGCCTAGGGCAGTGATTGCCAACCCATGGTCCACGGGCCAAAAGTGGCCCACGGGGTCTTTCAAAGTGGCCCACAACTCCCCTCCCGCTGGCTGCGGAAGGCAGCCGCTGCCTAGGGACCCAGGCGGAGTGCGTTGCCGTGGGGCTACAAGACGGGCGCAGGGGATGGGAGATCAGTGCTGCCCTGCCCCTGGCTGTGGCAGGGAGTGCAGCAAAGCGCTGCGCCTGGGTCCCTGGGTCCTCGCTGGAGCCAGAGGAAGGGGAGAGCTGATCTCCTGTCCCGCTGGCTGCAGAAGGGAGCCGCTGCAGGACACGTACGGTTTCCCTGCTGCAGCCAGGGGGGACGGGAGATCGGCAAGGAGGCTGCCTCCTGACTGAACTCCTTCTGTTGGCTGCAGTGAGGGGGCTGCTGGCAGAGACTGGTGGCCCTTCAGGGTTGTAAAAATTATATCTGTGGTCCTTGAGCCAAAGAGGTTGGGAACCACTGGTCTAGGGTGTGTGGTTCATCCTCACTGCAGAGGGAGAGGTGATAGCTTTCACTGGACCAACTTCTGTGGGTGAAAGACAAACTTCCGATCTTACACAGAGCTCTTCTTCAGGCGTGTGCACGCATGCGCATGCACACACATGCACACACGCGTGCACGCACACCCCACTCTCTCTCTCTGAGAGCTTCTGTCCAAAAAAAGAGTCATGGAGCCCATAGAGTTTAAGGCCAGAAGGACCCACCAGATCATCTGCACCTGTGCACCACTAGCACTTGCACACTGAATGCACAACTGAAATGAAACCAAAGTATTATAAAAGTCGAGCAGAGTACTGTCCTCGGGGTGGGATCTATCCCCTTAGATGGTCCAGGGGCATCTCTCTGATGTTACCTCGTCTTGGTTATTAGCTCTTCCAGGTAGGGACTGTCTCTTCACATATGTTTGTGCATCACCCGGGGCAATATGCACCCTGTCCTGGTCGGAGACCTTTGGGTGCTGCTGCAGTAGAACTATCTGGGAGCAGATCTGACTCCATGGATGTACATTTCCTTTCACCATCACAACCCAGTTCTGCGGCCTGCAGGGACAGGAACAATCAGGAGTTTGCCGTGGCAGGCAGCGACTCCGCTGCAGAGGCAGGAGACATCTGCACTGGGAATGTTCCCAGCCTGCTGCACCATGTGCTGCAGAACCGGGGCCCTTGGCTTTGTCTAGCGTGCACGAAGGGCAGGGTAGCTACAGCTGCCCATGGCTGGGCTGAATCCGATGGGAACAGCCAGGGCAGCCAGGCAGAGGCTGCCACAGCCAGCCTCCAAGAAGCCAGGCAGGTGGCGCTGCCCAGTTTCCATAGTGTGCGGGGGCTTGGCTGGGTTTCCCTTTGGCACTGGAGGCATTCCCAGTGCTCCACATGGTGTGTGGGTGTCTGTTGTGTTACTCTGCCCTGGGCGGTGTGTCCGCAGCACGGCCAACACTTGTGCATGGATCATGAGCCACAGGATTTTGGTGCCTGCAGGAAGCGCTCTCCTGATGATAGGAGAAGCATCTCTGTTTCCGTGATTTTGAGAGTAGGCGTGCAGGACCCAGATCTGCCCTGCCACTGAGTCTTCACATATAGATCAGCTTAGCAGAGAGAGGGTTGGGGCAGAGGGCGGGGGAGAGAGTTGGGGAACTGGTGCTCTTGGGACGCAGGGAGAAGAGCGGCCTTGGGGCAGCAGGAGGAAAAAAGAAATACAATAAAAATAATGACTTGTAGCGACTTGGACAGCCACAGTGGGATGTTTATAAACCAGAACCGTCCACTGGCGCCACAGAGCACTTCACCTGTCGATGCAGGCATCACAAGGAGAGGAAGCAAGGCCAAGGATTGTATGGTTCTGCAGTAGGAGAGCAGGTGGAGTCCCACCTGTGCAGCCAGGGAGCGGGTGCTTTTGGGGGGCGTTAAAGGTTGTCTGTCCAACCCGCAGTTCTCACATGGAGGCGCTGGCGGCGACTACAGGAGAATTCAAAAGTCAGAAGACTGGTCCCAGATCAAGCTTTGTTTGGTCTGTCTCATGGTTTGTTTGGTCTGACTCATGGTTTTGGATCTCTTGCGGCTGGCAGGCGTGTGTCCATAGACCCGAGGGGCGGCAGGGGAAAGGTCACTGCCGGGCGGAGGTGGTTCAGGCCACCAGCACCAAATTCCTTCCTGCACAGATAGAATTGCAGGATGCAGGGCTGGAAGGGACCCAGAGAGGCTGGACCAAGTCAGCCTAGATATCCCTGGCAGCTGTGTGGCCACCTCCAGGGAGGCGATTCCAGGATCCCCCCTTACAAAGGGGGAGTGGGGTGGGGGTGTACTGGAGGGAGGGGGCCGGAGGGCTCTGCCAACCCAAGCTCCCCGAGGGACTTCCCGGCACACCTGCCGGGAAGGAGACGGCTGCTCTCGAGAGCGGGTGACTCACCGGCCCGGGGAGTCCCGGTGTCGGGACCTTCGTCCCGGTGAGTCAGGGCCACGCACGGGAGCAGGTATCGGCTCAGCGACCGAGAGCCCGGCCCAGGTCACACACACACCCCCGCATCCTCCCCCCACCGCCCGGCCAGCCCCCCCGCACCCCCCCACCGCCCGGCCAACACCCCCCGCCGCCCGGCCAGCCACCCGCACCCCCCCACCGCCGGGCCAACACTCCCCACCGCTGGGCCAGCCCCCCGCAACCCCAACACCCAGCCAGCCCCCCGCATCTCCCCCGCATCCCCCCCACCGCCGGGCCAACACTCCCCACTGCCCGGCCAGCCCCCCGCACCCCCCCCACCGCCCGGCCAGCCCCCCGCGCCCCCCACCGCCGGGCCAGCACTCCCCACCGCCGGACTAGCCCCCCGCACCCCGCCGCCCGGCCAGCCCCCGCGCCCCCACCGCCCCGCGGGGGGCTCAGTCCGTGCCCGCCCCCGCTCACACGTGGGCTCCGCGGAGCCCCGGGGTCCGGGCCGGGCCGGGCCGGGCCGGGCGGATCTGCTCTGGGCAGCGCGGGGGGCCCCGCTGGCGCCCCTGCCCGGCCCGCTCCTCCCCGCCTCTCCGGCCGCCCAATCCGGGCCGCCGAGGCCGCTCCCCGCCCAGCCGCACCTGCAGCCGGAGCCCCCAGCCCGCAGCCACCGCCCGGAGCGCTCGGCCGCCAGCCGCGCACCCGCGCCCGGTGAGTGACCGGAGCGTGACCCGGCCCGGCCCTGCCCTGGGGCCCCCGCGCCGGCTGCTCGCTGGTGCTGCCCGGGACCGCGATGCACGGGGGGGGCTGTGACCGGGACCCCGGGACCCCAGACCCCGGCTGCTGCCCTGTCCCCGGTCCCTGGCGTGCTCCGCGCCACGGCCCTTGGCTCGCTCCTGTTTGGGGCTGGGTTGCTTAGCTGCGGGCTGGCCCCATGGCTCGGCGCTGCCCAGCCGTACTTAGCGGGCCCTGCCCCGTGGAGCCCCCCCCCCGCTGCCCGGGTCTGGACACCCACCCGTGGGCAGGCGGGCAGAGAAGGGCAAGATGCCCAAAGTTGGGTGTCTACACGGGGCACGGGCGTCTCTGCATCGCCCCGGAGTGAGCCTGGTCCGGACCCAGCGCCCTGGAAGACTCCCCTTGGCACGTGGGAATTGCCCGGGGCCTGTGTCTCCCTGCATCCCCCCTCGCCGGGGTCTGAGGCTGTGCCCGTTGCCATGGGAACCGAGGCTGGGGGTCGAGATCAGGCTGGGGGGGGGGGTAGCTGGGAAGGCAAACGTGTGCATGGCTGGGAAGCACCATTGATCCTTGGATGGAAAGCGTGGGCGTTAATTAATGTAGTATAATTATTAAGTGCAGAGAGAGGGAGGGCACCAAACCAGCGGAGGTAGAGTCAGTGAAAGCCTGAAGGGAAGGGAGGAGAATGAGGTCATAGAAGCAAAGGGCTGGATTCATAAAGGGATTTAGGCACGTAACTGCCACTTTAGGGACCAGTGTCCAAAATTCAGATCCACAGCCCACCTGTTCAGCTGCCCCTGTAGGCGTCCAGGTCCCCCTTAGTGCAGCCCCTCACATCTCTGCCAGGGGCCGGGCACCAGGCCCCCTGGGTCCTGCTGTCACCAAGCCACTCGGCCCCTAGATTCTCAAGCCAGGGGTTCCCTTGCCTATCACGTCTGCCGGGCCTGATCCAGTCGGGCTGCTGAGGCCTGCCTGCCAGGCCCCATGTGAAACAGCCAAGGATGAGGTGTCTGGGCCCCTTACACCCGAGCGCCCTGTGGTTAGAGCATTCACACGGGGCATGGGAAAGCCCAGTGCAAGTTCCCACTCTGGATGCGGTGCAGGGGCTTGAACTCAGGGCTCCCCACTCCGCGCACGGAGCTGTCGAGTCCCATGAAACAGCTCCAGCCGGACAGCTTGAGACTGAACTCCCTGAGCCTGGCGGTTCTGGTACTCCCTGGGGAGACAGGGGAGCTGCTCCCAGCCAGGCTGAGTGGGGATTTGAACTTGGGTCTCCCATATCCTGGGTAAGTACTGTAACCCGGGGCTGGGGAGGGGGGAACACTGCTGCCTCCTTAGTTTGGCCAGGAAAAATGCTGACCTGGTTCAGGCGCCAGACTCCAGGAGAGGGCTCCCAGCTGCCTGACGCCTTCTGAGGGACAGAGTCTTCCCTGTTTCCTGCGGGCTCTCTGAGGCCAAAGCACTGGGACAAACAGTCTCGTCTCAGTCTGAGTAGAATCTGCTCCCGACTTCATGTGGCAACCGAGGCTCAGGAGTCATGAATCCTGGTGTCCGTGAGCTGCAGGGCCGGGTCGTCTCCGTGACTCTCAGCCCACGGAAGCTGCCCCGTGACAAGGCTGGAGCAAGGGCTGGGCTCCTGTCACTGTGGTGTAAGGGGCAGGGAAAGACACCTGGGTAATACCCCCATAGCTGGGAGCCCCTGATGCACTGCTGCCAGAGTGGTCTCCCCCTAACTATAGATCCCTCGGCCTGATCTCGATCCCACGCAAAACAATGGATTGGCTGATCCGGGACTTGGTCCACAGAGAATTAAAGGAGGGTAATATAATTCATGTCACTCAGCGCAGGTTTATGGAAACTAGATCGCGTCACACTAATTGGATATCTTCTCCTGCTGAGATTACAACTTCGGTTGATAAAGGGGGTAGTGTTGACGTAATATACTTAGACTTCTGTAAGGCATTTGACATGGCACTGCATGGCATGGTGAGTGTTACATTCGAATGTAAAATGAACATGGCACACACGAAACGCATTAAAAGCCGGCTGACTGTTAGGCTGAAAAATGTAACTGTAAGTGGGGAATTGTCACTGAGCGGGTGTGTTTCTAGTGGCGTTCCGCAGGGCTTGGTTCTTGGCCCTGGGCTATTTGACAGTTTTATTAATGACCTGGAGGAGAACATAAAGTCATCATTGATCGTTTGCAGATGACACAACGGGGGGAATGGTCAGTAGTGAAGAAGTCACTGATACAGGGAGATCCGGATTGGTTGGTAGCATTATCCATGGAGAGACCAAGTATTTAGGCCATACCTACAGGAGCGGTGGGGGGTGGGGAGGAACACTCTATCTTGAAGCAGAGACACCGAAAACCATGTGGGGGTCGTGGTGGATCATCTGCTGAACAGGAGCTCCCGGTGTAACACTGTGGCCAAAAGGGCTGATGTGCCCTTGGATGCATGAAGAGGGGAACCTTGATTCGGAATTGAGAGGTGGTTTTACCCCTGTACCTGGCAGTGATGCAGCCGCTGTGGGAATCCTGTGTCCACTTCCGTCGCCCGCAATTCCAGCAGGATGTTGATACACAGGAAAGGGTTCAAAGAACAGCCACAAGAATGACTGAAGGGTTGGAAAACAAGCTCTGGGCTGGGGCTGTAAACACCTCCTGGCTGACTTTGTTTTAGGAGCTGGGCTGCTAGATCCTGTCCTGTCCAGGACATACAGACGCGCTATTGTTGAGTATCTCATGAGGTCCCTTCCGCCAAAGCAGACAAATCAGCTCTCAGCATCAAAGGCAGCTCTGTCTTGGCCAGGAGAGCAGGCGGGATAGGATGCAGAGAGGCCCTAGGTGAGCGACACACTGCTTGGAAGTCTGCCATCTCACACTAGGGTGTGTGTGTGAACCAGCGCCCTTCCTCTGAGCCCTGCCACTTGTGCTGTTAATAGCAGGTGGCCAGTGCCTGCTTCCCCAGCGGGCCCCTTGAGCTGCCTCTGTAGGGGAAGTTATGCTGTACATAGAGGGGCTGTGAGAAGGAAACTTTCCCTGCTGCTCTGACCTCTCTCCTAGGATCCCTGCACATGGGCCACATGCAAAGCAAGGGGGGCCTCTGACTGCTAGATACCGAAGGTTAGTACCGGGGCTGTAGTGGTATGAGAACACTCCAGGCCAGGGGGCCGATGTGGCTGGACCACGTCATGCCAGTGGCCTCTCCACTACTGAGAGACCAAGAAAGCGCACATCTCTAGCACACACTGGTGACATGGTTTAACTAGCCAGTTCCGTCTGCTACGTTTCCCATTGTTCTTTGGATCTGTGTCCCTTAGCTAAAGTACAAGCTGGAGAATTGATATAAATCCGTGCAGCTTATTAGCTTTAAAAGCTATGATGGCTAATAAGAAATGAGAGAAAGCAGAATACAGACGGTTGGATGATAATGTTCACGCTGTCAAACTGGAGCTCCACATGAGTGGTTACAATTAGCAAGAGATGAGAAATCAGTTAAATGTATTTAAGGTCTGATCACAGCCTTGTTACAAAGGTAACATTTGTCCTCGTTCTGTATTAGCCTGGGGCAAGTGATTGTGGCACCAGCATGGAATTATGGATTGAATTGAAATACAGCTCTTTAAATTGCTTCCCATCAAGATTATATCCCAGTGGAATTATGGAACTGCTCCAGTCAGTTCCACCGACCAATTCTACAGCAGGATTTAGAATTTCAGACCAGTACACGCACAAGACTGTGATACGTTAAACCCAAACTGTAATATGCACCGAATAATTTTGAAGCTGTTCTAATTTCTCTGGAATTTCAGCAGCGCAGCAGGTTCTTGTGCCACTTTATCCAAAGGTTCAAATAGTGGTCAAATCATATTTTTTTTTAATTGATTTTTGTCATTTTTCTTGTTTGTTTCTTTATAAAAAGATGAATTACTCACAGAAATGGTGGGGAAATCTTTAGATTACAAGCCAATTCAAAGTGTCTTCCTCTTTTTGTCTAATTATCTTGAAATCTGTGTAATTTCTAGGTTGACCTCTTTGAAATGCTCAGGATTTGACCAAGTAACTTTTGCTGTAAGGAAGCCCAATTTTCTCTTACATCGTTATTAGGCATAGTTAGAGTAATGAGTTTCTCTTGTCCTAGCATTCTCAACTGAGTTAATGAATCAGCATGACTTGTAAATAGCTAAGACTAAACTTGCTAGTGAAATACAAGTGCACAGACACTTGAGTCATTCAGGGGTTTTTCTGAAGGTACATACTTTCGGAGAAGTATTTAGCCTGACATGACCAACTCATCACGGGGATAAAAGTTGTTCTGCTACTTATCAGTTGAAACTGGCAGGAAGGTGGGTTCTCCAGCTGAGCTCCACTGTCGCAATGACTAGTTCACGAGACAGATAAGCGTTCAGTCCAGTGAGTCACTCAAGGTGTTAGCATAGCCGGATTCTTATTCTTTTTCTAGATTGTGCAGCCGTCTTCCCAGATAGGACTTTAAAAGACAGGGGTTAAAGAGACTTGTGGCGTTGCAACACCTAACCCCTTGGCGTCCTGCTGCCTGGTGGCATTCCCAGCCCTGATTTAAGTTTCCCTACAGTGCATGGGAGAGTTCGGTATTTAGGACAGGGTTCTCAGAAGCCAGCACGCTGAATGGGGAGTGCCTAAACTAACCACTAGGAAATGCTGCGGAGAGGGGCAGGGCTTAGCATCCAGATTCGTAAAGGGACTTAGGCCCCTAACTCTGATTGATCCTGGCCTCTTGGCGCCTGATTGTCAGGCCAGAGGTAGCTGCCAGTTTTGTATTAGGATCTCAGCCTGGCAGTCCCTCCTTTGCTTGATTTTGAGCAAGGATGTGAATGCAGGTCTCCCAGGTGAGGGCCCCACTGCCAGGCTATTGGCTGTTCTGGGACGGGTCTCTCTCCAGCTCACCTGCTTCAGCTGTTCCACACCAATATTCTTTGGGCCGGATAAAGTGTGAGATTGAGTCCATAGCCCCGTGGTTTGCGCATTTGCCTGGGATGTAGGAGAGTGAGGTTCAAGTCCCTGCTCCACATCAGGGCGAATAGGGATTGAAACAGGCCTCTGACATCCCAGAGAATTGCCCAATCACTGGGTTACTGGCTGTCCTGGGAGCGCACACACATGCGAGCCTGAAGAACACCCAGCGTGCCTGCCTCTGCCTGTTTTGTGCAGGGCCTGATCCTGTGGCTTGGCCTGAGAATGAACGCCTGGCGGATCAGGTCCTGCTGTGGAGACAGGTGGGGAACAGCTCAGCTGAGAAGCCAGTGGGTGCTTCTGCATGAGCGAGGGATCTGAGCAGCTTGTTAGCTGTGGGGTGGCATTGGGATTTAGGCATCTTTGCTCATGCCTGTTAGCAGAAACTGCAGTGCCTGTGGGTGAGGCAGTAGCACAGTGGGGGTTTGAGAATGCCAGTGGCATCTAAATGTGGGAGTGAGCCCCTAATGGGGACGTTAGTATCTTTGTAAATCTAGCCCAGAGTTAAGGAGGTGCCCATTAGTGACAAGCGGCTAGTTGTTGCCCAGCAGGGGGCACACTTGCTGGCCCGGCAATGACAGCCCCGTTAACAGTCTCTCTTCTCCAGATGTTTCAACGTCAGGGAGTGACGGATTGAACAAAACGTTGTTTTGATTCATGCTTCTGGGGAAAGTTTGAAATGTCCAACCAGAATATGGGTTGTGTCCTCTCTCCTCGTTCTCCTTTATGGCTTCTGGCAACTTTGTCACTGGATAATTCCCGTTTCTTTGTGTGAAATATCTTGTTCCACATCAGTTTGTGTAGTACGTGTTGGGCCATACTCTGAATACCCGCTGGCTCGGCTCCAGTTAGTAACCTGCCTCCGCAAGTTACCTTCCGTGGGCCCCTCTGCGGTGAGGTTCTTTGGCCAACTCTTCATGACTCCAGCCTACTTCCGCAAGTTACCTTCCGTGAGCCCCTCTGTGGTGAGGTTCTTTGGCCAACTCTTCATGACTCCAACCTACTTCCTCAAGTTACCTTCCGTGAGCCCCTCTGCGGTGAGGTTCTTTGGCCAACTCTTCATGACTCCAACCTACTTCTGCAAGTTACCTTCCGTGGGCCCCTCTGTGGTGAGGTCCTTTGGCCAACTCTTCATGACTCCAACCTACTTCCTCAAGTTACCTTCCGTGGGCCCCTCTGTGGTGAGGTCCTTTGGCCAGCTCTGTTCAAATCCAAGCGCTTTCCATCAGCACTCTGCTGCCTACAGAAACGTCCATTTTGAAGTCAGAACAGTCTTTTTGGGAAGTCTCCTCACATTCCTGGATGGCTCTGTCCTGCAGCAATGTAAAGTCATTTGATTCGTTTGCTTGGTAATCAACAACAGGAGAGATCAATTCATGAAATAACACAAAACAACTGTACCAGTCCTTGATTATTCCCTGAACCTTGGTGGTAAGGTTCGGAGGAGCATCGTAGACAAAGGCTCTCTGTACAGCTGATCAGGACATGTGGCCCGTCACCATTTTGGTTGGTGCACTGTTGGCGTCAGCATGCTGCTGGTCTGCAGCCACTCCTTTAATGCAAAGCAAACACCTTGTTAGCTGTAGCTTCGTTAAACATTAGTTCTCTTTCTTGTAGGTGGCCGGCCTGTGCACCAGAGTCTGCGCACGCCCTTTCTTCAGGGCACCGTTTATGGGATGCACTGACAGGTCACCTCCCCATAAAGCATCTCTGCACAGATCCAACAACTACCTTTACCTGGGCCCAGAAGCTTCCTTGCTGGACCCTCCCTGCTCCTGGGCATTCTTCTCCTGTCCTTGTAGGCCATCTGCTGGGGTGAGGGAGCCCCCGAAGCCACCCTTCTTCCTATAGCTCCCCTTCTCGGTCTAAGCCCTTCAGCTTATATAAGAGCCAGGGCAAGATCCACACGGCACCTAATATTTGGTGTCCTGCCGCCTAGCGGAATTCACAGCCAGGAGTTAGGTACCAGGCCCATGTCCACAAAGGGATGGAGGAGTTGCAATACTCAGCATTTCAGCACCTAGAAGATCACAGGAACAAAACGCTGTGATCCACTGTCCAGGTTGGGCGTCTCGGCTCCCTGTACAGCGCACGGGGAGTGAGAGGCCCCTCCGAATGCCATTCACAAAAGCCAGCACGGGGCGGGGAGCTGCCAGTGTTGGCCAATGGGAGATGGTGATGAGATGGATGTTTCCTAAGCCTCACCCCTCCTGCGGAGTTAGGCACCTAAATCCAGATCGCAGGCAGGCGTCTATCTCTGCTTGTGATCCACAGCCGGGAACCCCTCGGCTTGGGCCAGACAGCTTAGGGTCTAAGGGCACGTCTATCCCGCAGTAAAAATCCCGCGGCACTGAGTCGCCGAGCCCAGGCCAGCTGACTTGGGGTCACAAGGGTCGGGCTGCAGGGCTAAAGCTTGTAGTGTAGGTGTTCAGGCTCCGAAACTCTCCCCCTCGCAGGGTTTCAGAACCTGGTCTCCAGCCCGAACCCAAACGTCTGCACTGCTATTTTATAGCCCCGCAGCACTAGCCGTGCGAGCCCATCAGCTGGCCCGGGCCGGCCGCGGCTGTGTGCGGGGCTTTCATTGCAGTGTAGATACGCTCTCGGCCATGTCTTGTAAGAATTAGTTAGGCCCTGCCCTGCTCCACAGGAAGGAGCTGGAGGAGGCGCTGCCCGTCTTATAACATTTAGCCAGTGGTTACAGTGCTCACCTGCGACCTGGGAGACCCAGGTTCAAGTTCCTGCTTTGCCTGAGAGGAAGAAAGGATTTGAGCAGGGGTCTCCCATCTCCCAGAAGAGGGCTCTAACCATGGGGCTGTGGGATACCCTGCTGGTGAAGCTGCTTCTGTTTGGATAAATCATTGAAACATCTGTGGAGCAGGGGGACTGGGCCTGGGCCGAGGCCTCCCATCTCCCGGGTAGGCTGCATAACCACCAGGCTACGGGCTCGGTCTCTCACTGGCCCTATGGCTGTTTAAGTATTTCTCCAAAGTGGAACCACTTCAACAGAAGAGATTGAGGGACCCCCTGGCCCCATCATAACAGCGCATAGGTCAGAGATTAGAGCACTCTTTGGATGGGGGAGACCCTTGTTCAAATCCTGTCTCCCTCTAGCACGGGAGGGAGGGGGGAGTATTGTACCTGGGTCTCCCACATCCCAGGCAAGGGCTCGCCCCACTGGGCTAAAAGTGATAAGGTGGCATCAGTAACCCCTCCTCCTCCGGCCAGAGTCTGCGTGGGACCTGAGTGGGTCGCAGCCCCTGAGCATGCCTGCAGGACGAGCTCCCTGCATGCCAGGGGTGGAGGAGTGCTTTGTGGATTGCACATGGGCAGGGGAAAGGCATCCAGACAGGGCACGTCCCGTGCCAGAGGCAGAAAGGTGGCGCTTAGGGAACCAGACCCCACGGGGTAGGCAGCAGCCAGGCAGGAGCATGGTGGATCACAGTGGAGTCTAAGTTTGGGATTTAGGCATTTGAGGATCTGGGTCTGGGGCGTTCAGCTCCTCAAGGGGTTAGGCAGCTGCTTAGGGAGGGTTTTGAGGATGTGAAAATTGGGTTTAGGCACTCAGGGGCGGTTGGGCACCTAGGCGCTGTTATACCCTTTGCTGGCGTATCAGATCCACAGCTCGACCTGCTGCCGCTCTGTCACACTCTGTAAAGCACTTACAATAGAAGGGGAGGTAAAAGAGGAAGTTGCTTCACAACCTTACAAGTGTGTGTGTCAGCCCAAGAAACTAGCTGTTACTCAACCTACATCTCTCGGTGTGACAGAAACAGCGCCTGCCCTTTGACAGGTGTAAAGGCTCAGGTCTGAGTTATGCCAAGGATTCTGGTGTGTGTGGCTAGCATCGTTACAGCATCATTGTTAGTAACAAGCTCCATAACTTTTGTCTCATCCCCTATGCCCCAAAATCATAACTCCGTTTATAAAGTACTGTGTAGATGGCAGCTGACTCCAGTGAAGATCCAGCATATTTTTGCCACTGGGGAGGTTGCTGAATTGCTGACTCAATGCTGCAGTAACGGAGCTCCGTTTGGAACAGAACAACAACTCAATTTCTTCTCTGTTGTTAGCAGCGAGACTTAGTATTGCACGTTATTGGAAAAATGTGACTTCTCCTCCTGTGGCATTGGGGTAAAGGAACAGATGACAGTCCTTAAAAGCTTTCACACCGAGTACGTAGACAAGAGAAGCACCGAAAAGAAGATCGGTCTTTAGAAATTGGCACACCCTTGTTAGTGTACTCGGAGGAAGAAGGCTCTGTAGCCAGCACGTCAGAATCCTGAGCGAGGTTCTTTAAATATTAACCTGCTCCCGAATAAGGAAGAACTAATGGACGATGGAGCCTGGAAACGTTTTATTGTAATTCTGCCTTTTTAAAAGGTTAAAAGAAAATCACGACCCAGGCCCCCCAAAATCATGAGGTTTTTTTTAAAAACTGTGTTTCTGGTCTGTCTTCTGATCTTTGCACTGCCCTGCATTGGCCACGTGTAGAGTGTTGGCAGCTCTCCCGCATGTACAGGGAGGAAGATGCTTTTGGTCCCTGCTGCGTGAGCTCGCACGAGGGGACCCAGCAGGGATCAGGGCCCCATTGTGGTAGGCACTGCAGAAACACACACAGCCTGTCCCTGCCCCAAAGAGCTAATGCTCAGCGCCGATTCGACGCCCTGGGAAAGAGGTGCCTGTTTCCCCCACAGTTGCCCTTGAGACTCCCGCCCTGGCATACAATAGCGAGTTTGCCAGTGTAATAGGAGCTGGAACTAGGGCTCACCAAACTGCTCTCGTGTAGAGTGCATCCAATACATGGGAACAAGATTTACATCTGCTGCTCGGGGCAGGCTTCAGCTGAGCGCGGGACAGGCTCTGTAGCTCATCACTAGCAAAGCCCTGAGGCCTTCCGTCCCCCAGAAGCACTAATGTTACATCTTCATGAATGAGCCTGTTGTCAGGAAAGGTAAGTGCTGACCACGGGCCCAGCCTCCCCTTTCCAGACAGACAGGCAGAGTCTCGCACACACGGCTGTCTTTATCAAACGCACTCGACGGTAAAGTGCCCCTGTTCTTAACGGACAGCTCCCCTCGCCCAGTACAAATGCTAACGGTGCAACAGCAGAACAAGTATCAAATTCACTTCTAAGTGCAGTGTTTTACACTCATCCAACCATTTCTCCAGGTTTCTTTGTGCAGTTTTCTGACTGCGATACGGGACATCCACAGGGTTTGAACCTAAGACTTTCACTCCCGACCCTGAGCCTCTTCCGTTCAGTTACAGCAGCGAGTGAGGGAAGAAAAAAGCGTGTTATCATCACGTATGTGAGAGCCAGCTCACGCAGGGAAACAGCGCTCGCTTTGTCAGTGGGGTACACAAGTGTGTGCGAGATGTTATTGGAATAAGGCTTCCTGCTCTTGGCTCTGGGTGCCACTGTGGTCTCCTGGCTACGGAGAGTAGCCGCCTGCTTGGAGCTCGTCTGGGGGCTCGTGGCTAGAACGCTAGCTGCAGCAGCTCTGTAACACAGCACTAGGCTGGTTTGACGCGCACGGCCTTCTCTCGTGTTATTTTGCCAAGCAGGCAGCACACAGCACAGTCCACCGTAGCGCTGCCTGTGTCTGGTCAGCCCCTAGCTGTCTGCTTGAGCTGAAGAACCAGCTCTCCTACCGGGGAAGCGGCTGGATCCCTGCACTTCTTTGCGTTGTCTAGTCACGAGAGGCGGACGCAGAGCCACGTGGTGTGAAGGTGGGTTACGGGAACTCCTGCGCTGACACTCACCTTCTGAGTGGCAACACGAGCGTGACTTGGTCTGTTGTGTCAGAAGCCCGGCTCCCGTTGCGCGCTGTGCCGGAGGTGTCCCTCTCTCCGGTACCTTGCCTTCCCAAGACGGCAGTGCGGTGCGTGCTATGGGCGTGAGGCGTCCAGCGATCGGGAGTGAGGGCGCGGCTGCTAGAACGCGGGGTCGCTGGCCTTGTGCTGTAGGGACGGTTCCGCTAGGCTACCAAAGGGGCCTGGTCCCTTGCTCTGCTTACAAGAGATCCCTGTGATAGATCCCCTGCCCCGCACAGCGGAGTCCCTGGGTGCATGTCAGTCGGGTGCACACCAGCAGTGAGGTGAGGGGCGTCGGGAGGACTGCGGCTGTGTGGGATCGGGGTGGAGGCGATGTAGCGGTTGGGCTCCTCTTTGGCTGTCTGGACCGGTCTCCAGGATGGCACACTGCCTTCGCCGTGGCCTCGTGGGGGAAGCTGGCATGCGCAGTCTGTTCCTTGGGCTCTCGTCTCCCCGCCGGCGTCCTCGCAAGGTTTCTCTGCCGTGGTTCCTGCTGCACCTGTGGTCCCCATCGCTCGCCAGGCTGACTTCAGGAAGCCTGGGGCATGGTACCAAGCTCCCCTCTTGTCCGTCCCTTCCCAGCCAGCCTGACGGCGAGCTGCGGCCGGGGCAGGCTCTGATTTCTGGATCAGATTCTTGTCACAAGTGGCCGTGGGTCGTGTGGCCAGGCTGGTGTCACACTGCTCCCAGCCCTGCTCGTTTTCTCTCCAGACCTGGGCAGCGGTGGTACCTGCCTAGGGAGCACAGTGACAGGTGTGACAGAAAGGCCTGGGCAGACGGAGGGGTTTGGGCAGCCTGGGCAGACGGAGGGGTGGATAGCGAGATTGAAGGGAGAGAGATCCCCTTTTTCCTGTGTCTTCTGTCCCCGCAAGTCCTCTGTGCCCTCTCCAGTGCCAGCCGGTGGCTCTGCCGGGCTGTGAAGCTGGGGCCCAGCCGTCTCTGATGCAGGGCAGCGTCAGATCCTACTTGCATCCCAGCACACGCAAAGGCTGTGAGTCTGCAGTAACTAGCACGGCTCCCAGTGAGCGCCCACCGTGACGTGGGCCCTGGGCTGTGGGGTGGAGGACAGGTCTGCCCTGGGCTCTCCAACGCCCCTCCTGGGACAGGCCCATGGTTGAGTCCAACACCAGGGTTCCCAGACTGGTGTACCGGTCCCACTGCCAGTGTCAGCTGTGCGCAGAGCTCAGGGGGTGCTACAGCCCAGTTATCAGCCCCAGCTGCCCCCCCTGTCCAGCCGTTCCTCCCCCAGCCCCTCCCTGGGCAGGAGCGGCCGGTGGCTGTGGGCTGAGTCAGCATTCAGGATGGCTCAGCAGGCCAGGGCGGCTGGTGGCTGCCTGCGGCTGCGGGACACTCCTGTGCTGGGGAGGAGGGTGAGGAAGGGCTGGTGTGTGATGACAGCCCACAGAAGCTTTTGTGTGGCCTGCTCGTTCCCAGGGATCTGCCCCAGCCCCGAGCGCAGCCGTCTCTCCTTCCTCTATGGCAAGCCTGCAGCAGCCAGCAGCTCAGACCGGTTTGGGGCTCTCGGTGATGGGTGGGGCCAGGCACGCTGGGGACACCACATCCCTGAGGCCTGATTCACACCCGGATGCTGTCAACAAGCAGCCTCGGTACAAACAAGGGCAGCTTGTGATGGGCCAGCCTTGGGCTGGGGTCGGGCGGGGCAGCGGGGCACGCTGGGCTGTGCTGAACGGGGGCTGCCCAGCGGGGAGGGGCCCAGAAGGTACCTAGTGACACCTGCCGAGCGTCCAACCCTGTAACAGCAGTGAGCCCCGGGAGCGCTGTTCTACAGCGGGGAAACTGAGGCACAGAAGGGTCACGTGACTTGGCCAAAGTTACTCAGTGGGCCTGTGGCAGAGCTGGGAACAGAGCCCAGACTCCTGCTCCAGCCCTTAGACCCGCTCTACAAGCGTCCTCCCCTCTGCTCGCCCCTCCCACTCCCTGCGGGGCTCTGTCCAGATGGGACTTTAGCAAAGCTGGGGGAAAAACCGGATTTAGGACAAATGGTGGGAGTTGTGAGGCAGGCCCTGGGAGCAGCCTCCATGGCAGGCAGCGAGAGTTTGGTCCCTGCTCCTGGAGCAGCAGGAATGCTGCCCGGTGAGTGGAGGGAAGTACCACTGCCTGGTGAGAATGCAGAGCCCAGGAATCCTGGGGAACTGGTTTTACCCATTCTGTCTGTGCGAACTGGATGGAGCAAGGGGGATGAAACTCCACCCACTGCAAAGGCGTATAACTTCTCCAAATGGTCCAACAGCTCAGTCTTGCACCTCAGCTTCCAGGGGCACACACGAGTCGGCTCCACTTGGGCGTGGGAGAGGCAGAGAGCAGGAGCGATGGCATCCATGGGGCTGCAGGTGCTGGGCATTGCCCTCTCTGTCATTGGCTGGCTGGGCACCATCCTCTGCTGTGCACTGCCCATGTGGAGGGTGACGGCCTTCATCGGGAACAACATCGTGGTGGCCCAGATCATCTGGGAGGGGCTGTGGATGAGCTGCGTGGTGCAGAGCACGGGCCAGATGCAATGCAAGGTCTACGACTCCATGCTGGCGCTGCCCCAGGACCTGCAGGCCGCTCGCGCCCTGGTGGTCATTGCCATCGTGCTGGCCGTGCTGGGCCTGTTCCTGGCCGTCATCGGAGGGAAATGCACCAACTGCGTGGAGGACGCTTCGGCCAAAGCCAAGGTGATGATCGTCTCTGGATCCATCTTCGTCATCGCGGGCATCATGATCCTCATCCCGGTCTCCTGGTCGGCCAACAACATCATCCGGGATTTCTACAACCCCCTGGTCACCGAAGCGCAGAAGCGAGAGCTGGGCGCCTCCCTCTACATCGGCTGGGCCGCGTCCGCGCTGCTGCTCATCGGAGGCGCCCTGCTCTGCTGCAGCTGCCCTCCCCGGAACGAGAAGCACTACTCTGCCAAGTACTCGGCCGCTCGCTCCGTGCCGGCCAGCAACTACGTCTAGGAACTGCCCATCTGGGCCTCCCCCACCCTCTGCGACCACCCCCTCCCGCCCCAGCACGACAATCAAGAAGCCTCCATCCTGTCCAGATCCAGCCCTCTGCTCTGCTGATACTTTGTGCCTCTGCCGGAGCCCAGCTCCCCTCGGCATCGCTGGACCTGACGGCTGGACACGGACAGCCCCTGGCAAGGAGGTTCCCTACAGAGAAGCCTGTGGCCTTTCCGTGGGCACTGGGCAGGGGCCTTGCTGGGATTGCTGCTCTGCCAGGCCTCCAGCGCAGGGCTGGCTGCTCAGACACGCCCCCAGTGCATCCCTTGCTGGCAGGGGCAGCTGGCGAGCGCTGGGCGGCGCAGCCCCGGTGTCAGGAATCTGCCACTGCAGCTTGTTTGTGGCAGACCCAGAGAGCTGCCGGAGCGAGCTGTTCCCAAGGTCACCTGCGGGAAGCCAGCCAGTGCTTGCCACGCCTGGCCGGCAGGGCCCTGCTGGGCATGCCCACAAAGTGCTGCTAGCCATGGCGTGGGGTGGGCAGCCGGCCCCACCTTTGCCCACCCGAGGAGAGGGGGGAGTGAGGGGAGGGGGCACTGTGTGTGTGTGTGTGTTACGGGGGGACGGGCTAGTGACAGAGTTTGCAGGGGCTTCTCTGTTTCTCTTGAGATTTCAGCTGGTTCTTTAATCCGAGTTAAGACAGAGAATAGATAGAAACAGTCCCCGTCTCCTCTGGCTGCGCCAGGCTTCAGGGGGGCAGAGAGATGAAGCTGGAGCAGGGCAGGTTCTCCTCGGAAGCAGAAAGCCCGGCCTCAGCAGGGCAAGGGGAAGCTGCAGCGGGGCTCAGGGGCTGCCACTCCTCTCCGGGGCCTCGGGGCTCCTTCCAGAGCCAGAGCTTGGGTCCCCAGCAGGTGCTGGCGTTTCTGCAGGGCCCTCGCACAGGGGTGAAAGACAGAGCTTTCAGTCCTGTGCCCCTGAGACCTCCTTGCTAGAGTGAAACTGCGACAGGACAGGGCCCCCTGTGTGTCCGCGCGTTTGTCACTGTCTCGGTCTGGGTGTGCGTCACGGTGTCTCTGGGGCTGAGTTTCTGTCTGTGTCTCTGTCTCTGGGCGTGTCTCTGACACAGCATCTCTGAGTTTCTGTGTGTGTCTGTCACAGGGTTTCTGCCTTTCAGTACGTGTCTGTCTCACTCTAGGCGTCTGTCCTGGTGGCTGTGGCCAGGTCTACACTAGAAACGTCTGCTGGGAGAGCAGGGTCACGTGGGGAGGGGATTTATTTTGTATGCCGTTTTTGAACTGCAGTTCTACCAGCGAGAAAGTTCTTTGCTGGTGTAGCTTATTTCTCGCAGGGAGCCGGGATAAGCTACAGCGGCAGAGGCACTCTTGCTGGCATAAGCTGCATCTCTCCAGGAGGTTTGGCGAGACAGCTATCCTGGCCAGCCCCGCTAGTGGACACAAGCCTCTGTCATGCTCCTAGCATCTAGCAGAGGACAGTGTTTGGTTCAGACAGGCCCTTCCAGGCTCCTGCGGGGCTGCGCAGCTCTGCTGGGAACTCCCAGGATGTTTGTGTTTCCTGCCAGCCCACCCCTGCCTGTGTTTCTCTTTCCACCCGTTCTCAGGCCTGTATTTGTTTTGCTGCAGCTGCGAGTTCTTTGTCAGCATGGCACCGGCGGGGAGGGGCGGCTGCAGTGCTGGGGACTGGGTGACAGTCGCCCAGCTGGGGAAACCGGTTTGGGTGGTGGGAGGTGAGCCAGGCAGGTGGAGCAAGAGCAGAAAGGCCGGGTGCTGCCTCTGGTGGCGCCCAAGTCCCGCTCTGGCTGAGTCGGGAGCAGAGGAGCTGCACCCTGACCACTGCAAACAGGAACAGCCTGAGCTGCCTACAGCTCCCATGTGCTGCCATTGCAGCCGGGAGCCACCCCAGGCCCTGGGCACATCCTGCTGCCATCTCCCAGCTCTAGAGACCAGCCTGAGCCGCCCCAGGAGCGGAGCAGTTCTGGGGCCGGGCAAACAGGGACTCTGGGGTGCCAGGAGAGTGCCGGGAACGGGACTGTGCCCCAGCATGGCAGGGGAGCCCCCTTCCTTCCTCACCACCCGGACCTGGGCGGCTTTTCCGTCGTCTTCCTGCCCATTTGTAATGTCAATAAACTCCAGTGTGATTTTCTACTTTACTCTGCAGCCCTGCCGTGCTGTGTCTCGTCTGACCCCTTCCAGCGCGGGCGGGGCTGGGACCGGGACCAGCCGGCTAAGGGCACTGCAGGCGGCTGGGGGGGGAGAGGTTGGGGCAGTGGGGGGATGCAGGGTACACACACTTGTCTTGAGCTACCCAACCCCCGGCCCGTGCTCCCCACACATCCCACCTCCCGGCCTGTGCTCTGCACTCACCCCACCTCCTCCCCTCCACACCCCACTGCTTCCCGGCCTGCGCTCACCCCACATTCCCCCTCCAGAGCCGCTCCAGCCCCCCGCCTCTGCTCTGCGCTCACCCCATGTCCCCGCCCCCAGCCTGCTCTCAGCATACCTCCCATATCTCCCCTCCAGAACCCCCCCGGCCAGCTTTCCTCATACACTGCACCTCCCCCACAGAGCCCCCTCATCCCATGTCCCCCCCCCCACACCATCTCCCTCCACCAAAACCCCTCCCTCCCTGACCCCGGTCTGCGTTCCCCACACCCGCTCCTGGCCCCCGCCGGAACCCTCCCTGGCCTGCGCTCCCCACACATCCTGCCCCCCCCAGTGGCGGGGCCCGACCTTCCTCGATTGGAAGGGTTTAGCAGGGCTCAGGTGGATTCTCCACCACTGGCGGTTTTGACCCGAGAACGGGATGTTTTCCTCAAAGCTCTGCTCTGGGGCTGTCTGGGGGCCCGGGCATGTCTCCAGCCTGTGACCGGAGCTCAGCCTGCACGATCCCTCGCGGCAGCCTGGGGCGCTGAGGCAGTAGGAGCTGGTGGGGAATGGAAGAATCAGCCCCGTGGCAGGCTGCTCCGGGGACACGCTGCTGGCTGGGGGGTCCAGCGAGGCGGTGCTGCCCACGTAGCGCACTCAGGGCTCACTGGCCCCTGGAACATGATGGTTTCCTGGTCCCAGTCACCTGGCAGGGGTCAAGGCGACAGAGCTTATATCCCGGTCACCTGCTTATCAGTTATACCTCAGATAATACGGCCACTAATTAGTCCACCTTTTAATTGTTTCATTTCCCATGATGTAGCTTTATTACAGAGGTCTGCAGATTTGCCAGCCCCCCCGAGCTCCAGAATAACAAAGCCAGGCCCCCAAATCATGGGATTTTTAAAACCGCTATATCCTCTGTACCTGCTGGACTTGGAGGTCCAGTTTCCCAGCTTTGCTCTGCTACCAGCAGGGCCAGATAATCGCTGAGAATCTCCCATAATACCAGGACTCCAGGATGTGGTGCTGAAATAGCAGCACCGACCGTCACAAGCCTCGCCATGAAATCACAAGAGACGGCGACGCTCCTGCCTCTGTAACGTGTTCCTGGGGCTCGCTGGCAGCCCGTCTCTAGTGAAGAGACGGCGCCTTTCCAGACTGGCGTCCTGGCCTGGATCACGGTACGCTTGACACTGCCGAATGACTTGTCTAGTGGTTTGCTGGCCCCTCACGTTCCCACCGGGACATACTGTAGATCTCCAGCGCTTATGCACCTGCTGCAGGAAGCAGGGAGAAGGGTTTCACCCTCTCTGGTTTGTCTGTAATCCCACTTGCTGCAGCTGTCTCCTCCACTTCTTTCCCAAGTTCCCTTCCAGCCCGAGCGAGGCAAGTTCATAGATGAATATATTTCAAAGGGACCACTCTGATCCTCCAGCCAGGCCCCCTGTGTAACAGGCCAGAGAACTTCCCAGAAATAATTCCCAGGTGAGATCCTTGAGGAAAAACATCCAGTCTTGATTTTAAAAGTGTCAGAGATGGAGAATCCGCCACAACCCTTGGTTACTTTTACAATTACATTACAATTACTCTCACTGTTCCTAGATGTATACATTGACATTTAGCCATATTAAAATGCATATTGTTTGCTTGTGCCCAGCTTACTAAATGATCCAGATCGCTCTGACACAGTGACCTGTCCTCTTTATTATTTACCACACCATCACTGTGTCATCGGCAGACTTTATCCATGATGATTTTGTTTTCTTCAAGGTCATTAATAAAAATGTTACGTAGCCTAGGGCCAAGAAAGATCCCTGCAGGACCTCACTAGAAACACACCCGTTCGATGATGATTCCCCTTTTACAATTACAGTTTTGTATCTTTCTAGTTTTTTAACTTACTGAAATCCAAGTATATTCTATTAACATTATTGCCGTCATCAACTAAACTTGTAATCTCATAAAAAAGGCTATCTAGTTAGGGTGCAGGATCTATTTTCCATAAACGCATGTTGATTGGCATTAATTATATTACCTGCTTTTAATTCTTCATTAATAAAGTCCTATATCAGCTGCTCCATTATCTTACCTGTGATCAATGTAAGCCTAACAGGTCTATAACTACACAGGTCATCCTGTTTACCCTTTTTAAACATTAGTAAAACGTTAGCTTTCTTTCAGTCTTCTGGAATTTAACCAGTGTTCCAAGACTTATTGAAAAGCAACATTAATGGTCCAGTGAGCTCCTCAGCCAGCTCTTTTAAAACTCTTGGATGCAAAGTTATCTGGACCTGTTGATTTTAAAATGTCCAACTTTCGTGGCTTCTGTTTAAAATCCTCCTGACATACTAGTGGAATTGAAAGAGTGATATCATGTGATATGACTACATCATCAGTTTCTTCCCAAATACAGAACAGAAATATGTATTGAACATATCTGCCTTTTCCACATAATTATTGATAATTCTACCATTTCCATCTAGGAATTGACCAGTCCCATTGTCAGGAGGGTTTTTTTTGTTCCTAATATCCTTACAAAACTCCTTCCTTTGTTCTAAACACTAGCATCAGTTGTTCCATCCTGACCCGAAGTGATGAGGGCATGACACACTCACACTAGCTCTGGGAAGAGATGGCCCCAGCCATCTGTCATGGGTCAGGATGATGAAGAGCTGATACTTGTCACATGTCAGTCTCCAGTGACTCTATAGGCTCCTGATACAAAGGAGGGGTTCTGATGTGTTCCCCTGATCAGCAGGACCTTTGGAAGGTCAGGAGGATGGGACGTAGGGAAGAGGAAGAAGGCAGAGCGAAATGGAGGAGAGCAGAGAAGTGAGACTAAAACCAAAGAGAAAGGAACAAGTGACTGATAAATAGCATGTCATTTCTTTGGAGCAGTAACCGGGTGTGTCCACCCTGCAGAGCTTTATGACACTACTTCGTGATCCACAGCTGTGTCTGGAAATCAAACACGATCACGGATTCACATGCTGTCGCTTTTCATTTCATTCCTTACTGAGAACCACACAGAATCAGCCCCTCACTCCATATGCACCAGCACCTGCTGAGTGTTCTTTTACCATCCCCGCAAAATGACTTGCCGGAGTTTCTGTGGGTAATGACACCTTCCACTCTGACATACGACATGGCGTGGGGGTGGGTGGGCGCAACTGAAGGTTCCCCCCCCCCAGCCTAATGGGGGGAGCCACTGAATCCAGGTCCCAACTGAGTTTGGGGTGGGGACAACCACTAATGAAAAGCAGGGGCGGGAGTGAAGGTCACAGAATCAAAAGCAGGGGACCACAGCAGGACAGGGACGGGCTACAGCTGGACAGGCACAGCTACCAAAAGATCTTTGCTGGGACTGGTTCAAACGCTGCAGGAAGCTCTAAACACGGCACTGGGGGAGTATGCCAGAACCCGGAATTGCTCTCAGAACAGTCAGGGATTATGTACACCTGATGCCTAGCGCCAAGGCCACCTAACGCCCTCCGATATAAAACCATGTTTTCAGTGGCTTATAACTTTATCAGACTTCAAATATTTGGTCTAACTTAGCAGCTGGTCCAATAAAAGATATTTCTTCAGTCATCCGGTCTCTCTCCTGTCCTGGGACCAACGCAGCTACAATACTGCAAGAATTAGAGCTGTCCGTGCAACCTGAATTTGTCCCCTTGTGTGTAAGTCGTATGATACAGTCTTTAATGACATGATTACAGACTAGTTTTTCCACAGGACCCCTGCCTCATTCACTGCACAGGACGGGGAGTGCTCTAGGGCTGAATCAGAGGGGTGCAGTGAAGGGGTCTCTTGTCTGTAGGGCCCCTGTTTCATTTGCTGGAAGGTGTGCAGTGCATGGGGCAGGGGACTGCAGGAAGGGAAAGGATGGTCTCCAGTTAAGGCAGTTGAATGTCACCTAGCCCTGTCACAGCGTTCCTGTCAGATGCTTGGCAGGTCACTTAAACCAGCATGTTCACGGTCGGTCATTCATGGTTTGTTCTTGGTTTTCTGGGTGCCCAATGGGAGACACTGGGGTTTGAGTTGCCGAAGTGCTGAGCACCCATGGCTGCAGCTGAATTTGCTGGGAGCTGTGCTCGGAAGATGTCATAACTGCCCGTTGTGACAGAAAGTGCTATACATACCAAGTGTGAAATAATACTCAGGTGCCAGGCATCTCAAATTGGACACCCAAATTAATTAATACTTTTGTTTTTAATCTCTCTGTGCTTCAGTTCCCCAAGTGTGAAATGAGAATAATAACCTCCCTACCTCCCACAGGTGTGGTGAAGCACTCAGGTCCTGTAGTGAAAAGCACCATAGAAAAGTCCGTTAGGAAATGAGTAATTCTGCTTCCGGGCAGGTTTTGCATAGTGTGCAGTAAATGAGGCGCTGGGCCACACTTTAAATGCTGAGGATGCAAAGATATTGAACACCTCCTCATTCCCAAACACAGGCCATCCTGAGCACTGAACGAGCCAGAGATGTGGAAAGATTAGTATGTGATCATGTAATTAAAGAATGCATCATAATGTACAAGAGGGCTGAATTACAGTTGCACAGGTAACCTTAATTCTGGCGTTTCATAACTTCTGAGTGCTTGACTGGGCAACCTTAATAATGTTCCTTTATTTCAGTTTGTTGTATGGAAAAAACCAACCAACCAAAAAACCCACAAACAAACAGAAATTCCATTTTGTGGAACTGTCCTGACCCCTCAAACTAGCACAGCCCTCTGCCGTTTGAGCTAATGGACTAGCTTGTTATCCTCTCTGATGTGGACCGGCCACTGACTAGAGGATGTGCAACAATCATTTTGCCAGTGGGTTACACAGCTATTTCCTAGACACCAGTGGAACACAGTGAGCCAGGATTCGTGGATTCTGCTCTCGGCTCTGGTCTGGGAGGGGAGTGTTGTCTAGTGGTCAGAGAGAGTAATAACCAAGCCCATTACTTCTGAGAGATAATATGGCTAAGTGGATGAGACTTGAGTCTGCCCTACCAGGGATCTGTGTTCTGTTCCCAGGAGGCTTTGCTCAGGAACAAGGGCGCGCAGTGTACAATTATTCACACCAGTCAGCAACAGAGGAGACTTGAACTCCTGGCTCCCAGCCCAATGCACTGGCCCCTAGGCTAAGAAGTATTAGAAGTGGGAGCACAGGCTAGCTAGTGTGGGCCACTCACTGAGGCCAGGGCGTACAGCCTGGGTAGCTGAAACATTCAGAAAATCAGGGGCAGGCACACACACACATGCACATACAAGTGTGAACACACGCATATGTACAGACACACACACACACGTATGCACAGAAAGCAGGGGTGTATAATGGAAAGGGTTGGGTGAAGGAAACCATCGGTACCACTGCTGCCCTGCCTCTGGATAGCCAGTTCTGTGTTCTAGAACTTGGCCTGCGGTGCAGAAGCCCAACACAAGACCCCAAGTATCACTTTCTCCTGCAGCGTAGTGATGGGAAACTGAGGCACAGCGAGGTCAGAGCGACTTGCCCAAGGTCACCCAGGGAGACCGTGGCAGCGCAGCGTCTTCTGAGCCTGACCAGCTAATTCAGGACATTGATCCAGCTCCCCTGCCATTGCAGCCCGGTTTCATCTACAGATTACAGGCGTCGGGCGGGGGGCAGCAGGGGGGTTGGCTTCCAGGCCCCACCTAGGGGAGTGCGCGATGCAGGGCTGCATCTCTGATCCGCTCTTCCCACTGTCTGCCCACAGGTGAGAGCGTGACTTGCCCGGGAGCCATGGCAGTGATGGCCGTGCAGATGGGGGCCCTGGCCCTGTCGGTGCTGGGCTGGCTGGGCACCATCCTGACCTGCGCGCTGCCCATGTGGAAGGTGACGGCCTTCATCGGCTCCAACATCATCGTGGCCCAGGTCTTCTGGGAGGGGCTGTGGATGAACTGCGTGTACGAGAGCACGGGCCAGATGCAGTGCAAGGTCTACGACTCGCTGCTGGACCTCTCCTCCGACCTCCAGGCCGCCCGCGCCCTCGTTGTGCTCTCCATCGTGCTGTCCTTCCTGGCCCTGCTCGTTGCCGTCTGTGGGGCGGAGTGCACCAGCTGCGTCGATGACCAGGGAGCAAAGGCCAAGATCTCCATCACCGCCGGGGCCGGCTTCGTCCTGGCTGGGCTCGGGCTGCTGATCCCCGTCTCCTGGTCGGCCCACACCATCATCAGCAACTTCTACAACCCCCTGGTGCCAGAGGCTTTAAAGAGGGAGCTGGGGGCGGCCCTCTACGTGGGCTGGGCCTCAAGTGCCCTCCTGGTGTTTGGGGGGGCCACTCTGTGCTGCTCCTGCCCCCCCAGCCGAGAGGAGCCATACCCCATGAAGTACAGAGCGGTGAAGCCCTCCAGCGGGGGGAGCTATGCCCTTAAGAACTACGTGTGAGGGGCCCTGCAGCCCCCCCCCCTTCCCTGCCCACCCCACACGCTCGCAGAGCCCCCTGTACAGCCAGCCGGACAGACGGTGCCTTCCACCCTGAGTGTGTGACATTTGTAGGGGTTCCCCTCCCAGTCCAGATCCTGCCCCACGTGTATTCTTCCCACCCGCGTCCCACGCCACGGGGGCCACCTCCCCACACGTATCCCCCCCGTCTGCAGCCCACCCCACACCTCCCACCTACCCACACGTATCCCCCCTGCTTGCAGCCCACCCCACACCTTCCACTTCCCCACACGTATCCCCCCGGCCTGCAGCCCACCCCACACCTTCCACCTCCCCACACGTATCCCCCCCCTGCTTGCAGCCCACCCCACACCTCCCCACACGGTTCCCCTCCCCACCCCCATCCCACCCCACGGGCCCCCTTCTTGGCTATTGTTACATGTAGGTGCTTCTACGCCATAGTATCTAAGTGCTGTCTAGTTATGCATTAACAACGTGACTAACATCTATCGCTTGTCAGTTGTCCTCTCCTCAGAAGGGCGTGTGCAGCGGAGTGCTTTGCTGGTTTGTTCTCTCTCTCTCTCTCTCTCTCTCTCTCTCACACACACACACACACACACACACGGAGCTGTGTTTGCCAGCAAAGGCGGGTGAGCGCAGTGCAGCGGGCACTTGCAGAGGAAGGCAGTGCGGTGTGCGATGGCCCGTGTGGGCGCTGGACTGCGGCGCTGGGCCAGGTCAGCGTGTGGCCCCTTCTGCAGGACTCTGTTTATTCTTCAACATGAAGAAGTGGGGAACAATAACAAAAAGCAACTGTGCTGTTCGCAGCTGTGTTTGTGGGTCCGCCCAGCTGCTGACAGCTTAGGACTGCAGTGGGTGTCCCGAGCGGGGGGGTGCGGGATGGGGCCATGCCCCGGGGGCCAGCCTGAGAGGGGGAGGCCGACTGGGCCCTCCCCAGAGGAGCCGCCCCCTCCTGCTGACATCCCCAGCAGCCGCACTGACCCAGCCCCTCCCCTCTGCCTCCCGCCCCGCGCTGGACGCAAGGAGGGAGCCGTGGGGATCCCGGCTGCACAGGGGCCAGGTAGCCCTCCCAGCTGCTGGGTGGCCCCGGGGGCATCTGCCAGGCCCCTGTCACTCCTGCTCCCCACCGGAGGGCTGGGTCGGTGCTGCCACCGGGGATGTCAGTGGGGGGGTAGCTCCTAGGGACATGGGCCCCTCAGTACACCACTGCCACCCACCCCGCCAGCCCCACAGTGTGGGGAGTAGGGTAGAGCGGGAAAAGGGGGCGCTGCCGCCACTGCCTCCAATGGGGGTGGGCGCAAATACCTGTCTTGGCCCCTGGGCGCGGGAGACCTGAGGTGCACCACTGCCCAGAGCAGGGGGCAGGAGTGCTGCAGCCCCAGCAGATACACGCCCAGCTCCCACACAGCCGCCCGGCGCGGGGCGCCATCAGCCCAGTCGCTAAATGCTGCCCAGCCAGGCCGGGCGATTTCCCGCACCTGCCTGACGGCGTTCCCTGGTTGCTTCCCTGAGCCGTGCGGGGCAGCCTGCCCTGTTACAGTCCTCGCGTCCGGGGGGAGCACAGCCCAGCCTGCCACCAGCCCCCCAGTCCTGGCTCCTGCACAGACCAGTTTTACCCTGATGTGCAGGGTGCCGTTGGCCCACGGGAGCTGCTGACCACGGGTCTCCTCCGGAGCTTCAGCTGCTTTCAGGTATCCCATGGCCAGGCCCTTGAAGCTAAGGCCTGAGACCTTGGCTCTCGAGCCGAGCGGCTGTGGGAAGCCGGTGCAGGGAGCAGAGGACATGCTGGCTGAGTTGGAGTTTCCTACGTGCTGAAGGACGCGTGCCCACGCCTGTCACATTGCCACACCCGGCCGCAAAGGGACGACGGCGTGACTAAGAGGCCGGCTCCTCGTCACCAAGCCAGCCCGAGACGGCAGGAAGCAGCGATGGTGGAAACCATCCACATCTTGTCCCTGCATGTGCCGCCTTCCCATCTGTGTCCGGGCCCTGTGCCCTCCCCACCCTGCCCTGCCTGCGACACCTCCACGGCTGCACCCTGCCCCTCATCCCCCAGCCTGAGATGACAGGGGCTGGCAGCTGTATTCACTCTCTGCCCCCCCCGTCCCCCAACGGGTGGGGAATGGGGGACCAGGACGGGGTGATGGGGGCGTTTTGCTTCATACCCCTTGTCCATGAACTACGCTTCCCCCACAGGGCTCAACCTGGGCTGCCCATGGCCATGTGGGCGTACCACGGGTGAGCCAGATATTACTGATTAGCCCAACACGTCAGAAGTGGGGCCTAATTTGGGGTGTCCAACAGGAGACCCTGTGGGCCTGATGCACCCATACCAGCTCTTGGCTCCAGCTGGCACCTCCGGAGACAGGGGCTCCCGGGGGCTCTGCAAATCGAAGCCACCTCTGTGAACCGTGGCCCTACTGTGTCAGCGTGCGGCCCCCCCCCCCGCAGACGCGCGCACCAGCGGCTGAGGAGAGCAGCGGGGTGGGCTAGCTGTGCCACGCCAGAGCCGGGAGGAGAACTGGCTGCCGGCACTTTGGGCTCTGGGTGGCTGGCGTCCCTGTGATTGTGTCTCGGCGTCTGGGCCCCGCGCACGAGGCCGGAGCAGTTCCAGCAGCGCAGGGAGACGCTGCTCGTGACCCGGTTCCAGTCGGGCTCGTCAGGCCAGCTGAGCCCGGCCGGGTTTAATAAAGGCTTTGGTGGCACGAAGGCTTGTCCGGACTGATTTCAGGGCAAGCTGGAGCCCTCCTGAGAGGGGACGTGCTTCTCCAGGAGGGCTTCTTGGGGCTGGCAACGTCTCCTGAGTGCAGGGCCAGCCCCCCCCCCCCCCCCCAGCAGCCTGGCTGGCCGGCCTGTACGTAACGCGGGCTCTGCACCCCACCAGCGCGCAACGCTTGGCCCACAGACCCCAGGGCGGCCGCTCCAGGCCCTTGGTTATTGGCGTAAGGAGCCGTGGAGCAGGCCCAGGAGGCAGGAGTGCAGACCTGACAGTGGGCTCTGCTTGCTGGGGTTGGGGGGCTCCCGCATCCCCCCCCGCCCGGCCCACTACTCACTCCGGCCCAGCCCCCAGCACAGGGCCAGCTGCAGCCCCACAGAAAGGGGGATGGTGACTTGACCCGCCTGGCGTGGGAGTGTGAGGCGCTGGCCAGACCCTGCACTGGGGGTCGGTGCCGCTCCTCTCCTCCCCCCCCCCACCGGCCACCGCCCAGTGCAGCACCCCAGGCTCCTGCAGCAGCAGCCAGGCAAGGAGCCAACGTCGCCCCGGGGCTGGCGGGTCACCCCAGCCTCGGCCCCTTGAGCCGGGCAGCGCTAACACCCTGTGCAGGCAGCGCCACAGGTGAGATCCCCTGGCAGCTCTGCCCAGCGCCAGCGGGAGGCCCCGGCTCCCAGCCCTGCGCCCGTGGGCAGAGGAGCCCAGCCCAGCCTGGGGCAGGCCGGGAGCTGTCAGTGGCAGGAGCTCTGCGGGGAGAGGATCGGCCCCTCAGCTGGAAGTGGGGCGGCTGCATGGGGGGGGCAGGCCTGGAGGGGTGGGACCCTGGTGCTGGGACAGCAGCCCCCCTGCCAGGAGAGCCCTGGCAGGGGCAGGGTCCCCGACAAGCCCCCCCAACAGCCTGGCCAGAAACCAAGCGCTGAGCCGGTCGCCTGGGCCGAGCAGAGCAGCTGGGCCCGCACAATGCAGCCTCTGGCCGCTACAGCCGTCACCACGCCGCGTGCCAGCGCAGCACTCCCCGGGGCACCCAGCGCAGCGCTGCCTGCCCCGGCCGGCCCCGGGAAGACTGAAACGTGCTGGGGGCTAAGGGGCCAGCCCGGCTTGCAGCAGCACGGAGCAGCAGAGGCTGGTGCCAGCCGCCTGCACGTGGCTTGGATGTGGGGGGGGCACCAAGACACCCCTTTAAAAACGGTCCCTGGTCCAGCAGCGTCACGCCAGTGACTGACTCCCACAGCCACGATCCCCATCCCCCACGGACAGCCACAATCCCGCCCAGCCACAGCCCCAGCCACCCCCCCCCAACAGCTACGACCCCCTCCTACAGCCACAACAACCCCCCAACAGTCATTGCCCCAGCCACACACCCCCCCCGCAGCAACCCTCCCCCAGCACTGCCCCCGCCACCCCCCGGCACTGCCAAGTCCCCCATGCTCAAGCGTCTGAAAGCCACTGGGGCTTAGCCAGGCCTAGGGTGCCCCCGTCAGCGGGGCGCTGGCCTGCTCCCCATGCCCCCCCCCCCGTCCTGCTACTGCTGTGTGTCAGCCTCGGAAAGGGTGCGGACACCAGTGGCTGTGCACCCCCCCCCCGCCTCTGCTTCTTCACCTGCCCGCCCACCCCGCCCCTGCTGGCTCTGCAGGGCTCGGCAAAGGGCCTCCTGGGGGTGAGCGCCAGCCCGGTGAGGAGAACAGGCGTCGCGGGCGTATTGCGTCTCCTGGAGCGCCAGCCAGCCTGCCCCCAGCCAAACGCCTCCCTGACCCGGGGCAAAGGGGGGGTGGGGGGCAAGTAGGAGCATCAGACGCTCAGTGGGCTGCTCTGAGTTCTCCAGAAATCTTGCGTCCTCGAGTCCATGCGCTCTTCTCCCAGCCCCCAGCTTCTCCTGGTCCCCCGTGTGCTGGCTGCCTGTGCCTGGGCACCTTCCTGGTCTGGGCCCTGGACCTGCCCCAGCCCTGGGGCCATTTGCCCCCTTCCGCCCACCCCAGTGCAGGAGGAGAGCGCTGCCCGTGTCTCTGAGACGGGGCCGCGCTGGGCTCCCTAAAGCCAGTCCAGCCCGGCTGCCTGCCAGCCTTCTTCCTGGCACTCCCATTTGTTAAAGCTGCGCTGGCCGGGTGCCATCCTCTGCCCACATCCCTGCCCTAGCCTCCCCCTCTTCCGCACAGCACACGCACAGGCAGGCCCCAGGACAGCAGCTACTCCACCCCCCAGCCCCAGCACAGCCAGTGCCCCCGGTTTGCTAGCCTGCGCCCGTAACTGGCCTGGCATGGACAATGGGGACAGGCAGGCACCAGCCGAGCATGGCACGTGCAGACAGAACCGATCAGCCCATGGCAGCGCCCAAACCCTGCTGGCACAGCGGAGCTCGGGGCCTAGCGTGGGCTCTTCATCCCTCCCCAGCACACACAGCCCCCCCCGGCCGAGCAAACCCCACTGGCTCGGAGCACATGACCAGCCGGGGCGAGCGGGCACTCGGCTTTGCCCCATGGGAAGCCGGGGGTGGATTCCACTGCAGGCCAGGAAACCCAGGCAGTGCCAGGCTCACCAAGCGGGATGGACCCTGCCCCGTAAGGGCTGGGGAGGGGACCCGGAGCCCCAGCGTCCTGCTCAGGGCGGTACAGGAGCCCGGCTGTTGCTTCAGCTAGGGTGGCAGCCTGATGGCCAGCTGGGACAGGCCACCGCTGCGCTGGGCTCTGTAGACGCAGACCAGGGCGCGTCTCTGCCCCAGCAGCTTTCTGTCTAAGACGGCCCGGGCCAGAAATCAGGAGCTGCCTCCACTGCAGGCCTGGCCAGGACGGCAGGAGTGGGGGCGTCAGCTTGGCTTGGCACAGGGCGGGGAACTGGCCCCGGAGGCAGTGAGCCAAGTGGCTTTAGTGTTGCGCTAAGACTCTCCCCTCACCTGTCTTGCTAAGTTGGAGCCGTACCTGCAGCACTGCATTGGTGCTGGTGGCAGGGCCCAGGGTACGCCCGCTCAGGACGGGAGGAGTGGAGGCGTCAGCTTGGCTCGGCACGGCCCAGGGAAGGAGCTTCACCCGTGCACGGGGCCTGGATGCACAGGAGAGGCTGAGCTGAAGACAGCGCCCCGGTTACAGGCCTGAGTGGCTGGGAGCGTTGGGCACCGTGCCTCAGAGGGTGGGAGGAAAGCTCTGGACAGGGCAGTGAAGTGGCGGGACATCTCCTTTGGAGACAGCCGGAGCAGCAAGGGAGATCTGAGTGGAGCTGACCTGTGGCGTGGGAGGAGTTCCCCTTGTTATCTGCGGCTCTGCCAGCCCAAAGCTCCTGGGAACTTTCACTGCGTGCGAGGCGGTGCCAGGAAATGAGCCAAAGGATGACACGGGGGCGTCCAGCCGATAGATGGACTGGAAGAGACAGCACCACACACAGCGCTCTCACTACACAGCTGAACTTTACTGAGGCTCAAGCACTTACACACGTCTACAGTGGCTCAGTAGAACACCCCAGCCCATCATAATTACTGAAGTCGGGGGCAGCTTTTGATTGGGAACAGCGACAGCTTTCGATTGGCTTCACCTTCCAGCTGTCGTTGGAGGATCCGGAAGCTGTCCCAGAAGAGATCCCAGAGCCCAAGCCTCTCCCTGCATTCATTCTGGTTAGCAGACAACACCACATCAGGAAAGCGGAAAAGAAGTTTCAAACTAGACCTAAGGCCGCCAGAGTAGTTAATTAACTAGACGGGTTCCTCCAAAATCTGCATATCTCAAGGTCCGGACAAATCTCCCAGAGGCATGCATAAACCAGCTGATCGGTCTTTCCCTGAAGCACAGATCCCAGCACGTCCACCAGAGCATGGGGGGGCAGGGGCAGGCAAAGGTTGAACAAGAAGCTCCCCTCCCCTCCCGGCTTAGTCATGCCAAGGCTGCACAGGCCTGCAGAAAGACCTGCTGCTAGCAACAAATATGACAATCAATGCTACACTGGCAGGTGGCCCCTGACCCTTTCCTGGTCTATCCCAATCTCCCTGTACACCCTCATGCTGGGGAGCAGAGGAGGGGCCATGGCTGGAGCCTGAGGGACCCTGCAGGAAGCAAGGGGAGAAGGCGGCGCAGCCAGGAGAGGACTGGGGTAGGAAAGCTCATGGCAGCTGAGAGGAGGAGGCTGGAGCCTGGGCTGTGAGCTGGGGCCAGGCGAAGTCGTTAGAGACTGCGCGAGCTGCTTTGGCGGAGTGGGGCGGGCGGCGCTGGACTGGACAGGACGTGACGCAGGCGAGGCCCGGAGGAGCAGAGCGCTAGGCAGCAGCTGTAGCTGGTGTGTCCAGTGAGCTGAGGGCTGGAAGGCAGATGAGGCCGTGGGCAGCGGCAGGAGAGTCCAGCACATGCAGGTGGGGAGGAGGGGACAGAGGTGGTGCAGACAGGCGGAGGGACGTGGGAAAGACACTCAGCGGTCGCCGGGGCAGCCCAGTGGCTTGTTGAGGACCACATCGTCCTCATGACGGCTCTGTGCATGTTGCCAGCCGGACAGATAACCTCAGTGACCGCACAGCGCCAGCCCCACAAGTGCCGGCGGTGACACCGCCACCGACCCCGCAGCGCCAGCAGCGACACCCACCCCCGTGAGGGCCACCTGGCTGCATGGGCACGGCCTGCGCCTGCCTCTCAGGAGCCAGGGGCCCCACACTTCCGATACACGTAGATCACGCCGGGGATGTAGGCCGAGCCCTGAGCCGTCTCCTGCGCCGAAGTCGCCCTCTCCCACTCCTCCACTTCCTGGACTGTGACCTTCTCCCACAAGCCGCGCTGCGCCAGGCCGTCCAGCACTCCCCGCAGCTCGGCCGCGTAGGGCTGGTTCGTGAGGTTGCTCCTGGTGGTCACGCACACCAGGCCTCCTGTGGGGAGAAGGGGCCCAGGGTGACGGAGTCTGGGAGGGACAGAGGCAGGGAACCAGCACCCCAGCAAGAGCACAGGGCGGGCCCAGGCCCAGCCGCCCCACAGCCCCTACGTGCGAGCGCACCCCAGAGAAGCTGTAGGGCCCTCGGGGAGCAGAGCAGGAGATCCTCCCTGCTAGGCAGAGCCAGCTCTCCGCACCCCGCCCCGCAAGGGCCCATCTGAGGGGGTGTTCTGGAGGGGCGGTGTGTGTGTGTGGTTGGGATGTCCCATGCCCCAGCTATTCCACACCCTGCCCCACAGCCCAGAGGCCTGAGGCAGCTGGAAGCGAATTTGGGCAGCCCCAGGGCTACGGATGTGCATGGCCCAGAGCCAGCGGCAGGAAGATGCGGGCTGTGAGTGGAGCAGCCGAGCTCAGCTCCCAGAGGAGGGGAGGGGAAGGGGTCAGGCCAGCATGGGAGGGAGCCAGGATGAAATCACAGGGTTCGACACGGGCTAGGTACTTCGCTCTGCGTGCAGGGTCTCTCCTAGGGGACAGGGCCACGCACTTAGCAACTCACCAGGCGGCTGAGGGCTCGCTCCCAAATTCACTGAGTCACGCGCTCCTGCCCCCACGCCAGCGGCACAGGGCGCGGCCCTGCCGATCAGCTCTGCCCGCAGCCAGAGTGGGGCGCACCCCCTGGCCAGGCTCGGGGGCAAGCAAAGGGGCAGGGGGCTGACAGTCAGCGGCACGGAGCGAGCGGGGTCCGGGCGCAGTGCAGGCATGGGGCCAGGACAGAGCAAAGGGCAGGACCGGGGCAGGAGGAGACAGAAACAAGGGGGGCAAACGGGGGAGAGGAGTCACGGGACGTCCCCATGGGACTGTCTCCTGGGCTGCTCTCACTAGCACACGCTCTCAGTGCCCGGCCCGGGAGCTGCCCCGGGGCTGAGCCTGCACGGGCAGGGCACTAGTCCTGGAGGCTGAGGGGGCAGGTGAGAGCCACACCCCGAGGCAGGGAGCCTGCCCCACAGCAGCAGCCCCACACCTTGCTGCGCGCACTCAGCTGCCCGTCAGAACAATGGCGCCACCTAGTGTCAACCCCAAGCCCAGCTCCGTGGGAGGGTAACCGTGGACGGCCTCTGCTGCCGTGCCAGGCCTCACTCAGCCCAACCACCAGCTTCCCTCTCCCCCCGGGGCAAAGCCGGCCTCGCTGGCTGGGCCCAAGGCGCCCGCCACGCAACAGCCCTTCAGCCGGCCGGGGGGGGGGAGATCAGGCGTGTTTGATTCAGAGATGAAGGCGTGACCAGGAGACTGGGCTCCCGGGATAAATGACTGTCGCCGGGTACGTCTCACACAGCAGCGCACGTGACCAGCCCAGCAGACAGCTCCGGAGCAGCAACGCCGGGCCCGGGACGCTGTTTTCCAGTCTGGGGTGCACTGGGAATGGAGGGTCTCCAGCCTCCTCACACTGACCTTAGCACCTGAGCCGGGGCTTGGCTTTTACCGTCTCCTCTATGGGCCCCCCACGGTGAAGTGCACTCAATTCACCCCGAACCCTCCCCAGAGCCAAGGGCTTTCACCCTGGTGTTTGCACTCCGCAGCTGCCCTTCCCCGGCAGCACTGGCATCTCTGTACTGAAAGGAGCCCTCGGCACTCGGGTGCGTTTATCACCCCTCCCTGGGGGATGCTCTCCTGACATCGTCAGCGGCCAAAGGGGTGCTCAGCAAGAAGTTGGGGACTCTCTGAATGCGGTGATGTAGTAGAGCAGTGTGCTGGGGGAGAGAAGGGGATGCCAGGAGACAGACAGACTGACCCACCTCACCTGGCTTAGTGACCCGGAGCAGCTCCGGGACCACACTGCTGGGCACCTGCCCCACGCTGAGCGCCCCCACGATAATCACTGCATCGTAATGGTCTGGGGGGAGATGGGCAGAGGGTCACCGAGCTCCCATGCAGCCTCTATCCCAACCACACGCACCCTCCGCCTCCAGCTCCCCTTCCACCCTGCACAGAGCAGCCCCCGGGCTCCTTTCTGGCCTGGGACCGAGTCCTTCCACAGTCCCCAGGGGAAAGCCAGCCCTTGCCCTGCCCCTGGGAGGGCTTGCTGGATCATCACTAGTCCCCCACCCCCAATACGGGGCTAACTGCCCCACCCCCTGGATGTGGGAACCCTCCCCATCTCTACCCTGCAGGTAGCTGGCACCATCTCCCCGAGTCCCCCCAGGAGCAAAGTCTGGCTCCATACCTGTGGGTGCTGGCAAAGGCTCCTGGCCCAGAATGCATTGCTTCAGCTCCTGGTAGAGCCCCTTGCGGTGCGCCCTCTCCAGCATGCCCTTGCTGCCATCCACTCCGTGCATGCGGCAGAACCCCCACCGCTGCAGCTGAGAACATGGTGCAGGTGACAGCCCCTGCTCCCGGGGGGACGCCCTGCCTCACACTCAGACCCTGGGGTGACTAACCGCGCCCCACAGGCTGCCACGTCTCTTGGCTGCAGCTGAGCGGGGCAGAGACTGAGGCGCCCTGAGCAGTGGAGCCCATCTCCCAGGCAGGGACAAACAGGCCCCGAGGGGAGCAGAGGCGGCTGCATGAGGCACAGCCTGCACTGGGCCTGCGCTTCCACCTGCAGCCAGCCTCCGCTCTCCCCAAGTGGGGCTGCACCTCGATTCCTCCTGCACTGCCAGGCCCCAGGACCCACCCACGCCTTCTGAGGCGGGTTGCCAATTCCCGTGGTGCTGGAGACAGGGTACGCAGTGCTATGGGCCGGGGGAGACGCAGGAAGGGGCTGGGTCTATGCCTGCTCGGGGCCTCACCTGCGATACCACCGAAGGGGCAGGCAGGGTGGGAATGACACCTGGGGGAGCAGGACGGGTAGTGCTCAAGCCCCACCGCCAGCTCCTGGCAGGGAGCTCAGCAGGACTGAACAGGACCTGCGGGCGTAGGGAGATCCTGCAGACAGGAAGGGTGCTGTGGGGCCAGGCGCTAAGCTCCCTGCTCTGGGACACGATTCACCCCCTAGCTAGTGGGGCTAGGAGGAAACTTCCCTCCAGCAGGAAGTCATGGACCTTCCCCTGGAGCACCTGACACTGTCCACGTGGGAGCAGACCCGCTCTAGCAAGTCCTGCGTTGTTAATGCTGTGAAAATCGTAGTTACCTCCTGAGACACGAGTCCAGTGCCACAGGCCACGTCAAGGACCAGGGCCTCGTGTGGCGGAGCTGGGGATGCAGAGGCCAGACAGGCAGCAGCCAGCTGCGGTGCGCGGTACTCCAGGACAGCCACATCCTGCCAGAACAGGCACGCCTTGTAACTATGCACCGTGCACCGCCTAGGGAGACGCCATGGGGCACAGAGGGGTTGTGGGGACAGGAGACAAACTGGCCGAACCATGGGAGTCAGGGGGAAGGAGGGGCCTCCGGACATGGATGGGCATAGGCACAATGGAGCAGGGGTGCGATGGGGGACAGGACAGAGGACAGAAAGATAGCGGGGTTCTCTTTCTGTTGCGTTCGTGTACCACCCTCATCACCACCACACCAGTGTCGGCCCTCGCTGAGTGTGTCAGGAAATCGGTGAACAAAAATGTCCATCCGTAGGGGCAGGAGTGCAGCCCCCTTGCACCTTGGGTCCCACTGGCCATGTGGCAGCATAGGGAGCCCTCTGGAACCCCGCTGCCATGGGAGTGAGTTTGCGGGGCTGGGACTGTGGAGCCAACTGCAGAGGGCTCCATGCGCAGCTGTGGGGCCAGGGACAGACAGAGAAGGCCACCCCACCGCTGAACGGCTTCGTTCCCAGGAGCCATTCAGCAGTGGGGCAGCCTCCCCATAGCCTGTGGCTCCTCCTCCTCCTCGCAGATCTGGTTGGGGCATCTGCTCTGCCAGGCCAGGACTGCAGCCTCCCCCTTACCGTGCACCTGGGGGCACAACCCTGCCCCCTTCACTTCCCCCAACTGTAGAAAGTAAAGTAGTTAAAATATCGATATTAATCGTCAACATCGCAAAGTAAATAAAAAACATTCGGCCAGGCCTATCCACGGTGCTGAGCGACGTGACGGCCGCCTGCCGCCTGAGTGCGAGTAACACCCGCTCAGGGCGGGGTGCCGGGCAGCGGGCGGGGGAGGACGGAAGGGGACAAGGCGAGCAGGAAGATGGGGGGGCAGGGCAGGGCTGCGCGGGGGGGGGGGGGGGGGTCCAGCACCTGCTCGTACTCCTGGGCCCAGTCATCATAGAAGCAGATCTGCTGGCTCAGGGAGCTGCTGTGGTGCACGGAGGAGACCCGCTCCCGCACCTCGGCCAGGCTCCGCCAGGGACCTGCCATGCCTGGGCAGGGGGAGACGCCCACTTACCGGCACGAACACCAGCCTGCGCCAGCAGCACGGGCCTGCCCTCCCCCTGCACCCCCGCACCCTGCAACCTAACCCCCCTGCACCCCACCCTCCCCCTGCACCCCGCACCCTGCAACCTAACCCCCCTGCACCCCCACACCCTGCAACCTAACCCCCCTGCACCCCTCCCTTCCCCCTCTGCACCCCCACACCATGCAACCCTAACCCCCCTGCACCCCACCCTCCCCCTGCACCCCGCACCCTGCAACCTAACCCCCCTGCACCCCCACACCCTGCAACCTAACCCCCCTGCACCCCGCCCTCCCCCTGCACCCCCGCACCCTGCAACCTAACCCCCCTGCACCCCCACACCCTGCAACCCTAACCCCCCTGCACCCCCACACCCTGCAACCTAACCCCCCTGCACCCCGCCCTCCCCCCTGCACCCCCACACCCTGCAACCTAACCCCCCTGCACCCCACCCTCCCCCTGCACCCCGCAACCCTAACCCCCCTGCACCCCTCCCTTCCCCCTCTGCACCCCCACACCCTGCAACCTAACCCCCCTGCATCCCCGCACCCTGCAACCTAACCCCCCTGCACACCCACACCCTGCAACCTAACCCCCTGCACCCCTCCCTTCCCCCTCTGCATCCCCGCACCCTGCAACCCTAACCCCCCTGCACCCCCGCACCCTGCAACCTAACCCCACTGCACCCCCGCACCCTGCAACCTAACCCCCCTGCACCCCGCCCTCCCCCCTGCACCCCCACACCCTGCAACCTAACCCCCCTGCACCCCACCCTCCCCCTGCACCCCGCACCCTGCAACCTAACCCCCCTGCACCCCTCCCTTCCCCCTCTGCACCCCCACACCCTGCAACCTAACCCCCCTGCACCCCGCCCTCCCCCTGCATCCCCGCACCCTGCAACCTAACCCCCCTGCACACCCACACCCTGCAACCTAACCCCCCTGCACCCCTCCCTTCCCCCTCTGCATCCCTGCAACCTAACCCCCCTGCACACCCACACCCTGCAACCTAACCCCACTGCACCCCGCCCTCCCCCTGCACCCCCGCACCCTGCAACCTAACCCCCTGTGCACCCCCCGCCCCGCCCTAACTCCGCCCACTCCCCCGCCCCGAGCCGCAGCTCCGTGCCCGGGCTCAGACCCGACAGCGCCTTGCCCCGCTCCACGTACGCGGCGGCCCTTCGCTCAGTCCCGCCCCCATCTGAAGCGCCAGCCCGAGCTCCACCCACCCCCCGTCCCGATTGGTTAGCTTCCAGCCCGAGCCCTCTCTCCATTGGCTCACCTCCGGGCATAACCCCGCCCCTCCCTCCCCATTGGCTCATCTCCAGCGGGGGGCGGTCCCAGCCGGCGGGCAGGTGCTGCTGTGTCCAGTAGCCGGGCCCCGGAGTGGGGCGGGGCGGGCCTGCCTCTGACTCCCTGTTCCCGGGCTGCCTGCGTGACGTGCGCGTTTCCGGGCCTGCGCGCGTAGGTGTGCGTGCGCGTGCGCGACCGGCGTGCGCGTGCGGACGAAGCGGCTGCCGAGACGAGGCGCGCGGCGGCAGAGCCCCGCCCCCCACGCTAGGGAGGGTCGGGCCGGGCCGGGCTGGGCCGGGAGCGCCACCAGCTCCCATTGCGAGCGGGCCGAGCCCTGGTTCGCCTCGTCCGGGCTGGCCGGGCTGGTAGCGCCTGTTCCCGGGGGAGCCCCGAGCTCGGGGGGCACGGGTCACGTGCTAGTGTCCTGGCCCGGCATCGCTGGCGGGGCGGGAGTGAACGAGCACCCCTCCCCCCGCCCGCCCCCACACTGGCTAGGCCGGGCCTGCCGCAGCTACAGTCGGGGGGTGTCAGGCCCGAGGGGCCCTTCACGAGCCCGACCTCGTGTACCTCCCGGCGCCAGCAGCTGCACACCTGGCCCGCGCGAAATCGTTCCAGCGTAGCCCACCCCACGCAGACCGGGCCGCGCCGCGCCGTGCAGCGAACGCAGAGGCCGAGGAGCGGCTGGTGCCCAAGGCCCGTGCAGTGGCAGGGGAACCGTTCAGTGGCTGCACCCGGTCCGACTGGCAGTGCCCCAAACACTGCAGAGCGAGGGGAGCCGACCCTGGTCACGTGCGCTTGGCACCGCAGAGACTCAGGCCAAGTTCTGCTGTCCTCACGTCTTGTGTTTGTAGCTGTCAGAAAGTAGCTGTGGGCTCAGCGTGGCACAGGACTGACGGAGGATGTCTGTGGACTCAGCCAGCTCTGCTCTCGGGGGCTCCAGATTGTCCTCTGGTGACAGGCAGCTCTGCAGTTTGTAAGCCCTGGTGCGTTTGGCGCTGTGGTACAATAGTTTATGGATCACAGATGCTTAGAAATGTCGGGCTGGAAGCGACCTTGAGGGGGCACCAAGTCCAGCCCCTGGACTGAGGCAGGACTAAGTGAACCTAGGTCAGCCCTGACAGGTGTTTGTCCAACCTGGTCTTAAAAACCTCCAGTGAGGGGAAGTCCACAAGCTCCCTTGGAAACCTGCTCCAGCGCTTGCCACCCTTGGGATTAGAAAGCTTTTCCTAATAGCGAACCTACATCTCCTTTGTTGCAAATTAAGCCTGTTACTTCTTGTTCTATCTTCAGTGGACATGGAGACAATTGATCACCGTCCTCTTTATACCAGCTCTTAATATGTTTGAAGACTTTTCAGGTTCCCCCGTTAGTATGTTTCTACTTTTTTCAAGATTAAACATGCTCAGTGTTTTAATCTTTCCTCATAGGCCAGGGTTTCTCAACCTTTTGTCATATCCTCTGAGCCTCTGTTTCTCCAAAAGGTGTGACGGAGCGCCTCTAGGCAGTCCTTTGCACTGACCTCAGGATCACCAAGCTGTAGAATACGGATCACATCTAGTGCCAGACCCATGAGGCTCTCTACTAGACGTCTTCACTTCTCAGCGTTTGGTACTGCCCACTCCTGCAGCATTTTAGTGCTGTGTTTCAACCACGGTTTAAACCCCTCTTCCCCAGGTATTGGGATGGGACCCCCAGAAAATAACCTTAGTTCATGGTATGGGCTTAAGTCAGTGTGGGGCTGCACAACCTTTTCCAATGTTTGCCCGAGAGCCTTTGTCCACACATCAGATGAGGCTGCAGCCCCCTGGCCCAAATTGTGGGGAGTTCAACCTCAGAACCTGATTCTATTCCACTTTCGGTTATGAGAACAACAGGGAAATCTACCATTATTCTCAGCTAATCAAAGAGGTCCGAGAGGAGGAAAAAAGGCAGCCTGGGAAGTCCAGCCCTCTAAGCTCACTGGCACGGCACGCACATGACCGCTCAAGGCCCTGATGGTGAACGGTGCAGAGGAACTGGCCCAACAAGCGCAAGTCCTGATACAGCAGATGGCCGATCTACAAAGTAAGTCTGTGTACATGTGCCTGGGGAAGGCCCATCCGCCCTCTAGTGCCCTTTGCAATGATCACACACCCGGGTCCCGTCACTGAAATACATGAGTAACATATGGGAAAACTGAGGCACACATACAGCACTCAGAGAAAACCCCAAGAATATCTCTACTTTGTCACACTATCATATTTCAGTCTTTTTACCACCAGATGCTTAAACACCTGCTTATACAGCCCCTGCCAGGGCTTGGCCTGGGTGGTCTCAGCATGGAGGAATCCCCCTATCAAGGGTATGTCATAGTGCACCTGGAATTTCCAGAGGAGGTTGCTGGGGTAAGAGAAGAGGTGGACACTGCTTCCTTAATGTGCCCCGATCCTAAAAGACTCTCTGATGTGTCTGTGCTGATAGGGACCAACTCCAGCCTCTTCAAAGTACTCACTAATTACTGCAGAAAATGAGCTGGGGACCAATGGCCAAACACCCTGATGATCCATATGCTTTGTGCTGAAGCCTATAGGAAAATTGAGAACACTAAGAAGGAGATGTCTGAGCTGCCAGTAGGAGCACTGAGGTATGCAGGCGTGACCCCCTTAGTAGTGCCTGTCATGAGTATCTGCCTAAAAGGCAGTAAAGGAATGTTAGCAATGGTAGAGCAGCTGGCTGAAGGAAGGCTCCCTGCAGAAGTGCTGGTCCCCAGTAAAGTCATAACCCTACTTGCTGAAATCCAGGAAAAGGTGATTAAAGTCATTGGTAATGAAACGAGCTGTGATGATGTTCTGAAGCAATGGCAGAGTGGAAGGATGCTTGAGGAAAAAACTTGGTGAAAGATCCGTGGTATTCTCAGTACCTGAGTGGAATGTGGGATGTGCAAAAGGAGTGGAGCAACTTCAGACTATGAGACTCCCGACCCTTCTGGGGGAGATCTAGAAAAATTGCTCTCTCAGTGATGGAAGACATGCGACATCATCTCCAGGGACTGATTGCGAATGGCATCATTACAGAGTCCCACAGGCCGTATGCCTCTCCCATTGTGGTGGTCTGTAAAGAGTGGAAAAATCTGGATGTGTATAGACTACTGTACCTTAAACAGATGCATTGTAGTTGACCAGTATGCCATGCCTTGAATCCAAGATGCATTGGACAATTTGCTGGAGAGCCAGTGATTCTCAGTATTGGATCTCCAGAGTGGATACTACCAGATTCCTCTGGGAGCGAAAGATAAGGAAAAGACAGTCTTCATCTGTCCATTAGGTTTCTATCAGTTTGAACGCATGCCCCAAGGAATTTCAGGAGCACCTGCCACATTTCAATGTCTTATGGGGAAAGCTGTGGGAGACATGAACTTACTGCAAGTCTTAATTTATTTGGATGATGTAATTGTATTTGAAGGAGGAACATGAAGAAGGACTTCTTTAAGTGCTTAACCTGTTGGAGGCCTATCGACTGAAACTTTCAATTAATAAATGCCTTTCTGCAGAACATCAGTAAAGTACGTGGGTCACATTGTGTCCCAAGAGGGTGTGAGTAATGATCTGGATAAAAATACTTTTTGAGTATGGTCTTTCAACCAGTTGTGCATCCACCTTATGGTAATACTGTACGTTGGCCTGGTTATTGGTGTGTTTACAGTACGACTAAATTGGGTGAACTCCATAGGGGGCTGTCTGGGAACCAGGCAGGAAGGACAAGGATGGCTCAAGATAGCCATCTCTCAGCAAACAGTGAAGAGCTAAAAGAATGCCAGGATCAGTACTGTAGTTGAAGAAGGCCATTTTGTCTCTCCACTGTTGTCAGTTGTTGGCTGCGTGTGTGTTCTTCCACTGGGTATGCATCAGCTCTGCAGATAACGGATACAGCAAACCACGATTGGATTACCCAGTAAGACCAGAGATCCATTTCAGTAACAAAGGTACCAGGCCAGATTTATTGCTGATGAAGCATGGTAAAGAGCACGCTATACGTGCTACAAGTACACTGAATACATGTATGCCCGTGACATACATGGTCTGTGCATGTATGGACCAGCTCAGTAAACGGCAGGACTTTCTGTTCTTCACATGGCCAGACAAAAACACTCCTTTTGAGACCCTCTTTTATATATTGAAACAAACAAGTTGCGTATTGCTCCTCTGGCGTGTGTACTTGCTCCCTCTAACGTGGTAAGATACCACCCTTTACATTGTACCAGATGGTTCGATCAAAACATCTCTATCCATCACATTGTCATCCTGAGGTGCCAGTAAGCCCTTGTTATCTTTGGGGTATTGGGATGATCTGGTACTATCTTCCTGGCATGTGTTTGCCGAGTGTTGTGCCGAGCACTTCTTTAGGAATGTGTGTTTTTGCAATATCAGCTCTATTCTTGCCAGTTTCTGAGACTCTGCGCGCAGGTTCACAGCCTGACTTCCGCTAACTTTGCTTTATAACAGCAGGGCTTGACTATTACTTTAGCTCAGGCCTCAGACCTGGCCTGTTATCCTAGGCCTCATGTCTCAGGCTCTCACTTTCTACTACATCCACCCGTCACAGACTCCCAAGGGGAAGAACTGCAGCTGTCCACACTCAGGGCTGCAGGGCAAGCACAGATGATACACAGGGCCCGGTCTGGGAGTGGGAGAGTTGCTGAACCGGAGCTCAGGAGAGGTAAGGGCAGGACGCTGCCATCCAGGAGACGCACCCAGAGGCACCGGAGAAGGCTCAGAGGTGCAACAAGCGCCGTAGGTAACCATGGCATATCTGCTTTATGGAGTTCAGCCGCAGTGCAAGGCTGACTGTGGGTTTGTCTCCACAGCTTGGGGCAGTGGGTTTCCCAGCCTGGGTTGATGGACTCAGGCTAGCAGGGCTCAGGCTGAAAACAGCTGTGCCGACAACGCTTTGAAGACGTAGCTCAGGCTCTGAAGATTAAGGAGGGGGCGGACTTCCAGCCGGAGCTCTAGCTGCAGCTGCAACTTCAAAGCACTGTATGCACAGCTGTTTTTAGAGTGCTAGCCTGAGCCCTGCTAGCCCAGGTCTGCTGGCCCGGCCTGGGAGGCTCGCTGCCGCGGTCTCTGCAGATGTACCCTTTAAGATTCCTGAGCACCCGGGGTGAGATCCTGGCTCCATTGAAGACAGTGGGAGTTTTGCCCCTGGATTTTGGAGCCTTTTGCAGCTAAAACAGTACGGGGAGTGTTGCTGGGGACCCTAGAGCTGTGTGGTGGGGGGTTCAAAGAGCAGGTGAGATGGAGCTGGATCGCAGGAACCGATGGGAAACTGATGAGAAACAAGTTATCACTGCTTAGCAGGCAGCTAGGAGGCCTCTCAGTTCTCCTGACATCCACCCTTCAGAGCTGCAGCTGCCTCACATCCATATGGTAACTATTGTCTGGCTCTGCATTATCCCTATGGCAACAAGTCTGGGGTTCTGACATCACCACAGCAACCAGATGGGGCTGTCTGGTGGCCACGGTAACTCCTGGGGGCCTGGTTTGCGCCTTGCAAGGCGGGCCTGATGTCACAGTGTGTATGAGCTTAGGCCAGTGCTGGACGGAGCTGGAGCGCAGGAGGCCTCACTATGGGCACACGCAGGGCCATGGCTGGCTTCCCTGGCGTCTGGACGCAGCTGGTCAGAACCGTCACCCTGGTGGCGGAACAGGGAGCCCGCGGGAGAACAGCCAATCAGCCCCCAGGAAAACCTCCCTCTGGGTCTCTGGGCCAATTCCCCAGTGCACCCACCCACCCACAGACCTACTGCACCGGCCCCAGAGCAATGGGTGCCCCTGGGGGCGGGGCCGTCTCACCCTCTGTCCCTGGGCAGTGGGTGCCCCTGGGGGCGGGGCCGTCTCACCCTCTGTCCCTGGGCAGTGGGTGCCCCTGGGGGCAGGGTTGTCTCTCCCTCAGCCCCAGGCGTCGGGTGCTCTGCTGGTGTGATGCTCCTCATTCTCGCTTCTCCCCACAGCCCTATGGGAGTCACGTTTGTTTCTACAAGTGGCTGCTGCTGAAGCTCGTCCCTCCCTGTTGCCTGGTTGCCAGGCTACCCGCGGAGGCTGAGACGCGTTTTGCCTGCTCTGAGCTACGGGACGCCCCGGGCCAGGCCTCTGAGCAGGGGCCCGTGGCCTCTTGGTCCAGGAGGCATGAGACTGTTGTGAGAGGTTTGCTGAGCCCCGTCTGCCTTTCGCTGCTGTCTCTGCGTGTGAGCCTGCTGGGCTGGTACTTCTGCCTCTGGAAGGTGCAGGAGGACTTGGTCAGCTGCGCCCGGCTCTCCCTCGAGCTCTGCGCCGACATGTTCTTCTACTGGGCCCAGAACCTGCTGCTGGGCTGCATGCTGCTGCTGCTGCTGGCGTGGAAGGCTTCCCAGAGAGCCCAGCGCTGTGCCCAGAGGCAGCTGCAGCACAGCTGGGTGAGACTGGGGCAGAGGGCTGCAGGGCCACAAGGCATCCCATTCCCAGGGAATCCCGCTCCGGAGTCTCTGCCACCTCCCGGCAGTGGAAGACATGGGGCCACCCCTTGTTAGCCTGGCCCCCGGTGTATCTGCCATTTCCCTTCCTGGAGCAGGCCTGTCTCTGGGGCAGCCCCTGTCCCTGGCTAGCCCCTGCATGTGGCAGGCTGCTGGGGCTGCGTTTGTGAACTCCCCCTCCCTGGGGACCTGCCTCCTGGGGCTCTCAGGCTGCTACAGCCAAAGCCCCCTCCCTGTGCAGCCTGCCCCGGCTGTCTCTGAGCCCCGTGCTGAGCCTGTGGGACGGCTGTGCTGGTCACTCATCTCCCCTTGCCCTGCCTTTGTCTCTGCCAGAGGGCACTGGAGAGGCGGTTCCTTGCTGTTCTGCTCCGGCTGCTGACCTGCTACTGGTGCCTGGAGAGGCTGGTAGTCCTGATAGTCTGGGGCCCGACCTACTGTATCACCAGGGTCACCAGCCTCCTGGCATGGCTCCTGCAAGCTGCTTTCGAACACACCCTCCGGGTTGCTGGCCAGGCGGAGGAGGAGGCCGTGGAGATGGTGATGATGAAGACCGCGAGGGGAGTAAGGCCTCACCCTGCCCTTGTTGCACCCAAGGAACCACGTTTCCTTGGGAAGGAGGCAAAAGTCTAAGTTTCTGCTCATGGCCTTTAATAAACCCTGCTGGGAAGCTGCTTGTCGCTCTGCCCATCACATGTGGGGCTGGGAGAGGGAGTGGGGATACCCGGCAGCAGAGAGCGCGCCCCCTCCTGGCAGAGTCCCCACCTGAGGCCCTGGGGAGGTCTTCTGGTTGAGCGTATTGTGGCCCCAGACAACGTATACGTGGGGTGGAAAAGGCCCAGTGGCCGTCTGCGATGGGTCCCTCAGTGCGCCACCAGACCAGCAGCCTGGGCCTCTGGTGGGTGGCTGGCAGCTTGGTCAGCCTCTCCGGCAACTCAGCCTCTGCCTCGCAGGTGGTGGGTGTTTGGACACGCTGGCCTGCTCCTGGCACTGCTCTGTCCCCCAGCGTCACCGATTTTCCAGCCAGAAGAGAAACATAGACATCCCGTGTCTGGCACAGGAGGGGCAGAGACTCCTCCCAGCGAGCCCTGCCTCGAGCCCAGCTGCTCAGGGTTGAGCTAGAGTGGCTCCAACCCTGATTGAAAGACTCTCCCACGCTCATCACCCGCACACCTAGAAAGCTGTGCCTTGCTCAGCTCCCCCGTGCAGCCGCTTGGGCCTGGGCTGGCAGCCCGGGAAGCGTGTGCTGCCTTGCTGCTGCAGGATGGGGAGCAGGCAGGCTCTTGTGGGTAGGGACTAGTCCTGGGTTTGTGCAGCACCCAGCACCGTAGGGCTGATCCTCGCTGAAGGCTGGGGGTGCTGCCCATCACACAAAGAGCACCTCACGGGGGCGGGGGGACCCTTGCCTGGGCCTCAGGGGAGCTGGGTTCTGGGCTTGTCTCTGCCACTGACTCCATTTGACCTCTGCTGAGTCACACGACCTTCCTGTGGCCAGGGGCTGTCTGGCCCAACGGCTGGCTCCTCAGTCCCGAGGTGAAGGGAACCAGCTGGCCATCCCCAAGACAGTCGGGGTTCTCCCCATCTGAGGTCCCAGGCATGGAGGAGATTCAAGGGCAGGAATGGAGAAGATGCAGCCCACTCTGTCCTTGTGCTGCTGGCTGGGCTTCCTGGCCCTTGTCCCCAGGTGAGTCATCCCCAGAACGTGCCCCCCTCCACAGAGCAGTACTCACTTCGGGCCTCTAGAGGGCACCATCTACCCACAGCTCACAGCCGCTTGCTTGGCAAAGCCACTGCAAGCTCTGCCTGCTCTGTACCTGGGAGCAAGGACCTTGTGACACTGCTCCTGGCACTGCCCCGGAGGGATGCCTGGGGCCCGCAATGCCTCCACCGGGTGGGCCAGGCCCGCCTGTGCCCAGCATCCTCCAAAGGAACACAGAGCTCGGTGTAGACTGGTCAGCATGATGACAAGACTCTAATGGGGCTCAGAAAAGAACTAGACACGTTCCTGGAGGACAGGTCCATCAATGGCTGTTAGCCAGGATGGGCAGGGACGCAGCCCCATGCACTGGGTGGTCCTAGCCTCTGACTGCCAGAAGCTGGGAGTGAGCTTTTGGTTTTGGACCCAGGTTTGTCCCCTGCGTTAGTCAGTTGCTGTATAATGATATATGCAGTCTTAAGGTGAAGAGGATTTTGAGCGTCCCCTTTCCAGTCTGCAGGGGAATGTTCCCAGGCTGCATTACTGTAAGCTCCTCCTCTGTTATGTATGCAGACAACTCGTCTTTCTGGCCTCTCTTTCCCTGTTCTGGCTTGTACTCGGGTGTCAGTCTGCACACATGCTGCTGATGTGTCTGTGTTTAGTCTCGTGACTGCACTGGCCAGGGTTTGACTGAAGGTCAGTACTCTTTTAAACAGGCTTCCTAAGCTTGCATTAGTTGGGGGAAGAGAGACGCTCGCCTGCAAGAGGCCTCGGTGACGTTGTGCAGGGGAGGGGCCATTGTGGAGCTGAACTGCCTTGAAGGCGTTGAGAATTATACTGGGACCAGATGGTATTTTGGGCTGGATTTGTGAGGGAGTTCTGGAGAGGTTGCAGAAGTGGAAGTGGTGTTTGCCTCGACGCTCCGTCTGAGGGCAGGTGTTATTAATAAGTTAATTGCCTCCATGTTGTGACATAAGTGTTTTGTTTTGGATCTCCCGCCCCTGCTTTCAGAAAGAATTCAGAAGGTCCTTTGAAGGACTTTGTCTGGGATGGCCAACTGTCATGGGTCCACAGGATCAGTGCTACGCCCCAGCTTGTAAACTGTCCTCCAGTCATCCGATACAGAAGCTGATTTCAATGACAGGTTACATACCACAGTTAGTAGTTCTGCAATTTCACATTCAAGTTCCTTCAGAACTCTTGGGTGGATACCATCTGGTCCTGATGAGTTATTACTCTTTAAGTTTGTTCCAAAACTTCCTCTTATGACACTTAAATCTGGGACAGTCCCTCAGATTTATCACCAATCTACTAGAATTCTTGGAGAGTGTAAACAAGCATGTGGACAAGGGTGATCCAGTGGATATAGTGTACTTAGATTTTCAGAAAGCCTTGGACAAGGTCCCTCACCAAAAGCTTTAAGCAAAGTAAGCGGTCATGGGATAAGAGGGAAGGTCTTGTCCTGGATCAGTAACTAGTTAAAAGATAGGAAACAAAGGGTAGGAATAAATGGTCAGTTTTCAGAATGGAGAGAGGTAAATCGTGGTGTCCCCCCCTGGGGTCAGTACTGAGACCAGTGCTGTTCAACATATTCATAAATGATCTGGAAAAAGGGATAAACAGTGAGGCAGCAAAATTTGCAGATGATACAAAACTACTCAAGATAGTTAAGTCCAAAGCAGACTGCGGAGAGTTACAAAGAGATCTCACAAAACTGGGTGACTGGGCAACAAAATGGCAGATGGAATTCAATGTTGATAAATGCAAAGTAATGCACATTGGAAAACATAATCCCAACTATACATATAAAATTGTTAGCAGGTCTACATTAGCTGTTACCACTCAAGAAAGATCTTGGAGTCATTGTGAATAGTTCTCTGAAATCATCCAATTAATGTGCAGCGGCAGCCAAGATAACAGAATGTTGGGAATCATTAGGAAAGGGATAGATAATAAGACAGAAAATATTGTATTGCCTCTTTATAAATCCATGATACGCCCACATCTTGAATACTGCGTGCAGATCTGGTCGCGCCATCTGGTCGTCCCTGGAGATCCAGTTTTGTGAATATGCAGACAGTGCCCACATGTTCCAACAACTTGGGGATCAGGGTAGTGGGTAATGGTTCTGGATTGTCGTCTGAGTTAGGGCCCAGGAATCGACACAGAAGTGGAGGTTGCCATCCTTTTTTATGCAAAGGACTGGGGAATGGGCTGGTGAAATCAACTTGCAGATGAACCCAGGGCCAGGTTCCCTTGGAGATATTCTCACAATGCTGCCAGTTCAGGCTCTAACATTGCATGTATCCACCCAAACAGAATCTTCACCTCCGCTGAAGTTCTATGGGGCAGTTGTAGTCCCAATGTGGAGGGAGGCTTTCTGCATTCTTCTCAAAGACATCAGGGTAATCATGGTACTTGGGGGGAAGTTCCGTAGTTCCCCCAGTGGGTGTTTCAGTGCTGGTGACTGACCTACTTGGGCCTTCTTGGGTCTGAGTGCGACATTCGCTGGTCTCTGGCCATGCTGTCAGCAGATTTCTGATGGGACCTTCCACCCACACAGTAAATGAGGGGTCATGAAGGTTCAGCTAGGAGATGCCAGGATCAGGGGAAAATGCAGGGAATGGATCATGCCAAATTGTTTTATTTTTCTGTGTCCCCAAAAAATAGCCTCTAGGAAGACAATGTCTCCCACAACTGGACCTGAAAACAGCGGGGAACCATCAATGATTTTGACTGTGTCGGGCATGGCCTTGTGTAGCAGGGGAATCTGTAGGGCCCAAGCTGTAGCTGCATCCATGAAATTGTCCGCTGCATCCAAATCAATGAGGCCTGTTGGAGGGGAATCTGTCAGGGTCCCCTGGGATGTCCAGCTGGATAGGCACCTGCAAATGCGAAGCCCCTAGATGGGGCTCAGGATCTGTCTCAGTGAGCACTAGAATACGGAGGAGTTCTTTTCTCTTAAGGCCCAGCCGGCTCTCCCCATTGTGTGCCTGGATCAGCTTGTTCCCCCGAGCTCTTCGTCATTCCTACTGGGCAGGCCGAGATGGCACGGTCAGTTCCCTGCAGCAGTAGCACAGGTGGCACTGATGGCACCGTTCCTTTTCTTTGGGTGTGAGTTGCTGATGAGCCAGATCAGTTTGCATGGGTTCAGCGGGCCACACGGAAGCTGAGGTCATGGTGTGCATGTGGGGGCTGCAGGGAACGTCCTTTCTTCTCTTTTCATTCTCACAGCTGATTATCTCTGCGGGTGGTCAGGTCCGCAAAGGCATCTAGGCCCATAGATGTCTCTACATGGGCCAGTTCATCTTTGATTTTTTCCCGTAAGCCTCACTGGAACTGGTACAGCTGTGCTGCTTCATTCCACTCTATCTGCTGAGAGGAGACAGAAATGCGCTGCATAGAAGTCCACTGTGCCTGGCCCCTCAGGGCGGCCTTGGCCGTTCTAACACGCTGCAGGTCATCAAAGATGGTTGTTTAATGGAGAAAGGCATCCCAGTCCGACAGCGCTGGGTCTGGCTGTGGCCTTCCAGGAGCAGGGAAGTGCAGCCTAACACGCCTCCTGTCAGCAGGCAGATTGCCAAGCCCACCGTGGCCAGGTCAGAGGCACAGATCTGGGGATGCCTCAGAAACAGAAGGCGGCATTGGGTCATGAAACCCCAGGACTCCGGCCGTTCCCGTCGAACCATTCAGGCAAGCGTATCGCAGGCCCCTGCTCCGGGCAAGGCGCTGCAGACTGTGTTCTTGGTGCTGAGCTGCCTCACTTGCCCCTGCAGCCACTGGTTGTCAGAGGTCAGCTGCACAGCTTGGGTCTGCAACACTTGATTATCCACCAGGTGGTGGAGTGCACCTTCAGGCAAGTCCAATGCTTTTGATGGCTGTGTTGGTGCTGCTGGGTCCATCCTTCTTGCACTGGGCTCAGTCCCTCATGGTTATTGGGGCTGAACAAGCTGTCCTGGCTGGGTCATGGGCGGCCAGACCTAGTAGTCGGAGCCAGAGTCACAAGACAGGAGTCAAGAGTTGGCTGGGTCAGGATAGCAGGAGGTCAGAGCCACTAGTTGGGAAGCAGAGGGCCAGGTCGGGGTACCAGGAGGTCAGAGGCAGGAGACAAACTGGAGATCAGAACCCAGAGTCAGATGCCAGGACTCAAGCCAGGCTGGGATGCCAGGAAATCAAGCCAGGGGTCCAGGAGCAGGGAGCACAAGGGGGGGTTAGATGGGTCAGAGCAGGATGGAGTCCAATAGTTTGTACAGCTTCTGGTTCCTGCTGCTGGCTTAATTAGGGCCAGTGGGCCAATCAGCCGCTCTGGGACTCTGCCAGTTGGACCTTGGGGATGGAGCCTCACACGGCACCTGGGCTTTGTGGGTCCCAGATAAGCCACTGTCAGCAGGCTGCTCCTATGAACCCTGCGTACCTGGCTTTGAGACCTGTGGATTACGGCATCATCCCCTCCCATGAAGCATCCTCTGGGTGACATGGGTCCAGGTTTCTTGGTGTCGCTTCTATGGAAAGCCTGAACCAGGGCAGGAGCATGAACCTTTGCGTTCTTCTGGGCCATCACCTTCCTGATCAATCAGGTACCACAATTTGCCCGACTCCACCTGACCCTGGTAGCCCTGGGAGGGTGGTGATGGGGCTTTTTGGGGATACGTGTTCTTGCTGTATGGTTTGAGAAGCGGAATACAATTAAAGCAGGTAAACACACACACACACGCGAGTTACAGTCCTAAATTTCAAAGGGTAATAAAAGCTTCTGTGATAAGCAAGCTCTGTATGTCCTCTTGGGTGAACCCGTGCTAAGTAGCTGGTCATCCCTTGCTTTTGTCTAGAAATCTTGCCCCCAGAGTCCAAGCAGCAATGAGATCCAGTTCCTTCTTGTGAGGGGTTTTTATTTGCTTCACCCCTTCAGCTTCAAGCTGCAAACTCAGCTGATGGGAGGAATTCACTTGCCAGACTCAGCTTCATTGGGCTGGGGGAGAGTAAACCATAAAATCTGTCTCCCCGAGCTAGAAATTACACTGCCAGGTCTAGTGTAGACATACCCATAGATAAAAAAGGAGATTTTAGTCTATTAAAAACACAAAGCATCCTAAAACTGACATGGGTCCATTACTAGATGGTAGAATTGTCAATGATAATGTAGAAAAGATGGAAGTTTTCAGTAAATATTTCTGTTTTGTATCTGAGAAAAAAAACTGGTGATGTATTCATATCATATGATGATGAAGAAACACTTTTCATTCCAACAGTAACTCAAGATGATGTTAAACAGCGGCTGCTAAAGTCAGACATTTTAAAATCAGCAGGTCCAGCTCACTTGCACCCAAGAGTTTTAAAAGAGCTGGCTCTGGGCGGTTTTCACCTTCCTCTGCAGCATGGGCACGGGTCACTTGCTGGTGGATTTTCTGTGTCTTGAACCATTATTTGAGGACTTCAATAACTCAGTCATAGGTTAGAGGTGCTGTAACCTGCGTGGTGCAGGAGGTCAGACTAGATGATCATGATGGTCACTTCTGACCTTAGAGTCTGTGAGTCTATAAGAAAGTTACAGATGACACACAGATTGGGGGACAGTAAATAATGAAGAGGACAGGTCACTGGTTCAGACTGCTCTGGATCACTTGGTAAGCTAGACATCAGTCAACAATATGGATTTTAGTACAGCCAAATGTAAAGTCACGCATCTAGGGATAAAGAATGACAGCCATATTTACAGGATGGGAGACTCTATCCTGGCAGTGAGTGACTCTGAGAAAGACTTGGGGGTTGTGGTAGATACTCTGCTGAACTTGAGGGCCCAGTGTGACATTGTGGCCACAAGAGCTAATGCCATCCTTGGCTGTATAAACAGGAGAATCTCGAGTAGGGCTAAGGAAGTTGTAGTACCTCCGTGTCAGACACTGGTGCAACTGCTGCTGCAATCCTGTGTCCAGTCCACAGTTCAGGAAGGATGTTGATAAATCGGAGAGGGGTCAGAGAAGGAGCCACAAGAGTGATGAAAGGATTAGAAAACCTGCTTTATTCTGATAGATTCCAGGAGTTCAATCTATTTTGTTTAACAAAGAGAAGGATAAGGAGTGACTTGATCACAGCCTGTAAGCACCTTCGTGGAGAACAAATATGTAATAATGGGCTCTTCAGTCAGCAGAGGAAGGCCTAACACGATCCGATGGCTGGAAGTTGAAGCTAGACAAATCCAGGCTAGAAATAAGGTGCACATTTTTAACAGAGAGAGTAACTACCACTGGAACAATGTACCAAGGGTCACGGTGGACTCTCCATCATGGCCATTTTAAATCAAGATGGGATGTTTTTCCAGAAGATTTGCTCTAGTTCACACAGCAGGAATTAACTAAGTTTTCTGGCCTGTGCTATACAGGTCACACTAGCTGTTCCCAGTGGTCCCTTCTGGTCTTACCATCTATGAATTTATGAGCATTCCTGTCATCCAGTTTCTGTCTCCAGGGCTCGGTGCTTCTCTTGGTAAACCACACCCCAGAAGCACCGTCTCTGTGCCTGGGCTGATCCACTGGAATTAATTCTGGACAGATTCTGCTGCAGGGCCTAGTCTCCAGAGAGGCGAGAGGAAGAAGGACTCGGGGCTCTGGGAACCACCACAGGAGGGAGAAAATAGCCCTAAGCTGTGCATGGGGCTTCAACAATAGCATTGGTGGACACGGGCTGGCGGGAGAGGACCAGGATCCTGAGGGGACTGGACTTATTGTATACGGTGTCGGACCCGCCTTTACCTCAGCTGGGAGTGGAATTCCCAAGCTCTCGTCCATGTGGTGCAGGCAGCCCGTTGGGTCCAAACTCCACCAAAACTGTGAGTGGATACGAGTGCTGGAAGCCTGGGCCACAGCTGTGTGTGCACAAAGCACTAGCGCCAAGCCGACACGCCCTGTGCTGAGTGCAGCAGGAGCTAATCCTGCCCCCAGCACCAGTGGCCATTCACACTCAGGATGTGCCCCCCAGGCACTGGATTCACACTCAGGAGCCAGGCCTCCCCCTGGCATGGGCGCTGAGTCACTCCTGTGTCCAGCTTCGCTTGTGCTGGGGAACCTTCCCCTTGGCGCTGCGGCCTGCTGGAGGCAGCTTTGCGGCTGGGCCTTGCACCGTTTAATGGCCTGTTTCACACTTTTAACGTTGTGTCCGCAGTTAATTTAAGACTAGGCTCCTCTTACAAGATAAACAGGCTGGGAAGCCAGCCGGCCAGCTCCCCCTCGTCGGCTCGCTCCAGCAGCCAGCCGCTGGCTCCGCTTCCAGCTCACATTCCTGCACTTGGCCCTGTCGGCGGCAGCTGGGCCGCCTGCTCTGAGACTCCACGTTTGGAGATAAATTCTCAAATTAGTCGGCGCTTTTCTAAACATCATGTTCCCGGGGCTGGCTCACTCAGCCCCGCTGTGCACAGCTGTGCAAACACCTCTGCTCTGCGCCCAGCCCCACTGCCGCTCCGGGCTGGCCAGGCCCCCGCCTGCGCCTCATAGCCGGCCATGGGGGAGGCAGTGCCCCCCAGTCCAGTCTGTGCTGAGGAGACGCAGCCAGGAGGGCACAGAACTGGTCTCTGTGTCCCTCCTCGTCATGGTCAGGAGGGCACAGAGCCAGGGTCTATGTTCTCCTCTGCCCCAGACTGAGCTTTCCTGTGGGGCTGGGCTGGGGCAGCAGCACATCAGGACAATGAACAGGAAAGGTGAAAATTCAACACCCAAAGAGCAGCACCACCAACATGGCCCCAGAGTCAGCAGGGTGCTCATCCCACATGGCCCCGGTGTCACCAAAACGCTCGCCCCACCCTGCCCCGGTGTCACCAAAACGCTCGCCCCACCCTGCCCCGGTGTCACCAAAGCGCTCGCCCCACCCTGGCCCACAATTTGGCTGTCAGTCAAATGTTGGACACATCTGGAACACAATATTTTGATTTGATTTCCCTGTGGAAAATGTCAAATTTGCAGACCCTGCATTTCCCATCGGAAAATCCCAGACAGCACAACACCATCAGCCGCACTTCAAGCAGCCCTTGTGGAGCCCACGTCTCCTCCTGGATGGGGCAGCTTGGCAGCCCCAGTCCTTCCCCTGTGCTGCCTGGCCTGGACAGTCGGGGAGCAGCACTGGTATGCCAGCACCCCACAATGACCCCCCAGACACCTCATCACCCCCACCTTAGCCCCACCCATCACCCCACAGTGACCCCTGCTGACACCCCATCACACCGCCCCCCAACACCTTAACCCTTCCCCTCACTCCATCATCCTAGCATCTGCACGCTACCCCCCTACACGTCTGGCTCCTTGCAGTGACCCCCTGACACCCCAGCTTCTTGCAGCCCCCCCTCTGCTCAGTGGTCATGACAACTTCTCATGCCATGGTGCAGTTCCTGTTTAAAGCTGAAGTTTGCACCTCCTCTGATACCCCCAAAATATCATCTCAGTGTTAAAATGAGTAGGTGAGGTCAGGCATCGGGATGGAGGTTGTGGGGAAAGCTGGCACAATGTGGCGGGGGTCTGAGAGCCATTGAGCAGACTGCAAACCCTGGGTATGATGGAAACCACTTCAAGCCAGGGGGGCAGCCGCACCCTCAGTACCACTACTTCCAGCGCCTGTGCTGAAATGGTTAATCACCCTCAGAAAGGTGGGTCTAATTTCAGTTTGTCTGGCTTCAGCTTCCTGTCACTGGTTCTTGTTCTGCCTTTCTCCACTTGATTAAAACAACTCTTTATACCTGCTAGTTTCTCCCCATGAAGGTCCTTATCCATTTGTCACCCGGTCACCTCCCATTCTTCTTTTTGATAAACTGCACAGACGGCGCTCTTTATGTCTCTTGTGGTCAGGCATTTTCTCCAGCGGTTGAATGATTTTTGTGGCTTTTTTTCCTACACACTACAAAGCTTCAACATCCTTTTTAAAATGTGGATCCCAGAACTAGGCACTGTATTTCACCAATGCGGTATATCACCAACCTCCCAACTCACTACTTCCCTGTGTATTCATCCAACAATCACATTAGTCCTTTTCCCCACAGCATTGGGTGCACGTGGTGAGTAGATTTTCCACTGTGAGCCTGTCATGGGATGCACCCCTGGGGTACAGCCTGGAAGCTGTGGGACCACTGTGCACCCTTAACTATCCAGCTTCAGGTTGGCTCTCACGATGCTCTGCTGGTGACAAACATCCAGCCCCTCCAGGCCCTGTTATCACCCAACACGACAGCAGGTGGAGCCACACACCCAGCTGAGTTACCTGGATGCCTTTCCTGAGCCACTCCCGAATCAACCCGGGATACAGCCATTAGCCAGGTCACTCCCGCTCCCTGCTTTGCACCCTGAAGTTGCCCCCTCCTGCCCTGTTCAGAAGCCTGACCAGGATAAGTTTATTACTTAGTCCAGTCCACTGTGGAGAACGCATACACCAGCTTTTGTTAACTGAGCTAAGATTTCTTAAACATTTCAATCCAAGACACGCTCTTTTAGATCAAATTATAACTTTGATAAAATCTATTCTTCAATAGTTAAAGTGACAATCAGCAGTTGACTTAAAAGATCAGAGGTAGTTACCAAGGAAATTAAAATAAATTCACAGTCTAAATTCTAGAATACTGAACAGGATGTGAATTAGCAATGTCTCACCCTTGTTAGCTGGTACAAGCACTTTCTAAAACGCAGGCTGGGTCTGCCTTGCCCTTCCTGCCTGGGGCTCCTTTCCCCCCTTCAAATTCCTTTTGTCTTCCAAACAGATCCTTCAGGTGTTGAGCTGTGCGGGAGTGAAGTGAAGTGATGATGTCACTTTACTTCCTCCTTTTTATAGCTTCTTCCAGCTCATTGGAACAGTCAATGCTCGTGACCTGGAGGGTTGCCCTCATTGGCCAAACAGGGTCCATTGCCTACGTGCTTCCTCAGAGAAGCCTTCACTGTAGACAATTCTGGTGGTGGATACTTTACTTGAATGGGGAGGGAGGCCACTCCCTTGTCCTACCCGAGAAGCTGGTTTGTGGGTGTTTCCCACCTCACAGCATGTTCTAGCAGCATATACAACAATATTTCATAACTTCACATGCAATGATACTCGAGGGGTCGTGGGAGTTTGCTAACCCGGTCTACCTTTGTTTTGTAGACCTGGAGAAGGCTTATGACTGTATTCCCCAAGATGTCCTGTGGGAAGTGCTGCAGGGGCTCCTCAGTAGCCTATCCTCTGTAGAACCTCCACGAAGTCCGGCCAGTCCCAGTCTAAAATAATGGGGTACAGTAGGTGGGGCACCAGCCCCACTGGGAGCACCAGGTGACCTGTCCAATGGTCAGGGGGACGGAGAGAGTGGGGGTAGATCTTCAGGTCCCCATGAATGCATCTAAGGCCAACCTGCCAGAGGACCCATCCATCCTCGGGGACCAGCCGTCGCAGAATGAGGGTTTGGCCACACCCAGAGTTGACCAGGGCCTCCAGGTGCCTCCTTGCTAGGCCGACCATGATCATAGCTTTCGGGGTGGTTGGCCCTCCGGCTCACCCCTCCCCGGCATAGACCAAACCGAGGAAGCAGTCCATCGTGGGGCACTGACGTCATAGATGTCTCATCTGGCCACATGTAAAGCATGGCCTCATGCTCCCTGGGGACTCATGGGGCCGGTCCTTCTCATCTGCAGTCGGTGCCCCCGGGGGGTCCAAGGGCTGCCTGGATTTGGGGCCGACTGTGGCCTGGCTCCTGGGTCCAGCGGGTCTGAGTGACCCACAATGATGGGTGTGGGGCTGACCCTCTGGGGTTCATCCACCCGGGCTCGGGGCCGGTTGGAGCGGCCGGATTCTCCGCAGCCAAAAAGTCCTCCATCAGTTGCACAGCTCCAGTCAGAGTGGTGGGGCGATGCCTCATCACCCATGTCCTCCCTCGTGCGGTTATGATGTGTAGAGACAGTTCTAGTGCAACTTTGCGGAGTGCTGCTCCAGCTGGAGGCAGCACCAGCAGGCATCCTTGAGTTCCTGGGTCATGCCCTGAGGACGGGCCCTGTGGGGGGTACATCTTCCCCCAGAACCAGCGCTGGAGGATGTCAGGGTTGATGTCTAGTGCGTCCAGGATGGTGGCCTTCACAGCCCAATAGTTCCACAACTCATCATCTGCAAGGGTCCGGTAGGCCGCCTGGGGAATCCCTGTCAGATAAGGGTCCAAAAGGATGGCCCACTGGTCCGGGGCCCAACCTGCAGCAGAGGCCACGCGTTCAAACGTTGTCAGAAAGGCCTCAGGGTCAACATTGGACCCCAGCTTTGTGAGGCGAAGCAGTAGCGGGGCCGAGACCAGGGGTCGGCCACTGGGGTCATCTGGCCCTGCTGGTCTGGGCAGCAAGTCACCCAGCTGCTGCACATTCTGCCGCTGCAGCTCCTGCTGCTGGGCCCCCAGGTCCTGGATCAGTTTTTGTTGTTGCATATCCTGCGTTTGTAACAGCTGTTGCTGTAGCTGGGGCGCTTGCTGTTGGTGGTGGTGGTCAGCTCACCACTTCATGAATGTCTCGAACTCTATGGTCCCGTCTGTCACCGGCATCTAGCGGTCGATGGATTGTCCTAGTGGGCAGCCCCCCTTTTGTCGGGGTGGAAGCTGCCTGCATTCTCCACCACATGCAGGCTGGCGACATGGCCCAGCCAGGGTGTCGCGACCCTTCCTTGGGCTCAGGCTCTGAGGAAGGTCAAGCGCCTTGTTCTAAGGGAAAAAACTAGTGGGTTACGAGTCTTTAGACCCGGCCCCCAGGCAGGGCGGGCTATCTACGCAGTCTGTAACCCCTGGCCCTCACGCAAGGTGGGACGGTCAAGTCGTCTGTAGCCCCCAGGCGGTGCGGGGCTGGTAAAGAGTCTATGGTCCCAAGACTCGGGATCCTATGTGGCTCCCTGGTTGGCTAGGGACGGGGGGGGGGTGCAGGCCCACCCGACTCCACTGCGTCCCAGCCCAGGGCCCTAGCAGTGGCAAAGAGGCTCTGTCACTGGGTCAGCAGGGCAACACACCAACACTTGTGCGACCACAACTCAGTCAAACTACAGTCGGCTGTCCCTGGGCTACTTCCTCCCACCCTGAACCCGTGTACCTGGAGCCAAGGGTCCTCCTCTGAGTTGCTGGGGTAGACAGCTAGCGGGAGTCACACGAGTCCCTCATCGTCGGCCGGCGGCAGGTCCGGAAACTCCTTGGGGCCGTCCGAGGATGGCAGCTTCTCCAGGTCGCAGGGGGTCCTCCGGCATACTGGGCTCAGGCAGCTCCAGTGGGTCACTGGCGACGGGCAGCTCAGGGCTGGCCTCAGGGGGTTTCTCCCAGTTAGTGGTCTCTGGTAGCCCTTCCCAGCTACTAGGGCCTGTCAGCCCTTCCCAGCCACTCGGGCCCGGCAGCCTGGGCAGGCCTTGGAGGCTCCGGTCGGTGGGGTGTTGGCTTTGCACAACCACGCGGCCTGCGTCAGGCCCAGAACACAGCCTGGGGGAAGGCATGTCTGTCTCCGGCAGCACCTTCCCTTTGACTTAGCTGCTAGGCCGGCCTTTTATACCTCCCCTTCCTGTCCTGGCTCCACCGCTCTGCACCAGGGTATTTGGCCTGCAGGGTCCAGATCTGCCCAGCAGGGACGTCGCGACCCTTCCTCGGGCCCAGGCTCTGAGGAAGGCCACGGCGCCTTGCTACAGTCCTCTTGCTATGTTTTTTAAATTGGGGTATACATTTATTTGAGCCTCTATTCTGGTGTCTTTAAAAAGTTTCCATGCAGCTTGCAGGGATTTCACTTTTGGCACTGTACCTCTTAATTTCTGTGTAGCTAACTTCCTCATTTTTGTGTAGTTCCCCTTTCTGAAATTAAATGCTACCGTGGTGGGCTGCTGTGGGATGTTAAATTGTATTATGTTATGGTCACTACTACTGAGTGGCTCAGCTATATTCACCTCTTGAACCAGATCCTGTGCTCCACTTAGAACTAAATCAAGAATTGCTTCTTACCTCGTGGGTTCCAGCACTAGCTGCTCTAAGAAGCTGTCATTTAAGGTGTCAAGAAACTTTATCCCTGCATCCTGTCCTGAGGTGACATGTACCCAGTCAATATGGGGATTATTATGGAGTTTTTTATTTTTATAGCCTCTCTAATCTCCCTGAGCATTTCACAGTCACTATCACCATCCTGGTCAGGTGGGTGGTAGTATATCCCTACTGTGATAGTCTTATCATTCAAGCATGGATTTTAGCTATGTATCTAAAAACCAAAAGGGGTACATACAGACAACAGAAGGAGGGGCATATCACCAAGGAAGTGTACATGGGAATAGCGCAGGACAATAGTGTAGGCACAAAATCAGGAAAGCCAAGGCAGAATGAGTTACAGCTGGCAAGAAATGGTACAGAGAAGAAGAATGTTCTTCAAATACATCAGACAAAAAAGAAAGACCAGGGACGGTGTGGGTCGGCCGCTCAGTGGAGGTGATGAGCTGGTGATGGAAGATGACAGGAAGGCAGAGCTGCTCAATGTCTACTTTGCTTCAGTCCCTCCACAAAGAATAGCATGTGACTGGACGACTTAGTGAAGTTACCGTAGACAATAAAGGGGAAGGGAGGCAGATCGGGATAAGTACAGAACACGTCAGATCTTCTGACCAGTTTGAATGAATTCAAATCAGCGGGGCTGGATGCTATTCACCTGAGGGTACTGAAGGAACTGGGGAACCACTGGCAATAATATTTGCAAACTCATGGATGACAGGAGAGGTCCCCGACGCCTGGAGAAGGGCTATTGTGGTGCCCATCTTTAAAAAGGGGGGAAAGGAGGAGCCGGGAACTGTAGCCCAGGCAGCCTGGCTTGGGTACCTGGGAAGCTACTAGAGCAACGTATAAAACATCCCATTTGAATACCTGGAGGGGCTGATCACTAGCCGCCAGCATGGACTGACCGAGAACAAATCATGCCAAGCCAGCTTGATTTCCTTCTTTGACAGGGTAGCTGGTTTGGTGGATGGGGGAATGTGGTGGACATGGTATATCTGGACTTCAGCAAGGCTTTTGACACAGTCCCGTATGACATTCTGATGAGTAAGCGGGAGAAATGTGGGCTTGGCGGAGCTACCATTAAGTGGATACATAATTGGTTAAACACCCGCAAACAAAGAGTAGCTATTAATGGAACAATGTCGGATTGGAGGGAGATCTCAAGGGGGGTTCCACAGGAATCTGTTCTGGGGCCGGTGTTGTTTAACATCTTTATCAATGACTTGGATGTATGTGTAGAGAGCAGACTGATCAAGTGTGCAGATGACACAAAGCTGGCAGGTGCTGCCAACACTTTGGAGAAAAGAGCTAAAATTCAGCAGGATCTTGATGAATTGGAGAACTGGGCCCCAGACAACAAAATGAAATTCAACAAAGACAAATGTCAGGTGCTACACTTAGGGAAGAAAAGCCAAATGCACAAATGCAGAACGGGGATAACTGGCTTGGCAGCAGCACTGCTGAGAAGGATCTGGGAGTTGTGGTGGATCACAGCCTCAACATCAGCCAGCAATGCGATGCTGTTGCAAAAAAAGCAAACGTAATTTTAGGTTGCATTATCAGAGGCAGAGCATGCAAGTCCCGGGAGGGGATAGCACCGCTCTGCTCAGCTGGAGTACTGCGTCCAATATTGGTCACCACTGTACAGAAAGGATGTGGAGAAACTGGAAAGGATTCAGAGGCAAGCGACAAAGATGATCAAAGGGATGGAATGCAAGCCATGTGAGCAAAGGGTTAGGAACTGGGTATGTTTAGTTTGGAAAAGAGGAGATTAAGGGGGACATGATAGTGATCTTCAGATACTTGAAAGGCTGCCGTAAAAAAGATGGAGAAAAGTTGTTCTCTTTGCTACAGAGGGCAGGACAAGAGGCAATGGGTTCAAACTGCAGCATAGCAGTTTTAGATTAAACCTCAGGAAAAACTTCCTAGCTGTGAGAACAGTCGGACAATGGCACAGACGGCCTAGGGAGGTTTTGGAAGCTTCTTCACTGGAGGTTTTCAGGAGGAGGCCAGGTAGTCACCTGTCCTGGATGGTTTAGACACAACAAATCCTGCATCTTGGCAGAGGTTAGACTAGATGACCCCTGTGACCCTGGGGTTCTGTCATTCTAGATGTGAAGCCGCTGTGCTAGAAGAACTTGGTAGCTTTGCAAACTTTGAAGTCTGGAAGAGTGCTAAAGTTGTGCCAGTATTCAAACGGGCAGGCAGGATGGCCTGGGTAGCTACAGGCTGATTAGCCTGGCACTGATCTGGGCAAAGAAATGGAAAAGCTGATACCGGAACTTAATAAAGAATTTGAAATGATGTTTTCTCCTGAGTGCTGCCCTGCCCGCAGGGGAGGAGGTAGGAACGACTCTGCAATGTCTAGAACTGATTATGATTTTGCAGCTGGGACATTTACACTCTTTCTTTTCTGCTACCCTAGTAAAGATTCCTTCATTACAAGATGATTCTGAGAGTTTGCTGGGACCCCACTGAGGGCAGGAGACTGGGACACCTAGTGCGTGGAGCGCCTACAGGCCTTGCCTCTGAGATTGTGGTGCACAGCACGCTGCCGGGGACTGGAAAGGGTTCGGTGCTCGGCAGACAGGAGTGCGGTTATCCTTGGCGCGCTGGCTGCAGGGATCGCTGAGGTAACACTTCCCCAGCCACCGCCATGGCCACTGGTTCTAGAAGGGCTGAAGAGTGGGGAAGATGCAATTTCCCCAGTCCTGGTTTGTTACCTTCTGGTTTCCAGTTTTGGAATTTGTCCTGGCGCCGGGTTAGAAAACAGGCTAGTTTTATTTCAGAGTTGGAACATCTCAATTCTGAAGGAAAAATCCCACTGTGTGGCCCAGCTGGCCAATCAGAAGTTAGAAAGCACAATGAAAACATGGAAAACGACCCTCCCCGCCCCCGCCATGCCAGCGACGGCTCCCCAGTGTGTTCTGGGAGCATTCCTGGAACCACTGTGAAAACACAAAGGGGTTTGCAAATTTCACAAGGCCTGTTTGTGTCGGGAGAGATTCCGCCAGCTGCTCTGTTTACCAGCATTTCTTCTGTGCGTGAGCTCCCTGGCAGTCAGAGGTTACCGACGCTGCGTGTGGATGCCTTTATCTCCTCTGCGGGGGCATCCCGTCCAAATCCCTGCCCGTGCTATGGCATGAAACAGAGGCACAAAGGTGGAACCTGCCCCCTCAGCGCAGTGCTAGGCTCCCCTCGAGTGGTGGCTGGGCCGTGGGCAGGGGACCTTGCGCCCGCTACAGCCTCCCTTACCAAAGCTGGCTCCTTCAGCTCACGCAGCAGGGGCTCAGCGTGTTAGATCCCAGCTCCCGGCGGCCCACCCAGGGGATGACTGCGCCCGGCGGCCAGAGCTCTATTTCTCCGAGCCTGGGGAGACCTGACAGTGGCCCCATCTGGCACCCCCACGTTGGACTGATCCGCCCGCCACCGCCACTGAGAAACAGTTAGGGTCGCCCTGCCTCTGAGGTTCCCCGGACACAACCTCTTTGTGGGTCCTGCACCCTCTGTCTGGGCAGAGTTTTCAAATAAGAGAGACTGTCTGGCTGGGACTTTTGTGGGGCAGACGTGGCAGCTAGAAAGAGCCGTCACCGTGCCCCGATTGCTCCCTCCCCTGCACTTGCAGCTGCCGAATCCTGCCCACCCTGGCCCGGCCCAGCTCGCCAGGGAAGAGGAACGGCCAAGCGCCTCTCGGCTGGGCCATCTGCCCTGCCACAGGGCCTCAGCGCCCGGCCGGGAGAGGTGATAGGCCAGGGAGGGGGAGAGGTCAAGTGTGAGGTCACAGGTACCTGCTTCAGCATCCCCCCAGGTGCCTCCTCCCGGTACACTCACACCCCTCCCCCCGTACCCCTCCCACACACACACACACACCCCTCCAGCACCCCCCGTACCCCTCCCATCCCCCCCGTAACCTCCCCAGCACACACACACCCCCTGTACCTCTCCCAGCACACACACCCCTCCAACACCCCCCCAATATCCCCTTCATCACCCCTAACTGTACCCCCCTTCCAGCTGCGTCCTCTATTTGGGAGTTTGAAATACGGCAGCCTGAGAAGTGCTGAGGGCCTTGTGCCGGGCCTGGGCCTCCTCCTCTGACTCAGTGGCAGGCCCCGCGTGCCGGGGGGATCCCAGCCCTGCCTTGGAGGCGCACTGCGATGGACGGGGAGGGTCGGTGGCCAGCTAGTGCCCAGCCTCGTGCAACAAGCAGGGCCCCGGGCGCTGCACGGACCCGAGCCAGTTCCTCAAACACCAGGGCCCTTCCAGGCACGAGGCGGGAGCCTGGCTCCTGTTTTCGGCAGCCGGCCCTGCTCCCCTGCTCCCCGTGGGGCCGGGGCAAGAGGGGCTTGGGGCGGGAGGTTTCCCCTATAATCTTCCTGCTGCTCTCCGGGGCTGGAGTCGATGAGGAAAGTGCTCAGCTTTCCTGTCCCTGCGGAGCTGCAGCTTCCGCCCGGCGGGGCCGAGGCTGAGCCGGGGCCGGGGTCACTTCATTTGGTCTAGCTAATGCTGGCGTTGCAGAGGGAGGGTCGAGCACTCCGGCTGAGCTAGTGGGCAGGTTCCCAGGCCCACAAGAGAGGGACAGGGACAGGCCGTTCCATGAGCCCAGCCGCCTGGTGCTTTCCTTGTCGTCCGCGCGCCGGCTGCCTGCTGTAACGACGCTGCTTATTGTTGGCACCGGCTCTGCCCCGCGCGGGCTGGGAACTCAGCGCCTTGCACGCCAGCGACCCAACCAACCGGCGCGCCTTGCTGGGTGCCTAGAAGGATTTCGTTGCCCCAGGGAGACACTCGTGGGGCAGAAATACCACATGGGCTGGTTTCCCCACCTCCAGGAACTGAGACCCCGTGGGGAGATGATCTCCTCTTACTCCAGGGGCATCCAAAGAGCCTGACACTCTTCCCCATACAGCTCACTGCCTGAGCCCGCTGGGGCGGGGAGCGCGAGGGGCCTGGGGCTCTGTGCCATCGGTGATCTCGCCCCCCTGCTCAGTCACGGTAGCGCCAGAGGCTGCGGTCTGGGGCCCCGGGGACAGTGCTGGATGAGGCCTGCGGGCGGAGGCCCTGTGCAGACAAGACGGAGGCAGTGCTGCTAGGTTTGGGAGCTGTCCCGCAGAGCTGCTGGGGGAGACGTCAGTGGCGTACCGAGGGTCTCCGGTGCCCGGGGCCAAGCCTACATTTGTGCCCCCCCCCACAGGCCTCATGTCCCCCGCGCAGGGCAGGAGGGGTCCTGGCGCCGCCCCCCAGCTGCAGCGGGGAGGGGGGTCTGTACCAGCAGGGGCTTGTGGGGGGTGCAAATGCAGGCTTGGCTCTGTTGCCCCCCCTCGCACTTACCCGGCATGCAGTGCCTGCCCCTCTCACTGAAGTCTGGCTCTGGCTCAGACGGGGCAGCCGCCCTTCCCAGCCTGGGGGGGGGGGCACCTTTCATGATGCTCACGGGATGCGCTGGGGGGCAGCCCTCAGCACCTCCTGCACCCCCCTGCCCCTCCGCCAAGAAGGGCTGGGCCAGGCCCCGCAGAGCATCATGGGGCAGCCTCACCCTCCGCCTGGGGAGGGGAGCTGGGCCGGCCCTTCATGATGCATGGGGAGGGAGGCACTAAGGGGTGCTCCATAGCGCCTCCTGCGTCCCCTGCCCCCCTCCCATCTGAAGGGCTGGCCCAGTGCGGCACGCCCCCACCCCACACTTACCTGCTGCTCCAGTCTGGCCGGGATGGCCTCACTGCCCCAGGCCTTTGGGGGGTGGGGGCGCCATCCCAAAGCCCCCTGCAGCTCAGAGCCCAGGGGCCTGCCCCCTTTCCCCTTCCCTCCCCCCCATTACACCACTGGGAGACGTCTGTGAGTGTCAAGGCTGGGTCCCCATTGATGTTACAGCCCTGGCCGGGTCCCTGTGTGCACAGTCCCTGTCTGTCGTAACTGGAGCCAGCCTTCGGCTCCCACGTCCTTCCGAGCCAGCTGGCTCTGGGCAGCGTCCTGGCCCTGTTGTTAACTTTGGGCCTCAGACACTCCCGGGTGCAGGTCCCTGTCTGGCCCCCTCCTTGGGCTGTTGGATTGTGCCTGGGCCTGAAACCAGTACTCCGCCCTCCCACGCCAACCCAGTCACTTCTGCACGCTGCCCAGAGCCCACCTCCCTGGCCTGCTGGGGTCACGCTGGGGACCGTGCGGCAGGCACAGTGAGGGGCACAGGCTTGCATGGGCGTTTCCAAAACCACAGTAACTTTACATTCTCTGGAGTGCCGGCCCACCTGCAACGCATTTTTGTGTCCAAGCCGTTGTCTTTCCAGAGACAAACAAGATGACAACTCCTTCTCAACATGACAACTCCTTCTCAACCTTTTCTAAAGACACCAAAAAGAAGAGAAACTAGTTCGAGTGTCTGACATGTCAAGTATTAAGTAAGGCTTGGTGTTAATTACACCCCTTGTTCCCTTCCCCTTTAGCTGGAGAGAGTCTTTAGAAGTAATAAAAAAAAAAACCTTGTTTGACCCCTTGTCTTAGATGGTAACCACAGTCCTTTTTGGGGAAGAGAGAAGAGTCAGTTGGGCTGGGCTGGAGCTGTTGTTATTGCGGTTGTTGAAGTCCGAGCCCGTTTCCTAGAAGACAAAACAAGACAAACACACACAGAAGGGGAGAGAAAAGAACAGCGAAGAGAGAAGATGCAGTTTCTGTCTCTGCTGTTGGCTCTCACTAGCTTCACTGCTGGAGAAAGAGGCACAGCACATGATCTGATCACTGAGACCTGGCGAACTCGTCCCAGCACTGGGCTGTTGAGGGCAGTGTGTTTGGCCACCTTTCTGCTCACAGCAGTGCTGTAAAAGATAGTCTTGGCCAGCTAAGCCAGACGCTTGTTAGACAGCAGGCAAAAGGGGATGGCTGGAAAAGGAGAAATGAGATGGGAAAGGAAAAGGACGCACAGGTGGGGCTGTGACAGACTCATGTCCCAGGTGGAGGTTAGGATTTACCCAAAGCAGGTGGAGGTGATGATGTCATCTGGGTCCCTCTCTCTGGCCCAGTCTGGTCAGGACATCTCGCAGGATGAGGACCACAGCACCCAGGGACCAGAAGACGGTGGGGAGTGGAGAGCAGCCGTGATGGCAAAGCTGACTGCAGAGGTTGTTGGCAGACAGTTTCCTTTTCTGTCAATTTCCCCCAGAAATCTTTTCTTTTTATGTGCCCACAAAGGGAGTGATGGGTGGAACAACCTGGCCTTTTATTGTTTTATCCACCAGTTAGGCTTAATTTCTGACACACCAGTTTTGTTCCATTGATTTCTGGGCTCCCACTTTTCTTGTTTACTAGACTCGATCTCAACGCAGTCCTTGAATTACATCAGTCGCCCTTTCGGTTCGGAATAGCCAGCCTGCCTGTCTCTCTTTTGCACCTTTTCCCGTCAGTGTTTGCGGCTGCAGGTTACTGTGATGCTGTACAAACGTTCACTCACTTGTGCAATTAAACTCACACCTCGGGTAAATGTGTGGGCTCCGCTCCTACACGAGGCAGCAGAAAGCAGTGAAACTTCCTCGGTCTCCCCTTGCTCCAACGCACAGGCAGCGCCTCGGGGAAGAGAGGATGAGACGCTGCCCAGCTGGCCGTGATGTAGGCACCTCAGGGTAGGAAGGGTGAACCCAACCCTGGATAACTGTGTGGGCTGGAATCTGGCTTTCCCCAGGACTGAGCGAGGGTGTCAGGCCTGCTCACACAGGGTCAGAGTGGGGGATTAGAATGGACCCTTTTGGCCCCAGAATCCACGAATCTATGGCTGAGAACAGGGATCAGCAGCAGGGCTCGGCTTTCTGAGGGGCCCTGCCCCGGCCGTGCTTTGGCCCCTGCCACTGTGAGCGGTGCTGCTTCAGCGGCATTGCCAGCACCTGGGGAATTCCCCAGCATGGCTGAATTCCAGTGCAGAACATTTCCCATGGGCAGACAGGGCAGAGCCCAGCCTGCCTCAGTGAGCAACTTCTCAGGCCTCCAGGGTGCTGCCTGGGAAATGCCAGCCCGTTACTGGTGCTCTTCCTCCCCCAGCTCCTTGCTGGCAGTGTGCTCCAGGGGAGAGATTCTTAGAGCGGAGAACTGCTGGGAGGGATTTTGCCTCTATCCCTGCCAGGGACGGCCCGTGCAGCTCCCTCACGTCCTATTGTGAGGCTGCTCCAGAGCGTCACTGCTTTGATGGTTAGAACCTTCTTCTCATTTCCAGTCTAAGTTTATTCATGGCCAGTTTATCCCCGTTTGTTCTTGCGCCAACGCTGTCCTTTAGTTTCAATAGTGCTTCCTCTTCCTGGGGTTCACGCCATGATGTATTTATAGAGAGCAACCAGATCCCCTCTCAGACTTCGTTTTGTTGGGCTAAACAAGTCAAACTCTTTGAGACTTGGCTTGTAAGGTTGGCCCTCTGTTCCCTTGATCATCCCAATAGCTCTTCTCTGCACCTGTTCTGGTCTGGATTCATTCAGGAATCACTCTGCCCTTTGCTGAAATGTAGCCACCTCTGGGGTGAAACATGGCAGCTGTTTAACAGCAGACAGCAGCACTGATTAACATTTTGAGAAGGGACATTCTGACATATCCTACAGGCAGCTAAAACTGCAGAAGCATCTCTGTTGGCTGAATGCAACCTCAGTTGTGAACTGGCAATGCCTTTCTGGTTGCACCAAAGGGGCAGTGTGCTCAAGGGATGGGGGCACTGAGAACCCAGGAGGAGGTAAATCCCCAAGTCAGATTGTGCAGGAGGCGCTGTCTCTTGGCAGATCAGGGGACAGAAATCTGCTGGATTGATGATGTGACAAATGGGGTTTTTTTTTTGCTTATCATGGCTCGCTTTGTGCTGGGCTGTCAGCTCCCTGCTCTCCTGCTGGAGGTGCTGTGTTTTCCTTTCCACAGGACCCTGCCCAGCCTAGAGTCAGGCAGATCTGAACAGGCCGATAGGTGAATAACGGAGAGCCAACCCCTTGTTGCTATGAAAATGGTGGGTTTTGCCCCCAACCCCCACCCAGCATCACAAGCTCCCAGAAAGGCTGAGCTGCTGCCTGGCTTCTCAGCTCAAGCATTCCTGCCATGTCTCATGGCCAGCGCTGCCGTCACTAAATTATCCTCATTGGCCCCATAAGCCCACATGGCCGGCTACCAGGTAGCCATAAGGGGCTGGAGCTATAAATCAGCAGGAAGCGGAGCTGCGCCAGCTCAGCCCTCGTGGAGCATGCAGACATTCTGGGCAAGCAGGCTCGGCATAGCTTGTTCATTACTGCACAGCTGGCTGGAGACGTGCGGCAGCCTCGCCAAGGTGGAACTGAGGCCTTTGCCACAAGCAGCCACTGGGGCACAAGGCAAACCTTGTGAATTGCAGTCAGTGGTCCCCTTCCCTGCTGCAGCCCCAGGCATCCAACCTCCCATGAGTCACACTGCCCCACTCCCACCCCTACACTACCTCGGCTCCCACCCCCACCTACCTCTCCCACCCTAATCCCACCAGGCTGGTGCATTGTCCCTAGGGCATGGCCCCATCCCCCAGGCTGGTGCTTGGGCCCCAGGAGAGGGCTGTTTCAGGGAGAGGTGATCTTTCTGTGAGCAGCTGATGCCGAGGGTGAGCAAAAGAGTTTCTAATGGAACTCTAAACTGTATTATACGTTCAGCCACTAGGTGGTGCTGTGCGTAACGTACATTATTCCAAGCTAACCTCAGCCTTCCCTGGCAGAGCAATAAATGATCTTATAGTGACCACATCTGGTGTGCATCTCTCTGGGACAAAAGCTCTGCTCATATCTGGTACAAGAGTCTGACCTGCTGGGCATGCTGAGCCTCAAAGCAGCACCCTGGAACCCCCATATTCACCACTGTCATACAACTGATCTGTTTTGTACATAGTATGCCTTAAAAGACTTGACCTGTTGAACATTAATATCCTGTTGGATTGTGTGTGCTACCATTGTATGTGAAGTTTTGCTGTGTGTGTTACTGAAAGATGGTGTGAGGTTGGGAATACGCACAACCAGCCTTCCAGGTACAACAATGCAGTAGTCAGACATACTGATGGCCCATTAAAGGGAATCCACACTCCCAGTGACCATCCCAGAAGATTTCTCAGAGAGAGCACGTAGACAATGGAGACCACTTGACCAGTAGGGGCAGACGCCCATGTCACAAACATAGATCTTTCCAGCAAGCTGGAAGAAACTATAAAGGAGGGTAAGTAACATCATCACTTAGCCTCACTCCCTCCACAACTCAACACCTGGAAACACATCTGGAGGACGAAGACTTTGAACTGGGGAGAGTGATCTCAGCTTGGAAGCCAGTTCCAGCCTGTGTATTGAAGATCTGTGACCTGTTTGTACCAGTTTCAGAGTGAGACACTGCTTGATTCAAATCCTGTTTAGTTTATAGAACTCAGATTGCGATTTATTTTTGTTTCTTAGGTAACCAACTTTGATCTCTATGCTTGCTACTTATAACCAGTTAAAATCTATCTTTCTGTAGTTAATGAATCTATTTTGTATTTTACCTAAAACAGTGTATTTTGGTTGAAGTGCTTGTGAAATCTCAGCTCAGTTTACAAAAGCTAGTGTTTGTCCTCTCCACATCAAGGGAGGGGGCGGGCTGGGTAACAAACTTACAGTGGTCTGGCTTCTGACCAATGCAAGACAATACAGTTCTGGGGTGCAAGGCTGGAGAGTTGGGGGGAATTGGCTGGAGACTCCCTGTTGCTGGTTCAAGAGGGGCTGGGGAAGTATTCACGTAACTTAGTTGGATGTGTCCCTGCCTGTGGATGTCTGTGTAAGTGCAATACCTGCCAGAGGTTTGTGGCTTGACACAGTATCACAGTGTGAGAAGGATATCCCAGGTTGGTGGGACAGAGGACTCAGCAGTCCCACAGTCCAGGTTGCACCCCAGGAACCCTGTCACACCTGCTAGTAGCAGCCCTGCAATGTACCATCTGCAAGAAATATATGACATGATCTCAGAAGTAAACTAGCACCAGAGGAGAACAGAAACAGAGCAACAAAGGTTGCAGAATCACATCAACATGCTGCTTTTCAATGTGCCAGAGAACTTCAGTGTTGACAAATCTTTGCAATGGACAGACTGGAAGCAGTATTTCACAAGATTTTGAATTGCTACAAAACTCCATAAGGAAACTGAAGATATTCAGGAATCATCTTTAATTTATGCTATGGGGAGCAGGGAAAGCATATCTTTAAATCCTTTGACTTTACTGCAGATTGCCACAAAGATGACTAGGGAAGGGTTCTTGAGGGAGGTTGTGGAATCTGTGTCATTGGAGGTTTTTAAGAATAGGTTAGACAAACATCTGGCAGGAATGGTCTAGTTATTATGTAGTCCTGCCTTGAGTGCAGGGGACTGGACTAGATGAACTATTGAGGTCCTTTCCATGATTCTATAATTCTATAATTAATACCTCAGAGAAATGTGATTTATGAAAGAGCATGTTGTCATCAGAGAATTCAAGGATCAGGGGAAAATGTTGAATGTTTTATAAGAACTCTGCATGCATTAGCTGAAAACTGTGATTTTGGAACTGCAAAACATGAAAAATCTCACAGACAGTCTGGTTATTGGGTTAACGGACAAAAAGCTTTCACAGCAGCTACAATTAAAAACAGACTTAACCCTACACACAGCTGTTTAAATAGCAAAGAAGTCTGAGCTGGTGAGACAACAAAACCAAGAGCAACTTGCCAAACTTGAAAAACAAGAAACTAGCCTAGATAGCTGGTAACAATTGCAGCATGAGTGCTACAAGTCAGTATCACGAGATCCCTGAGGCAAGGAAAGAGAACTTCCATGCTAAGAGGGACAAATTCCAGCAAACACCAAAGCCTCATGGCCTACGTGCACAAGATGAGGAACAATTCATATCCCAAGAGATGATGATATCTAGCCAAAGGCGCAAGGTGCAATAAATGCACAAAATATGGATATTTTGCAGTTGTTTGCCACACCAAAGCAGTCAGGGAATTGACTCATATTACAGACAGTCAAGAGCCATTGTTTCTGGGATCTATCTCATATGGTGACACAGAGCCTGCCTGGAGAATGAAACTGAATATTCATGGGAAGACTTTAAAATTGTCTCAGGAGCAGAGTCACAGTCATCTCAGAAAGGACTTACTTATACTCTGAATGCACAACTTTTGTTTTATAAGTTGTTTCTGTGGTGAACTGACCCATGAAGTTCAGAATACCCCCTGGGCTAGTCAGAGTTGTGTCAGGTGACTTCAGTTCTAGGAAGGGTTGAAGATGATTGTATGTGATCAAAAGGATCAGAGATCAACAACTTTCTAAGCTGCAGTGTGGCAGCCACGATGGGCCTAGTGAGGAAGCTGGAAGACCTTGACTGAGAATTTGATGATATTGTACTTTTGAAAGAAGATCCAGTACAAATAAACTTAAGAGACAATGGTTACCATACAGCGTTCAGACACCCTTACTAGGCATACCATGGATAAGACTCGCTGCAGATTTATGCAAATTCAGAGGACATCATTACTTGGTCATTGTGGACTATTTTTTTCCAGGTATATAGAAATAAGGTACTTGAAAGACATAACATGTCACAGTGTTATCAAGACACTGAAGTGCACTTTTGTTCACTTCGGTATTCCAGAACAACTAGTGACAGACAAGGGACCATAATCCACCACAGAGAATTTAAATCATTCCTAATGAAATACGATTTTGATCACGTTACTTGTAGCCCACATGCAAAAGTAGAGGCTGAAAGAGCTGCGCATTGCTCCACCAATTGCCCTGCCAGCCGCCCTGCTGCACACCATCACCTGCTGCTACTACAGGTTGGTCCAGCTCTCACTGATCATCAGCTCTTAGCGGGTGAACCTCAGTGCTGAAGCTGCGCTGTCCCACAGCAGAGGAGGCCAGCTCTAGTGAGCACGTAACAAAACAAAAGACTCCTACTGGAATCTTAATTAGCTCTATCTTTGAACAGTGGGAGGGGGAGGTTAAACCATGCCTGGGGCTCTTAGGCAGGACCCACACTTCCAGGCAGGAACACCTGTCCCCACCCCCTATCAAGCTTCATCGGCTCTGGCATCCAAGCCCCTTGCTTAGCCAGTTCTGATTGAAGGATCACGATCATCTGAGCAGAAGAGGCTAAGCACAGTTCTGCTGCCCTTTGCTCATACAATAAGGGGAACAACATTCCATTACCCTGCATTTAACAGGAAAGTGATTTGTAACCCAACACCAGCCAAAGGGATCATTTGGGCAAAGCAGTCCCACCATGCTGAGTACCTAAGCAGGGTGGCTGTGCTCATGCAAATACCAGCTGGGCAGGGTAGAGTGCATTCCAACTCTGCTTATCCGGACAGGGTGGGGAATGCTACCCTGGGAAGCAGGGCCTCTGACACAGACGGGGAGTCGTGGTGGATAATCAGCTGAACGTGATTTCCCAGTGTGACACTGTGGCCAAAAGGGCTAATGCAAGCCTTGGATGTACAAACAGGGTGACTGTAAAGGATGGGCCACCCTAAGCACACCCTGTTGGACAGACGTGGCACTGGAAGTGAGCTGCACCTTCACTTAGCCCACAGTGTCAGCCAATCCACGTGCACAGATCTGGGCCCTGAGAAGCCAAAACAAACTAGCCCACAGAAATATGTTGCCCAGGGAAGGAGCACATGTGAGAATAAATCAAAGGCTCTTACCTCAGAACCTGGCCAGATATCCTTAACGAAAAGGCCATACAACGTCTCTGAACCTGGTCAAGTTAAGCTTCCAGAGCAGGAGGGAGATCACTCCTGTCTTCAGCTTCTGCTCCCTTTATCAGCATCCACTTCCTGTTTAAATAGGTAACTAGGGCAGAGCTGGGCCCTATTAAAAACAGACTTAACCCTACACACAGTGTTTCTGTTTGTGAGCCAGGCTGACCATTAAAGGGCTAGGGCGCGCCTTCCCAGGAACTTTGAGCAGGAGAAGGGAGGTTCTAGTACCCCGTTGTACTGGGTAATGGTGTGACTGCACCTGGGATACCAGGCCCACCTTTGGTCTCCACAATTCATGGAGGATCTTCCGAGAAAAGCCACAGGAATGATTAAAGGATTAGAAAACCTGCCTTATAGTGACAGACGCAAGGACCTGAGTCTATTTAGCTTAACAAAGAGAAGGCTAAGGGGTGACTTGATCACAACCTACAAATACCTGCAGGGCAGCAAAACTTTGATCCTGGGCTCTTCAATTTAGCAGAGGAAGGTCTAACACAATCAAATGGCTGGAAGTTGAAGCTAGATCAATTTGGGCTGGAAATTAGGTGTAACATTTTTATCAGTGAGCGTAATTAACCACTGGAACAGTTTGCCAAGGGTCCTGGTGGATTCTCCATCACTGGCAATTTTAAAATCCAGATTGGGTGTTTTTCTCAAAGATCTGCTCCAGGAATGATTGTGGGGCAGGTCTCTGGCCTGTTATGCAGGGGGTCAGACTAGATGGTCCCTTCTGGCCTTCACATCAATGAACCTATGGCTCTCCTTGTGAGAGAGGCTTTGAACACCACATCCTATTGGAGGGGCATTCCTTCCTTCCTTCCTTCTCTCTAATTTGTTTTTAAAAAGGCCCAGGGGCAGGTGCTAACGGCTCAGTGCAGAAGCCAGATTCCCAGCTGGGCTCAGCAGCTGTGCACTGCTCCAGGGACACACGTAGCTCCAGGCCCAGCCTGGTGGAGGCTGTGGCTGCTTTGTGTCATGAGTGTGGTGTGCGGCAGCTGTAGAGGAGCGATGGCCCGCGCCCAGATGGTGTTTTGCTCATGGTGTGATGGGCCAAGCCCTGCCGCAGGACCACTGAGAAGAAGACAATACACACAACGCAAGGTGTGCGACACACAGCCTGGGCGAGATCAGGGAGTGCCTCCCCCAGAGGAACCAGGGTAACTCCTATGCCCCTCCTCCCGTGCTGCCAGAAAAAGATGGGCTCTCGGCGTGCTCCCGAGGTGAGGAATCCAAGCCTGGGCACTGAGGGGGAAAGATCCTGCAAGAGGCTTTGGCTGGAGCTAGTTGGATGCTGATCAGCTAGTGTTCAGACGTGGAGGGAAGCAGCCTCCCTGGTTCAGAGCCACCACTGAACGGCACCTGGCACCAGGAGGAAATGAGCAAAGAAAATCCCCAAAGCAGAAGAATGGAGCCATGGAGAGCTCGCCCGAGATGACACGCTTGGGAAATGCAGAATACAATGCAAAGGTTCACTCTGGGCCTGCCAGCAATGAAAAGGAAGAGTCACAAGCGAGCCTTGGTCCTGACACTTCCTGGCTCTGAAGCACGTGACAGTGATAGGAGCTAGCGCCTATTGGGAACCTGGCCAAAGCTTGCACCTGCCCACAGCTGCAGGCCCCTCCCCCAGACTGAGGGGAGGAGCTACTGAACCCAGGGCTCAAATAATTGTGGGGACAACGAATGAAAAACAGGGACAGGAATGAGGTCATAGGGCCAAAATCAGGGAGCCAGAAGAGGGCACTGAGCAGAGAACCCCGAACAGCATGCACTGCTCCTCAGAGGGTGGTGAAGCACTGGAATGGGTTACCTAGGGAGGTGGTGGAATCTCCATCTTTAGAGGTTTTTAAGCTGAGGCTTGACAAAGCCCTGGCTGGGATGATATAGCTGAGGTTAGTCCTGCTTTGAGCAGGGAGTTGGACTAGATACCTCTGAGCTCCCTTCCAACTCTATGATTCTATGAAAGTGTCTAGGGAGGCAGCGGACGCGGCCCAGAGGAACTCTGCCTGGATGTGTGAGCCAAGGGAGGAATGGATATAGACCCACAGTCGCAGAGCACCTCCCTGTCTAGCATCCTGCTCCTGCTGGTATAAACAGCCACCTCGGCCAGTGCCAGGAGAAGGCTGATGAGAAGATCCCGTGACTTCATGGGGCCACGAATGGGGTGTGCATAAATAAAGACGTGGGGGAAAAGCACAGCCAGAACCTTCGGAGAAGGTTCTGGAGGAGCCAGAAAAGGGGCTGCAACTTGGCACACTCAAGGCAGACGTGCGCAGGGTCTCCTACACACTGCAGAAGGGACAGGTGTCAGGGAGAGGAGTGAACCGTGCCACACACATGCCCGTGCCCATGGCCCCATGAAGGAGCCGCCAGCTAATATCCCCGGTGGGCCGTGGGACTCGAGTGGAATACAGGCTGGCCCACCGGGGTTCCTCACCTGCACTGGTGGCAAATGGTCCCACCGCTTGGTGTCAGGACGGGACACGAGGGTGAAGAAATGGAGAGTGTGTACAGATGGGCTCTGGGTATGGGTTGGAAACATACTGGATGCAAATCATACAGCTGGCTTGGGGTGTGGGGAGGAGGTAGCCGGGGGGGGCTTGCCGGGCAAGGGCCTGATGAAAAGATCCAGAAGGCCAGGGGTGAGGGGCAGGCAGGGAGCACCCTCTTGCAGTGAAAACCTGAGACACTGGCAGTAAGGCTGCCCTCATCTCCTGGAGTGCGTGCCGGGGGGTTGAAGGGTGGAGAGCCCCATGCGCCGACCCAGTGCTTGGGGATCCACCCAGTCCACCCAGCTGTAATCCAGGAGGGCTCTGATTCTGGTGAATCCCCCCAGGACCAACTTCTGGCGCACTGAGGGGATCTCCACCACCTGCACACCAAGCTGGGGGTTGTGTAGCATGGGCTTTGCAAGGAGATCCACCCCTTTGGCGACCACCATGGACCTGGTGGCCGAAATCAGATTCCATGTCCGGAGGAGGTCCTGGTAGAAGACTGGCAGCTCAGAGAGGTCTCACGGAGGACTGCTCGGGTGGAGATAAAAGAGCTGCTGGTTGTATCGGAGCCCTCAGAGGCGGCGGAGGAAGGCATGCACCAATGTGCTCCACACCAGACTATCCGCACCGCAAAGGAGTCTGAAGGGCCGAGGGGTGGAAGACATGGACCTGACTGCGAAGGCAGAACAGGTCCTGTCCTCCCTCCCCCAGGGGAAGACTCAGAACCCCTGTAGAGACCCCATGCAGTCCTGGCCAAAAGATCTCCAGAGCTAGCCTCTGGAGGCAGGCCAGGATACTCGGGGCTGGGCCCAGGTGCTGAACTGGTGTCAGAGCATGGACAGGAGCAGCTGGCGGGAGCTAGTAGGGAGCCAGCACTCTGATCACCCGGGCACTAAGTAGGTCCCCCAGAGCGGTCAGGTTGGGGATTGGGATGTAATTCTCTAATCAGGCTGTGGATGCTAGAGGGTTAATTACTCATCAGCTGGGCTGATAAAAAGGCACTGGAAGGAAGTGCTGGGGGGAGGAGAGGGCTTGCTAAGCCCCGAGTCTCAAGGAAGAGATACGGCTTCTCCTCTCGGGCCCTGGGCGAGGGCTGATGAGACAAGGGATGTTCCCATGTGGGATTTTACAGGTGTTGGTGGAGGGCATGTAAATAAACTGCACAGCGTGGCGACCTAACTGGAGGAGTCTGAGTGGGTTTTGTCGTGCAAGAAGGCAAGTGTAGGCCCTACCCCGCTACGGGGCATTTAATAGTTTTCAGTTAAGTCAGGGAGAGGAGACTGACTAGGAAACTGTGCTGCAGAAATCTGAGGCCTGCTGCTCTCCACGCAGCTATGACTCAAAGGCGAGGGATGGTTTTCAGCAGTGTCCAGAAAGAAAGTGCAACCACAGAAGAGTTTATGACTCACCTAAGGCTTGTCACATACGCCAAAAATCCAGGCCAAGTCAAGGGAAAGACCCATGTTAGTGGCCTGGGCAAAAATGTTACCCTGGAGCGAAGTAGACGTAGATTTGTTTACATAGGCTGGAAAATACTGCATACTTGTTCCAGGCTATTATTCTCATATTGCGAGGTAGCCTGACTAGAAGACACTGCAGCGAAACAGGCGATTGCACTTTGTGGCCTTGGAATGTCTGAACCTGTCGACATTTTGTTCAACGGAAAACAAGAATTCCTGCACTGTTAGAAACTGACGTCAGAGTCACAGGGCGCTTGCAGCCATAGAATGAGACAGATAAGGCAAAGCAAACACGTCAGTAGGAAGTGCCACCACTTCATGAAGAGCTTCCTCATGCTAAAGGCAGGCGATAGCAAGGTGCTTTGTGATCCTGGATCCCCTGGGAAGCGTCACAGTGGTGTAGTCGGCAGGATCTATGCCCCGTTTGCTGGTTAATTAAGGGCCACATTCCAGTCACTTATAGACCAGATAATATAGATACGGAGAGCTTCAAAAGTGGGAAGGTCGGAAACAGATAAAGAGAAGGTTGTGGTTTGTTATTTTCTGTTTTTTTATGTAGTAAGGCAGAAACCTCTGCTAGACATAACAGATCACAGCTGGAAAAACTGTGTACAGAACATGGCTTAGATGTCACAGGGAAAATGAGAAAGGAGAATATCTCCTCATGGAAAATGATAAGCAGTAAGGAGACGTGACTGATCCACCGAGCGGGCCTGTGCCTGGGGGAGGAGTCGGTTTGGAAAACCATCCTGGGAGAGGTTCCAACAAGGCAGCACTAACGTTAGAACTGGCCAAGATAGGGGTTCAAAAGGTGGAAATAGCAGAAAGAGCTGAAGAGTCGGAAGCAGAGGCAAAGAGAGGAATGCAAGAAGAGGACATCCAGACATGAATGGAGCTAAAACACCGGAAGTGTGAAGGCCAAGAAAAGGAGCTGGAAGCAGAGAAGAGGCAGCGTGAGGCAGGCAAGTAAAGTGGGCAGCGGAAGCCCAAGAAAGTGAGAAGGACAGGCAGCATGAGCTTAAAGAGCTGTGTAGGAAGGTGCAGTGGCCTTCCTCCGAGCCGGGGCCACAACCGCGGAGCCAGACTGTAAAAGGGCCGGCAGCCCAGTCTGCCTGGAAACCGGGAGGCCGGCTAGTGATAGCTTCTGCTGGCCGTCCAGTCCGGCAACAGAGGGGCGGAGCCTCAGCCAGGGCTGAGAGTATAAAAAGCAGGCCCCACAGCTCAGAGGGGGAGAAGCTGCCGCCGGAGACAGATGTGCCATCCCGCCGGCTGCAGCAAAGACCTGAACTGGGCCGGGCCAGGCCACTACCCCAAGTGGGCGACCACCCCCCTCCGGACCCCTTAGACTGGCCTCGGCCTACAGGCCACCAGGACTGGGCTAGGCCCCAGTGACTGGAGCGAGTCCCCCAAGCCTGAGGGCTGGGAGATCTACCCCAAGGCTGGACCCGACCTGGAGGAGCTGTCTGATGCTGAGCCCCCAGAGACAGGACAGGACCTGGAGGAGCTGCTGGAGGCTGTGGAGCCCTGTGACCTGGAGGAGCTGCCCCTCGCAGAGGAGCTCCCTGCCTTGCTGCCTGTGGATGAGGAGGGACTGGCAGGTCTACCCTGGGCTGTGTACCCCAGCGACCCTGAGGACCCGGCGGACACAGGTACCTGGGGATACGGGGAGGAAGTGGCCCAGGGACGGCCAGAGCCATGGCTGAGACAGGGGCAAGCCCTGTCGGCATGTTGTGGCGGGAGCCCCGCTGACTCAGTGGCAACGCCTTTGCCACTGCTAGAGCCCTGGGCTGGGATGCAGTGGAGTCAGGTGGGCCTGCGTCCCCCTCCCCCTTGTTCTCGCCACCCAGGGACTGATTACCGTCCCCTGCTCTCCTGACTAGAGGACCCTGCTTGCTCACCCGCCCTGCCTGAGGGCCGGGGCAATAGACTATTTGCCTGCCCACCCTGCCTCAGGGCCGGAGCACCAGACTCATCACAGATGCTAATGTTCCCCTTGTTGGAAGGTGCAGTGGCCTTCCTCTGAGCCGGGGCCTGAAGAAGGGCCACAACCGCGGGGCCGGACCGGACCCCGTGCTACAAGCTGGAAATGCAATGACGGACCCCTCAGCCCAAGGGTGCCCCGCCCCAGGGATCACGCGGCTGGGTCAAACTATGCCCACGTTACAGGGAGACGGATGGCATCAAAAATATTTGACCATCTTTGAAAGGATATGCAGGGTACATAACATCCCTGAGGACCAGAGAGTGACTGTCTTGCTCCCCAGACTGACGGGCAAAGCTCTGCGGGTGTTAATGCTATGGATGGAAATGAGGCTGTGACATATGCTCTGTTGAAGGGCATGTGTTTCAAATTACCCCAGAGGCATGTTGCCTGAAGTGCAGAAACCTCAAAAAAGTGGCTAAAGGAAGAGACTGTGTTCACAGAAGGGGGAATATCCCAGGAAATGGGCCAGAAAATGATGTCCAGTTGATAGATCTGTTTGCTCAGGAGAGGGGAGGGCTGCGGTGTGGGAAAAATCCCCCGCTGAGTCAGTTGATTTATGCAGAGAAGGGAGACCATTGGTAGAGCACAGGTCCCGAAGGGAAGGGCAAAACCTGTAGAAAAAGGGGGTCCCCATTTAGTTCCTGGGAAAACGAAGAGGGGAGGAGACAAAGCACTGACCACCCCAGTACCGGTCACCTCCTGGTAACCCTAGTGATCAGACCCCAGCCCAAGACGAAGGCCCAAGAAGCTGTTTCTAAATGTGTTTCTTGAACACATGAAGAAGTAATGTCCTGAGTCTGGGGGAGCCAAATACACTCCCTGATCCGCCCAGGCGAATGCAGATACCTCGAAGCAGAGACTTCTGTGGTGGCAGAGGCAGTGCTAGTTCATTTTGTCAGGTCTGACCTCCTGGAGGTAGATGACCTGTCAGTTCCTTGTGCATACTCTATGCTCAGAACTGATAACAAGCTAGAAACGTCAGGAAGGGCACGGTTCCAAAGCACTCTGGATTTAACAAAGGGGTATCGGACAGGGAAGCACAGAAAAAATCCATCTTCATTACTGGTTTGGTCATTTTTGGGTTTAAAGTATCAGCTTTTGGGTTAATTAATGCAGCAGCCACATTTCAGAGGCTTGCTAATAAAGCATTATCCCAGTTACCAGACTGTGCTCAGGCCTATATCAATGATATTGCAAACTTCAGCAATTCCTGGACAGATCATCAGAACCACCTGGGGACTGTTCTGAAGAGTTTCATAGCAGAAATATCAAAGTGTACGAAAGGCGTGAAAGGGCCAAAGTCCCTTATCTAGGCCATTGGCTAGGAGGCGGCCAGATTTGCTCACAGCCATTGAAAGTTGATCTAGGGTTAACTGGCTTGTATCCCAAACCAAAAGCCAGTTCAGCCTTTTATAGGCTCAGCAAACTATTACTGCTGGTTTGTGGAACATTTCAGCAACAGTGGAGCTGCAACGACAGGCCGCTGCAAAAAAACGGAGCCTGACAAAGTGGTTTGGGCTTCAGCCTGCCAGAAGGGGTTTGGTGAAGTAAAAAACTCGGTCAGAGAAACGGTTCTGGCCAGTCCAGGCTTTGGCGAGGTATTTGAGCTGTGCACTGATGCATCCAACACAAGCCTAGGATCCACGCTAATGCAAGCAGGGGAAGGGTTTTATTGCTTTCTTAAGTAAAATCCTGACCCCACAGAATAAAACGACCCTGTCGTGAAAAGAGAGTTACGCAATCGTGTGGGTGATCAAGCATTCTCCTAACAGACCGCTCTCCATGGGCCAGGCTCCACAGACAAAAGCTGTCAGCTCCAGACTGACACACCGGCACATTGCACAGCAAGAACATGACATGGGAACTGGCCGTATTCCAGGCCAGGACAATGTAGTGTCAGATGCACCGTCAAGGCGAGGGGGTTCTGAACTGATGCCTATGGATGCCTGACTGCATCAATGGAAGGGGTGCGTGTGGCCCAGAGATCTCTTGATGCCAACTGACAGAGGGCACGGGGGGCACAGGGTTTTACAGGAATCCGCCGGGTCGGATATACGCACAATAATTCACTGAAGGCTGGTATGCGAGGTCTCGACTGAGAGCCATCCCCCGGGTGGTTGTGATCACTGTGATACATATGTGCAGATCATGTGTCAGAAGTGTGTGTGTACCAGAAATTCTTGAAACCTGGAAGTGAAAGACAGGTCACTCAGACACATTCTGTTCGGGCAGGGAGTAGCAGACGCTTGTCTCTTCATCTGGCTGTTTGCATTGTGTGCCTCACAGCCTCCCGCTATTTGCTACTGAGTCCAGCTAATCATGGTTGCGAAATCGACTCGAGCGGGTGAACCTGACAGGCTAGAACAGGGAGTAGGAGGGTGCCCGGTTTGTGACTAAGATCAAAGGGTTTGTCTGGTGCATCAGGAGAGTGCAAGGAGACATGTGGGAGCCTCATTGAGGAGACAAGCTGAGAGCGTGGCTTGTTCCAGGAAAAAGGGACCTGCCTGCCTGGCTGAAAACACTGATGAGCAACACGTAAGACACGACGGTAACTAGTTGGGTAAGTCTAGGTTCTAGAACGTGCGTTATGATTTTATTTTGCTCGTAACCATTTCGTTCCAGTCTTTCTACTTGCTAGCACTTAAATCTCTGTGTTAAATAAACGCACACTTGTTTCCACTACACGCTTATGTAAAGCTGTGTGTAAAGAGAGGCAGGGATGTGAGTTGTACCTGGTAAACTGGGTGTGTGCGTGTGTGTGTGCGTGTTGTTCCCGAAGGAGCAGTGACACTGCAAGTGCCTGGCCGGACATCCCAGGGATGCTCGGCGCGCTGGGGGTCGGATCGTGTCTATCACTAGCCTGCAGAGGGGAAGTGGGGCCCACAGGGGCTGAGGGGGTTTGTGCTCCTGTGGCCTGTGGCTGGTGGCGTGGGGGAGCTGAGCCCTGGCCGGCACAGTCCAGGCTCCCTCATGCTAAGGGCAGGTGGTAGCGAGCTGCCTCCCTCCCAGCCCTGGGTACCCCTGGGAAGCGTCACAGCAGGCTGGCTCGAAGAAGCAGAAATTCTCGCTGATGTTGCCGTTGTTCTGTTTTGCTCGGGAAACTCTAGGAGCGTCTGGCAGCGGCTAGTCAGAACCGTGCTTGTTACGGAGCGGCTCATGCCCAGACACGGACGGAAACGGAGCTCAGTCAGGCTCCTCAGCTCCCAGCAATCACTGAACACCACAGTCCCAGCCCCTTCCACCCACCTGAGCAGGCTGCAGCTCCCGCACCTCCCCCGATCCAGCTGGCAGCCATGCCCCATGGGCAGAGGACGTGGGCTCTCGGGTAAGCAGGTCCCAAGCCAGTGGAGAGCCTATAGGTCACAGCCAGCCCCTTACCCCGCACCTGGGAACTGCCTGGCGTCGGTGCAGGTGTCAGCTACGGGGGCACGGTGTACACCACCTGCTCCGTGAGAGCAAAGACCAGTGGTATTGTCTATCTATCTGTCTGTCTGTCCGTCCCCATACACATCCCTCTCTCTGGCCTAGGGTTTTGTGCTGGTGCCCTAGTATCTGTGCCACTCCCCAGCCGATAGCTTTACTCACGTTGTCTCCCTTGGTGGTGTAACTCTCAGTGCTGGGAGAAGTGATGCTCTGGGACCCTGCAGGGCGTGTGCGCTACACGCTGCCCCCGGCGGGCCATGGCTCTGATTACTGAGCGCAGCACTTCCCTGTGTTGTGCCCTGAGGCTCCCCGCGCATCACACCAGGCGTTGTGCATAGCTCACATCCCGTGCCACGAGGGACCTGGCCAGTGGGCAGAACACTCTGCCTGGGTGGCTGGTTGCAGGTTGCAGAGCTTGCTGACTCTGCGTCCCCCCCAGCCACGTCTCTCACGCGTGCCGGCCGGGCGCACTGACTGCCAGGTACTGCACACGTTGCTTCCCCAGGCGGCGCTGGGCGCCGTGGCGCGGAGGGCAGCCTGTGCCGCTCCGTGATGCACAGCTCCCCAGGCACTTGCAAAGCTGCTTGCCATGCAAATGCTGTAGGCAACAGCAGCTCTTGTTATGTTTCTTGGCCTCCCTGCTCCTGGGCCGGCCAGCCAGGTATGTAGCTATTCCAACAATTTCCTGCTGTATTGGGGAAAAAAATGGCCTGATATAAATACCCAATTAACATAAATCAACCCCCCCATGCTAATGGCATTGCAGACAGATTGCGTCAGCGGGCAGCGCGGGCCCGCACCCAGCGCCCAGCTTGTGTTCCCTTTGGCCGCGACGGCACGCAGCGCTGCCCTGGCAGTGTCACAGCCATGAGACCCCGTCGCTGCTCTCGTGATTTATGAACCACTTTCCCTGCCCGAAACGAGCCACGGCCGGGCCAAGACGTTTGCTCACGTGAGCGGAGCCAGGCAGCGTCTCCGTTCGGCCGGACGCCACGCTGGAAAACGGAGCTGCTCTTGGCGGGCCCGATCCTGCACCCTCCCTCGTTCTGCCTGACATCTTCACTCTCCGGTCAGGAGAAACCCCATGAAAACCTGGCTGACCCCTGGGCTTGTGAATGATGCTTCCACCAGCCCGTCACTCCAGGGCTCGACTCCCCCTCAGCTGGTACCCGCCCATGCCCTGCAGGTGCAGCTGCAGTGGGGCAGTTACTGCACCCTGCCCCTCTCCCAGCTGTGACTGCCTGGGATAAAGGGACAGGTGGCCCTAACCCTGCTCAGGGCGGGGAAGCTGCCCCTGGATCCCAGATTCGAGGCGAAGGATGGAGCTGGGGAGCTCGGTAGGTTTTGAATGAAACCTGTCCGGACGAGGCCACTGCCTCCTGGAGCAGCACCAGAAGAGTTGTGCCCAGCCCGGGTGGAATGACTGGGGTTCCCCTGCTGGCACCGAGCGGGCACTCCATAGGCCGCCCTCCCCGCGTAGGGCAGAGGTGCGCTGGGACAGGAACAGCTGTGCTGATCAGCCAGAGCACCGGGCGCTTATCTCTGCGCCCGCGGCCGGCACGGCTCTCAGCCAGGGCGGGGGGAGCCATCGCGGGCTGGAGGGAAGATATCGAAGCGCTGGCAAAGGGGGCAGATTCCCAGCCCCTGCTGCCGATGTCGCCTCCTTATCCCCACACAGCTCTGCGCGAGGCGATACAGGGCGTGCGTCCGGCCTGGCAACAGTCTCAGCCCAGCCTGGGGCTCGGTCTCTGGCCCCGTCTGCCCTTGCCCTCTGCAGAGACTGCTGCAGGGTGTCCGGACGTGGGCAGCAGAGCAAGAGCCCCAGGGCAGACGTGCCGCTAGGGAACTAGGCCGGAGCGGCCGAGCGGAGGGTCTTGAGCTCACAGGAGCAGCGCCTGGGGTCTCCTGCCATAGCCTGTTCCCAGGGCTGCTCCCACAGGCCACGGCACAGCTGTCAGCCGCTCTGGCCCTGGGTGCACGAGAGCAGGGCTGTGGTGCCTGCCCAGGGCTCCTCGTCGGCGCCTGCGGCCTGATTTCGCAGGAAGATCACATCCGCCCCCGCCCATGGCATGAAGGGAGGGGCCGGCGCCAGCTTCCCCGGGTCCCCTGACGCGCCCCGAGAGCAGGTGGCCGCGAATGATGTCACCCGTCAGGCCAATGAATGCGTGCGTGGCGTGGCATGCCGGTGCCAGAAGCGGTGCCAGGGCCTCGTATCTTTAACGAGCGCCTGTAATTTGTGTGGAAACCATTCGCAGCCGGGGAGCCAAGGCACACACCCTGCACTCCTCCTCTCGGGCCGCTGGGTGTGAGCATTTCCCCCTTCGCAGCTCACACCCCAGAGCTGTAAAAACGGCTTCTCCTTCTGGGCGAGTCCTAGGCGAGGAGACAAGCTGGGCCCTCCCAGCAGCAGGGCCAGGGCGTCAGCATCTCGGCGTGCAGGAGGCTGGAGCACAGGGATGCCGAGCATGGGGAGTGGGGGAGCCGAGAGGCAGGGACCGGCCCGAGAGCCAGATGCCGGGGAATCGCAGACGGATGAGCCTGTGCTAATGACTCCCTGGCTCAGCAGCTGGCTTCCCTGTCGGTTGATCAGCTCCGCAGGCTCCTTGGACAGGAACATCTATGCTGGGGTTTCTCTGCCGCTCAGCCTGGGCCCTCGCGCCGTCTGTCAAGGCGCCATCAGGCGGGCAGCCCGGGTCTTTCCCAGAGTCCATGGGTACCACTCCCGCGTCTCCGAGGGGCCACGCTGCACTCCCAGCATTTGGGTTTGTGACACTGTCTTGCCTCATCTCGGGTGTACCATTGACTCAACACATTACCCACTCCGCGGGAAATATCTCCGCCCGGGCACACTGCTGATACCAGGGCAGTGGGGAGGCAGGCTTCCCTGTCCCAGAACCCCTGAGAACCAGCGCCTGCTGTAGGGCAATGGATTTGCACATCCAGAGGCCGCATGTCCCACTGTCAGACAGCTTCACTCGCAGCAGGATTCATGGGGCCACCCCATGAACAGAGTTGCCATCGGCGCCCCAGCCCTCACCCCATCCTGCATCCTGCCCAGCACCTCCCCAGCCCACCAGGCACGTGGAGCTGCTGGGCAGTGACTCATAGACTCATAAACTCTAAGGTCAGAAGGGACCAATATGACCATCTAGTCTGATCTCCTGCACAACGCAGGCCACAGAACCTCACCCACCGACTCCTGTCATAGATCTCCTGACCTATGACTGAGATATTAAAGTCCTCAAATCATGGTTTAGACTTTAAAGTACAAAGAATCCGCCAACAAGTGACCCGTGCCCCGTGCTACACAGGAAGGCGAAAACCCCCCAGAGCCTCTGACAATCTGCCCTGGGGGAAAATTCCTTCCCGACCCCAAATATGGTGATCAGCTAAACCCTGAGCATGTGGCAAGACTCACCAGCCAGACACCCAAGAAAGAATTCTCTGTAATAACTCAGAACCCGCCCATCCAACATCCCTTCACTGGCTATTGGCGTATCTACCACCCATAGTCAGAGATCAGTCAATTGCCAAACGAGGCTGTCCCATCACACCGTCCCCTCCGTAAATGTATCAAGCTCAGTTCTGAAGCCAGCCAGGTTTCTTGCCCCCACTGCTCCCCTTGGAAGGCTGTTCCAGAACTGCACTCCTCTGATGGTTAGAAACCTGCGACTGCCCATCCAGAGACCCCACCCTGCTTTGCCAGCCCTGCCCTGGGAGATGGGGTACAGTGTCTTCCCCACAGAGTCCATGGGAGCGCAGCCAGAGAGGGATTGGGAAGGAGCCCATGTGACCCTGGGCTACCCAAGAGTCGTTCGTTGGCTCTGCTCTGTGTAATGACCCCAGAGCAGACTGACTGCCACGGAGGAAGCCCTCAGGCTTTGCCGGGGCCCAGCGCTTGCTGGGGCAGGACGTGGGGAGATGCAGGTCTAGTGGCTGGGACGCTGCATCCCACGGGCTCTTTAGTGGGAGGGGCACTGCATTCCATGGGCCCCGACCTGGGGCTGCCAGACAAAAGGGCAGAGACAGAGGGACAGTCAAGATGGTTCCTGCCGCGGCCTGGCTCGAGGGAGCCCTGGCATTGGCCAGCCTGAGCTCTGCCTTAACCTGGCTTCTCTGTGCTGCCCTCAGGACTTGCCGCGTCTGTCGCCAGTTGTGATACCCGGTTACCTTGTTTGGAAGAGGCTGCTGCCAATACTCTCTGGCTGAGAGCACGGTGCCCGGAAGGGGACAGTGTGCACTTTCCACAGGAGTCTGTCTCAGCTGCAGGGAGCCCCGGAGACTCAGGGATCGCTGGTAGCTGAAGGCCCAGTTGCAGAGTTGTGGAGGCCGGGGGCCTGCCCCTGTGGAACTGCGTGGGCCTTTGGGCCCAGCACACTAAAAGGGTCATGCCCAAGGGACCAGGCACAGGCTGGCGCCCAGACCAGACCGGGTACATCCGTGACGCCTTCCCACTGTCTAGGATCACATGGCCATTGCCAGGTTTCTCCCCGTGCTGCTCAGCCACCCCCGCCCGCCACGTAGGCCTCAGCATTTCCCAGGCCCCGGCCACGTGCAGGGCTTGTGCCCATTGGGAGTTTGCGCTGGTGTTGCTAACACACACGGTGTGAGCAGGAGAGTGTGGCGACCGGAGAGCACAATGCTGCGGTTATAATCCCGCTGGGCGCTGGCAGAGCTCCTGTGATGTGCAAACAGCAGCGGGGACCTGGCAGTCTTTGGGCAGTGCCACGGCTTCTGTCTCCCGGGCTCATCTCGTGGTGCGGCTGGTAGTGCCCGACTCCTCCCCCTGGTGGGCTAAAGAACAAAGCCACTCGGCAGCACCTGCAGCCAGACGAGGGGCTAAGCACAGGCAGGCCGTGGCTAGCACACTGACCTGACAAAGAATTCCGACTCACACACGCAAACCAACGGCAGAGGGTAACTCTGCACGCGATGGAGGGTTTGATGCAGAGAAGTGCACAGCCAATCAGACAGTCAACGGTTACAGTGATTGGGGCTCTCAGCGAGGCTTGTTAATTCCTGAGGGCTCTGCTGGCCAGCACACTAGGTCATGTGGCCACACGGTCCCCAGTGTTCCTGACCCCCCCTCAGTTCCGTCTGTCCCCCAGGCTCAGGTTCCCGGTGGTGCCCCGGGGGACACGCTGCAGGCCTGTCGGGAGATGCTGTTAGAAACACTCTTCATCATCCTGGGACCGACAGTGCAGGCCTTGGTGAACGTCCTGTTGCAGCTGCCATGTACCTTCGTGGTGCAAGATTAAACCCTAAGGACCGAGCGCTCTGTGCTACGGGGGACTCACGCAGGTTCCTGCTCTGGCTGAGCGGCCAGAGGACGGTGCAGGCCAGAAGGCCTCCCCGGGGATTGCTGGAGAGGGACTGACCACCCGCTCCCTCCCAGAACAGCGCTGACGGCCCGTAACGCTTGGAACCCACGGGCTCAGCTGCAAGCAGGTCGGGTCTCTGGATCCAAAGCCTGGCGCCGGGGGGCTGATTCAGCGCCGCAGGTTGCAGGCAGTGGCTGGAGAGCCGGGCTGTCCCATGGCTGGTGGCTGGGGCAGGAGGAGCGGATTGTCCCCGCCTGAGGCCGCGCTGCGGGCAGGCTTTGCAGACGGGCCAGGCGCAGGGCCTGGAGTGCTGTGCTGGCCAGGGCAGGGAGCCCCAGGCTGGGCTCTCCGTGGGGAGCAAACACTGGGCGTTTCGCAGCCTCCCTCGGCTTTCCCGGCACCCGGGCTCTGCACCCGTCTGCCTGGCTCGCTTCTGCCCTCTCATGGGCTGCGGGGATTGGTGTTGTCTCCCCTCCTCCCATTGGTGGAGGGAGGAGGGTTGCCAGGGTGACTGGGGTGGTCGCATCCTCCTCCCCTGCCCTCCTGCTGCCTGGGAAAGTCAGCAGTGCTGGCTCTGTGAGGGGCGACAAGGAGCATCTCTTCTCATGGGGCACCCTCCTTGCTAGGGGATGGGGGCTACATAGTGGAGAGAGCAGCCCCAAGTCGGCTGTGCCTCCCCCTGGAATGACCCGTGCTTATGGGGAGCTCGTCTGTAGTTCACTGCTCCCAGTGTGACGGGCTCTGTTCCCACCACGCCCCCCCGCTCTGCGCTCTCTGCGGCAGCAGGGCCCCCAGATCTCCACTTGGGAGCAGGACACTGTGCCAGCATCTCCTCTCCAGCGAGCACTGCGCCCCTCTCAATGGCTGTTGATGAGAGGAGGGGGTGAGTGGAGGGACAGGGTGATGTTATGGAGAGGGCACTGGGCTGGGACTCAGGAGATCTGACCTCACTTCCCAGCTCTGCCTTGTGTGATCTTGCTCAGTCACTCACTCTCTGCGCCTCAGTTGCCATCTGTGGGATGGGGATAATGATCCTTCCTTTGCCTAGCTGGGGTGTGAGCACTTTGGGGCCGGCCAGGTCTCTCACTAAGTATCTGTACAGCGCCTGGCACAATGAGCGCTGTAAGTGTGACTATCGCATGCACACAATGCAGAGAGCTAGACGGGAAGAGAAAGGGGGTATGAAGCACTGCAGGTGAGAATGAGAAGGGAATAGAGCAAAGGCGGAGGCGTGGGGAGAGACACGTGGAGTCGGGGACAGTAGGAAAGGTGTAGAATTGAGAGGCAGGGCAAAGGGGTTAGTGGAGACAGGGAGAGCCACTTGACGGGAGAGGAGACGGACCAGAGGGACTAGTCAGTCCAGACCTGTGCTTATCTGTGAGCCCTGGGGGGCATTGCTCACACAGATGCGGCCAGGATCCCAGGCTCAGCCGTTCTGGGCAGGACTGACTTAGCTCTGGGCTCTGCGTTGGCCTGGCTTCCTGTCAGGCTTGCAGGAAGTGAGCGAAGTGTTAAACGCTGGGGTTTGAAATGTGAACTTTGAGGCTCAGTTTCTCTGTGCAGCCAAATGCGATTTCCACCCTGCGCAGCTCCCATTAAAGTGTAGGATGCTCACTAACAACTGGGCTGTTACAACCCCCCTCCACCCTAAGTAGTTAATAAATCTTTGCTTTTCTTTGATCAACGAGGGATGTGAAACTCTCGCTTAATCACAAGCATCTTCCCGAGATGCCTAGAACCCGCCCGCTCAGATCCAACATCTGTTTAATCTTGCCGGAATTGATACATGGTGTCCAGTCCTCCTTCTAGGCAGGAATCTTGAACAAACAGGAGAGCGGAGTCAATAATATTTCGTGCTTTTACCACATGTGAGATTTCCTCAGTCTCGGAAAGGGATCAGAGGTAAGTGTGAGTGGCAAAACTCAGCCTCTTCTCAGACGCGCTGGAAGAACATTCCCTGCAGCTGGGCCCGTGGGCATGCAGAGGATCGCTGGTCCGGATCCACGTGCATTGCAGCAGCGCGGTTATGCAGCTACTCTGCCAGGGCACGGGCAGCTGCCTAGAGCGTTCCTAGGCCTGCTGCTGCCCTAGAGACGGAGGGCTTGTCCTAGACGCGGAGCGGTACACCAGTGACTGAAACCAGGGGGATGAGAGAGCCCAACGGGGCGAGGGCTGGGGTGTTACATGTGAGGGGAGAGGGGAAACCCTGGGGACCCAGATCTGCAGCCTGTCAGGGGTGAAGAGTCACAGTCCCAAGGCCGGGGCTGTTGGCCGAAGGAAGAGCACCATGCCGAAGCAGCACTTGTCCAGCTCTCAGCCCCAGCTGGAGCAGAACCCAGAAAAGGGCTGGATCCCTTCCTGGGCCTTAACAGCAGCAGTGCCCGTGGGAGGCACTGTCTCTCCAGAATGAGCTGCGGGCTTTGCGGGGAGCAGGCCCTCCACCTCCAGCGTGTGTTTTTCAGCACAGCCCCAACCTTCATCCAGATGGGTTAGAGCTGCAGCTTCCCACAGACTTAACGAACCAAAATCATTTTCTATCATCTGCAAATTTTGCCACCTCCCTGTTACATGCCCTTGATCCACCCTAAAATATTCCTCTGATGAGCTGTAGCTGGCCTTTGTGGCTCCCTGCTGAAGACCCTGCAGTCCTACCTCACCCCACCCCAGGAAGCAGTGGAGTGGGTCCTCCAGAGCCTAGAGAGGCATTATGGAAGCAGCCAATCAGAGCCCAGCAGGCCCAGATAAAAAGAGCTGCAGGGCCTTAGTAGCTCAGTTCCAGGCTAGGAGTGGAGGGGTGTAGTGTGGTGCAGTGCAATGTGATGCCCTGCCCTGCCCTGCCCTGCCCTGCCCTGCCCTGCCCCGCCCCGCCCCTCTTCTCTTCTCTTCTCTTCAGCCACAGGAGCCAGAGGGTTAACTGGAATCAAAGAAATAAGCATTACATTTATTAATAGAATGCTTGGCCTGAAACTGGTCATGGAAGGCCTGGCCTGAAGTTGTAGCCTGAAACTGAAATAGAAGCCCCAGGCTAAACCATTAACAGAATGCCTCAACTGAAATTAGGATAAAGATGTTAAAATCCCACAAGAGGTCTGAACCACACCCGAGAGGCAAGTCTCTGTTATGAGCCTTAAGCCTTATTGAAGTCTGAACAGACTTCACCTGTTTTGATAAGTACCAGTACCTGCCCCCCTTTGTCTTACTGGCCCCATAGAAACTTACTCCATACAAATTAGCATTTGAACAGGTATTGTGTCACCACCCATCTTCGGGTGTTAGCCAGGGTCCCTGAAAACCTGATTGTATAATCAAGTGACTCATTGGGCGTTCCTGTGAGGGCATCTGGTGTGCCCACTGTGCATTGTGATTGTCTTTCCTGTTAAGTATAAACTGTTAATCAAATTCCACTATACGATCAACATGTAAATGAACCTAAGCAACCCCTATATAAGTCTTTTGTATCTGGTAGCCAGGTGAAGTACATTTGCCCAGCATCCAGACATGCTGCTTGACTTCCCTATAGCCACCTGGGTTTTCCCTATGGCTATAGTATTCCCCATAGCTATGGTTATGTGATTGTGTGTGTCACAATTAAAGCTGCACCCGATCCAACTCTAAAATGTAGCAGTGTGATTCTTTTCCACGACAATTTGGTGCCGTGACTCGGATCTCCAAGCGCTAGCCTCACCAAGGAAGGACCGTGGATCGCTCCCCTTCAACCCCTCGGCGCCACTCAAAGGTAAGAGACCTTTTAAATCTCTATTTGGGGTCTTGAAGGAGGGCTGTCCATAGGCTTCCTATTTGAGAACAGCCAAGCGAGATCCGAACTTTGTTAAGGATCGGGGTAAGCTTTAAATTGTCTGTGTCTATCTGTTTTGTCTGTATGTAACTGAAGTGGTCACCTGGTTTATTGTGGGCTGCAGACATTCAACTGGTTTATTGTGGGCTGCAGACATTAGGTCTCCCCCACCTGGTTTATTGTGATACTGGAAAGCGCGCCAGGTACTGCGGGCTGGAGACACAAGTCTCTACCCCGGCAGGTTTTACTGCGGGCTAAAGATGCAAGTCTTTACCCCGTCAGGTACTGTGAGCTGGAGATGCAAGTCTCCACCTCGACAGGTACTGCGGGCTGGAAACGCAAGTCTCCACCCCAGCAGGTTTTACTGCGGGTCGAGGACGCTCCCCGTCAGGTACTGCAGGCTGAGGATATTAGTCCTCCCCTGGCAGGTTTACTGCAGGTTTTACGGGCTGAAGGACACTATTAGATCCTTACCCCGGCAGACTGCGGGCTGTGGACACTGTTAGATCCACACCCCGGCAGGTTTAGGTTTTACTGCAGGTTACACGGGTCCCGGCAGACTACGGGCTAAGGATCATGTCCTCTGCCTGGTAGGTTTTTGATTTCACTGCCAGCTGAAGGTAGAAATCTTCACCTTGGCAGGATTGGGTTCTTCCTTTCCTTCTCTTTATAAACTGAAGCTACATAGATTTATATTTTCTTTTCTGTCAGCTAAGGATGGGAATTTTCGCCTTAGCAAGTTTAAGTTTCTGTCAGTGGAGGGCTGGTTCTTCCCTGTAGCAGGTTTAAGCATTACACCCAGGAAACTTCAGAGGGTGGGAAAGTAATGTGTGGGTATGACCCAAATGATTGTGCTTAGCTAAATGAGCCGTTGACCAGGTCTTGGACTAAGGCAAGTTCTAGCCGCCCTGATTCCACTGCAAGCCTTGTTGGCGCTAACCGGTGTGAGTCAATTGCAAGGGGGCTTGCCTGAACCTAGTGACCCAACGGACAGGCGGAGTGTTTTGCAGCCGAAGAGGCTATCCCTTTCCCCCTTCAATTCATGAGCTTCCTTAGATCCGTTGTCCAAATGGACTCCTGTGACTTTGGAAGACCCCTTCTGTGTCTTGTCTCCTTTCCTAACCCCCTCCCGCTAAATAAGCGTTCCATCATCGGGTTCATTTCACCCCAGCTGCATTGCGGGCTGAATTGAAGCGGTGTGGATCCCTCAATAAGCCATTCCTGTGTATGTGTGTGAGTGTGTGTGATAAGGGGAACAGGACAATCTAGGCAAGTGTCAGGTCCCCCAAAGGGAACCCCAGTGTATTATCTAGTATGCATTAAGCTCCCTGAACTTGCAAGTTTCTAGCAAATTGGCATTCTTACACCAAGAATGACCTGGCCAGGCAATTTCCTGATGTGAAAACCCTTGATTTGGATAAGATAATGCATTTAAGAAAAACTCTAGAGTCTCTTGGATCCAAAGTATCCCAGGCACAATGGGATGCATTTTTGAATTAGTATAATAAAGCTTCAAAAAGTCACAAACTTGAAATCTCAAAGCCTCCCAGTAAAAATTAAAACAGCAATGGAAGGAGGTTTGGGTCTAACATCTGTAAGACCCCTATGAATGTTTGTCTGTCTCTATCTCTGTCTGTGTATGCCTATCAGAATGTGTGAGTGTGAATGAAGGTACCGATTGAAACATGTGTCTCTGTTGTTGATACAGTATTAATGCTGTTTTCTTGAGTGTTACATTGGTAATACTGTTTCCCTAAGTAAAGAACTATATTAAGGTTGTTACAGTGTTAATACTTTTCCTATTAATACTATTTACTAAGTTTCTGTATTCTCAATGAAGGTGGCTTGTTGCCTTATCCCCTAGGAAAAAAAAATAGATCCTGTGATATTTGCTATTTGGGTAATATTAAAAATGCAAGGGGAGAACAGTAAGCATGCCATTGTTGTTGTGAATACCGGGGGTGCACACCCAAGGAAACTTTGTCAGTTTCAACAGCGCAAGGAGTCTGTGTGGGGGGCTGTTGAAATCCCTATTTGTCAGTTTCAGCAGCACAAGCTAGAGTGCTTGCCTGTTGAATCCCCTACTTGTAAATTTCAACAATGCAGGAGCCTGCCTGCCTACTGAAAAACTTAAAACCAGGCTTAGTAACTGTCCCAGATCAAAAGCACATTAGAAATCCACTGTGCAATTAACAAAGTATTCTTGCAGCACCAGGTGGCTGCACTGCCAGGGTTGTCACACTTGAATGAGTCTGGGAAGCTGGGTGACAATGTCTTAAGAATTGCCCCAGGGTGCTTCAATGATGTCCTCAAGGGGAGGAAAAGATCATTAAATTTCTAAAGGAAAAAAAAACATGCAAAGGTTCAGAAACCTATGGTAAAAGATGGATGGATGGGTATGTGTAAAAGACAGTTTGATGCGGTGGTCTGGTCAGACTAAAGAAAAGCTAGGAAAAAGAGTTGTGATACTTTACTGTAAAAAGAAAAGCTAGAAAAAGGCAAATCTGAACTATAAATTGAAGAAACTCCAAACTGAGAACAGTGCTTTAAGGGTTAAACTGAAAGAGTGTAACTCCTCTGCACATCACAGTACTGCTATCATGCAACAGGAGGAATACACTGATTTTAAATGGAAAACAGCTCAGCATGTTCATAAGTATACTCCTCTCAGTACAGAGGAAATAAGGGGCTTATTAAGAATCTCCCAGATATAAAGCCCAAAGACCCAAACTTGATGTTTTGGAAATAAATATGTGTGTAAAACAAGATAAGCCTGCTGCCAAGAATTGTAAGCAAAAGCGGGAAAAGAGTAAAAGATTAACCCTATAAAAAGCTGGAGGAAATGAAACAGTTAAAAGTTGTAAAATTGTTATAGAAAAATAAATTCTTGGTTTGTTGCAGCCATTCTGAAGGAAAATGGGCCCTTCTCCTAAAGGAATGGTCTGTAAATAAACCTGACTAAAGTGACTTAAATATGAATGATTTAGTTTAAATCATGAACTAAGAAAAAAAAAAAAAAAAAAAAAAAAAAAAAGGATTTCCATTGGAACTTAACTGCCTCCAAATGCATAAAAGGAAATGTAATTTGTGTACAAATGTGTATTCTAAGCAATAATTCGCCGCCCCCCAAGGGGTAGAAAAAGTGTTCTTTTATCTTTCAGGACTATGGAAAAAGACTGGTACCAGTAAAACAGCTAGAGAACAAAACCATGGATCTAGTGTTGCAACAAGGGTGGTGTTTTGTGTTTTATGTTTTGTCTTGATTACTAACATTGTTATGTTGTGTTGAGTTTTATATTTTGTCTTGTTACTATTACTATTGTGTTTGGTATTGAAGGTACGGCATTAAGCAGAAAAGAATCAGGAAGCACTGTAAATCAATGAAGTTGGTAGGAAAAGAGATCCTGAAATTAAATGTTTTTAGGTACCAATTAAACAATGTGATTTTAAATTTCAAGTGCCTAAATTCACTAGTAGCCTTGTTACAAATTCTGATCAGAGAGCGCCAAAGCCCACACTTCCTAATTGCAAAAGGAACTGTTGGCACAGGTACCTCAAGTTCTAATTTGTGCAAGATCTGCAAGCAGTTTATGCTGCAGTTTTTCTGCCATCCCTAATCCGGCTACTACTTTGTCATGTTTTCCTGCAGCTGCTATCTATTTTACCATTGTGAAACTCTCCCAATCTGAGCAAGTTTTTGTTGTTGTTGTTGTTTGCCTTCACTTCCTACTACTCGCAAGCAAATAACAAGCCTTTTTAAAATGGCAGGGTATGGTAGACAATGAATCTTAAAGTTTGCTTCACTTGTAAAATTCCTGTAGAACCTAACCTGAATTCAGTCACTGAGCTACTTATCTAATCGGAGGAGGCTGTCTTATCTCTTTACTTTTGAGTTTTGCTACTAGAAGGGGGGTTTGCCCACCCCAACTCAACTCCTCGGAGATCACATTACAGCAAGCAGTCTGTCTCCCCCCCGCCCTGCTTTCGCTCCATGACTACAGCAGCCATCTAACTCTAGGCAAACTGAGTATGAAAGGCTTTTCCTTTCAGCCCTAATGCTCTGTAAACTTAGATCTAACCAGTTAAAGGTGATGTATACCTTTTATTCTTCTGTGAAACCTGTACTGCTTAAAATGAATTTGACTGTTTTACAAGAGTGCCTGTACATCCTAATTTGCAGAACCAGCTGCACTGCCAAACGGAATGGGCACAAAGTCATGGTTATTGTGCCTCAAAGTGTCAAATTAGGTATTTGCAAGAATTGCCCACCAGCAATCTATGGAGATAAAGTATGGAAGGTAAGCCCCTTACCAAAATTGGCCATAGGATCCTTTGGGTTACCCTGGGTTATAAGTCAGTGGGCTGGGAGAGAGAAAACTATTGGATACCAGGGGCTGTAGTGCATGTAAACCCCACAAATGGGTCTGCCTATCCATACCTTCCTCCGTAGAACCATGCAACACTGCCATAGTGGAAAAATGTATTTGGAATAATTTAGAAAAATGCCGCAAAAGTCCTATACAATGAACATTGTGTTTGTGTAACATCATGAAAAAATGAGAGTACTAGCAAACCCCTGTAAATAAATGCCAATGCAATGTAAGTGTTCTGTATACCACAAATCCAAGGGTACAGTACAACTCTCACTGCCAGTCTAACAAAGCTTTCAGTGAACTTTGGGTTAAATTGGTCTAAAATAGCTAATCACTTGTTACAGAAAGCAAAAGTAACCCAGTTTCTGCAGCAAACAAAGCAAGATGCTGCAAACAGGATCAAAATAGCAGAATAAGAGCTGACTGCATATCATGGGTATAATGTTTGTACTGGATGGTCCCCCACCTCTTCAGGGATAATGTCTATTATACTTCACTCATTGTTAATTGTTTTAGTTAAGTTGTATTTGTTTAAGTTAGCATATGTGCCATGTGCTATTAAATAAGAAATATATGCTAAGTTAGAAGCCACAAGTCCATAGGGTAAGCCCAGCAGACCCCTACACTGTTATATTGTAATATCTTGCATACCTTGCCCGTGCGACTCACTCCGTGACTCACACGAGCAAAGGGGGGATGTCGGATGTTATCGTGATTTGATTTCATTGTGATTTCATCGTGTGATTTCATGATTTTTGGTGGTTTGATTTTTTGATTTTGTGTCATCATGATTTGATTTGATCATGATTGGGTTGCCCTGAATTTTTCCTGTTCTCTTTTTCCTGAATCTTTCCCTATTTGCCTAGCGTCCCTTTGTGAACTTCACCCCCTCCATGGGGACCCTTTGTGAACTCGCAAATGGATTTACTTTGAATATGTGTTAGTCATCATTGATATGTTTTCAGTATGGGTAAAAGCATATCCTTGTAAGCAAGCAGATGTGAGTAGCTGTTGCCAAGAAACTATTGAAAGAATTTATACCTTGGTTTGGGTTACCCCTCATCCTGGACAGCGATAAAGAAACCCACTCCACAGAACAAGTCATTCAAAACCTATGTGCAGAAACCAGCTTAAAGTGGCCAAATGGCTTACCCATGGCTCTCATGTATCTTAGAAATACTGTCAACAGAAAACATGGACTATCTCCACATGAGATCCTTATGGCCAGATCCATGAGATGACCACTAGATTCACAAGGATTGGATCTGCACTTAACTGATGATGTGATACTGAACTATTGTAAATTATTAATGAAGTGTGTTAAGTCTATCTACTCACAGGTTCAAGAAGCCCTTCCAGCACCTGCAACAGAACTGTACCATTCCCTCCAATCTGGCAATTGGGTCTGTGTAAAAGTCCACCAACAACAGAATGTGTTGCAACCTTGGTGTAAAGGACCTTATTTAGTGCTGCTAACCACTAACACTGCAGTGCAATGTCAAAGATACCTTAACTGGATTCATGCTTCAATTGTAAGCAGACTCTACCGCCAAAAGAAGAAAACAACCAAGAAATCCAGCAGCTAATGGACATTTTTGTTTCACTGTGAAAGTTCAAAACCCCCCAAGAAGACCTTACATTCTAACTGCCTTGACTGCCTGTTAATCTCGTTTGATGTAATGCAACCTGAATATGTACATAGTTCTAATGTTTTGCCTTGTAATAATGTATAACAATATGTTATCCCAGTCTCTCCTCGAAAACCATGCCTGTAGTTTTGGGTATGATTGTCCAAGCAGACAACCGCCTCCCTTGCCTCCCCGTAGCATGCCCAGTGGATAAGGCATCGGACCAACCTGGAGCCTGGGCCTCCTGGACCGATGCCCCACTGGTCAGTGTGCGGGAAGGGTAGGTGCCTGGACCACTCTTTAGATGAGAGTGAGGGTGTGTGGAAGTACAATTTATAGCAGGACAAGTGCTTGAACCTGAACTACAGAAAATGGCTTTGTGGAACAGGCAAACCTAAGTGTGTTTAGCAAAAGTTTTGTTTCAATTTTGTTGTAATTCCCCCCCCCAATAGTAATGGATAAGAAGGCCACAGATGCTTATGCCCTTTCAAATCAAAGTCTTTTTTATGTTGTACTGGAAGTACAAAAGGGAGGATTGTGGAATCAAAGAAATAAGCATTACATTTATTAATAGAATGCTTGGCCTGAAACTGGTCATGGAAGGCCTGGCCTGAAGTTGTAGCCTGAAACTGAAATAGAAGCCCCAGGCTAAACCATTAACAGAATGCCTCAACTGAAATTAGGATAAAGATGTTAAAATCCCACAAGAGGTCTCTGAACCACACCCAAGAGGCAAGTCTCTGTTATGAGCCTTAAGCTCTTATTGAAGTCTGAACAGACTTCACCTGTTTTGATAAGTACCAGTACCTGCCCCCCTTTGTCTTACTGGCCCCATAGAAACTTACTCCATACAAATTAGCATTTGAACAAGTATTGTGTCACCACCCATCTTCGGGTGTTAGCCAGGGTCCCTGAAAACCTGATTGTATAATCAAGTGACTCATTGGGCGTTCCTGTGAGGGCATCTGGTGTGCCCCACTGTGCATTGTGATTGTCTTTCCTGTTAAGTATAAACTGTTAATCAAATTCCACTATACGATCAACATGTAAATGAACCTAAGCAACCCCTATATAAGTCTTTTGTATCTGGTAGCCAGGTGAAGTACATTTGCCCAGCATCCAGACATGCTGCTTGACTTCCCTATAGCCACCTGGGTTTTCCCTATGGCTATAGTATTCCCCATAGCTATGGTTATGTGACCTTGTGTGTGTGTCACAATCCATATCACGTTGCAAATTCATTTTCTGTTGGTGTCCGTTCTCATACTTCAGTTGCTCCCAGTGTCGCTGCTTCCAGCTTTCTCCCTCTTGTGGAAGACGTTTCAGATCATTTCCCCCAAAATGGATTCGTTGCATTTTTCTAAGTGGAAGCTGATGTTGGTGTTTTCTGTGCATATTTCTAATCTCTCTCACAGTTTCTCTGTCCTTACTGGTGTTCTCATCTCTTCCCATCATAGCGGCATGCATGAAGCTCTTTAATGGGCTATCTGTTCCCTCTTCCAGCTCATGAATTGCAATGTTAACTGCGATCGCAGCTGTGGTACCAACAGACCCCCTACCCCATTGACATTTGCCATTATCCTGGGCCTTTCACCAGTTTTCACTCCACGGCAGGGTTGTTATGTAAGCCATTGGAGTGAGTTTTGAGAGTGAAATTTTGGGAGACATTGCATCCAACGCTGCACTACCATCTAGTTGTATTTGCCTTGTGCTGATCCACCAGCCCCATGTGTCTTTCCTCCCAAAACAACCGTTTGTCATGCACGGCTTGTTCTTTGCAAGCGCAGGCTGCCAGATGCTCATGGTCTTGTCACCTAAGCTATTGAGAGAGGGTTTTTCCTCTAATTCATGTGTGGTTATTTTACAAGTGACTGACCTCAGATGTGCCGGCCGGCGATTGCCGGGATTGCTCAGCCTTGCTTGTTTGGAGCTTAGCACCACATTCTCTTTCCTCCATTGTCCCAGGACTTCCCCAGTTTTCAGTAGTAAAGATCTGGTTCGTTAAGGGCCCGACCCTGTGGGCCCATATGCACCCCAGTCGTCACCACCCTGCAGCAATTGATTCTGAAGGCAGTCGGCCCCTTGAAGGATCTCACCCTGCCTGTGTTCGCTGCCTCCCTCACTGAACAAGGGTGTGAGTTGCCTGGCTCGGCTGATCTTACCTCACTGGTGCTTGATCAGTGTCACTGTGTGAGCTTCACGGAGGCAGCACAGGGGGGAGCGAAGCATCTGGCAGTGGGGAGTCCTGAAGGGAGCTTGGCATCCCAGTTCCTTTGGGCTCCTTGGAACACCCCAGCCTGCGTGTTCACGTGTTGGCGGCCCTGCACCTGGGACGAACGGGCCCCTGTTGCGTGACTCTGCTCAGTGGTCTTGCATCGGGAAGATATTTTGGTTCTTGGAGCCCAGAAGAGGTGTTCACTCCACCCCATTCAGTCGGCGGCTGGCCTGTCCAAGGCGCCAGCTCTGCCCTGCCTGTGCAGAGGAGTCTGTAGCGTTGTCTATGGGCACAGCTTCCCCTTAACCGTCGCAGCTCACGGGTTAGTTACCCCAGCTTCAGAAGGGAACAGTGACATGGCAGCACTCCTGGGCTCCACGAGCCATTACTCTGCCGGGAGAGGGATGGCAGGATGGGAGAGCTGGGCCAGGCGTGTGGCTGGGAATTGCAACTCCTTAAGTCGCAGGCGCTGGGGGTGGGTGGGAGCCAGGAAGGAGATGGCGAGCGAGACGGGAGAAGAACCACAGGAGGAGAGAGACTGGGCGCAGAGGCAGGCCTGGCGGGGGCCGGCGAGGGGTAGCGCACAGCCAGCGAGCACAGCCAGTGCTGGGAGAGGGAATGTCAGCGTGAGCCTTTCCCTCGGCTGCGAATAGAGCAGCCCCACTCCACCCGTCTCTCTCACATCGTAAACACGTCCATTTCCTCCCCCAGCTCCCAGCCCGGAGCGCTCGTCTCCCTCCCTGGCTGGCTCGGAGCGCGTGGACTGCAGTGCCGGGGGCTGGCTGGCTGGTCACAGGGCAGCGCGCGGTCCCACGCTTCCCTCGTCCTTTAGATGTGTCTGCAGGGGCCCGGCGCCAAGGCTCCCAGCCTCTTGTCCTCCCACAGCCGCTGCCCGTGCTCCGGTGACTCGATTCCCACCCAGCTGAGGCCCTCAGGGGAAGGTGAACGCGCTGGCCCAGCGTGGGGGGGCCTGTCTCCCTCTACAGGGCGCGTCTGCTGCCCACTGCCTCCTGCAGCTCGAGGGATAGCGCCCGCTTGGCTGACTCCTGAGCGCCCCGGCCCCACAGTCGGGAACACAAACGGAAAGGCCAGCCAGTCTGAACGGAGCAGGGAAAGCCAGCCAGTCAGAGCAGAGAGGAAAGAAACAGCCCGGCCCTGCCAGCAGTCACCAGAGGGCTGGGTGGGCAGGACCCGTCTGCAGGGCAGGCCAGGGAACTCGCACCATCCGCACTGAGGGTCCCTGGATTGATCCTGCCCATGGCCGTGGTGCTTGTGTGTTATGCAGCCATGGTTCATTACAGCAGCATGTGGCGGGAAGCCTGCTAGTTAGGGGCTTGCCTGCCGGCTGGGCAGTGGGGTGTGGATGTGAGGCTGCCCCCAGGCTATGGGGTAAAGTAGGATGACATGCACCATTGTCCAGCTGGGTGCCAGGAAACCCTCTGCAAACACTCTCCCGCGGGGCAGGAGTGTGACAGGTGCCATCGTGCTCCATCTGGCTTTTCCAACGGGGCTCAGACCCAGAGATGAAGTCACTCCATAAATACTCCTCGTCCTGGAGGCACAGACGGCAGCAAGGTAGCCCTGAGTTAAGATCCTGAGGCTGGCCGTGAATGCTCTCAGCAGAGTGTGCAGGGATGGCAGCATCTCCAAACCAGATACAACCGCGCTGGAGTTCCCTGCTACACAAGACAAGCAGTAAACGTTCTTTGGGTTTGTTTTTAGCCTGCTTCGTGGAATAAATCTCAGCCCGTGCTGACTGTCTCCCATCGCCCTCTGGTCCCTGGAACAGCGTGTTCCTATTCCATGAGTCACCGCTTCGTGCTACAGGGATTCGGCAGGCTGAGATTATCTGCCGTGAGAGGTGATGGAACAAAGGCTGAGACAGCTGGGTCTTGGCTGCGACTCAGATACCAGCAGCAGGGACTCTCTGCTGCCTCTGCCACCGCGGACAGCATCTGCTCTGCCCCCGCAGAAAGCAGCGCCCTTCACGGCCACCACGGCTGTCAGCTCTGCCTCCTTCCCCAACCGTGTCTATCCCCTCCAACAGCATCCTGCAGAGCCCAAGCATCTTCAGCTGCTCTGCGCTGATTCCAGCCACGCTGGCTCTCAGCGCTCCACGCCCTAATTCCTGTGCCCCAGGGCCAGCCCAGTTATCAGCCAGGGCTTGCAGGGGCTCCCCCTTCTCTTGAGTCACTTGCCTCGCCACCCCCTGTTCTGTCTCCGCAGCCAAAGAACAGAACATAGCACTGGAGAACGTCTGCAGGGCTAAATGAGACCCAGCCGGGGGCCGATGGTCCCCTGCTCCGGTGGGCTGCAGCGCCTGTGGGGAGAGGCTCCAGGGGGAGGCTGCTGGATCCCAGGACTCCCTAGAGAATTGTAAAGCCGTGCCTAGGGCCTGGGGAGACACTACAGCCGTCACTGCCCTGTCCCTTCCCACCACGTGAGGCTCACAGGGCAGCACGGGGAAGGCATGTGAGCCTGTCCTGTGTCCTCCCCCTCTGCTATAGAGTTTGACTCCTAGCTCGCAGAGGGTGCGGTTGGCAAGCCATTGCCAGGCCCAAGCTGAGTACCCACCAGTGCGACGGCTCTGAGTCTCTTGCCCCACGGACGCAGGGTCGGTGCAGGATGGAAGCAACCACAACATCTGTCCCGCTGGATTGTCACAGGGCTTCCCTGGGGACTCTGAGCACCCTGCGCTGGGTGCGGAACAAGCATGTCCCAGGCAGAAGGGCCTGGCACTGCGTCCTGGAAACAGAGCCCGGCACGGAGGGAATGCTAGATTTCCAGGCAAAAAACCTTGCCCAAACATGGACGCAGTGGAAGCAAGAACTGAGGAGTCTGTATACAGAGCTGACTGGGGGATAGAGAGGAGAAAATGAAGCCTTTATTACCTCGTTTGGGGAAAAGGCCGAGAAGTGAGACAGACACTGCTGCCAGGAATAACGCCCGAAGTGCAGGAACAGCAGATAAATGTGTCTGAGTGTCATGATCCCAGACAGAGACTGGAGAGAGAGACTGATTTTTTTACCTGAAACCAAGAAGCAGAAGAGGGAATAGATACTTATAGCACAGAGCTGAGAGCTGTGACATCCACATGTAACTTGGAGACATTAGAACTTCCATAATGACAGACAGGGATTGTTTGTGGGACATGTGAATCCAGCTTACCGGGGAGAGTGTTGAACAAAACAGAGCTGGCCCTAAAGAAATACCTCCAAATAGCAAGGGCAGCTGAACCATCCCAGAAAGGATCAAACAATAACCGTCAGGCCCACTGACAGCAGTTCTGGGCCCCAGGGCAGGGCAGTCAATGGCCCCCCTAGACAGGGATGGCTGAAGTCCAACTGGGCTTCCGCCAGAAGTTTTTACTTATTTATTATGTGCCATGCAGGTTCCTGGGCAGCAGAGGTGGTGATATCTGCTACTCAGCTTCCCGGGTCTCTGGGACTCCCCAGGGAGATCACTGATGAACCCGGGAAGCTGAGTAGCAGATAGAGCCTCATCAGCCTGCCCAGGAACCTGCATGGCGCATAGTGAAAAAGCTCAGCTCAGGGGAGGGGTGGAGAGCGTGAGTGGCGGGGGCCTCAGGGGAAGGGACGTGTGATGGAGAGGAGGGTGCATATCTATACTCCCATCCACCCGGGTCCTTTTAAATGGCCAGATCCCTGGGCAATTGCCCCCCTTGCCCTTCTCCTGTTGGCGGGTTTCATGCCAGCCACTAGTGCAGACCGCGTAGCCGAGCTGAAACTAAAGGTACCCAGGAAACAGGGCAGAGACAAAGCACCTGAGAATGGGGGCATGTGGGAAACAACATGAAAGGCATAAAGAAAAATGCCAGGCCGATGGGCAACAGTAGCGCGGGGTGGGAAAGAGAACATGCTATGTCTCAATGCGGCAGCTACCCCAGGAAATAAAAAGCAGCACTACATGCAGTGACTGAAGACGCAGAGATGTCCCGTGCAGAGGGGGATGTCTGCAATGAGACGTTAGCAGAACCAAAGACTCCCGTGTACGTGCGCTGTAAAAGCAGGTGGCCAGCCATTTGGCTGCCACTTTTACAACTGCACTATCGGCTCAATGACCAATTCAGTGTCAGCTGGATTGTGGAGCCAGCTGCAGTGTTCTCCCATCAACACCGACGAGCAGCGACGTTAGACTGGAGCAATGTGACCGGGTGCTGGGGATGGTCAGGAAAATCACTTGGAGGCCAGTGGCCAAAGGAAGGCTGCCAATAAGAAACCCACGAACCAAGAGATCTTATTGCGTGGAGCTGATAGTAATTGGTACAAGAGTCCCAGCCTTGCTGGGTAGCAGGGCAGCTCCGGCCATGATCTGATCACGGTACAACACTAGAACAGGCTCAGTGAAAGGGAGGAGAAGGTGGACACCCCGAGGGCAAGCTGACGCTAGAAACAGACTCGGATATGCAGCTCCTGGGACTATTGAAAGCCAGCGCTCCATTAGCCCTGGTCTGACCCCTGAAGAACTGACCAGTCAGCAAAGAAGAGGCATCCTAGCAGCACAGAGCGGATCAGCAGCCTGGCAGTGGTAAGAAAATCTTCAGATAAATGGAGGATCGGCACCGATCCGAATCCAGCGAACAGAGCACTGAAAACAAGTCACTGCCCGTTCCCACCATCGGAGGATGTACGGCCTGGTCTATCCCAGGAACGAGGGTCCACAGTCTGTGATGTCAGTGTAAACTGAACCGGGCACTAGAGGGACTCTCAAGAATCCAGATGAGAGCTGATGACATTCTTATTGTAGCAGGAGAGGTCGAGGGGGAGGCAAGCCACGACCATGGTATGTGGCTGCGACAACTCATACCGGTGCTGAGAGTGGACTGTCAGGCCAAATGGAGACCAGCTGAAGAAGAGGAGAACTGAGGTCCCCCACCCTGGACATCTGTTGGCTTCTGAGGGACCCTGGCTGCCCCTGAGAAACAGAGCCATGAAGGAATAGCCCAGACCAAAAGATGGGAAGGGCCAGTGGTTTATAGGGCTGGCCTTTCCGCATACTGCACACCCCTGTCAGAAAGCTGGGAGCCCTTGCGGCAGCTAACACACCGGGATGCAGCCCAGGAATGCTCAGAGACCCAAGCACAGTCACTTGAAAGGCTAAAGAAAACGGGAAGCGAGCACCGGCTCGAAAGTCCTGCCACCCTGCAGAGCAGCAGTGCCGCAGAAGGTGCAGAGTGGCGCAGAGCCCAGGCGCAGATCTGCTTAGCTGGGGCATGCACGGGCTCCTTGTCTGTGGACAGAGTGATCCCATGGGTCCCCCTCGGGCACAAGCAGCATCCTGAAGAAGCCACTGCTCAGTGCAGCCCCTCTGACTCCCACCCGTGTCCCTGAGACCCTCTCACACTGACGTGGGGGTAACCTACTGCCCAGGAGAGGCACTGCTGGTGGGAGAGGCGCTGAGCAGGGCAGGGCTTCCACAGCACAGCACTGCTGGTCTATCACGCTCCGATGCTTTCGCACCCGGATGGGAGGCTCCCAAAAATCCCGCCAAGCACTGAACCAGATGGGGTGCGGCAGGGCAGTAAAGCAATTCATGCTCCAAGGTTGGCCAGGAGCCAAGAAGCAGGCGCCACAGAGGTTCTCCTGCTGCCAGGGCAGGGGTGAGCTGTGTGTACGAAACAGGAGTTTGTTTAAAGGCAGCTGGGCAGTAATCCCGGCAGATTGAAGAGCTGACTTCATGGGATGGATACACACTTCCCACCTGGGGATAGAGACATGCTGGAGATGAGCCGGGAACGTGCATGGGACAGTGCCAGGTGTCCAAAGAGGAGAGGAATTGACAATACGACTTCCCAGAATCATGACATCCCAACCCAAGCCTGGGAAAGGCTGGAAACAGGCCTGGTCCCTGGTAATTACAGGAAGAACGTGGTCCCCATGGGTTACTACTCCAGTTTCTGGGAGATGGGTTAGCTAGATAGGCAAGAATGCTGATTGGGAAAAAGAAGGTGCGTTTTGCCTCCCTGTCACACTGTGCTCAGACAGTGTGTCCCAGCGCACTCCAGCAGCATTCAAATAACTCAGCACCAAAGGAGAATCTGAGCACAAGGTGTCTTCCCCTGGGTACCCACCAAGCAACGGGAAAGCAGAGTTGGCAGTAAAGACAGCCAAGAGACTGATGGCAAAGGCGAACAGACAGGAATGGATCCCTACCTGGCAATACACCCTCCCAGGGAGTGGATAGCAGCCCAGGACAGGGACTGATGGGCTGGAGAACCAAGATTCGGCTTCCCTGCTGCAGCCCCGTGAAGGTACGAGGGACAGGACACAGAGCAGTGAGGAGAATACCAAGTTCAGCAGGCAGTGGCTACAAGAAAGGAGTCAAAGACCTGAGGTCACAGGTGAGCAGATCTGGGTTATCCACACACCTTTCCCCATTGCTTTGTGTGGCTGTCTAACCGTCCAAGCTGCCGTGGGACACAGAATATTTAAGGTTGCTCCTGACTCAGAACAGCAATGGAGATTAAACTGAAGACAAGTGTGGAGCTGCGGCAGACAGCCAGCACACCCAGACAGACGGCCCAAGATCTGGTCCAGAAGGGCTCAGAACAACAGGAGAGTCGGAAGACCCCAGGAGTGTGAGCAATACAGAGGGCCAGCAGGACACCACCCCACAGAATGAGGACAGCAACAGGGTGGAAGCAAGTCCCCCACCCACAGCAATAACACAATGAAGAAGTGGCCGGACCACTACACTGAACTAGGGGGCCATGTCTCGAGGGTGAGCTACGTACTAGAGGCCTCTGGCCCCGGGGAGGCAAAAAAGGCTGGCACAAAAGACACAACAAGAACAAACATTGTTAAAAAGAAAGATGTAGCAACCTGCATGGAACGTGGAGGGAGGAGAACAGGTTGCAGGAGGGAAGGGTTCGAGGCGGCATGAGGAAGTCAGTCTGTGTGCACGTGGCTGGAATGTTACCTGCAGATTTACGCCGTAAATAGCGATCTTCAGGAAGAGTCCGGCTAGGGTGAGAAAGAAGGAGCCTCTCGTGTTATTACCCAGCCCTGGTACATGAAACAGCCTAGCAGGAAATGAACAAATGAGATCTGGGAGGACGTCCTTCCCAGCACCTTCAGCCCTCTCCGAGTCCCACAGCTGCTGCAGAGTCAGGCCAGTGCTTTCAATACCATCAGAGCAGCAGGATGGCAGCTTCCCCATAGCCCTTTGCATGACATAACAGCCGCTCTGTCACGGAGGCTTCGCTTAGACTCTCCTGTAACTGCATTTCTGCTGCTCCTTCTGCCGTCCCTAGTCAGCAGGGCCCTGTGCTCTGCGGCCCCAGCCGCTGCTTTTCACCTTTGGCCGTGGTCCCTTCTGCTCCCTTGTTGGCCGTGTCTTAAGGAGCTGCAGAGGTGTAACGTGAGTCTCTGGTGCCCGGGGGCCATATTTACATTGGTGACCCCCCTGCCCCCTCGCCGTTGGTGGCAGCACCCCACGGGAGGGGGGGTTCTGCAGGCCCGTTTCCTGCTTTCCCCCCGCTGTGGAGGTGGTGGGGGCTGCTTGGTGGCAGCAGGGTGTGTGAGAGACGGGTTCTGGTTCCCGCGGCTCCCTCCTTATGCCCAGTGCAGGGGCAGAGGAGCCGGGAAGACACCCTGGCTGCCTGCGACATGGGGGTGGCTCCTCCTCCGAGGGCCTGGCTGGTGCCCCCCACAGGCCAGCACCCGGGGGCACGGCCCCCCTGCTATCCCTCTTGGTGTGGAGGACGAAGGTGCCTGCTGGACGCCCCCCTGAGCAATCCCCTGGCCTCTGCCCCCATGGCGCTGGAGTCAGGGCCGGGCCGTGTGTGCTCTCTGCAGGGCTGGAGCAGAGCGAGCACAGGGGCACTGGTGAGAGCCCCGTCAGCCGAGCAGCACTGAACTCAGTGGACGCAGACTGACCTCCCTTCCTGCCCCGAGCTGAGCCGGGCCAGCTGTCCATCTCCCACCCCCCGACACTGCCCCACAGCCTGTCTGTCTCTCCCCCTGACACCTGAATCATGAGTGGCCTCACAAATCTCCCTTCTCCTTCAGCTTTGGCTGCTTGGCTGGGAGCCTGGTTTGAAAGCACAGATCCGATCCCGGGCTTTGGCAGGGCTGGCAGTGCACCTTGTCCCCCGTCACTGCTCACTGTCGTATTTTCCTGCAGGACTGAGCCCAGAATAACTTTGTTTTGACATAATCTGAACTAATGTCTCCAGTGACAGCAAACACTCAACCCCAAGTCACAGCACAGCCCCTTGGCTCCTCCTGGAAGAGGCCCCAGCGCCCAGACCACCGCGGGAGGGGGGCCGCGAACGCGTGCCCGCCGCCAGGGCAGCTTGCAGAGTGACGCGAGAGGGCTGGGTCGCTCTCGCCGTCCAGCCTCCGGCCGATCCGCTCTGCCCGGCCCAGCCAGCGAAGCAGGGCAAAGCATGGCGCGTGTGCGGCGCGTATCGGTCCCCACGGCGGGCGCTACGCTGTGTGCAGCAGGGCAGCGGCTCCAGGTTAAACACGGTCCTGGGACGGCTCTTAACCACCCCCCTGGCCGCTGACGCCTGGAAACGAAGAGCCCCAGGCTGGAGCTGGGCCTCAGACAGCCTCTGCCCGCACTGGGAGCTCCCGCGCGCCCGCAGCTGGCAGCCAGCCTGGACCAAGCTGGTGTTGCTGTCCTCCACAGCCCCCCTCACCACCTGCCTAGGCGGGGGAGATGGGGTTAGGGAGGGCCAGGACAGTGGGGGGATGGGGTGCAGGGGCCGTCAAGGTGTGGGGGATGGGCAGCGGGGAGGAGTAAGGCTGTCTTGGGGGCTGGGCAACATGATGGGGAGAGGCGGGGTCTGTCGGGGGCTGGGCAGTGCGGTGGGGAGGGGCGGGGTCTGGGCAGTGCAATGGGGGCGGGGTTTGTTGGGGGCTGGGCAGTGCGGTGAGGAGGGATGGGGTCTGTTGGGGGCTGGGCAGGGAGCCAGGAAGAAGTGGGGTCAGTCGGGGGCTGGGTAGTGCGGTGGGGAGGGGCAGGGTCTGTCGGGGGCTGGGCAGTGCGGTGGGGAGGGGCAGGGTCTGTCGGGGGCTGGGCGGTGCAGTGGGGAGGGGGGGTCTGTTCCCTACTAATGGGTTGTTTCCTCTCCTCCCCCCATGGCAGTAAGCGGCGCAGGAGGAGGGCGGCGGTTCCCTGGCGTCTCGTTGGATGGGAGCCGTGAGTTTGCCCCAGGGCTGTGTGTGCCCGTGGTGTGAGGGTGCAGGTGCACGCTCGGCATGACACTTGTGCGCACACGCTGCGGGTCGGCCAGTGGGGGCAGAGATGATGCCCTGTGGGTGCGCGAGCGCTCAGGGCGCGGAGGGGCGGATGCCGTGATCTCGCTGGCAGGCCCTGGGCTGCGGGTGCTGGCAGAGTTCAGTGCTAGGCGCAGAGCCTGGCTGAGGGGACCCGCCAAGAGAGAAGGGCTGGAAGTGAGGGAATGGGCCAGCTGCCCCATGTTGCAGAGTCACGGAAAGCCGAGCCAGGGTAGGATGGGCCATGGCAGGGCGAGAAGATGGGCCGGGGAGGTGGGTAGGGCCATGATACTGGCTGTTTCTGACCAGGCTTTTGCAGCCTGGAGCAGGGTGTTCTAACATGGTCACGACGTGCCAGGGTCCCATCCTCGCAGGCAAGACCCACAGATCCTCTGAGGGGTCTCTCAGGCTCCAGCCTGCCCCCAGAAGGTCACAGTCTGGAGGGTAGGAAGGCCAGAAAGGTCCCACCTGGGCCGTATACAGCAGCTTCCTCTGCACACTGCCTGCCCGGCAGAGCAGACCCTGGTGCCTTCCGGATTCGCTGCAGGTTGCTTTTACCACCTGTCGGGAAGCGCGGCAGCTCCCGTCACTTCACAAGCGACTGGGCGGGACCCCATGTCTGGGAGAGACAAAGCAGGTCCCTGTGTCTGTATGGAAATGACGGCGCCCGGAGCTGGGGTCAGGGCCGGTTTGTGTGCGATTCCTTTCAAGTGTGTAATGTGATCCTAGAAGGGAGCGGAAGGAGCATGCCGGCGGCTTTGTGACGAAGGACTGTGTGTGTCTCAGCCCTGAGCCGCCAGAACGGGCCCCGGGCTGCCTCGTCGCTCGTGTTGGGAGGGGGGCAGGTGAGTACCATGAATGCAGGACAGCGCGGCCAACAGGGATGCAGAAGCAGCGTGAAGCAGCGTCCCCAAGAGACCTTGGCACACCCAGCCGAGGAGAAGCCTCTACGGTGGTGCTGCAGAGTGAAGTGTTGGCTGTATTCTGGAGCCCATGTTTGCTTCACGTCAGCTCCCTGGCCCCTGGAGGCAGCAGAGGGATCCGGCCTGTGGAGGCTGCACGTTTGAGCCGGGCCATTTTGCGCAGGGACAGCGCTGAGCCGCCATGACTGGGGCAGGCCCCTGTGACCCAGCTTGCAGTGGGAGGGAAAAGCAAGTGGCTGTCTGGTGAATCATCGCAATGCAGAGCACTGCCTCTGCTCAGCAGGTCTTTGGGCAGCAGTTCCTGAAGGACTGGTGGCAGAGCCAGGGCCTGGAAATGCCTTGGGTGAGTGGCTGTTTGGAGAGCGTCCAGGGCCCGGGGTCATTTGCGGCTGCTCTCATCACAGCCATTTTGAAGGAGCAGTGAGGAGTCAGCAGTTTGCATTTCTCTGGGCATCTCAAAGTGCTTTAAGTCCCTCTGAGATCACACTCAGCCCCAGGGAGGGTGGAAAGCAGGATCCTTAGCCCCGTTTTACACATGGGGAGGCTGCAACTCGGAGATGAAATGACTTGCCCAAGTCAGGCAGGCAGGGATAGACCCCAGGCCGTGGCGTTCCCAAGCCCGTCTTTCAGTCACGGGAGCAAACCAGGACGCTAGGAACAAGGGAGGTGGCGGAAGCAAAGATGAACACCAACCAAAACAGCCGCAAACGAGCAGCCTCAAAACTTCCAAACTGCGGGGGCCTTGGAGACGGCCGCCTGCCCTCGCCCACCAGGGGCAAACCAAAAATCCACATTCAGACAGCCCCACATCTTGGGGGAATTTGGAGCAGGAGCCAAACATTTTGTTTTGGGCCAGTCTCCAATTAATAGATCCCCGAGCTCATCCATCCTTCTGTTGCCTGCCGCAGGCTGCTAGTGGAGCAGTGTCACCTCGAGCGGAGGAAGAAACCAAATAAGAATTGAGACTGAATTTTCAAGAGTAGCTTCTACATTTATAAATTCATAGGGTCATAGATTGCAAGGCCAGAAGGGACCATTGTGATCATCGAGTCTGACCTCCTGTATAGCACAGGCCGGAGACCTGCCCCAAAATAATTCCTAGAGCAGATATTTGAGAAAAACATTCAGTCTTGAGCACAGGGGAAAGTACTGTACCTGCAGCTCTTTCTAACTCTGACCCACTTCTAGGCAGGCCGTTGTCAATGGATATGGTACCCAGGGGGTGTGTCTCCACCCGAGTGCAAAGGAGGTCTGGACTGATAGGAGGGGGAGAGAAAGGGAGGCAACGGAGCAGGAAAAACCTTCCAGTCTGTCACAGAGTAACAATTGAAAAAAGGAAAAAGGAAATCCTCTTGGAGCTGGGGAAGTGTTTTCCTAGACTGTCTGGCCGCTGCGATGACCTCATTCTCTGGGACAAGGTTAACGGGGCAGGGAGATTGTTGAACGGGATGTCCAGCCCTGAAGCCATAGCACAATGGTCACCTGCGTATCCCGAGCTTTGCTCACTGTCCTGGCACCAGGAGCGTTGTCACAGGCACCAGAGCCATCACCTCGCCGTAAAAGCCTGGCCTGGCAAGGAAACGCTGAGTCCCCAGTGGTCTTTAATGAGGGTCAACATGCCGTGAATTTCCATGAGTTCATGTTGACTGTTTATCCTGGAAAATTCCTTTTTGACAACTGAACCATAAAACACACCTGGCAGGGAGGTGGAGGCTTTTGAGTTTGCCATATACAGCATTTCAGTGCCCCAGCAGATGACCGCGATCTCCGCTCATCCACGGAACTCTGGTACGTTCTGACTCCTCCACGGCTGGTTCTGGTGTCCATGCTTGAAAAAGGGTATTGAGAAACTGGCGATGGAGTAGAGAAGATCCACAAAAATGATTTGAGGCTGGAGAAAAGCATTTATAGCAGGAGACTTGAAGAGCTCAATCTGTTCAGCTGATCAAAAAGAAGGTTGAAAGGTGACTTGATCACAGTGTATATGTGCTTTCATGGGGGGGGATACTTGATACTACAAGGCTTTTTGATTAATGGAGAAAGGCAGAACAAGCACAATGGCTGGAAGTTAAACCCAGATTAGAATTAGAAATGAGGCACACATTTTAACAGCGAGCGTGATTAACGTCTGGAACAAGCTACCAAAGGAAGTGGCGGATTCTCTGTTTCTTGCTGTCTGCTAATCTAGGCTGGACGCCTTTATCCAAACACAAGTCGTTGGGCTTCATTGAGAAGTAACTGGGCAAAATGGATGATCTAATGGCTGTAAACTCTATGAATCTGGGAAAGATAATGAGCACAGTGGCACTAACCTTCCACTAACACGAGGGCATGTGGCCTCGGATGACCGAACGCGCACGCGGACAATAGTGCATGATGATTTAAACCACATAGGCATGGCTCATGGTGCTACAGAGCAGCAGCAGGGCTGGCCCAAGGTGCAACAGCGTGTCACTGGGCACTCGTGTGAGCTGTCGTTGAGGTTTCTGGGAACACTGGTCAAATGTTGCCAAATTGTGGGGCAGGGTTTTTTTGAAAATCTGCAGGATTGTTTAATCCACACTGCTCAGGTCGCACAGGGAAACGCTCAGCAGCTAGTTAGGAAATTACTCGTCTTTTTCGCTTGAAATAAAATTGACTAAAAATCTCCCCCTACTTCATTCCATTTTGAGAGTGTCCCCTGAGATTTTTCTGTCCCCCCAGACACGGGGCTGAGAGACAGGAACAGCAGCGCTGGAAGCTGGGCCCCTGAGCTGCAAATCCAGAGAGGAAGACCCTTGGGATCATTCCCTGAGCGCTGCCCCGTCCCACCGCTCAGCGCAGGGGGAGCAGCACGTTTCCTGGGAGTGGGGCATCAGTTCTTGCAACCCCACATTCCTGGACTCACTGTTTCCTGTGTGGAGGAGCGGATTTCCAGGCTGCAGGTGCATGTTCCACTTCCTCCTCAGCGGGCTGTGGGCTGTGTTTGCCTTGGCTGCTCGCCACGCAGCGCAGCCTCCCTGCACATCAGCTCCAGCTCAACGCGAAGCGACACCACCACGCTGCAGCCGCGCAGCACCTGTCAGAAAGCAGCGTTGCTGGGCCTCTTGCGGCTGGGCTGGCAATGCCGGGGCTCCCAGGAGGCCAGAGAGGATGCAGCACCTGGCCAGGATGCTGCAGGGACAGGCTGGAGGCATGGGACCCGGATCCCTGTGGCGCGGCTTGTGTCTGGCCTGGAGGTGGTGTCGCTCTGTGCGAGGGGAGCAGGTGGGTGTGTACACAGGAGGTCAGCAGCCTGCCTGAAGGACAGGCTCCTCTGCCGAGTGCGGTGGGGCAGAGCTAGGGCGATGCCTGCAGGTCTGGAGAGCTGCTTGGATCCCACCTGCAGGGCCCCGCTGTCTCCCCTCTGCGTGCTGGCCAATAGCCTCATTAGCTGGCGTGTGCCCCTGCCTGTCCCTGGATGCTTTGTGTTTGGCAAGCAGCCTTTGCCACTGCAGCGCAGGCAGCTGCAGGGCTGATGCCAGGGTCAGAAGGCTGGTGCTGCAGGACAGACAGGACCCACCGGTCTCCGCTCTGGGTGTGTCAGGACACCCCGGTGAGCAATGCCCCCATGTGGCGGGGGCTGCTCCGTGTGCACCTTCTCTGGCGTGCCATCCCCACTCAGGTGCTACAGAAGGAAGGCCTGGATTTTCCCAGCATACTCTGGGGATGTGCGGTGATGGCAGCTACCGTTGGTTTGCTGTACCCAGGTGTGAGCGCTGGGCACGCAGCTAATGGGGACAGTTCCTGGGGGAAATGCAGGCGCACAGGAGGGGGCAAGCAAGGCGTGGGGAGGGGAGATAGGAGGGGGAGGGTTTCTAGTCAATCAGTGACTCCTTGAGAGCACGGGGGCAGCGCTGGTTTGGCCTCCTGCAGGGCCCAGCGAGGCCCATGCCTGACCACGCTCCCTGGTGCTCAGCCTTTCATGGGGCGGCCGGCGCTGCAGGAGGCGGCTTCCTCTGAGGCGCCTCAGTGATTCAGGCTGCGCCTTGGGCTGAGACTCCATTGCACCAGCTGGCTCCAGGCCAGTCACAGCCTGGCTCTGCCTGGGGCAGGCGCATCCCAGATGGATGGGGCAGGACCTGAGCCCAACCCTGCATTAGGGGCGTCAGTGAATCCTGAGGGGGGGGCCAGGCCTCTGCCCCCCTGCGCTGCTGCTGCCTGCGAGTGACAACCAGTGGCAGTGCCCTGTGGGGCATGTGGGCCAAAGCACTCTCTCCCCAAAGCTGTGCCAGGCTGTGGCACCTGGGGGCGATGGCTGCTCTACCATGGCGCCCCCCAGGCTGCCCCCACTGGTGGATGGCTCCTCGCTCAGCTCCCCTGCCCCTTGGGGGTGGGTGACTGCAGAGCACGGTCACGAGCGGCAGCTCAGCCCTTCGCTGGTGCAGCGGGGGTCATGTCTGGGCGAGCGCCTTGTCTGCGGCTGGCTGCGTGTGGCCCCGGGGAGTGGCTCGCAGCACACGCATGGGGCAGAATCCAGCCCTCAGTGCAGACCGGTCCCTGCTTCCCAGGCGGGGAAGCCTGGCTCGGAGCAGATCCCCCACCTCTCTGCTGCCAGAGTGCCGGAGCAGCCTGGCCCCTGGGCCACTGCCACAGGCGTGAAGCCCTGAGGACACGTTGCTCAGAGGATGCTGGGATCGGGCCAGGCTGCCACTTTCATCCTGCTGGAGGCTCAGGGGCTTCCCAGAGCTGCTTTCCCATGGATTGTCGTTCACTCCCCAGCCTGGCAGCAGGGCAGGCTGGGGGAGTCACGCCGCACCTCCTAGATCCAGCCATTTCCTCAGTGCCTGTGGGAGGATGTCACCCCGTCATCCCCAGCCCCCTCCACTGCATGCTGCTCCTGACGCTGGCGCTTCGCCAGCCTCCTCTATGGCGGACCTGTCTTCCAGCCCTCCCCGGTCTGCCTGCACCATTGGTTCCACCCTGTCGCACTCCCGCTGTTCAATCCTTCTCCTCCCAGCCCTGCCGGCGCCCCTCAATTCCAACCCACCGCCCTGCTAGCTCAGCCTCAGGCTTTGTGAGCAGACTGAGTTTTGGGTGGGGTCTGTGACACCCAAATGGGAACTGGGATGAGACCCCCCCAACACCCTCCCCATCAGTCCCCTCGATCTAGTATAGGGTTAAAACTTGCCTTCAGCAACAGAAGGAAAAGGCAGCGAGCTGCCCGGGCTGACAGCAATAAAGCTGTTACATTCACGCCACAATGAGTGAGCCAGGCGCCCTGCTGCCCCCTCTACGTTGGGGCGTCCGACTCCCTCCTGGCTGCAGCTTGTCCCTGCAAGAGTGTGCCCCTGGGGCTGGCGCCCCTGCCCCGACTCTTGTAGGGAGGGGATGTTGGGGGTGAGAGACTGAAGGGAGGGAAGCAAAGGGGGCAAGGAGCGATGGAAGGGGCAGTGCCAGGGTGCCCAGCGTAGCTCAGGCAGGGGCTGCCCGTGGACGGCAGGAGCTCTGGCAGCACTGTCCGGGGAGTGCTGGTCCTGGTGAAGGCAGCCCAGGGTCTGTCTGAGTCCGAGCAGCAGAGCCTACCTCCCAGAAACCAGCGCCGGGTCCTGCTCTCTCTGCCTCTCATTCCAGTGGGCAGCTGTTTGGCCAGACCTCCTCCAGCTGTGTCTGCACCGCCCAGGCCAGCTGTCTGCACATTCCCTGCTGGCCGCATCGCAGCGCTGGAGCTGAGTGAGAAGGAGTGCGCTTCCCAGCCCTCTGCCGTCAAACTTGCAGAGCAGTGGGGGGACCGGGGCTCGTGGGGAGCTCAGGGTTGGGCATGAGACCTGGCTGCCCCTGCCTCCCCATGGCCCACAGGGCGGCTCGTGCTGGGAACCCCCTGTGCACTCAGGGAAGGAGAAAGAGCCGCTCACGCCAGATGTTCACATGACCCTTGACCCCGTGTTCTCTCCCGGCAGGTTATGTCTGGGTCACAGTGAAGGGACTGATCCGACTCAAAGAGCTCCGGCTGTTTAACTGCTCAAGACTGAACGGTGACGTGATCGCCATGTAGCTGGTCCTTGGAGAGAAAACACGGACGGGCTCTCGACTCTAGCAGAGAAAGGCAGAGCAAGAACCACCGGCTGGGACCGGAAGCCAGATACATTCAAAGAAACTGGGCAAAACATGTTAACCCGAAGGGAGACCCCAGGGAAGTGGTGGCTTCTCCAGCTCGTGGTGACTTTTCATCTAGACTGGACGATTCTTCAGCCACACACGAGTCCCTGGGCTTCATAAAGGGGCAACCAGATGATTGTGACGGCCTGTGCTATACGGAAGGTCGGAACAGATGCTGTAATGGTCCTTTCTGATCTTGAGCGCTGTGGATCTATGGCTGAGTCTCAGCAGCTCAGGAACTCAGCCAGGGTCGGGCCCGGTGGAGCAGGCAGCAGGTGAGCTCCCTCCTGCAGCTCTCAGTGCCCTGTGCCTGCTGCTCCAGTCTTGGCCACCGTGCCCAGTTCTGTAAGCCCCAGTAGGAGATCATGGGTGCTGTGTTCTGCAGCCCGGGCAATGCAGTCTCACCCAGTCCCGTCTGCACGCCTGGCTACTGCTCCCTTCCCGGTTTGCTGCAGGTCCCAGCATCCGGTTCACAAACATTCAGGGCCCCGGTGCCGAAATTCAAGGCAGTGCCAGGCGGAGCTGCCCCCCCACAGCCCCGTTGGAGCCTGGCAGCCCAGACGCAGGCCCAGAGGAGGCAGAGCCAGGTGCCACCTCCGCCCTCATTCTGGCGGGTTGGACACTGGATTGCTGGACTGGGCAGAGGCTAGCCAGGCTGCTGCCCTGGGTTGGCTTTGGGAGAAAGGCCCGAGCCCAACTTGTCTCAGAGCACCTGGCACCTTCCCCTGCTGGGGGGAGGCAAAGCCAGTGGGTGAAGGGGGAGTGGCAACCATATTGCCTGGCTGAGCGCTGGCAGGAGGCAGGGGCACACGCCAGCTCCAGCTGTGAAACAGCTGCACTGCACAGCACACAGGGAGTCTCTGCAGCAGGGGGCTGGGAAAGCCTTGTCCTGCCAGCTCCGCCGTGTGCGCCTCCCTTCACGGAGCTGGGCAGCCTGCACTGCATGCAGGTTTTAGTTAAACTGGAGAAGACAGGGATTCATATGAGAATTGAAAGATGGATAAGGAAATTTAATACAAAGGGCTATACTGAAAAGTGAACTGTCAGGCTGGAGGGAGGTTACTAGTGGAGTTCCTCAAGGATCAGTTTTGGGACCAATCTCATTCAACCTTTTAATTAATGACATTGGCACAAAAAGTGGGAGTGTGCTAATAAAATTTGTGGAGGACACAAAGTTGGGAGGTATTGCCGGTATGGGGGAGGAGCAGAATATCATACAAGAAGATCTGGATGACCTTGAAAACTGGAGTAATAGAAATGGGATGAAATTTAATAGTGCGAAGTGCCAGGTCATGCACTTAGGGACTAACAACAAGAATTTTTGGTATAAACTGGGGACTATCAGTTGGAAGTGACAGAGGAGGAGAAAGACCTGGGCATATTGGTTGATCACAAGATGACTATGAGCTGCCAATGTGATGCTGCCGTGAAAAAGGCTAATGCGGTCCTAGGATGCATCAGAAGAGGTATTTCCAGTAGAGGTAAGGAAGTGTTAGTATCATTATACAAGGTGCTGGTGAGACCTCAGCTGGAATACTGTGTGCAGCTCTGGTCTCCCACGTTTAAGAAAGATGAATTCAAACTGGAACAGGTGCAGAGAAGGGCTACTAGGATGATCCGTGGAATGGAAAATCTGCCTTATGAGAGGAGACTCAAAGAGCTTGGCTTATTTAGCCTAATTAAATGAAGGCTGAGGGGAGATATGATTGCTCTCTATAAATACATCAGAGCGATAAATACCAGGGAGGGAGAAGAGTTATTTAAGTTCAGCGCCAATGTGGACACAAAAACAAATGGATACAAACTGGCCATCAGTAAGGTTAGACTTGAAATTAGATGCAGGTTTCTAAGTCTCAGAGGAGTGACGTTCTGGAACAGCCTCCCAAGGGGAGCTGTAGGGGCAAAAAAACTAACTGGCCTCAAGACTGAACTTCATAAATTTACGGAGGGGACGGCATGATGAAACTGCCCACAACAGCATGTAGCCAATTGGTGACTGCCAATAGCAAATATCCCCAACGGCCGGTGACGGGACACTGGATCGGGCGGGCTCTGAGAATTCCTTCGTCCTTTTGCTAAGATAGCTGGTGGCTGCGTACAAAACGAGAAGTGGAAGACAATCAAGATGCATCACACTGGCCTGTGGCAAAGCATCACTGCTATAAGGGAAGGTGGCTATCCTTCGGGCCGAAGAAGTACAACTTCTCAAAGTGGCAAATTAGCCTCTAGCCATGGGTTAAATAACTGTATCCCTGCCAGTCACCCTGCTTGTTTCTGTTTTCTGTACCGGTTGGGCATTTGTCTGGCTGGGAGGACAGAGTAGGATTGGCTGATGCACAATCCCCCATTTAAATCCACTCAGTGTGCAAGCAGTCAGTTTGTCTCACAAGTCCTGCGGTGATGGGGGAGTGGCAATGGGGGGCAGGCAGAGGATATTTTTGGGAGCTCTCAGTCACAAACCTGCATGCTCGGAGACATGGCCGTGATAGTCACTCATCATAGATGCTGGAGCAGCTGCATTATTCATATCCCGCCCATGTGTCAGAGCAGGGGACAGTGCTGCTCTCCCCCATCCAGGGAAAAGGGAGAAAAGGATCCCTAAACAACGTCTGCTCCATTTCCCGCCCTGCCAGCTTGCCATGTCTGCTTGATCAGCCAACTCTGTGGTTGAAATTCACAGAACGTGAAGTGTATAGAACACACCGTCAATACTGCCTCATGGCATGTCCAGGTGTTTCTGGAAACTGCCATCATCACCTGAGAACTGAAAAGATATGACATCAACATCACTGCCCTTAACGAAACTCGCTTCACCAATGAGTCTCTGCTTGTAGAGGTTGGTGCTGGATACACCTTCTATTGGATTGCTTTGCCTGCTGCTGAGAGGTGCCAGTTTGGCCATTCAAAACATCTGTCTCACAGAAGCTGGACTCTCTACCAAAAGGCATCAGTGACAGACTTATGGCTCTGCGTATTGGTCTGCGTGCTGGAAGATGCTCATTGTGCATATGCTCCCACTAGACAAACCCCCCAAAACAAAGCCAAAATTCTATAAAGACCTAGAAAGTGTCATTAGGTCAACTCCATGCAATGACACATGTAAAATCTTTGGAGTTTTCAACGCCAGGTTCAGCCATAATCCTACAGCCTGGAAAAAGTCATGAGCCATCATAGTGCTGGCAGTGCAAACTCCACCTGCTCTGCCAATGGATCGATCATTACCAATGCTGTATTCCAGCAAGTGAACAAATTTAAAACAACATGGGTGCATCCCTGGTCCCGCCACTGGTATTTGATTTGATAGTGCGCCAGCATGATCTGCAGGGTGTCAACCTGACCAGGGTGATGAGAGGGACTGGTGCAGAGCAAAATGCAGCCAGCCATCCCACCTGAGACGCATCAGCAGTGAGCCAAAACCATAAAGAAACTTAGCATCCAGAGGCTTGAGCGCTTAATACACCGAAGGAACTGCAGCAAACGTTTTCAGACCGTTTCCCATCATCAGCCAGCCCTGTAATGGGTGTTGAGGCAGAATGGAACCAGCTTCACAAGATAATCCTCAGTTCTGCCAGTGACGTCCTAGGTTTTAGCACAAGGAAATGTCAAGATTGGTTTGATGAAAATGACTCAGAGATAATGCAAGCATTTTATTCACTGCACATGACACATAAAACATGGTTCTCTGACACGACTTCGACTACTAAGAAAGCTGTCTATCACAGCTTCAAGCCATTTTACCAGTCTAAAATGCATATAAAAAGAGATGATTGGTGGAAGCCCTCAGCAGAAAATATCCAACCAGCTGCAGCCCAGACAGACAATAAACACTTTTACAATCAATTGAAAATGGCTGCTGGGCCCATATCTCACAGTAGCATTCCTACCCGTAGTGCAGATGGCACCATACTACTACACAGACGAGAGAGCTACCATCGATCGCTGGGCTGAATACTTTAACAGTCTACAAGTCTGTCTGCAATTTTGGAAGCTGCTATCGACAGCTCCCAATACATGGAGAACTTGCTCGACTGCCAAATATTATCAAGACAGAAGCCACCATCAAACAATTGTCACAAAGAAAGGCACCTGGCTTAGACAGAATACCACCAGACGTCTAGAAGCTCTTCAACATCATCTGGGAGCAGGAGACCATGCCTCAAGACATTAGGGATGCTTTAGTTGTGCATATATACAAATGCAAAGGTGACCAAGCAGTTGCAATAACTACTGAGGTATCTTGCTTCTTTCCATTGCTGTTGAGATTTTTGGCACATCTTACTCAAGAGACGGTCCACTATCTCTGATAACTTTATTTCAGAGAGTCAGTGTGGCTTTCGTGTAGGATGCAAAACAGCAGATGTGATTTTTTTTGCTACTCGCCAAATACAGGAAAAGTGCTAGGAACAAAAGGGTGACCTCTACATGGTGTTTGTAGAACAGACAAAGGCCTTAGTCACTATTAGTCAGAGAATCATAGAATCCTAGAAGATTAGGGTTGGAAGTGACCTCTAGAGGTCATCTACTCCAACCCCCTGCTCAAAGCAGGACCAACCCCAACTAAATCTTCCCAGCCAGGGCTTTGTCAAGACAGGCCTTAAAAACTTCTAAGGATGGAGATTCCACCACCTCTCTAGGTAACCCATTCCAGCACTTCACCACCTTCCTAGTTAAAAAGCTTTTCCTGAAATCCAACCCAGACCTCCCTCACTGCAACTTGAGACCATTGCTCCTTGTTCTGTCATCTGCCATCACTGAGAACAGCTTTGCGCCATCCTCCCTGGAACCCCCTTTCAGGTAGTTGGAGGTTGTTGTCAAATCCCCCCTCACTCTTTTCTTCTGCAGACTAAATAAGCCCAGTTCCCTCAGCTTCTCCTCATAAGTCTTGCGCTCCAGACCCCTAATCATTTTCGTTGTCCTCCGCTGGACTCTCTCCAATTTGTCCACATCCTTCTTGTAATGGAGAGCCCAAAACAGGACACAATGCTCCAAATGCGGCCTCACCAGTGCCGAATAGAGGGAAATAATCACTTCCCTCAATCTGCTGGCAATGCTCCTACTAATGCAGCCCAATATGCTGTTAGCCTTCTTGGCAATATGGGCACACTGATGATTCATATCCAGCTTCTTGTCCACTGTAACCCCAGGTCCTTTTCTGCAGAACTGCTGCCTAGCCAGTCAGTCCCCCAGTCTGTAGCTGTGCATGGGATTCTTCCCTCCTAAGTGCAGGACTCTGCACTTGTCCTTGCTGAACTTCATCAGATTTCTTTTGGCCCAATCCTCCAATTTGTCTAGGTCACTCTGTATCCTATCCCTGCCCTCCAGTGTATCTACCACTCCCCCCAGCTTAGTGTCATCTGCAAACTTGCTGAGGGTGCAATCCACCCCATCCTCCAAATTATTAATGAACATGTTGAACAAAACTGGCCCCAGCACCCACCCCTGGGGCACTCCGCTTGTGACTGGCTGCCAGCTTGACATCGAGCCATTGATCACTACCTGTTGAGCCCGATGATCTTGCCAGCTCTCTATCCATTTTATAGTCCATTCATCCAACCCATACTTCTTTAACTTGCTGATAAGAATACTGTGGGAGACTGTATCCAAAGCTTTGCTAAAGTCAAGGTATATCACGTCCACCGCTTTCCCCACATCCACAGAGCCAGTCACCTCATCATAGAAGGCAATCAGGTTGGTCAGGCATGACTTGCCCTTGGTGAATCCATGCTGACTGTTCCTGATCACCTTCCTCTTCTCCAAGTGATTCAAAATGGATTCCTTGAGGACCTGCTCCATGATTTTTCCAGGGACTGAGGTGAGGCTGACTGATCTGTAGTTCCCGAGATCCTCCTCCTTCCCTTTTTTGAAGATGGACACTAGATTTGCCTTTTTCCCATCATCCGGGATCTCCCCCGCTCACCACGAGTTTTCAAAGATAATGGCCAATGGCTCTGCAGTCACATCAGCCAACTCCCTCAGCACCCTCGGATGCATTGCATCTGGCCCCATGGACTTGTGTATGTCCAGCCTTTCTAAATAGTCCTGAACCTGTTCTTTCAGCACTGAGGGCTGCTCACCTCCTCCCCTACTGTTCCACCCAGCACAGTAGTCTGGGAGCTGACCTTGTCTGTGAAGACAAAGGCAAAAAAAGCACTGAGTCCTTCAGCTTTTTCCAAATCATCTGTCACTAGGTTGCTTCCCCCATTCTGTAAGGGACCCACACCTTCCCTGACCTTCTTCTTGTTGCTAACATACCTATAGAAACCCTTCTTGTTACCCTTCATGTCCCTTGCTAGCTGCAACTCCAATTGTGCTTTAGCCTTCCTGATTTCACCCCTGCATGCTCGAGCAGCGTTTTTATACTCCTCCCTAGTCATCTGACCAAACTTCCAGATCTTGTAAACTTCCTTTTTGTGTTTAAGCTCACCGAAGACTTCTTTGTTAAGCCAAGCCAGTCGTCTGCCATATTTGCTATTCTTTCTGCATGAGGGTCTCTGGCAGATCTTCCACAAAGTTGGATGCGCACACAAATTCATCACCATCATGTGCTCCTTCCATGATGGCTTGCTGGTCAGAGGGCTAGAAAATGGTGTTTTGTCAGAGTCTTTCTATGTCACAAACAGCATTAAGCAGAGCTGTGTGTTCACACATACATCACTTACCATTCTCTTTGGTGCTATGCTGCTAGATTCTTTTAAAGACTGCAACCAGAGTATTCATATGCAATTCCGTACAGGTGGCAGCATCTTCAGTCTCCAGTATCTTCGTGCTTGCACTGAAGTGTTCGACTTTCTCATCAGAGTTCCTCTTTACTGATGGCTGTGCACTCATATCACAAACTGCCAAAGACATGCAGCATTTAATCCATCAACTGCTTTTCTAGATCAGGAAAGTGATTTGGCATTTCTATCAGCCTCAAGAAAACCAAAATGCTTTATCAGCCTGCTCCAGGAAAAGTATATTCTGCCCCCCAAAATGCAATTGAGGCCATGCAGCTTAATGCGGCAGAAAAAATGTTGCTATCTTGGCAGCACTTTATCTAATAATGCCATGCTCAACGATGAAATCATGCAGCACGTTTCTAAAGCCAGTTCTTCCTATGGTCGACTTTGTCATTGCCTGTGGAATGTGAGAGTCATTCAACTTCACACCAAGATTAGTGTCTATCATGCAATCATGTTAAGCACTCTTCTCCACAGCTGTGAAACCCAGACATTTTATAGCAGGGACTTGAAGCAATTAAAGTATTTTCACATGCACTGTCTGCATCTCATTGTAACATTAAGTGTTCAGACAGAATACCAAACATCGAAGTCTTGGACCAGTCCTCTATGACGAACACTGACTTCACTGGGCTGGTCACCTTGTATAATGGATGATATGTGACTTCTCAAAACCATATTTTGTGGACAGCTGTAAACAGGAGCCCGTACATTGGGAGGCCAACGAAAACAACGTAAGGATCCCAAAGGTCACCTAAAAGCTGGCCAAGTTGACCCGAACACGTGGGAAACTGCTGTTGCCAACAGATCAGAATGGTGGCAAACCTCTTGGTCTGTAGTTAAAGCCATTGAGAACAGCGGAACAGTAAAAGCCAAAGAGAAGCGTGAGCGAAGAAAGCAGGCTGGGTTAAAAACATGCGGTCATGTCTGCCAGACGTGCAGATTCATCGGCAGATCCCTCATCAGTTTACATTCCCACAAGCAGACACGCGGCAACGAACAGTCTCTCCTATGTCCACTCCGATGGAACACTCCAACAGCACTAGTCAATATTTTCTTTACTGGCTTGGAGAATGGAGTGGAAACGATGCTTAAAAATGTGCCGATGACTGTGATGCTGTGAGGTGACTGAAATATGACCATGTATATCATTGCTGTTGCCACTGTCAGACAACTGCAACAAATCTTGTAGCAAGTTGTCATGCGAGGTGTCAATGGAAAAGTTAGGGTTTGCGGAGTGTGATCATCCTGGTTCTCTGCCAAGTATCATTTTGTAGCTGAAGTTATAAATATTGACTGTGTACTGACATACTAGATGTGTGCTGTGCTCCTGGGTGACACCCACCGGGTAAAATCTACACTGAAGCCAGACAGCTTTGTGTTGATGGTCTGTCAAAGGCAATTGACTCTCACAATGGGCCATGGAAGAAAACTCATCCTGCCCAACAAGCTGTTCCTGTGGATGCCTTAGCCAGAATATGGGTGCCCCGTGGATCAGTAAGCTATGTAAGGGCATGTGACTTGTTCATGTGACCCTGGACTTCATCTTATGCCTGTAATTTTTCACAAACTGAGACTGAGAGCTTTTTTTGGGACAGCAAAATTCCCTCCACCTGGGAAAGACCCTGGAAACATCTCCATTTTGCCTTTTTCCTGCTGGGATCTCCAGATTATGAGCATTCACTAAAAGGAACATTCTAATCAAGGAACTGACGATCTTCCAACCTTTTGGAAGTTTCCAGAGACTTTACTAGCCAGCAGTTTATTTTGTCACTGCTACTAGCCTGATATAAGAACTTTGCAATGATTATATGTAGATGATTTATTAACCCTTTTAACTCTCTTCTTCTTTTCTCTTATGAATAAACATTTCAATTTTCGTTACTGAAGGACTGGCAACAGTGTGATTATTGGCTAAGATCTGAGTTATATATTGACCTGGCTAAGTGGCTGATCTTTTGAGATGAGACGAACCCTTTGTCTGATGAAATTGGTTTTCAATAACCACTCATCATAAAGTCTAGGGGCCGGGTGGTGAAAAAAAAATTGGAATGCCTAAGGAGACTGCATTTTTGACTTCTTGTCCACCAGTGCAGTGACACCGAAGTTTACTTTTGTTACTGGCTTGGTATAATCTAAGGATAGAATAACCACCCGTTTGGGGGGAGTCTGCCCTATTTCTCAGCAGTTTGTCCTGAAGCTGGCATCCTCAGCTGCGACCCACTGAGGCACGGTGATAATGACATGCATCTGGGAGGGGTTGCAAGCACTTTGGAGAACTGGATTAGAATTCAAAATGGCTTTGGGAAATTGGAGAACTGGTCTGAATTCACCAAGATGAAATTCAACAGAGACAAGTGCAAAGTACTTCCCATGGGAAGGGAAATCCAATGCACAGCTACAAAATGAGGAACAACTGGCTATGCAGATCACAAATTGAATATGAGTCAACAGTGCCATGCAGCTATGAAAAAGGCTAATCTCATTCTGGGGTGTATTAGAAGGAGTGTCATATGTAAACCATGGGAGGTGACTGTCCTGCTCTACTTGGCATTGGTGAGGCCTCGGCTGGAGTACTGTGCCCAGTTCAGGACACCACCCTTTAGGAAAGATGTGGACAAATTGAAAAGAGTCCAGAGGAGAGCAACACAAATGATAAAAAGTTTAGAAAATCTGAGCTATGAGGAAAGGTTAAAAGAACTGGGCATGTTTAGTCTTGAGAAAAGAAGACTGAGGGGGGACCTGAGAACAGTTTTCAAATGTGTTAAGGGCTTTGACAAAGAGGATAGCGATCAATTGTTCTCCATATCCACTGAAGGTAGGACAAGAAGTAATGGGCTTAATCTGCAGCGAAGGAGATTTAGGTTAGGTATTAGGAAACCCTTTCTAACTCTGAGGGTAACTAAGCTCTGGAACAGGTGTCCAAGGGAGGTGGTGGAATTCCATCATTGGAGGCTTTTTAAAACAGGTTGGACAAACACCTTTCAGGAATGGATGATCTGTACTTGGTCCTTCCAGAGCACGGAGAGGTGGACTCGATGACTTTTGATGTTCCTTCTAGCTCTTCATTTCTATGATGCTATGATTTTTACTGGATCTCCTCTCAAAAGTCCAATATCACCAAATATTCCGTCAAGTTCTTCCACCTTTCTCACTAGGTCCATCATGCCTGGCACTCTGGGGCTGAGAAGATTGTGGGATTTGATCCTTTGATCACATACAAAGACAAAATCTGTGCATTCCGAGTGTAAGTTGTTTCTGTGGTGACCTGGCCCATGCACTTCAGAATACCTCCAGGGCTAGTTGAAGCTGTGTCAGGTGACTTCAGCTCTGGCAGGGGTTGATGGTGATTGTCTCTTCTGAGATGACTTGTGTTGTCTGCTCCTTAGTCAATTTTAAAGTCAATAGTCTTTCCATGAACATTCAATTTCACTCTCCAAGCACAGCTCGGTGTAATTACAGGGGATAGATCCCAGAAACAATGCCTCTTGATTGCCTGTAATATTAGACAATTCCCTGACTGCTTTGGTACAGCAAACAGCTGCAAAATGTCCATATTTTGTGCATTTATTGTACCTGGTGACTTTGGCTGGACATCCATCACCTCTTGGGCCAAGAATTTCCCACATCATATATGAATAGGCTGAAAGGCTGTGGTATTTGACTGGAATTTGTCCCTCTTAGTGTCAAGGATCTTATGATAATGAGATCTAGAAGTCACCCCGAGTCTCTTTATTGCTTCTAAGCTAGTTTCAGGTTTTTCAGGTTCTTCAAGTATTTATTCCATCTGTTCTGTTATCTGAGTAGCTGTGTTTTGGGTTGTCTGTTTATAATTGTAGTTGCTGTGAAAGATTTTTATCTGTGAAGCCAATAACCAGCCTGTCTCTAATCTTTTCATGCTTTGCAGTCTCAAAATCACAGTTTTCAGACAATGAATGCAGGGTCTTATAGAACATTAAACATTTCCCCTGGTCATACAATCATAGAATATGAGGGTTGGAAGGGACCTGAGGAGGTCATCTAGTCCAACCCACTGCTCAAAGCAGGACCAACCCTGACTAAATCATCCCAGCCAGGGCTTTGTCGAGCCAGGCCTTAAAAACCTCTTAGGATAGAGATTCAAACACTTCCCTAGGTAACCCATTCCAGTGCTTCACAACCCTCCTAGTTAAAAAGCTTTTCCTGAAATCCAACCCAGACCTCCCCCACTGCAACTTGAGACCATTGCTTCTTGTTCTGTCATCTGCCACCACTGAGAACAATCCTCCCTGAAGCCCCCCTTCAGGTAGTTGAAGGCTGTTGTCAAATCCCCCCTCACTCTTTTCTTCTGCAGACTAAATAAGCCCAGTTCCCTCATCCTCTCCTCATAAGTCATGTGCCCCAGCCCCTAATAATTTTTGTTCCCTTCTGCTGGACTCTCTCCAATTTATCCACATCCTTCCTGTAATGGAGAGCACAAAACTGGACACAGTACTCCAAATGTGGCCTCACCAATGCCGAATAGAGGGGAATACTCACTTCCCTTGATCTGCTGGCAATGCTCCTACTAATGCAGCCCAATATGCCGTAGCCTTCTTGGCAACCAGGGCCCACTGCTGACACATATCTAGCTTCTTGTCCACTGTAACCCCCACATCCTTTTCTGCAGAATTGCTGCCTAGCCCGTCGGTCCCCAGTCCGTAGCTGTGCATGGGATTCTTCCGTCATAAGTGCAGGACTCTGCACTTGTCCTTGTTGAACCTCATCAGATTTCTTTTGGCCCAATCCTCCAATTTGTCTAGGTCACTCTGTATCCTCCACCTTCTCTACCACTCCCTGCAGCTTAGTGTCATCTGCTAACTTGCTGAGGGTGCAATCCACTCCATCCTCCAGATCATTAATGAAAATGTTGAACAAAACCAGGCCCAGGAGTGACCCCTGGGGCACTCTGCTTGATACCAGCTGCCAACTAGACATCGAGCCGTTGAGCCTGACAATCCGGCCAGATTGAATTCTCTTTTGAAAACAAGCGCTTTCATAAACCAGATTTCTTGAACGTGATCCTGGAATTCTTTGTTGAAAACAAGCGCTTTCATAAACCACATTGCTCTGCATCCGACATAGCCAGAACCCTTCCTTGTCAGCTTTGTGAATGTCTGCAGTAAAGGGCAAAGATTTAAAGATGTTCTCTGCCTACTTCCCACAGCACCAATTAAAGCACATACCTGCATATCTCCCGTTGCCTTGTGGAGTTTGGCTTCAATGAGTAAAATCTTGCAAAACATTGCTTCTGGTCTGTCCGTTATGATGATTTGTCAAAGCTGAAGTTCTCTGGGACACCGAAGAGCAGCATATTGAGGAGATCCTCCAACCTTTTTTGCTTTGTTCCTTCTGTTTCTATTCTCCTCCGGTGCTATGTCATGAACACCTTGTACATGGTAGGTTGTAGGGCTGCTACTAGCAGCGAGGCTACTGCACCAGACATGGACTCGCTACAGAGCTTCCTGTCCAGGGAGACACACCAGACGTGTTCACTAGAAGTTAGGTTAAGATTTTGTCACGGTTATTTTTAGTAAAAGTCACGGACAGGTCACGGGCAATAACAAAAATTCACAGAAGCCGTGACCTGCTTGTGACTTTTACTAAAAATAACTGGGGGAAGGGGAGCTGACTTTTGTGGGGACTGAACCCCCAGTTCTGTGGGGGGGACTGACAGCTTGAGCCCCTCCACCTGGGGGGTGGGGTCTCCAGCCCCTGCCGCAGCCACAGGGGCTGACAGCTCCAGCCCCGCTGCAGTGGCTGGGGGTGGAGGCAGATGCCAAAGCAGTCACGGAAGTTCATTAAAGTCATGGAATCGGGGACCTCTGTGATTAAATCATATCCTCAGCTATAAGATACTTTAATGTTTTGCCAGGTATGGCTGAGGTTAGTTTACATGAGCAATGTTATACCCAGCACCACCCAGTGTCTGAACAGTTTAATACAGTTTAGTATTTCATTACACAACGTTCAGATCACACTCACACAAAGCACTCTTTCTGAGTGCTCTAAATCTTCATACACACACCCCCCTGGGGGGACGCAAGAGGGTGAAATGGCTAATGAACTAGTCTTTCACCTCTGGAGACCTGAGTTCAGCACACATGTGGGGAGTGCAGCTACTCACACACACACACACACACACACACACACACACACACACACACACACACACACACACACACACACACACACACACACACACACACACACACACACACACACACACACACACACACACACACACACACACACACACACACAGAGTCCCCAAGCCCCATATACTCTGTGGAGTGCCACCCACAAAATACAGTTTCAGACACACTGCAACACACAAAGCATTTTCCTTTGACATCCTTTAGCAACCCCTGTACAGAGCACATAGCATCCCTCTGGGGCGTCACTAAAACACAACGCCCTCTGAGAGGTGCTGGAAAGCACTCACACTCGCTAAACTGCCAGATACACCCTAAGGCCAAATAGACACAGACACATGGAAATCAGTCCTCACCCATGAACATGTGTGCATGCAGTTCATTTACTGCCATAAGGCAGTTCACAGTGCTGGAGTACTGGCTGGCACTGACAGGGAATGGCTGCGGGGAAACTGGGAGCCTTATTTAGTTGGCAGAAAGAATTGAAACAGAAAAATGTGAATGATTATTGGGAACCATTTAAGAGCCTGTTATGAGATGCCCTAAAAACTGCAATCCCACAGCTGAGTAAGAAGGTTGTACTGGTCAAAAAAACAAGCTGGCTTAGAGGGGAAGTGAAAGCAGCTATTCAAACAAACAAACAAACAGAAACCAGTAACTAAGAAACGGAAGAAAGAGGAAGCTGGTAGTAATGAATATAAATCTGAAGGTAGAAAGTAGATAAAGGAAGCAAAAGGACAAACCTATGGCCAGCAGAGTTAAAGGCGATAAGGAGTTTTTCAAGTATATTAGGAACAAAAGGAATCCTGACAATGGCACTGGTCCATTAGAAGGAGGAAATGGGAGACGTATCAGTAATAACACAGAAAAGACAGAAGTGTTCAATAAATATTTCTGTTCTGTAGTTGGGAAAAAGCCAGATGATGGTGCGCTGCAGGCAAGGGAGTTCCACGGGGGCTACTGGACAATGGGGTCCTGGGATGAGGGGGATCCAGTGAGAGCCAGCAGCTTACTGACGAGTTGTACTCTGGTGTGGCTCAGCAAGGGTACCGGGAGGAGGATGCAGGAGCCTACCCAGGGCTGGGGGTGGTGAGGGCTGGGAGATCCCTGAGCCTCCCAGTAGGGTCTGTGAGCAGAGACCAGTGGGGAGAGCTGCTCCAGCAGAGACCAGCATCTGTCAGAGGAGCTTTGCAAAGGGCCTTGGGGAACCCCTCAGGCAACTGCCAGGTGCCTGAAGGACTTGCAGCCCTGCACTGCTCCGTACCACGAGAGCAGCCGCTCCACCATGCCCAGGAACAGGCAGAGCCAGGAGAAGAGCTGGAAGAACCGAAATCTCCTAAATACACCCAGCTCGGGAAGGGGGGCACGCCGAGGTAAGAGCTTTACTGCCCCTCTCCCCAAACCCACAGCAGGTGACCCCCTCCAGCAGGGGGCAGCAGGGAAACACCCACCACCCCCCCGGCTAGCAATACAAGTGTGACTCCGCCCCACATGGCACTTTAGGAGCAAACAGCAGCTCAGAGATGCCCTGGTGCATCCCCCCACGTGGGTTTATCTCCGTGATGGTGGCTCCCTGGTCTCTGTGACAGCTCCAGGCTCCTGACGTCCCTTAACAACGCTGCGCCGGGGCAGCAGCCTCTGCGCACAGCCCTGGCCCGCTGCTCACACCGACTCCACGTGTCGCTAGCTGCACCGACATCATTCCACTGCTGCTGTCTTTCTGCATCTGGACTGCCAGCCCGAGCTCACTGCCGTGCTGGGTAGATGGGGCGGAGAGCATTCGTCAGATTGGGTAACATCAAGATGTCAAAGTCATAACGATTCACGTCAGATACGCCATGTCCGGCACTGTTAGGAAGGATGTGATGCGCTGAGAAAGATGGCAATGCGTATGTTCATGTGCTATATCTGTGATGGAAGTTATAGACATATCTGATGTACCTGTGCTTCAAACTATGCTGTATGAGACACATTCCAGACAGAGGCAGCAGGACGATATCCTGCTTAATAGCCCATTAAGACACTCATGGATGCAAGGGGACCAGGAAGAAACTAAAGGCGTACCTGAAGAGTTACCAGGACTGGCCCATGTGACTCTGGACTCCATTTTAGTTCTTGTAACATTCCACAAGACCGCATGGCCAGGGACAAAGGGTATATACGGCCAAGCCACAGAAACCATTTTGTCTGTGTTCCTGTTCAGCTACAGACACATACCTGCCTCTGGATCAATTCACTCGCAACTGAACTGAAGGACTGAGACCCACCCAGAGATTGGGTGCACACCAGAGGAACTAGACAAGCCTGCAACTCCACAATTCTCCTAGAAACCTGATGTATATGGACTGTTCATCATTTGTATATCTGTGATTGCTCTAATCCTTTAACATTTCTCTTATGGTTTATTTCTTTCTTTTTACAATAAACCTTTAGTTTTAGTTACTAAAGGATTGGCTGGCAGCGTGGTATTTTGAGTAAGAGCCAGACTGATATTGATCTGGTGCTGTGGTTGACCCTTTGGGGTCAGAGGGAACCTTTTTAGTAAAGAGCATAGAGTTTGAGTAATTGGTCTCTTTACTGGACCTAGTGCTGATTTGGGAGCTGGGAGCTGAAATGCAGTAAAGGGGGCTGTGTGTATTTGTGTACTGGCTTCTGTGGGGATTCAGAAGTGCAGTTTGTGGCTGGTTGGGAAGTCTGGCTTCAGTGTTACCCACCAGTGCTGGGAGAATCTGCTCTCCATTTGCAGCTTACCCTGACCTTGGCATTATCAGGGGGCTGCCCTGGGCCCGGGACGGGTCACACTCACGACCTGCTTCCCCTGGTAGTGCTCCCTTGGCTTGCCGCAGACACCCATGGCTGTACTCTGCCATGCCTCCACTGCTCTCAGCTCTGTGTGTGCACGGCCTAGACCGGGCCGGTGCCACCGCTGAGATCCTGACATGAGGGTTATGCTGGTGTGCCAGCCCTAGTTTCTGCAGGCGCTGCAGGCAAGGCAATTCCAACAAGGGGATCTCCCAGGCGAAGGCTGCTTTCTAGCGCTGTTTAGTGTGTTGGGGAGGCCTTCCCCCATGTGCCGCAGCCACCGCCCGGCTCACGTCTCAGGGCCCCCGCCTGCTCCAGCAGCTCCTCTGCAGGGACCGGCTCTCCAGCTGCTTCTCATTGCTCTCTTCAGCGCTGCCAGCCCCACCTCCTGGCTGAGGCCCCGTATGTGGGCTTCGCAGCCGGAGGGGCCGCGCGGAGAGGAAAAAGGGGAAATAAAACCCTGGACCTTCCTCCCCAGGTAGAGAAACAAAGTGGACTTTCTTACCCAGGAGGCCGAATGAAGGCAGGGTCCGGGTGCTGGGGGGCAGGCCCCACCTTCCCCAGAGCACCTCCATGTAAGCAGGCTCTGAATGAGCTCACCCGGATGCCACTGACGAATGGGGCAAAGACCTCAGGAGCAGCCTGTATTTGCATAGACACGCCTGCTCCGCCCCGGTCACCGGCAGACAGAGCTGCCTTGTCAGTCGCGGCTCTTTTGGGTTAAAATTCAATTTAGCGTTGAGTGCGGGGGTGACGAAATGTTGTCCTTGTCTGAGTGAAGGGCGGCTGAGCCCTGCTCGGCCTGCCCGGACTGAGGGACCACCCTACACAAACGTCACGCTCTACGCAGGGTAATGGTGCCAAGCCCACGTGGAAATCAGAGGGGGTGGCATTGATGGTGAACAACCGGGAGGCTGGCTGGCCCTGACAGCAGATGGCTGAACGAGGAGCCCCTGGCTGCCGTGATCCAGAAGGCAGCGTTTAGAGCCAACATCCCAGCAGGCACCAGCCTACTCAGCCCCTGACAGGACCCAGCCTGTGTGGCCTCAGCATGGAGGGATCCCCCCACCAAGGGTATGTCACAGTGCGCCTGGAATGCACAGAGGGAAGAGGAGTGGACACCACTGCCTTAATATGCCTTAATGGAATCTCAGGTGTGTCTATGCTGGCAGAAACCAACTCCTGGCTCTTCCAGGTACTTGCCAGTTACTGCAGACAAGGCAGCGGGACCGGTACCTAAACCTCCCGAGGCTCCATTTCCTTTGTGCTGCAGCCTATAGAAACATTGAGAGCCCTGAAAAGAAGATATCTGTGCTACCAAGGAGCGCACTGAGGCACGCGGGCGAATCCCCCTTCGTGGTGCCTGCATTGCCAGAGAGGGACGTGCTTGACACAAGCACCTGCCTAAAAGGCAGCAAAGAGACGTTTTAGCTGATAGAGCAGCCGGCTGAAGGCGGGCTTCCTGAAGGAGCACTGATGCATAGCAGAGTCAGAACCTTACCTGCCAAAGCCCAGGAAAAGGGGTCTATACTGACCGCTAATGAAACAAGCCGTGTTACTGTTGGGAAACAAGGGCGGAAGACAGCAGACCTCTTTGAGCACGGAACCATCGGGGAACCCCAGTGTGAAGCCCAGGCTCCACTGACAGACGACCCTGCGAGGTTTGGTTTTGGGGATTCACTGTTGTCTGAGGCGTGGAAGGATCATCTGAGAAAGGAACCTTGGTGAAAGATCCAAGCTATTCTCCGGCCTGCGCGGGATGGGGGGTGTACGCCGGGATTGGAGCACAACATCAGACTACAAGACTCCCGACCCTTCGGGAAGCGATCTAGGAAGATTGCTCACTCAGAAATGGAGGACCTGGAGCATCATCTTCAGGAGCTGACTGTGAATGGCATCACTACAGAGTCCGGAGCCCAGATGCCTCCCACGTTCTGGTGGTCCCTAAGTAGAGTGGGAAAATCCGGATGTGTATCAGCTGCCACATCCTGAATAGAGGCACTGTAGCTGACCAGTACGCCACCATGCCTCCAGTACAAGGTGCCTTGGACTGTTTGCTAGGGAGCCAGTGGTTCTTGGTATTGGGTCTTTGAAGTGGGTACTACCAGATTGGCTTAGGGGCGGATGTAAACAGGGTCTGAATGAGCTCTCCCCTGACAGCTACTGGTGGAGCGGGAGAAAAGACCTCAGGAGCAGACTGTATTCGCATAGGTGCAGTTACTCTGCCTACATTTTCAGCAGGCAGAGCTGCTTTGCCAAAGTGATCAGCTTTGTCTTTAAACATCAGAGAGGACAGTCAAGTGGTATCTAGGACCCCTTAAACACAACGCCCCCAGTGCTACATAGAAACAACTCCCCTCTCCCCTCTGACTTCCACTGGGATTTGGCATCCCACCCCCTGCTTAGCAAATGAGGTTCAGTGTAGGGTGACCCCTCAATCACGCCAGGCGAAGCACAATCTGCTGCTCTTTACTGGTACAATAAAGGATAACAACACTGAATTTCCCCTGCATTCAAGAACAGATGTAATGTTTTTTATTAACACTCATGTTAAAATGATCTAATACATCAGTTAAAGAAAGAGTTTATATACATCTGGGTATAATGCTTAATTTATCCAAGAGTACAAAGTTTGGTTTAAAAAGTCACAAAATACATATAGTCCAGTATCTGCAGTATCCCAAAGTAAGGTTAGTACATTCAATGATACAGTTTAAATATTAGCATCCCAGTATTGGAGTACCTCACTCATAAAATGTTATACTGAGCGTAGCTTGTGGAAAGCAAATATGGCAATGGGTGTCGATTGTCCCTCAGTGATTGAGAATGTAGGGTAGGTTGTCCCTCAGTAAATACAATCCATCAGAGAAGTGTTCCTGTTACTTTCCCGCCTTCGCTTCTCAAGGGCACTCCGCTCACTTTTCTGGTATTGCCAAGGTGCAGTGATATGTCCCTTGACCACCTGATGGTAATCTGTTACCCAATGTTCCAAAAACCCGGAACTTTTGCTCTTGAGTTGGGATCAGGACATAAACCAAGGGAGACGCAGCGCCTTCCATCTGCTATGTGGATGGCACAAACAAGTCAAAACCAAGTTCTTTTACTTAAAGTTTTATTTTACTAGTCTCCAGCACACCCACTGGAATGCCTTTACTCAGTCTCTACGTTTAGTCTCAAGCACACATGTACGAAGGCGCTCTGGCCTCACCCGGAGACAGAGCCTGAGGGAGGGCAGGAGAAGCCTGAGTGGACCAGACCAAGCCCAGCCGCTAAGTCTGCCCGGCAACCAGGGAACCGGGCCATGATAGGACCGCCTGGCCAGCCCAATCACGGCAGCAGGGCGGAGCCCCCACAGGAAGGGGCGGTATAAAAGCCCGGCCCCAGAACTCAGTCAGAAAAAGGCTGCCGCCAGAGACAGATCTGCTGCCCCACCAGCAGAGGCCTAGGCCGGAGCAGAGCCGCCGACCAACCCTGGCCCCACCCGGGCCTCAAGACTGGGTACGGCCTTCCCAGAGCTGGACCAGGCAACCCAGCCAGAGAGACTGGGCCAAGGTACCCGGACCCCGGGACTGGGCCGAGACCCCGGAGCAACCCAGGTGGAGGATACCCCCTGAGGCTGCACAGGACCTGGAGGAGCTGCTGGCCGCCGAACCCCCTGAGGTAGGACAGGTCCTGGAGGAGCTGCTGGAAGCCGAGCCCCTCCCCGTGCCAAACGACCTAGAGGAGCTGCCTCTCGAAGAGGAGCTCCCCGCATTGCCGCCCGAGGATGAGGAGGGACTGCTGGGCCGACCCCAGACGGAATACCCCCGCGATACCGGGGAGACAGGTACTGGGGCCAGCGGGGAGGAAGTAGCCCAGGGACAGCCATAGCTCGTGGCTGAGTCTGAGGCCTAGTCGGTGTGTTGCGGCGGGAGTCCCGCCGACACAGTGGCAACCGCTTTTGCCACTGCTAGGGCCCTGGGCTGGGACACAGTAGAGACGGGTGGGCCTGTGTCCCCCTCCTCTCCCCCTTTTCCTAGCCACCCCAAAGAGAGCCTCCTGCTCCCTTCTGCTCCAGAGAGCCAACCCACTGCTGAACTGCTTGCTCGCCCTGCCTGAGGGTTAGAGCAATCGACTGCTGGCTCGCCGAAAGCGAACTGTTTCCCCTGGTATAGGAAGGCGCTGTGGCCTCCCCCGGAGACAGAGCCCAAGGGAGGACCCCAGCAACCGGGCCAGCGAGGGCAACCCAGTAACAACACACAAACACAATAGGCTACAGAGCACCCCAACCAATAGTCACCCCTGGTCTGGGGGGGGTCTCGTGTGGTCAAACGATAAGGTTCGAGTGGCCAGCTAGTCACCTGTCATTGGGGATTCCAAGAGATGTCCAGAAGGTCACATCCCAATTCCTCAGACCTCTTCTCCTGGCCTGCGTAGTTGTTCTAGGTCTCCTGCAGAGGCCTATTACCTAGCTGAGTGCAATAAGCAGGATAACTGATAGTCTGCCCCAATAAGTGGCAGTGCTTGGACACCTGGCTGGCTGCTAAAAATGCCCCTCTGCAGTCTGACACCGTGAGTTGCCCCATCAGCTGGGTGCAGCGCTGATCGGTTCCGCATTCCTGCAACACTCGCTCATTACTGGGATCCCATGTGCCCAGGGCTCCGATGCTCAGCGCGTGCGGGAAGTATTGCCTCGTAAGGGGCCCCAGAGCTGGTGTTTCATTTCCCAGGTTACTGAGTGGTTCTGTGATGTCGAGAGGAACCTCTAGACCTTGAACCTGGCCCTTGTTGCTGCCAGCACTGCCTGGCAGCAGGGTTACATCCACCAGTCTCCCATGCAGCTGTTCTGGAGGAGTGAGCAGATCTGAGGGGCCTGTGGCTCTTACACTCTGAGTATGCCTACACTGCGGCAGAGAGCAAGCCTCCCAGCCCGGGCAGACGGATGCACGCTAGTGGGACCCCAGTGAGCATGCTAGAAATAGCTGTGTGGACACTGCAGCTCAGGCTGTCAGCAACTGTCCTGTAGCTAAGGGGGAAAGTGCACAAAGCTGGGAGCCAGGAGATCTGGCCTCACCTTTATTGACTGTATTGCCATGCACTTCAGAGCCCTTATTCCTGTCCGAATGACCCCAAGGGGGTGGGGGAAATTGCATTGGTGGGGGGCAAAAAGTCTGTGTGTGTCTTGGCAGGGGTGGGGGGAATGGAGGCTGTTACGCTGTGCCAGGCTTTGCCTGGGTTAAATAAAGATGGGTTCTGTTATGAAAAATGGGGCTTATTCCAAGCGCTAACTCCAACCCCTTAGGAGGGAGCGTTGGTGTTTGTGAAAAGGGTTGAGAGCCATCTCCCAGCGGGGGGAGCCTCCCACCTAATGCCGCCTACCCCAGCAGGCAGGTCAAAATCAGCCTCAGCTCCTTTTACACCCCAGTTAACAAAGAGCCTTTTAGGACGAGCTGGGAGCAGAACAAGTCACACATGCTAGACTCACATCTTACCCACTCTGCCACTTTGCCTCTCAGCCTGAAGAGGTGCTTTGCTTATCCCATCTCTAGCCGTCACCCCGCACTCCCCTCCCAGAGCTGGGGCTAGACCGCAGGACTCCCGATCTCTGCGGGGCTAGCTACACAGCCTCTGGGAGGCGGCTTGCCGGCGTGGTTGGACAGGCACACTTGCTCAGCTTGAGCCAGTGCACCAAGACCAGCAGTGTAGCTGCAGCAGCAGCTGAGGCTCGCCGGCTGCGTCGCTGGCCCAGCGGGCCTGTACTCAGGCAGCGAGAAGCACGGCTAGTTCTCACGTGTTATCTCAGGCAGCCTTAGCCCCGCTGCACTGGGGAGCTATGGCCCGGCCTGCTGCTGAACAAGTGCTTGTCAATAACGGGCAGATCTCACTAACCGGCTCAATAATGTTCCTGATAACACCAATTAAAAACCGCTATTGTAAAGAGGCCTGGATGCACAAAAGGAGCCGGGCACCCAAATCCCGGTTGTAGGCAACCACGGCCCGGCTTCGCGACCACTGGGCTGCACAGAACTTATTTAAGTTATTAAAAAAATAAGTGCGGAGTCCGTAAAGCAAGAAGCCTGGCTGCTGGGTCTCCTAGCGCCTGGGAGAGTGTCCTGACCCCAGGCTACAGAGCTGTGCTCACGGGGTGGGCCTGTCTGTCTCTCTGCGGCTCAAATGACTCATTAATTATTTAATCCACAGGGCAACAGGAGAGACTGGGGACTGCCCTGCCCGGATGGCCCATAGCCTAGTGACTCCAGCGCTTTGCTGAGAGTGCTCCACTCAACCCCCTTTTCTCCCCTCTGCCTGGGGGGGGGGCTTGAACAGGAGGGTCTCCCCCAGCCTAGGTGATACACTAACGGCTGGCCTACAAGCTCATACCGTGGGCCTCATCCGTGTCCTCCCCTGGCCGTCGGCCACAATGGAGTCGGTGAGAGGCGACGCATGGGAAGACTTGGGGGGGTTACATGCCCCCCCCCAGATTTGCTGCTTGGCTTGTACTGAGCGTGCTAACGTGGGCTGAGCATGCTCAGTAACACTGCTGAAGCTGGCTATCCTTGCTCTGCCCCACACTGTCGGCAGGCAGGTCACCTCTGGCATCGGTGCCTGCCTCCCGCACAGGGGCTCCTGGCTGGGGGTTGCAAGCTGAGCTGAGCTAGGTGCCTTCGGCAGCTTGGGTTTAGGACCCTAGGTGTGTGAGGGGGCGGGGCTTAGGACACACCCCTCTGACCGCCATCTCCCATTGGCTAGCTTAGGCCACTCCTTGCCTAGCGCACTGGATCCCCCCACCTGTCCCCGGGCACGGCACAAGGAGCCTGGGTCTGTGAATCCCAGGGCTCCGAGTGCGAGCGCTGCCACTTGGCGGCTCTGCACCTGGCCCCTTTTGTGCTTTGGCAAAACCCAAAATGTTCACACCCCTGCACCCAAGGCAAACCCGAGGGCGAGGTGTCTGACCCCAGCTGTCCACACACAGCCAGCTCCTCATCCGGGGTACTGACCCCAGCCACAGCATGGGCCTGGTTCTCCCAAACCACTGGGGACCGTCCCCGCACCCCCTTCCCCCAAGAGCCATTCCCACAAAGGCAGCACAGCTCCCGTGGGCAGCGGGAAGGTCCCAGCAGCGCAGGGCAGGGCCTGCACTGGGGCCCAGCTGAGATTCCAGACAGACCTGCCTTGCTCTGTGCATCTGCCCTGAGCCCTGGGGGCTGTCCTGGCTCTCAGCAGCTTTGCAGCGGCTGGTGCCCCTCTGCGGTGTTCAGCCAGGAACGCGTTTGATCCCCCCTCGTCTGCACACTTCGCTCTCGGCTGCCTTCCCTGCCCAGCCTTGGCCGTGCTCCACCCAAAGGGAGGGGCTGCGGTGATGGAGCCGAGTCTCTCTGGCACTGGAAGCCTCCCAGCATGTCATGTACCATGCTCTGCGAAGCCCCCGCTGGCCCAAGAAACCCGAGTGGTCGGAGGCACCGCTCAGGCAGGGCCCTGCAGTGCTGCAGTGGCTCCTTCCCGGGGCCCCATTTGTCCTAGCTGCTGTCTCTGCACATGGAGCTGATTCAGGGCTGTGCCTGGCCCGGTTCCCAGCCAGCTCTGAGCTGCCTGTCCTGGGCCAGAACGTGTCCTAGGGTTCCCACAGTCCAGGTTCCCGAAGTGAGGACACTGCGGGGAGCAGGAGCTGGAGGGGGGTAGAGCTGGGGGGCAGTTCCAGCCATCAGTCAGGGCCTCCCTCCAGGTTCCCATCCCCAGGGTTGGGGGTCAGGGGGGCGGGATCCAGCAGCTGTGGCTGCAGGGAATGGACCAATCAGCTGCAGATGCAGGGGAGGGACCAATCGGGAAGCGGATAAATTGGGGCCCTTTGTGGCCTGCAAACCCCTGGTTGTTTGCAAACCTGCCCGGCCGGCGGCTCAGAAAAGGGCAGTGTCTGCAGAACACACCTGTACGGTGACGACCCCCCCAGCCCCCAGTGCACAGCTGCTCCCACGCGTGCCGTGCTGGGCTGCTCCGCCTGGCCTGGCCCTGCCAAATTTCCAGCTCCAGGATGGAGCCATGGGCTGGGCCGGACAGTAGCCGAGACCGGCAAGAAAAGCCCTCGGGGCTGGTGGGCGAGGGAGTGGCAGGAGCAGGATCCGCCTGTTCCTCAGCCCTGGCGGCAGGTGAGGAGGAGCAGCGAGTCAGCGGCTGAGTCCCCTGGCTGGGTTAGCCGGGCGTTGTCAGAAGGAAACTCTGGCTGGGATGGCGGGGCTGCTGCCCCGGGGCCTGCGTCTCACGCTCCATGACAGCAATGCCAGTGCCCGGGGTCTGGAGCTTACTGTCTGCGCGGGCAGTGCCAGCATCCGAAGGCTTGTATCTCACACCGTGGTGGGTGCCTGGAGGCTAGGTGTGACCCAGGGGCCAATTGACAGAGGCCACAGGAGGTGCAAAGGCTATTGCAGGGATCCCTTGGGTTGGCTATCTGGATAAGAAGTTACTGAAGGGTGGTTGTGAGGTCTCTGACGACAGCCCGTGGCACCGTGCTGGGTGCCACAGTCATGGCGAAGGGGCTGCACGGGTGATGTTTAACACGCTGTGTATTTACATGGTGAGTTGTGTTCGTAACGCCTGGAAATGAAAAGCAGGTCCCCAGGAGGAGGCAGGCCATGGCCAGGTGCTGTTCACGGAGGGGATAGCTGATACGTCTCTCTCTGTCTGGGCCGGTGCGTATCCTGCATTGTGTGTGTTAGAAAGGAGATGGTTTTGCATTGCCGAGCCTGATGTTAAGACATTGCAAAATCACAGGCACGAGAGTGGCAGGAAAAACCAGTGTGTGTCTGTGTGTCTTTGTGTGTGTGTCTGTGTGTGTGTGTGTGTGTGTGTGTGTGTGTGTGGGGGGGGGGATCCTGTTTCCAAATGAAGACAATGGATTGGGGGTATAACTGGGATACTTAGGTACACCCCGAATCCTCCCCCGAGCAGCCAGACAGCGTGTTTTGGCCGATTGAAGGTCACAGCTCAGCTGGCTGGAAAACGCTGCAAGGACTTTGCCTGAGCCACCCTTCACTGGAGAGGACGGTCTCTCGTTAATTGAGGCTGGGCTCTAGGTAGCGTGCGCCGACTTTATTTTACATGCAGCCATGTTTCCAATATTTGTGCTTGCTGGTGCTGGACTCGCCGTGCTTCGTTAAATAAACGTGGGTGTGTTTTCACAATAACCGGATCTAAGGGGGGGCGCCCAGCAGTGCGGTGAGCGGAGGTGGACTGGGTAAGCTGGGGTGCACCATTCCTTTGGGAGCAGGGTTCCTGGGAATACGCGAAGTCTCCAGTGGCCCAAAGACTGGACCCCCCAGGGCGATGCTCAGGGCAGGGAGGTTTGCGTGCGCCTGTTGCTAACCTGCAGAGGGACAGCGGCACCTGGGCTGGGTGAGCGGGGGTGTGTGCTTCTGCTGCATGGGGGTGAAGGAGCTGACTCCTGGCAGGGACTGCCCAGGCTCCCTCACCAAAGGGCAGGCGCTAGCGAGATGTCTCCCAACCCTGGCTGCCCCTGGGAACATCAGGCTCGCTCTGAGATGGCAGAGCCGGTGCCCAGAGGCCTGTCTCTCTCAGTCTGGGGTGGCGGCACCGGTGCCTGTAGACCTGGGCTCTCACACTCCACGCTGCCAGCCCCTAGCCCCTGCTTGGGTCACTCCCTGGCTGTGATCTGCCTGCGCCAGTAACTAACTCAGCCTGCAGGTGCTTCACTCCAGCGCAGGCGGTTTGTCTGCCGGCCAGCTGGGTGGGAGCTGCTCTCCCGGGCGTGGTGACACTTTCTCTGTGCACACTCAGGCAGGTCACAGGCCAGCCCAGCGCTGCTGCAGCCACAGCTTAGTTCAGGTCACGGAAAGGGGGCGAGAGCAGGGACGGCAGGTTCAGTGCCAGGCTCTGAGTGGCAGGACTGGTGCTGGTTCCCTTCTCCCTGAAAACCAGCCCCTGGGGACTCCCTGCTCCCCAAATCGCCAGTGACTGCAGCAGGGGGCGGGCCAGCCACTTGCACCCAGAGCCCAGAAAAGGCATCCTGGGTCTCAAGGGGTCGGGGGCCTGGTGCCCGGGGCACAGGTGGGAGCGGGGGATCCAGGCTGTCCTTGGTGGCGCTGTGACCCTGCTGCGCTCCCAGAAGAGGGCCTCGCAATCCCCGAGGGCCCCATCATCGCCTACCCCTGGGGGCGTGTCAGTGCCCAGCCCCACCCACTCTCTGCCATGGAGCTGAGCGTCTCCTGAGCCTCGCCCCCTGCCGCACGAGGCTGTCCTCAGCTGGTTCCCGCCCTTTGTCCAGGCCGGCCATTTGCTGCGGCTTCAGGGACAATTGGAGGAAGCCGCGTTGCTCTCCAAACACGGGAGTTTATTTTGTGAGCCGGGGTTGCTAGGACAGGAGGGCGAGGACCAGGTTGCACAGGCCGGGCCTCCACCAAGCACCTTGTCCAGGGCAAAACAGCTGCAGCACCCCTCCCACCCCGGGGCACGGCCCGTAGTTCACACTGGCCCAGCCTGCCAGCACCGTCAACACCGCCTGGCACAGACGTGCGCTAGGGCTGCGCGCGCGCGCACACCCCCGTGTACACAGGCATGCACCAGAGCTGTGCATACACACGTGTGTACACATGCAGACACTCACCAGGGCCCTGCATACAATGTGCACACATGCAGATGCAGACCCACACCTGGGCCAGGCATGCATATGCACACATAGACACATGCCCGGGCAGACACACACCAGAACTGTGCAAGCATGCACACAGACACACACACCAGTCATGCTTACACACACACCAGAGCCATGCAGACACACAGCCACACACACACACACACACACACACAGCAGTGCCATGCATACACACAGCCAGAGGCATACACTGTGGCAGTACACACACATGCACACACCAGTGGTGTGTATGCTCATGTAGACACACAGAAACACTGGGATGCACCACTCCACACACAAACACACTACGCTCTCCTAGAAAGGCTTGTTCACGCATGCACCACACGCACAGGTGCAGAGATGCACACGACGCACACACACACAGAGCTGGCCGCCCACACAGCCGTGCTACACCTGCACACAGCCACGCACGCTGGGGTTTGGCCCACGTGATGACCCGTCAACCCCGTCTGTATTTACTGCTCACAGGCTCCCTGACTCCCAGCCCCTCCACTCCCTGTTGGCACTGCTACCGTCTGTGCCTGAGAGCCCCCCCACCGGGCCTTGCCCATGGGGGGGCTGGCTGGGATCCCTGGAATGCAGCTGGCAGGGAGCTGGATGCGGTTCTCACGCCCACCCCAGCCAATGGCAGCGGCTGGCATCCGGGAGCTGGCCAAGGCGGGAGAGCTGCTGCATTTCAGGACAAATTCCTTAAAAGGCTGGAGAGACGGGAAGTCCTCGTAGGCTTTTCCCATGGAGCCCGGCGCTCCTGGAGGACTGGCTGCCAGCGAGGCCTGGAGAGCTGCGCTGGGAATCCCGTTCCTGGAAGGAGCTGCCTGTGGGCACCTGCCCTGGCATTGCTGCTCCCGCCCCGGCTGCCTCTTGCTGGCTTGCGTCTCGTCTGGACTCCGTGCGCGGGGCACTGTCCCTTCGTGTGTGCCGTCTGCGTGTGGGTCTCAGGCCATGGGGGTGCCCAGATCGTCACAGCAGGAGCCGTGTCGGTAACAACACACACCTCGGCGGCTGCGGTCTTGCCGGGGGCTGGCGTGAGATCACCTCCGGGCTCGTGTGGCGCAGTGGGCTCTGGGCCTGGCATCTGTGCAGAACAAGGCTTCCTCCACACAGACACGAGTGCCACCCCCCAGCCCTTAGCCAGCCCAGGCCTGGCTGGTCCCCGCCTCTAGCAGAGGGGCTGACGCCTAGAGGCCAATGCCACCAGCCTTCCTCGGACACGCAGTAACGCTGTCCCCCCTTGGGCTGTGGGTGCTTTGACCCCCCCAGTGGGTGACCCCAGGGGGAACGGGTGCCGAGCGTGTCTGCCTGGCCCAGCCAGGGCTGGTCTAGCAGCTGCGGATCAAGTGCCTCTCCAAGTGTTCTAGGAATCCCCGGCTCAGCCAGGAACCCCGGCAATGCCAATCCAGGGGATTATTTTCAGTGGCGTGCTCCCCACGCGGCATCGGGGCCACGCCCTGGGCGAGCTGAGCTCTTACGGCCTGTCTCCTGGAGCTGGGAATGACGCTGCCACATCCCGTGCAGACAGCCCAGTGAGACAGCGGAGGGTGCTCCTGCTCCCATCAGCTCCAGGGCCCGGGGTTCCGCATTCACCCATCGCAGAGGGGCTCCTGGCCTGACAGCGCCACTTTGCCCTGAAGAGCTGCGAAGGGGGCAGCCCCTGCTCTGCCATGCAGCCGCTGCCTCCTGCTTGAACGAGGCCCAGACCCCGCTTGGCACTCCGCACCGCCCCGATTCCTTTCTTCCCAATGGAAGGTGAAGCTCTGGGTCGGGAAGGAATGCCGGCAGGCCCCGGGGCAGCTGCACTCTCCCGCTCAGCACACCCAGGGCCGGATGCCCCCCGGCTCCCAGCTTGCCCGGCGGCTCTTGCAGCCGCCATGGCTGGAAGTGATTTTGCTTCTCACACTGAGGATATTGTGCTCTCCGAGCTGGGCTGCCACAACTCCTCCCCCCCAGCTGTGCTCCTCTGCACCCCATCACTGCTGCCGCTACGTGGCCTGAGGCTTGGAGGCCACCTCCCTCCAGGCCCGGCCCCAGCCCCATGGCTGCTTCCCTGCCCTGTCAGTTGATCCCACACTGGCTCAGCAGCCTCCGCAGAGCTCCAGCAGTGGGTACAGAGCTCTGCCCATGGCAGGACCCATTTGCCAGAGCATCTCTCCTGCTCCCTGGATGGCTGGATCTGCTGGTCTGGGCATCTCTGGTCCCAGGCTGGGGAAAGCCACCGCCCGGGCAGGGGGGCCAAGGGGTGAGAGAAACACACAGTGAAAGCAGCAAGAAAATGGCTGAACAGCTCACGTCTAGGGGCTTGGGTACCACTGGGATCGGAGCCCTCAGCGGTGCCCAGTCCCCAGGGCAGCAGCGTGGCTCTGACAGGGCCACTGCTTGGCTACGGGATGGGCTGAGTGCAAGGAGCCAGCTGGAACTCCTGCCCTAGACCTTCTACCGCCAGCCTGCTGCCCGTGGGGGGACAAGGATGTCACCCCTGAAGAGCATCAGTCCCTATTGGGGACAGGGGATTGGACCACCTCTTGGCCAGTTGGGTGGCCCAGGCACCCTTGGGACGGGGCTGGCGTGGTCAGAGGCCTGTGGGAGGCTGTGTGCTGTGTGCTGTGCTCAGCATGAACACAGCAGCTCCCTGAACTTGAGGCTGGGAGAGAGGCCGTGTGGCAGCCTGAGTGCATGGCGAGACGGTGGCCCTGGAGCCCGCCTGGGAGCAGTCAAGCTGGGAGGCTAACAGCAGCGTGCAGCAGGCAGGGCCGGGATTGAATATACCCATGGGTCACAAATAGCTCCCTGGAGACCGCCAGTGTGAGAGCCTCACCATCCACAGAGGTAGATGGGAGACTGTGATATTACCCCGGGTACAACCTGGACTGATGGACAGCTGTGTCCCCTCAATTCTCCAGCGTGGGGTGCCTTTTACACTGCTTTGCTGTGCGAGCTACAACTCCAGGTCTGTCCACACACAGCCGCCAGCATGCAAATCTCTCCCAGTTATTCCGTAAGAGTGCGATAGCCAGCCACCCACGAATTACACTTCAGCGCACCACCAGCAAACTCCCAGTCCCAGTAATGTGCAGTAATGACTCCCCCAGTAATGTGTGTCTTGCGCTGCCCAGCTCCTCTGGGACAATACAAGCTCAGATAAGGTCCATCATTTCATTAACAGAAAATGATTTGCACAAATCTTGTTACCCCAAATGAAGTTTCTCAAACACTTTGATCCAAATCCACCCTGGTTTAGAAAACACAATAAAACAATATTAACTACAGAAAGTGATTTTAAGTGATGACAAGTAATGAAGCATAAAAGTCAGAATTGGTTACAAAGAAATAAAAGGTAAAACACAGACAATACCTCGCTTAACAAGGTAAGTGAACTTAAAGCAAAAGGGTCTCTCCCCACATGTTCTAGCATTCTTACTGGCTGAATCTTGCAGCCAGAATCCTTCGCCAGTCCAAGGATGTGTCCTTTGTCTTTCATGTGTTGCCGTGAGTAGATACGAAGGGAGAGGTCATCTGGGGAGTTTGCTCCCCTATCTTATAGCAATGCTCTTCATTGAGGATCCTCTCCAGCTGGGGTTCAGGCAGCAGGAAGTCTGTGGGATGGGAACTTCCAGCTGTTCCTTTGTCAGCATGTAAATTTCTCGCTCCCACCTTTTTTCCTGCCAAAGAATGGCTGCTTAACCAGGTGATGGGCCATTTGATTTTGTTGAAACCCGGATGAAGTGTCAGGCTGCCTTTTGTCTTCGAGGAACCAGTCTGTGCCTGCTTTTCTAAACTTGGAATATTTCTCACTAATGATATACAGTAGAATCTTCTAACTTTACATACAATGTCGCCACTCATGATCAGCACATTATGAGTTTTCAAATGATACCTCGCAAGGCACACTTTGTACAAAATCCATTATAGTTTTGTAAAAAGGGATACCCAGGGATACAGACAGTCCCAGAGACTCTGACTACTTCCCTTTCTCCTCACCAACAATCTCAAATCCTACCAACAATGGAGCTGGGGCTCAGCAACTGCAACATGCTGGATGTATCACAGTCCTTGGGATGCTCAGAGATTCCTTAGTGTAAGGCATCATTGCAGTCGGCTCATCTGACCTCCTGCATAGCACAGCTCACAGGGCTTCCTCGAATGAATTTCCGATTGAACTAGGGCAGATCTTTTAGAAAAACATTCATCGTGATCTAAAAATGACCCATGATGGAGAATCCACCACGACCCTTGGTAAATTGCTCCAATGGTTAATTACTCTCACTGTTAAACATTTACACTTTATTTCCAATCTGAATTTGTCCAGTTTCAGTTTCCAGTCACTGGATCTTGTTAGACCTTTGCTAGATTGAACAGCCTATTGTCAAATTTCTGTTCCCCATGTAGATACTTACAGCCTGTGATCAAGTCACCCCTTCACCTTCTCTTTATTAAGCTAAACAGACTGCGCTCCTTGAGTCTCTCACTACAAAGCAGGTTTCTAATCCTTTCATCATTCTCGTGGCTCTTCTCTGAACCCTCTCCAGTTAATCAATACCCATCTTGAATTGTGGACACCAGAGCTGGACACAGGATTCCAGCACCAGGGCCAGATACAGGTAAAATAACTTCTCTCCTCCTATTCAAAATTCCCCTGTTTATGCATCCTAGGATCGCATTCGCCCTTTTGGTCACAGCTTCACAGTGGGATCTCATGTTCAGCCAATTATCCATCATGGCCTCCACGTCTTGTCAGTCACTGCTTCCCAGGAAAGTGTCCCCCAACTGGTAGGTATGGTGACATATCCTGTGAATATACGTCCCAATCTTCGTGTCAGCTACACAGCTTTATCAGTGACGATTTTATGTTTTTTCTGGGTCATTGCTAAAAACATTACAATAACCGACGGACAGGAACAGACCCCTCTAGACACACACCCACTCAGTGATGATTCCTTGTTTATACTTGCATTTTGAGACCTGGCAGTTTTTAAACCACTGAATGTGTGCAATGTTGAATTTGTATAGTTATAGTTTTTAAATCAAAATGTCATGTGGTACCAAGTCAAATGCCTCAAAAAATCTAAGTATATTACCTCAACACTGTTACTTTTATCAACCAAATTTATAATCTCATAAAAAAATATCAAGTTAATTTGACAGGATTTTCCATAAACTCAAGTTGATTGACATTAATTACATTACCTTCCTTTATTTCTTTATTAATTAAGCCCTGTATCAGCTACTCCATTATTTTGCCCTAGATGGATGTCAGGCTGACAGGTTTATAATTAGCCATAACATTAACTTTCTTCCTGTCTTCTGGAAATACCTGGATGTTCCAAGACTTTCTGAAAATCAACCAGAGCGCCTTGGCCAGCTCTTTTAAAACTCTTTGATGCATGTTATCTAGACCTGCTGTTTAAAAATGTTTGACATGAGTAGTGGCTTTAACATCTGCCATTAATTACATTGCATTGTGCCCTCTTATGGTCGTTCTAATGATAACACTTCTTAGCACAGAAAATGCCTGTGAGGGCTTGTCTACACTTGCACTTATGCTGGCAAATTTTTTTTTGCTCAGCGGGGAGTGTAGACAAGCCCTTAGACTCCAACACCCTGGGAGCTGAGTTTGTTTGTTGGACAGGGGGTGGGGGAAGAGGCGATAAATAAAGCCTATGCTAGTAACAAACCTCAAAGTCTTTGTTTCACTTTAGAAGAATCCTAGAATGCCACACTCACTTCCTGGGGACCCCAAGCACCCATCTTTCTTGTCGCAGCGTTGTATAGTCAGTAAAGATGCTCACCCCTTTGTCACACCAAAATGCACTTCAGCCCCAATTCAGGAAGGAATTTAAGCACACACCTAACTTCAAACACGCAAGTGGTCCCTTTTACTTCAGATTTACTCATAGTGGCTATTGCTTACTCCACCACAGACGTCCTGTGTGGTCTTGGGCATGTCACTTAGTCTCTCTGGGCCCTGGCTCCCAGCTGCCCAATGGGGATAATAGCTCTGCCCTGCCCTGCCTGTGTGTGTGCGAGGATAAATACAGGGGCTCAGATACTATGGGGGTGTGGCCGGGAGACAGCTGGCTAGAGGTAAGGGCACACCCCAGTGCTGCACCAGGTCATGTCCTGGTCTGGAGGTCATCTGGGAGCATCCCTTGATGGCCAGGCTGGCTGTGAAGGCCCGGTCAGTGTGTTAGGAGCGTGGTAGCCTTGACTAGTGGAGTCTCACTGAACAGTGACCCTGTGTGAGGCCAGCAGCTGGCCCTGCAGAGCTCCACACAGAGCTGGCACCTTCACTGACTCAGGAAGCTGAGCCCGGCTGGGGGACACTGGAGAAGAGGAGGGGCAGGCACGCGGGCTCCTGACAGCCGGGGCGTCCCGGCCCAGTGCTGGGTGAGATTCACGCAGGAGGCAGGTTACAGCTGGTGCTTCCAGGGCCCCAGGTTCAAGGGTGGGAGACCCTGAGTGGCTAGTGCCAGCTGGGGAACCCTGTGGACCGGCTGCCTGAGGAACAGCGGCCAGGAGGGGCTGCTGCAGGAAGAGACCTGACACCGTTCTCCCAAGGGAGGCGGAAAGAGCTGGCCCTGCTCCTGCCCTCCATGGGCACAGGCAGGCTCCTCTGCCCCCTCTCCCTGCACACCTGGGCTGGGCAGGGGCACCCCCGGCTCTTCAGGAGCAGAGGAGGGCGATGACCCCCGCTTTCTAAGCCCACCTTAAACACTGGGCCTGAGGACAAGTGGCCACCTTGCTCCCTTCTCTGGCTACCGCAGAGCAGCCCGGGGCTTTCTTCCCACCCCGCTGGCTTCAGGGGCTGGCCTGGCCTCCAGCTGTCCCCTCTAGGGCAGCCCCAGGGGCCCCCATCCTCCCCATGGGCTGGCAGTGGGGCCTGTTCCCTGCTCCTGAGCCATGGTACCGGGGCACCCCTGCCGGAGTTGGTTGGCTGCCCGTGCAGATCGTGCAAGGCCCCCGGGGCTGTGTGCCGGTGTCCCCAGCGCCGGGAAGCTGAGCTCCCCCGCCGGCCAGCTGGAGGGAGGGAGGGTGGAGACGGCGGCGGGGCTCTCTGCCCGGTTACTTGCCAGCGGGGAGGAATGTGTGAGCCTGTGCCGGTGCGTGTCAGTGTGCGTGAACCCAGCCTGCAGTGTCAGGCTGCAGGTGTGTGGCCAGCCCAGGCTTTCCTGTGGTACCAAGCACCAGGTCACAGCGCAGCGCACAAACGAGCATCTCAGGCCAGAAGTGAAGGGGGCTTTTCTCCTGCCCCCAGGGCCGAGGGAGCGTTGTGGGCTGGCTGGCAGCGCGGGTGTGTGTGTGTGTGTGTCTGGCAGCATGCAGTGTTTATCTGACTCTGTGTGGGGGGGAATGTAAATGCATTTGGAGGGTGTGTGTGTGGTACAGTCAATGTGCATCAGGCAATCCGTGCCCGGCCGTGTCTACATCTAGTGTACACACGGGCTTTTGGCAGCATGTATGTCTGTGTGAGGAAGTGTATCTCTGCCAATGTGTGTTTAAAGTGAGTGGCCGGGTGTGTGCTGTGTGCAAATGTAGCTAGCAATGTGTGTGATCAGCCTGCCAGTTTGTGCGTGACAGTGTGTGTGGACGTCTCTGAGGCAGAGTGCAGCTGCGTTGTTTGTGTGTGTTGTTCGCATGTGTCTGTGTGTTGTTTCTGTGGATATGTGTGCCATGTCTGTGTGGCAGTGTGCGTGCATGCACGTTTGTGTGTGTTGTTTGAGGCAGTGTGTGCATGTGTTTGTGTGGCAGTGTGTGTTGCTTTTGCATGTGAGTGCATGTTCTATTTGTGGAAGTGTGCGTGCATCTGTGTTGTCTATGTGGCAGTGCATGCTCATGCATGTTTTTGTGAAACTGCGTGCGCAGGTATGTGTGCTGTACACATAGCAGTGTGCGTGCATCTGCTTGCATGTGTGTTTTTGTGTGGCAGTGTATGTGTGTGTTGTGCCTGTGGCCGCGTGCCTACACGTGCGTGTGTGTTGTCTGTGTGGCAGTGTGTGTGTGTTGCTTGTGTGGCAGTGTGTGCACGCATTGTCTGTTTAGCAGTGGGTGGGAGTGGGTGAGTTGTTGTTTGTGTGTGTGCACGTGTATGTGTGTTGTTTGTGCAGTAATGGTGCGCATGTCCGTGCGAGTTGTTACTGTGGTAGTGACCGTGTGTACGTGTCTGCTGGTGCTGTGGCACCATTCATGTGTTGGTGGTGTGTGTGTGCGCGCGTGTGTCCTGGTAGTGTGCCGGCGGGTGTGTATGTGAGTGTTGGCTTTGTGGCACCTTGCATGTATGTGTGTTTTTGTGGTGTGGTGGCGTGTGTATACGTGCGTTTTTGTGGTGTGGCGGCGTGCCTGTGCATGTTGGTGGGGCAGCGCGTGGACGTGCTGGTGGTGCGGTTGTGTGCGCGTTTGTTGTTGGTGCGGCGGTGTGCGTGTGTTTGTTGTTGGTGTGCGCGTGCGCGTGGACGTGCTGGTGGTGTGGCGGTGTGCGCGCGTTTGTCGTTGGCGCGGCGGTGTGCGTGTGTTTGTTGTTGGCGCGGTGTTGTGCGCGTGTGCATGGAGGTGCTGCTCTCCTGGAGCAGTGGGTGGCGGTGTTAGGCCCCTCTGGCTCCTTGCTGCTGTGGGAGCCGCTGGAGGGCGCAGGAGGCTCCTCAGGAGCTGGGTAGGGGCCGCCCTGATCCAGACTCCCTGCGCGCGATGCCGCTGTGTGCCCGCCCTGGCCTCACACCCCCCAGCAGCGCGTCTCCAGGCCCCGTGCGCCACGGCAAGGGGCTGCAGAAGCAGCTGGGGCTGAAATCCGCTTCCCCACCGGAGCCACGACGGCCCCTTGCCCCCCTGTTGAGCGACCAGACGGGCCCTGCCCCGTGGCCGCTGGCTGGCAGCAGACAAGGAGCAGCACTCTGCAGAGCAATGAGCTGCTCCCGCAGCCGGGCCGTGCTGGCAACGGCCGAGCCGCGCTGCGCAGGATAACGCTGCAGGAGCCGCTGGCCCCGGTTCCAGTCTCACGCAGCCTGGAAAAAAACACCCGCGAGGGGCTCAAGGCTGGTTCCCAAACAATGGCCGTCGCTGGGATGTTTTTCCCTGAGAAGCAAGAAGAAAGAGCTGGCGGGGCCGGCGTGGCGGGGCCGCCCTGCGACAGCTGGGCCTCCGGCTCTCCACAGGCTGCTCTGAGCAGCACTTGGAGCAAGATGAAGAAACCAGGGCTGTAAACAGGCCTCTCGTGCTGCGTCTGACCCAGGCGAGGATACGTTAGTTTTGGACAGGACAGCCAGTCTGGGAATTGAGTGGACGGCTTGCGGCTGGTGTTAGAGAGCAGGAAACGACGGCTCTACAGTGGTAAAGCTGCTTTGGCAAGAGCACAGCAGAGGAGCCGGCCAGGGCCGGGCCGAGGTGGGGGACAGTCTCTAACTCAGAAACCCGGGTCGCTCTGGGAACAGCCCTGGCCTTCCGGGGCTCCTCAGCTGGCCCCCAGGGCCAAATGCATCCCTGGCGTCAGTGGAGTTACACGGGGGGGGGGGACCCCTGCCCCGGATCTGACACAACGCCCTGCGCTCCGGCAGCCTCTGGGTACGACCCTGCTCCTGAGCCCAGCAGGGACCCGCCGCCTGGCAGAAGGGGTCTGCAGCCTGATCGGCAGCCAGGTGTAGCTACGTGCTAGTGCACGCTGATGGGCCGGACACAGGAGCCCCCAGCTCGGAGGCGTGAAGGCAGCCGGAGCTCTGCGCCCCCTGCAGGAGAAAGGGGACGGGCTCGCTCAATCCCCACGGTAGTACTCCAGCCCGGGGCTGTCTTGTTTGCCTATGGGTTGAAGTTTATTTGTATGCCGGCTCAGGGAAATGCCACAAAATGGTCCATGGGCCTGCGTTATGGCGCGTGCAGAGGGTCGTGAAGGGGCTGGAGATAAACGGGAAAGCAGCTCCCAACTAGTGGACCTGCTTGAGCCGTGAGGCCTCATTCAGCAAGGGGAGCGGACACTGGGGCAGCAGGACTCTCCTCGGGGCTATTGCTCTGCTCTGCGCCGGGAGACTGTCATAGAACCAGGCCTAGCAGCAGCTTCGCTGGGGACGCTGACTTTGCAGCACCAGACGGGGCAGTGGATCCTGCTCCCCAGGACCTAGGTGTAGCAAGCTTGGCGCCGCTGGGCCTGGCAACCACAGACCGTAGTGATGAAAGCTGTCAGGATTAGGACATCGCCTGGTGCCCACTGGCCTGCTGTGAGTCCAGTTGGAATCATGAATAAGATTTCGATGGGTGGGTGTGCTGTGCTCTGAACGAGTTCTGGCCCCAACAAGCCTGGCAGTTAATAAGCCTGGGAACAGATCAGGACTGAAGGCAGGGCTCAAGCCAATCATTTTATTCATTTTAAAGGACACCCCAAGACATCATCCAGAGCTGGCTTTCTACTGCTAATAGCACCTGGCAGAAGGGTCACAGCTGCCACGTTTTTAGCACATTGAACCCTAGCTCAGAGGGCACTAAGGCAAAGATGAAATGCGGTACAGCCAACGCAAACCCTGCTTCAGCGAGAGACAAAGTCTGTGAAAGCAAGCAAGGAATCCACGAGACGCGACCAGCTTGTAACTGACAAAAGACGGTACTGAAGTGGTGAATGTGGCTAGCGGTCTGTCTGCACAGCTGGAGTTTCGTGAAATGCCTGTATGAACTGTACTTTCATTCCTGGGCAAACAGGTCTACCCAGCTGTGCCCCTGTTCACGGGCGTTGTGGGTTTTGTTAGGGAGAGAACATTATTGGAAGCTTAGTAAGAATAATAGCGATCTAAGCAGAACTGGCTGATGGCCATCTAAGAGGAGAGACGCCTTACTGAGCCGTGAACAACCCAAAAATCAAACACACATATGCAAATCAGCCAGTCCAAATAATATGGTCTTTACTCTTTAGGCTAATAAAGAAACTGGTGGATTAGCTTACTGAACTGCTCATTATTTTATCTTTGTAAATTATGAGCAACTGTGGAAATAGCAGCAGATGGAAGGAAATTACATGTAGTGCAGGTTACAAAAAATAAAAGGAAAGAAAAGTGATCCTGGCAATTCCTGTCTACAGTTTATTCCTGGTGAAATAAGGGAACAAGTATTCCGAGAGCAAGTCATTCAATACTTAGGACCAGATTTGCAAAAGTGCACAGCACCCAGTAGTTTTTGTTGTGACACTTTATGGCCAGGCTGTAAAAAGAGCCCAGCACCCCCCATATTCAGCGTGTCTGAAAATCTGGCCATTTCTGCATGTTGAGCCGAGCACCCTAAAGCCCTGCTCCTGAAAAAGACTTATGCACACACGTGTGAGCAGCCCCGTTGATTTTGAGGTGGGACGGATCGCCTCATTCACATGGTAGTTTTAGATCCATAGCACCATCTGGACACTGGCAATCCCGGGACGATATAAACCCGCAACTAACAGCAAATGCAGCTCACCACTTGTGAAAATATTTGCACATCACTGTTTGCACAATTCAACCAACGTGCTCCACTAGTGAATTCAGAGGCGCTGTCAACATGGGAAGAGCCTTGAACACTGATCCCAGCAGAGAAGTAATACGAAGGGTCCGAGAGCGGGAAAAGCATTTAAAATACAGATCTGCCAAGGGAGGAAAGGATCTGGCAGAGGCAATGCCGGAAGGGCTTTGTGGGAACAGTGGATAGCAAACGAGATGATGCAGTTTGAATATACAGCCCCAAAGGTCTCACTTCGTGGAGCGAAGGCGTGATAGTCTCCGGACAGGTTCATGGGCGGTCACACCTGGAATGCCGTGGTCAGTCTGGCCACTGCTACTTGAAAGATGCTGACAAAATGAAGAGAGCCAGAGAAGAGCAACCTAAACGATCAAGGAGGCAAAGGGACTAACTCTGAGGAGGGAATTAAAGAGCTAAGCCAAGCCGTGACTCGTGGGTGGACATGCTACAGCCTGCAGGCGTGGGCAGGCTGATAACCCCCAGGATGGCGAGGCGTGCCAGGGAGAAGAAATGAATGAAAATGCAGGCTGGGTGTCAGGAGAGACTCTGACAGGGAGCCGAGCTGGCTGTGATGCAATCCTCCTCACTTGAGACTTGTAAAAGGAAACTGGACAAAACCCTTGGAAATGCGCTGTGAGGGACAGACCCGCAGTCACAGCTAGATGGCGCAGGTGAGCTAATAGGGCTTTTTTCCAGGTCTAGCTTCTGCCATTCTGTGTTATCCACCTAGCAATGAAAAAACAGACCATACAGCAGGCGGGCCAAGCCAAGGTTGATGGCAAAGCTCCCTACTTACGTGTGGGACATACCTATTGACAACCCTGTGATGCTTGCCCAGCTGCTGTTGAACCAATGCCTTTCCTATTAGCAATGGGCCATGCTGAACGTGGGGGTTCAATACAGGTGAGACAGGACAAAGGCCATAGGAATCCTGCTGTCAGAAGGAAGCAGACAAAGATCACTTCCTGGGTGCCTCCTGGGTGGATGTGACTATGGATATTTGGTAGTATTTGCTCCAGACAGAAAAAATCACAGGGGTTGTGAACCTGCCTGTGATCTCTGTGTGCCTACCAGAACCTGGGAAACCAGCCGCTGCTACAGACATGCCCCAAGAGTGGTGTGTCCAAACCATTTCTTCAGCGGCAACCGCAGGCTGTGAGCCCTCCCAGCAAGAAGCAGTGAGGCAAGCTTTGCACTGCGGGGGACCAGAGGGTGTTGGTGGATCACTGCCCGAATGCATCACCATCGGGTTTCTGGTGTGCAGGGTGTATTTCTTCAGTGACAAGATGGAAAACAATCCGTGCGGCTGATGATCATCGTTCCTGATATTGCCATGGTGAACTGGAAGGATTCTCTCCTGCTGGTCAGGGAGATATTACAGAACTTGTCACTCCCGGTTGCATTCCCAGAGCCTCTCCCTTCTCGAGAAAACGATTCCCCTCGCATTAGTCACCGAGTCAGGGTGAGAAACAACCGTGTCGTCCTAGTGCTCATCAAGACAATACGTTAAAGCAGAGCCCACCCCGGGCTGGAGCTTCTGGGGGTGCAGAGAGGTTGGCTTGGGCTTGCAGAACATCTGTCCTTGGCCCAGGCAGTGTGTGAGATGCAGACAATACCACAGAGACGCCGGTCTGTGCCTGGCAGGAGGAGAAACTGTCTGGTGTCCGAAGGGCTCTGCCTGGAACTGGCTAGGAGAGTCTCCGAGTTATGCCTGAGGGGTCCGTAATGCTCCTGGTTCTCTGCACCCCAGCCAGCTCCTTTTCCCTCGCCGGGGCTCGGTGACATCCGAGGGCAGTGCTCTTGGGGATCACAAGCGCGATCCATCCTGGGGGGCCTATCACCTCTGTGCCCCCCGGCATTTGCAGCACCTCTGCTCAGCCCCTGTGCAAGCTGTCCAGGGAGGGCCCCCTGGGAGGGCCTTCCCAGAAAACGAGGGGGTTTTGTTTTCCCGGAGAGCCTCACGGCCGCCCTCGTCAATGGGGCGTGTCTGCCTGGGGATCTCACAGCCGAGGGAGAGGCAACTGGGTAGGCATGCACTGAAGTCATGTGCAACCGAGGGAGCGAAACAACGTGTGTGTGCGTGTGGGGAGGGCGATAGGTAGGGTGGCTGTGGACAGTGCAAGGGGACGACAGACTGACCATGCAAGGGGACCATGCCGGAGTCAGACGCCGGGGATGATTTCTTAGCGTCTGGTCACTTACACACAGCAGCCATTTGCCAAGACGGGTCCCTGAGGACACTGACAATACTTCGCTGTGTAGCGGAGAGGAGATTCTTCCACTAGGGGAGGACAAGGGACTGGCTGACCAAATACCGTGGGCTGAAGCCAGCCTGCAGTCCCCGGAGAAAAGCACACTCACTGCTGTTGCAACGCTCGGGTTAAGGGTGAGATGCACATTCCCGCGGAAACCCCTATTTTCAGCTGTTTACACATTTCTCAAAAAACATCCTTTTGGACTGAATTTGCTCATGCTTGATCTCAGCCCAAAAATGAAGAATTATTTTGGGATGGTTTAAACAAAAGCTGTTCAGCTGTTCCTGAGTAATGTAAGCCTCAAAATAAATGTGTTTTCCTCTTTTCAGACATTTTCTGTCCTCATTTGTGCTCAGATAACTCAAAACTAGTTCACAGTTTGGACACTTCAGACTTGGCAAGCGCCTGGTTCTCAGTGAGGGCTCATGGCTTTAATCAGCTGGACGATATTTCCTTAAGGAAGTGGGATAGGATCAAAACTTGCGTCGTGCAGAACTTTGTTCTCTTGAAAGGCAAGCTCCTGCGAAGAGTTGCCATCAATCTGGGGCCTCTCACTGCTGCAGGGGGAGTTGAGGGCTCTGAGCAGGAGGTGATCAGAACCTTGCAGTAGCTGGGCCAACAGAGGGTTAAATAAAGAGTTAATAAACAAGGGCATGCGAAAAATCCATAGGTTAAAGCCAAGTTAAAAATGTAAACTCAGCCCAGCCCCAAAGGTGAGGTGTCCATGGTCACTGCTATATTAAGGTAACATTTCATTGTCTAGCTAGCTACTGACTGTGTTCTATGCATGCAATGTGGATGAGCTACCGTTATTACGAGAACCTTAAACTTCCCAAATCATTGTGTGTTTACTTGGTGTGGTATTAATGATGGTGGGTTAGATGTTAATTTTCTTGTTTATTTTATTTTGTTTTGTAACAAAGGGGTTGGGGCTGAGAATAGCAGAAGAGTGTGGATAGCTCATTTCCTCTAAGGCTTCCAACACGCTTGCAAATATCAGAGTTAAGCCCCACAACCGCTCTGTGATGTGGGGGAAACACATTTAGAGAACATGGCATACTGCCGCTTTTGGACTGGAACACAGCAGCTGAGCGCGCACCAAAACATGAAGACGTGCTGCGTCTCTGGGATATCGGAATGGAATGCATCTGAGTCACCCCGTTTGGTTTCAGACCCAGATATGAACTTCACCATGGCTCTCAGGTGCTCAAATCAGGGTCTCAAGCTGTCTCAATGTGGAAATAAATTGCCAACCGGATGCCAAGTTTGGAATTGGATTTGGATCCAAACTTTGCCAGGATTTACATTTGCCAGGGATGGGGATTTTGATTCTAGGCTATGTGACCGTCACTCCCATAGTGTCTGGTGCAGCCACACCCTGGTCTGGAACTTCGGATTCCCAGGAGCCTGTCAGCAAGTCCCAGCCCCAGCCTGGCTCCCACCAGCCTTGGTTACTATTCACAGGGTGACCCCAACGCACTCCCAGTCCTGAATTCCCCCCAAAAATGTGCATTCCGCACTGTCCAACCCTCTCCTGAACAGCCCAGATGTAGTAGGCCCGTTATCCCGTACAACACACCACAGCTAACCACCTTCACTGGAGTGACCCAAGCAGTTTAACTTGAACACACTGGATTCGATTGAACAATGAAACAAATGTATTAACCAAAGAAGTTAGGCTATTAAATGAATCCAGGTATCGGCATGTAGTGAGGTGATGTGGCCTCCCTGTGATGCTGAGGGGGGGAGTGAGCCTCTCTACCCAGGGGGTGAAGCCAGGCAATCCTTCCCCCCACCCCTCAGAAGCAGGTGGGCGGGACAGGAAGTACAAAAGGCGGGGCCTCTAACTCAGTTGGGAGAGGGCTGCCGGAGGAGAAGGACGTCTCTGCCCAGTGCTGGGGCTGCACCACCGAGGAGCTGCCAGAGCTGCCTCCTGCCTGGAGCCCAGAGGAACCACTGGAGCTGTCAGACGCCTGCAGCCCGGGGCAGCTGCCAGACGCTTATGACACTGAGGGCCTGCTGGGGCTGCCGCTTGCAGATTACCCTGGGGAGGCTGACGGCAACCCTGAGGCCCAGGCACTGTAAGGAAGTGGAGTAGGAAGGAGCCTAGGGGAACCAGACAATCATCCAATTGTGTTGTGGCCTATGGCTGGGTCACTGAGTTTTGGCTGGACACCCACTGACCCAGTGCTGGAACGCTCCATCACTGTTAGGGCCCTGGGCTGGGACGTGATGGAATCGGGAGGGCCCAGGCCTCCTCCGTCTTTGCCATCCCACCTCTGGGGGGGCAGCCTCACCCCAGCCTGTGAAGCCTCCCTGGGCTAAATACTGTTTGCTTACACTGCCTGACTCAAGGGCCTGGGCTTCAGACTGCTCTGTTGCCCCGTGCTGCCCGTGGGCCGGGGGCAATAGACTGCTACTTGACTGATTTGCTAATTCCCCCTGCCAATAGGCAGTGAGTGAGCGAGGCAGCGTGGCCTCCCTCTGACCCATAGGGGGAGGCACCCCTCTACACTTGGTGGAGAATGCAGGCAACTCACTCCAACCCCTGAGAGACGGGCTTCTGAGCATGTCATGCCCAACCATCCTGGTGACCACCATGGACATGGACAGGCTTATTCAGTTCCTGGCTGAGAGCCAGCAGCAGGCAGCCCAACTCTGACAACTGGTACAGCAGCTGGGGACCCAGCAGCAGCAAGTAATCCAGAATTTGGGTGCCCAAAACTGTGAGCAACAGCAACGGCTGGCCTGGGAGCTGCGGGCACAGCTATGTGGCCAGCAGAGGCCACAGACCCAGCAGAGTGCTGCCTTGCTGTCCCATGACTACGCCCATGTCACCGGAGATGCAGCAATCCAAAAAGCCCCAGGCTGAGAGAGCCCCGTCATCAGAACCACTGGAACCTCCTCAGCTCCCTAAGACCCTGGAAGGCCCCGCAGAGACTCGACCCAGTTTTGCTCACACCCCATTAGCAGGAATCCAGCACCAGGGCCCGATCCAGAACAGTTCCCTGTGCCAGGTCTACACGAGAAGTCCTGGGCCCCTTGTCCAATTGCCAAGAAGCTCATGATCCCTGTGGAGCTGGGGCAGATACAAGTCATGGGCCTGATCAACTCAATGCGGACACACCCTTGACTGTCAGGTGCTCATCCAGGTCCTGAGCTGGTGCTCAGAGAAACAAAACTCCAGTGCATCCATGGGGATGTGAAACCCTACCCTGTCTCCCACATCCCTGTATCTGTGAGGGAATAACCCACACGATAACAGTGGGATTAGCACCTCACGTGGTCTATCCTGTGGTCCAAGGACAGGACTGGCCAAACTTCGCTGAGGTCTTGGATGCCGTGAACCTGGGGAACCCCCAGGTCCCGATGGCCCTGGAGGCAGATCACCCAGAAGGTGGTCTGGACTCAGAAGAGGACCCTGACACCGGCAGCCATGAGGAGGAGGCTAGCGACCCCCCAATGAGACCTACAGAGGACTCCACATTCACGGTCATCTTTAACTTGGATCAGAGGGTGGACCCCATGCTCAGCTGACCATATGAGCAGGTGGCCGTGGTCAATGGATCCTCAGCATGCCCGCTAGTGGCCCCACTATGCCTTACTCAACGATCATCTCTACTGTGTTGACCAAGACCCCCAGACCAAAGAACTGCGGACTCAGCTGGTGGCGCACAGGTCTCATCGCCAGGCTGTGATGAAGTTGGCCCATGATGTGCCTGCCACAGGCCACCTGGGGCACGAAAAGACCTAGCATGGATCCTGATGCAATTCTTTTGGCCCAGAGTTCACCAGGAGGTCCAGAATTACTGTAACTCCTGCCCGGAGTGCCAACTGGTGGCCCCTCAATGGGTACCCAAGGCTCCACTGGTCCCCTTGCCAGTGATGGAGGTCCCCTTCGAGCTGGTCACAATGGACCTCATGGGACCTCTCCCAAAAAGCACCACTGGCTTCCAGTACAAACTTGTTATTATAGACAATGCTAGCAGGTTCCCCAAGGAAATCCCCTTATGAAGCATCGCAGCCTGGACAATCACAGGAGAACTCTTAAAGGTCTTCGCCTAGGTCGGCCTATGAGAGAAATACTCATGGACCAGGGCACCAATTTTACCTCCTGAATGTTTCAGCAAGTATGTGGGCTTCTGGGAATTAAACAATTGTGAACGTCAGTCTATCTTCCCCAGACTGACAGACAAGGCGAGCGCTTTAATTGGACTTTGAAGGGGATGTTGTGCAAATTCCCCCCTGAGGAACTGCGCCAGTGAGACCAACTGATCCCACCCCTGTCACTGGCGATCTGGGAGGTGCCTCAGTCCTCCACAAAGTTCTTCCTGTTTAAATTACTTTACGGGCACCGGCCATGAGAGTTACTGGACCTGATGTGGGAGACCTGGAGACACCCACAGGCCCCAGTCCAGGGACTCTTGCAGTGCATCCTCCAATTCCAGGAGTGCCTGGCCCAGACAGGAACCCTGGGGAGGGAGAACCTGAAGGGTGCACAAAACACTCAAGAGCAGACGTATAACTGGGTTGCGCAGTCCTGAACCTTTGAACCAGGCGACCAGTCCTGCTCCTTCTGCCCTCTTCGGAGTCCAAACTGCTGTGGAAGTGAGCTGTACAGGAAGCAGCTGTGCCCATCCCTGTCAGAGTTTCCACAAGCCAGCCTCGGCAGAGCGGGCGTGGTTGAGGTCATCAAAGATGGTTGATATTGCCCTCTGGAAGGCATCCCAGCTGGACAGAACCAGAGTGCTGGCTTCCAACCGGAGGGAGCACAGTCCGGTTAGCCGGCTGATTACCAGGCCTGTCTCGGCTTGGTCAGATGCGTACATCTGCAGTCGAAGCATGAACAAGAGGCAACACTGATTCATGAAGCCTCAGAATTTGGAGTGGTTCCCATCAAAGAGCTTGGGCAGCGGGGTAGCAGGTCCCAGGTCAGGTGACAGCACCACCGACGGGCTCAGAGCACAGCATTCTCTGTATGGAGTCAATGGACTTGCTCCTGTAACACCTACTTCTCAGTGGCCAGCTGCACATTTTGCATCTGCAATGCTCTGCTGTCTGTCTGGAGGCGGATCACCCACTCATGCAGTGCCGATGCCCCTTGGGGTCTGGGGAACTCCGCTGGCTCCATCCTTGGCACAGCTGGTAGTGCCCGAGCAAGCCATAGGGACTGGGGCATGGACGGTCAGCCCTAAGGTTAGCGTCAAGAGCCTGGCTCAGAAGCTGGAATCAGAGACAGGTGCCAAGCCGAAGCTCAGAGCCAGAGTCAGGAATCAAACCAGGGGTGGAAGCTGGAGTTTTCATCAAGGGTAGGGTGCGGGAGCAGGGTCCTGGAGCGAGGCAGGAACCAGGAGCAGACGGGAAAGCCAGGCTCAGGAGTCAGACAAATAGGCAGGGTCCATAGTAGCAGCCAACCGGGGAGTCACCGAGTTGCTCAGTCAACTTCCTGTGCCTCTTTCTGGCTTAAGTAGTGTGTCCCAGCCAATGGGCAGGGCTGGACGTCTCCCCCAATCAGAGTTTTGTGGGTGTGGCTCTTTGTCAACTACAGCTTCAGTATTTTCCTTCTCCGGTTGTTCAGGTAAGCTGCTGGGCGTTAGCTCTGAGCATTGTCTAGGGACTTCTGGGCCAGGGTTGGAGGTCTGCCTTCCCTCACAGGCTGGCTGCTCCAGTTGGAAATAAACACCTCTGGCTCCCTTACAGCCTGTCTACACTATACAGAGAGGGGTGTCCTTCACTCAGGTTAAACCAGCAGTTACGACGCAGCAACTTGGCTTTTAACCCTGGTTAACCGCGTGAATTCAGCGCCAGGCTGGCATATAGTCTTGAACTTGAGCTGCTAACCTCAGTGAAAAGCCGAGCTGCTGTGTCTTCGCTGCAGTTTTAACCTGAGTTTAGAATACCCCCTCTTATTTGCCGAGCAGACGTACCCTCAGTGTAGTGGTACCATTACTTTGGGGGCGGAATCTGTCAAAAACTAGCACAGTGACACTAACCACGGGAAAGGAACATTGCAAAAAACTGCAGTGAATAAAAAATGCTCTAAAGTCAAAGGTGATTAAATTAAATTCAATTCCTTAGGCTCCACACAGAGGCTGCTTCGGCCCCCGTCAGTCACAGAGGACTCGCAAACCCGTAATTAGGAGAAGATGCAGGAAGACAAGTACTAAAGTACTGCAGCTGAATGGCAAGATTCAAAAGGTTATTCAAGCCTAGGGTTGCCATTAACTCAGCGCCCCCTCATGGCCAGAAGTTGCTTTGCAGGCACCCTGCCCCTGTTAGTCCTCTCTTGTGGGTCCCTTAAGAACCCACAAAGTCTTTCACGTGGCTAACGGCATCCCCAGCCAGGGCTGATTTAAAAACAGAAGTGGTTCAAATAGTCCTCAGGGTCCCAAAACGAAGTCCGTAACCATAACAAAAATCCACGCTCAGCCCTTGTTCTTCTACCACACACAGAACTCTTCCTCCACCCAAAGCCGCCCAGCCCAGCCTTTTCTGGCTGGAGTCCAGCTCTGGCTTCCCTCTCCTGCCAGCCACACCCTGCCGCTTCCTGCTGATCTTTAGAAAGAAGCCCCTGATCCAACCCAGGTGCGGCTCCTTTGTGATCAGGGTTGGCTGGCCCCAGGCCCTCCAGCCCTCAGGGGCAAGCTGCATTGTGAAAATGCCAGCCAGGAATCCTTTAGGGTATGGAAATCCAGCCCAAACGAAGCCATGATGGCAGGCAGTGTGTGTGATGAAATTTAGCAGGGTTCAGAGGAAATTCAATGAGGAAACTCCCAAGAGACGTAGAGACAATAATAGGAATTTTGTAAAGTACATCAGAAGCAAGCACTCCATGAGAGAATCAGTGGGGAAAGGGAACAGTTAAGGAAGATAAGGACATTGTTGAAAAACTTTACATTATTCTTTCCCACAGAGGAGGCTAAGGACATACCTCCCTTGGACCTGCTCTTTCCTGGTGATAAAGCTCAGGCACTGTCTGAGACTGTTGGGTCAGGAAAGGGGGGACTGGAACAAACCAATGAATTAAAAACAACAAGTGACCACGCCCTCTTGGTACATCCTAGAGTTCTAAATCAGCTTAAAACTGAAGAGGCTACTGACAAAACATGCACTTTCCCACTAAAGCTGCTAAATCTCAGGAAGGCTGCAGGGTAGCAAATATGCCTGTCTTTAAGAAGGGCAAGAGACGTGATCCTGGGCATTACAGACAGTAGAGAAGACTGTGCAGAATTTCAGAGGGATTTAATAGCCGGGTTAGGTGACTGGGTGGCACAATGACAGATGAAGGTCGGTGTTGACAAACACAAGGTAACGCACACAGGAAGCAATAATTGGCACTTCTTGTGTACCTTAATGGGTTTGATCGGAGCCGAAACCACTCAGGAAAAGGACCTGGGCAGCATTGTTGACAGATCAGTTAAAACCTCAGCTCAATGTGCAGCAATGGTCAAATGCATCAGAAATAGTACGGTGCCTGAGGAAAAGGATGGAAACGAATAATGAAATGAATACAATGCCTTTCCATAAAACAATGGTGCACTCTCACCTGGATATAGTGTCCAGTTCTGGTAACCTTGTTTCGAAAGGGATATAGCAGAAATAGAGGTGGCCCAGAGACAGGCACCAAAGGGGATCTAACGCCTGGAGACATTTCCATATAAAGAGAGATTGAAAGGCCTGGGACTGTTCAGTTTCCGAAATAATGACGGTCACACAACAGGCCTCTCACTGTCACAGACCAGAAGACAGGCAATGACACCAAAAGGCAACAAACTTGGCATGAATAGAAGGAAATATTTTCCCAACAATATGCAATTAACCTGTGGAACTCATTGCCACAAGAGAGCATCGAGGCCAAGGACATATTAACATTCGGAAGAAGATTAGACTTTTATTTCACTAATGGGAACGTGCGCAGTTACATTACACAGCATAAAACAAAGCCCTAATGTGTCAGGGCAAAAGTGACCCCTAGGTAACTTCCTCTATGGCAGGATATTCCAGAATTGTCCATTGCAGCGTTTCTGAAGCACCTGGGCTGGGCCCTGTCGGAGCCGGGATGCTGACCTAGATGGGCCATTGGTCACACAAAGCCCAGCAGTTCCTGTTGCCCCTGCAGCAGAGGGGCCGGATTTCCATGTGCTCAGGGTTGTTAGGTTTGGCTCAGTGCTGTTTATTTCCTTGGAAGGACACACAAAGAGCCGAGCTCCTCCTGACTGTCCGAGCGTCTCTGCTGAAAATGCTTGACCTGTTGGTCACTGAGACCGGGCAGGGCTGGGGCAATATTTAGACAGGCCCTGAGCAGGGTCCTCCTTTCTCTGCCTGTCCCCTTTGCCAACCCACATCCGTGCTGCCTATCCCAGCCCTCACCTTCCTCTCTTTACCTCCTCACTCCAGTCCCTGATGGCTCCTGAACTCTCTTCTCCCAGGCATCTCTACTCTCCTTACAACCTCTGCTTTCCAGGACCACGCCGTGCTGCTTCTCACCTGCTGCCTCCCACGGAGGACAGGCAGAGAAAGGGGCTGACTTTTCTCCATGAGGCCTCCTGTCCTGTCAGACCACAGAGCCCCCCCGGGAGACTCTGTTGCTGAGGAGACTGCTGTCTGCGTCACACCCTGCTAAAAGCGGGCTGACACAAGTCAAGGACACAGGAGCTGCTTCCCCATCACTAAGAGTTGCCATTTTACAGTCGCTCTTGAGACATTTGGCGGTTTTTTCTACGCCTCAGCCTCCAGAGCCCCGGGGACACGCCAGGCTCCCAGTTTCCCTTAAAACAAAAATCTCCGGCCCTCATGATTGCAGGGAAGAGCTTGAAAGCGTGGGCCCAAAGGGCTCCAAAACCGAAAGGCCACCCAATACAACTCCAGACGGGGTTGCTTTTTTACAGTCACGTGATTTTTAAACCAGTCTCATGCTCTTCGGTGCCTGACCCCTGGTTTTTCAATGCGTGGGGTTAGCTCGGTTATCACTATGACGTGCTGGCTTCTTCAGCAAGGGCCTGAGGATGGAGCAGGTGCCAGCCCCGTTCCTTCTCGTTAGCAGCTGGCTCAAAAATGAAAGTAATAATTTGAAAAGCTCAGATTTAGCTTTCACTCGCCTGACACGCTCTGTTATAGAAACACCCAGGAAGACGCTCTCTGAGGCATAAGAATCCACACTCCTGATGCAGAGATTTCCAGATGCAGTCTGAACATCTGCACCAGCTGTGCCGGGCTGCACGTGCACGGACTTCGTGAGTCAGTGAGCGGCAGGATTTCCTGACGTTACTGCTTAAGCGTCAGGGCTGTAAAACTGGCCCATTTCAACAGGCGCCAATGTCTGCTTTCAATGGCCATTCCCGTCACTTCTTCGGGAAGGTGGGGTCGGTCCCATGGGCACGGCCCCATGTACACAAAGCGAAGCCAGCTTTGCCACGCCCGGTGTTGAAAACCTCAGGATTTCACTGCAGGAACTGCCATTCGCCTCCTTCCTTTTCTGGGACCATCCCGGATGCGAGCAGGGAATTTCCCGCCCTGCTCTGCTGTCCTTTGCCATGGAGTCAAATCCGATGTCAGCCTTGTATCTCCAGCTGCAGGGCAGGGCCTGGGACACTCACCAATGGCCCCCACTGTTACTGGCCACAGGCCACAGCCTCACCAGTGCTTGAGCTGCTATTGGCAAGGGCTACCCATATCAGAGGAGCGGGTTGAGGGACCAACCCCCTCTAACGTCAGGTGGGCTCAGATCCGGCCCAAAGTGACCCTAATCCATCCAAGCAGAGCACTCCGTGTGTGGGGCCCCTGTCCACACCACCCGGCCAAGCCGTGATGGTCACACTTGGGTCCCTTCCGACACCACTGGCTGATCCACAGCCCCTCCCCTGGGTGCCCCAGACACCGCCCGGCAGAGCCACGGGGCCCGCAGTCAGGTCACATTTTCAGGTTTCCATTCTCAACTGTGCGGTCTAAAAATGATTTTTTCTCAACACCCGGGGATAGTCCGACCCCCTTGTGCCTCAATCCAGCTCTGCACCCTCGAGAGCCAGCCACACGCGCCCCTCCCTGTCTACTTACCCTCAGTGCTCCCCCTAAATCTCTCCCTCTGTGCTCTCCTAAGGCTTCCCCATTGCTCCCCCTAACCACTCAGTCTACACCTGCTCCCCCTGCATTTGCACACAGAACTGCTCCTCCCAGTAGACACCCTTGGTCCCTTTCCGGGCGCTCACAACAAACAGGTTCCCTCGTGCCCTCTCCTCTGCACTGCTCCAGCAGGCAGGCAGTTGCTCCATTTCTTCTCATACAGGGCTATCGACCCCCACTTCCCCACGCTCACTTTGGGTTGCAGCCACGGTCCTGCTGCGCTCTGCTAAATAATTACAAGGGGCTGGGATCCCAGATGTCCCTTCACGTGCTGGATTAGCAATGTCCCCGATTTCCTCCCCTGTGGTAAGGACGGCAGAGACTTTGTAAACTCTTTCCATGTTGATCATAGCAAACCTTATCTCTAGGATCAAGATCATATTTTTCTTTAATTCCAGGAAGGACAAGTTTTTAAATAGGCCCAAGATTGGAAACAGCTCTCTCTTCCACCACGCGACCCCACATGTTTTGTACTTGGGAACTCTCTCACTGGAAGGCGCCCAAATCCCAGACTTGCTGTGAATGCAGCTCGAGTCCTCGCTGCTGATGTGCAGCGTGCCCAGGCTTGCCTTGCTGTGCTTCAGGGACGTCCGGCTTCCGCGCCCGAATGTGGCAGCCCGAGATGGCAGGACAAGATGCCGTGTTGGTCTCAAAGGAAAGAAACGAATCAACAAAGCGGCAGAAGGAAAAGAATAATAGCATCCCCCCGACTGCACTGGCCAGCCAGCCTGTTGCTCTGTAGCCATCTGACTAAAAGCCAGGGGAACACATCGCGATTTGGCCCATTCTTTATAGTATAGACCGAATGTCCATCAGCTTAAAGGTGCAAGAGTCCGCCGCGGCCAGGGGTGTTGCAGCAGGGGCCTCTCTGGCTGCTGTCTCCCTGTGTATGCAAGACGTGGCTCTGCACAGTCACAGACCCATCACCAACTGCCCCTGTTCCCCTCCCTAGCTTGTCCTAAGCAGGAGGTGCCTTCACCAGCGGCAGCCCGCAGCACAAGGCAGGCCGCATGGCTGGGAATGGGTGACGAGGCAGGGTTTATGCTTGTGATTTTATGGTATTTACTGTTATCTTTGGGGTGACAGAAACAACCCCTGGCGCTTGGAGCCAGTGCAGACAGGCTAAGCAGGGAAAGAGGCAGGGTGCTGGGGGGGGCTGGACGTTTTCAGCGCAGCAACCAGGGCTAGCAGCGGCATTGCTGACTCTTGCCATGTCAGCCCAGGGATCTGAGCCCTGCTGGAGCCCGTCTGATGGTGACAGAAGATGCTTCAGCCCCCAAGGGAAAACCCTCTCTGATTGGCTGCCTTCCTCCCTGCCCTGCCTCCTGGAGAAGAGCAGCCAATCAGGGCTGTTCCAGGAGGCAGGCAGGGTTCCCTCCCCTGCCTTCGGGGGTCAGAGGGATCCTTGGGTAGACAGGGTGTAATATAGTGCGGTCAAGTCTCTTTACAATGAGATCTCTTTCATTCCTGTTTGCAGCGTTGTAGCTGTGCTGGGCCCAGGATAATAGAGAGAAGGTGAGTCAGGCAATACCTTTTATTGGAGACACACTTTCAAGTGCCACAGGGCTTGTCTCTTTCAGGTCTCTGTGCGGCTCGACAATAGAAGTTTCTCCAATAAAAGATGTCCCCCCCCCCCCCCACCATGTCTCTTTAAAATCAGAGACCTACAATCACAGAGGGTCTCCCACTGTGTGGGGCATTCCCATGATGCAAGCACACTGAGGTCTGCCTGCTCAGTCTGTCTGTCATGGAAATAGAGAGGCGATTCAGGGTTTAAACCTCAGCTCCCTGGTCTCAGTCTGGGTTCCTGATGTACAAAGGCTGCAGCATCCTGACAAGGCAGGCACTCCTAGCTCCCTGGCCATGCTGGAAAGCATCACGCGTGTCAGAAGTAGCCAGGTTCTGCATGAAGCAAGAGGTGGCTGTTTTTGTCAGGAGTCCCATGGTGCAGGAAATGGTGGGAACTGATGCACACAGACAAGGACTTGCAAGCCGCAGACCATCAGGAACCAACCAGAAGGTCCAGCGACTGAGACACAGTGAGTACACAAATGTGAAACCGTAAGTAAAGAAGTTACATTAGAAAAGAGGGGTTTTTTTTAAACAAAGCTGAGCGTGGAGGGCTGCAAGGCACCCTCACCTTTAAGCTTGCTGAGAACTGGAGGAGGTGGGCTTTACAATGTTGCCACATCTGTACAAAGCCTCTGAGGCGGATAAAAAAGAAGAGGCCCTTAAAGTAGCCGTGTTACTGCACTGTGGTGGAGGAGGCGCCGGAATTGATCACACATTCTTACAGCAGCCAGTTGGAAAAGGCCCCCTTTTGGAAGAGGTCTGAACAGGGCTTAGGAACTGGTGTAACCCTAAGAACCATGCTGTGTTTGAACGATAGCAGGTCTGGGCTTGCCCACACCTAGGGACAGAGCAAATAGGAACCGTCACTGAGCTGAGGCAAAACCAAGAAATGGTGAGTTTGGAAACACTGAAAATAACATGCTCAGGGACAGAACCACTATGTCCTGCAGAGTGGGGAGAGGGCGCAACCAGTACCATTCACAAAGGAAGGGACCGGGTAGGAGGAAACAGGAAAAACCCAGCCGCTAAGGGTGGCTGTGCTCCTTCCTTCCCCCTCCCCTCCTGTGAGCAATGTTGTGGGTGTGGAGATTTGCATTATAATCACAGGGCCATGTTTCCCTTGTCGTTGAGTGCTCATTATGTACGGTGATATGCACCTATAGCTTTTCAAAGAACTGTAAGCTTTTTCTGATAGTATGAAGGCAGCTCCTCTGTGAGAATTTTCTGTCCTTCCAGAGTAAATGATTTTATGGAACTTTATGGAAAGTTCACCACTTCCAGTCCAGTGTGTGTCACAGATACCGAGAATGGAAAAGACATACTACAACTCTAGTTTCGAGTTTGTCAATTAGCATTCTAATGTCGTCGGTCTTCTCTTAGACCTAGACAACACAACAGCAGGGGTGAAAGACATCATTCAAGCCAAGAGCATGTCGGTTTTAGGAATGAGGTCATATAGAAAAAGAAAGACCCAATGACACCAGAGATTGAAAACCTATCAAGAAGAAAAAAGGAAGTGTTTCAAGAACACTTGAACGTTGAAGATTTCCCTGAGAGAAAATCAAAGATAGACAGCTCAACAAAAAACAAAAAATAATGGTTAAAAAGGCAACAAAAGACTGGCTTGAGAGAGAAGGTAAACAGCTTGAACAAACTTTCAAAAAAGTAAAGTAAGCGGGGGTTTTCAGAAAGTCAGATTACTAACAAAGAAGTTAACACCTGTAACAAGTCAGCTCAGAGGAACTATAGAGCAGATAAAGATCACAAGCTTAAAAGATAGAAAGAATAATTTAATCAGTTACTGAATGGGAATAGTCAAGTTGACCCACCTGTCCTTGAGACTATCAACTGTGAAGGCAACAACGTAGAAGAAACATATTGGAAGAAGAAAGTGAAGCTGCAATCAGGTTCCTGAAAAACAAGAAGACACCTGGTCCAAACCGGATACTGCCTGAAGGGTTAAAATGTGGCAGCAGAGGCATGGTCATGCTTCTTTGCAAACTATTTAGTCTCATTTGGATGACAAGTGAAATCCCTGAAGATGGTGACGCTCTGTCATTGTTCCACTCTAAGAAACTGGACCCAACAGATTGCAACAACTAGAGAGGCATATATATCAAACCATTTCTAGCAAGAGATTCTGTCGAGTGATTCTCAACCAGATGAAAAAAAGAGCAAAGGAAATCCTTTCTGAGTCACAAGCTGGCTTGATGATGTTCCACCGCAGATCAGATATCTGCTTTTCGTCAAATCTTGGAGAGCCATGCAGAGTTCAACAAACCCCAGTTTTGCACATTCATTGACTTTAAGAAGCATTCAACTTCATTAACCGAGAAAGTTTTGTGGAAAGTACTCAAGGGGTAGGGTTTTAGCAGCAAGTTGTTTCAAATACTGCCGTGTGTATAGCATAGCTTGGCGTGCAGTATGAATGAGTGGTGAGCGGAGTGATTTGAAATGAAAAGAGGAGTCAAATAGGAGATCTGTCTCAGTCCAATACATTTTGCTCTATACTTAGAAAACTTCTTGTCCATCTCCCTTAGTAACTCAGATGGAGGCTGCAGGATACCAGGGCAAATGATCAATCACCTTGACTTTGCAGATGATATCGTAATTATAATGCTTACAGAGGAATACGCTCAAGAAGCAACACGTAACCTGTACACAACAGCCGGAGAATGGGGATAAAAACTGAATATACACAAGAGACCAAACTAACGGTAACATAAAAAATCAAGAAACAGGCTAAGCTAGTCATTAGCAGTGTAGACAGTGAACAAGTGGATCACTTCTGCTATTTGGATTCCATCATAACACATGACAACCCCAACACAGATGACATAGACAAGCTGCTGCCAGCAAAATCTTTGCATGCCTGAATAAACATGTTGGGAACCTTAAATCAGTGTCCGTGACAGCTCAAACCAGATTATGTATGACACTCACTGTACCTACATTACCTTGTGTCTGTGAAACGTTGGTGCTGACCGAGCGTCTGGAGCAAAAGCTGCAAGCATTTGAACTGAGGAGCCTGCGCCATAACTGAAGCATGACAAAGTATCATGGATCCACAGGATTGGTGCTAGGCCCTGGCTATTAAACAGTCCCTTGGAGGTACCCTTCAATGTGCCAGAACCCCCAAGGGGGCCCACTCCTCTTTAAGGTTAGGCCCTGCAGCCTCAATACCTCCTAGATCCCAGCACCGAGTTCTGTCCAACTGAGACAGACGCTTGATGAGAGACTTTTTGCCTTCTTCAGAGATCAATGCACCTCAAAAAGTCTTTGCAATACCAGGCAGCCTTTTAAAACAGAGTAGGGTTTGTTAGGCAGCTGGAATACAGCATTGGGAAGTCCTTAGGTTAGCACAGAGAGTCAACAAAAGTCAACACACAGTTCATACTGACTAAAGCCAGAGCTGCTATGGAATCCATCCTGGCCCTCTCTCCCTGTCCCTTTGTCTGTCAGTTGCATGGGAGCTCTGTCTCTCTAAAGGCCAGCTCTTTTCCTAGCCTCTGTCACCTTTCGGTCCATTGTCCTCCCTGCTGAGTTCACATGTTCCATCTGTTGGAGTTTCCCATTGTTACGAGTCTATTGTTCAGTCCTTAGAGTTCCTGTTGGCTCTTTAGCTCCTCCATCGCTATGGGTCAGTTTCAGCCAGTCCTTAACGACCCGGTCAGACCAGCCCAGGCAGTTATGTGACCCCAACCCCTCATGGAGCAGCATTTTAACTCTTCTGCAGCCACCGGGTAGCGGTCCCTCGTTCAGCAAGTCCCTGCCTGCATATCACCCATAACACTATTACAGAGCATTCCCATTTCATCACAGCAGGCCAGATCGAGTAAGAAATGAGAACATCTGTAGAGGACTGAAAGTCCAGCACGTGACTGCAGTCATCAAACATCGACAACTACAGCAGGTGCCATGTTGCTAGCGTGTCCACAGACCGACTGCCTACACTTCTTCGCTATGGAAGATGCACGGAGACAGAGGCTGAGCCGTCCACGGCAATGTTGGTAGCGCACAGTAGGTAAAACCCTCCAGGCAACCGCCCAACAACCTCACTGAGGCAGCTCAGATCCGACAGGGATGGAAGCTGCTCATTGCCTTGGCGACAGTAAGTTTAGCTCAACATGGGTCGTCTTCGTTTCAGATTTAATTTTAAACAGGTTTGTTTTTAAAAAATAGACTCGTATTTAATTTACATCAAAACATCCCATTTAAATAACAACTATCCACCTTTTACACAGTCGTTGACTTTTACTAACCTTGCGCCTGTGGGGTTTGATCTCAGCGGGGTCCTCCCGCGAGAGCTCCAGGCTGTAAATCCAGGCGAGCCAGCAGCACGGTAACAACTGCAGGTACAGGGCAGGCCGGGGAGAAGAGAAATCAAACGACAGCCCAAACCAGAGGAGATCACCTGTCAAAAAGACACCCTGGTTTTTGGGGTCTGACTCATGACCTTTGAGGCCATGATCAGTTACAGGCTTTGAGGAGAACCAGGCTAGGTGGAGTCTGGGAATACGACAAAGGGGCCGTTTCTGCTTCGATGGGTTGGCCCGGTTCAAACTGAGAGTGAGGGAAGAGCACATGGCTAGCAGGACACTTAGATGGCAAAGGGGGCGCCCAGTAGGGGAAATGAGAGCCAGACCAGCAAGGGCAAGAAGCGTGAGCAAGGGGAGGGGAGGCTGGCAAAAGGATCTGTGCAGCGGAGTGATCTGGCCGGAGCAGCAGGAAGGGAGAGGGCTGGCCGGATCTAAGTGACTGCAGGGGGGGGCAGGCGGGAGTTTCAGTGTTGGAGACAGAGGCGAGGGTGGATGTTAGAGTGACTCATCCTCGGGGCAGTGACTTCACCGGAGCTAGACTCGGGCTGGATTTGGCCCCGGGACTGTAACACTGCAAGTGCAGAGAACTGATCCAGCGAGCAATAAATAACCCCCCACACTGTTTATTTCTCTGCCGATCTGGCCTACACCGAGGTCAGCATGACACACTTGGTCTTATCTCTTCGGCTCTGGACTCAGGACATTGCACGGTTTAGTCACGGAACAACGTTTACGAGTGTACGCTGTGTTGTTGTAGCCGTGTCGATCCCAGGGTGTTAGAGAGACGAGGGGCAGGGAACAGCCTTTATTGGACCAACCTCTGTTGGTGAGAGACAGACAAGCTTTTGAACCGCACGGAGCTCTGTGTAAGCTCAAAAGCTTCTCTCTCACCACCAGAAGTTGGTCCAATAAAAGGTATCACCTCCCACCCTGTCTCTCTAACTTTTACTGGACTGGTTTGGAGTTTCCCAGTCACCTTGGGCTCAGCAAACCCTCCACGGTCTCCTCAGCTGCTCAGCATGCCAGCTCCATTGCCATGTGCTGCCCCCCACTCTGTCAGTGGGTCAAGGGCTCCCCCCACCTCCCCTAGAGAGCAAGTCTCCCCGTCCTGCCTCTGCCTCCCTTGTACGTCTGACGGGACCCAGTGCAGTGCAGGAGGAAGGACGGCTGCTGGGTGGATCTCTTTATACTCAGGCATCGCGGGTGCTCTTGGCAGCCTTGACGAAATATCTGCATGAGCGTGAAAGCGTCTCTATGTGGGCTCAGTTACTGCGCCTCCGGGGATGCCCCCCGGGTGGAAGCAGGGGACACAGCCCCTGGGCTGGGGCTGGTGGAGTTTTGCCGTTGGAGGGTGGGATGTCTCCTTGGGTCAGTGGCGTACCGGGGGTCTCCGGTGCCCGGGGACCAATGTTTGCATTTGCGCCCAACCCTGGTTCACACACCCTGCCGCGCAGGGCTGGAGGGGTCCTTGGTTCCCACCAGAAGGTGCCTCCCCCCCCAGCTGTCCCAAGGAGGGGGGGTCTGTACCTGCAGGGGGGACATGCTGCTTTCCTCCTCCTGCACCCCAGGGACATCCCGGAGCTCATGGCGGCGGCTCGCGGGGCTCTGCCCAGGCTCTGCCACTGCTGCCACCACCGCACTTGCCTGCCACACGGCACCCGCCTCTCCTGCTCTCCAGCCCCGCAGCCCAATCGGATCCGGCACTTTCTCCCCCTACTGGGCGAGGGGGCCTTACCCCCCAGCCAGGGGTAGCGGGTGGGGAGTTCGTCCTCCTAGTCCCCCATAGCTCCCCACCCCCTGCCTGCCCCTAGGCGCTGTCCAGCCACCCCTCAGAGCCTCCTGCACTCCCCACTCCCTGCATGTCATGAAGGGCCAGCCGGTGCCCCCCCCCCAGGCCAGTGCCTGGGGGTCTGGCTCCTCCACCCGCCCGATCTCCCCCGTCAGCACGCCACTGCCTTGGGTGCTCCAGGGATCTTGCTGGTCAGTGGGATTTGAGCCACCCTGGGAGACGTGTAGCTAACACTCCCCACCCTGCACAGATCTGCTGGTGCACTGAGGACTGGGACCATGCGCTGCCCCACCCAAAGGTGCCCCTCTGTGCTGCCAGCTGGGCCAGCAGCCCTGACCCCTCCCCAGCACAGCCAGCCGTTCTGGGCTGGGACGGGACGGGTTCCCCTCTCTAGCACAGCCAGGCAGAACCAGCAATAGTCTGGCCTGGGGGCTGCAAGCTCTGTCGCTCGCTGGGCTGAGAAGCGTCGTGGCCATTTAGTGGGTCTGTGTTAATATAACCATAACAGTCAGCAGCTCATTACCACTGAGCTGTGCTCTGTAGAAGCTGTGTGCTAACATCCAGGCCTGGCACTGATCCTGGCAAAGGCAAGAACTGCGTGCCGGCAGGCGGCACCCCTCCTGAGCCCTGGAGTCTGGCCAGATACTGAGCCGAGGGTTTTGTCACAGCCTTCCCCAGGCTGAACAGAAGCACTTTCCATCGGCAGGCGGGTGCATGGTGGTGGGAATCTCGCTGCCACCTTGCAATCACAGCCCCGTGCCTACAGGAGATGGCAGACATCAGTCATCTAGTGGCATCTCCATCCACTAACCCCCATGCAGGGAAGTTCAACCCCTAGTGAGAGGAAGGATGATCCAGTGGTTAGAGTACTTAGCAGACAGGACTTAGCAGATGTAGGTTCAATTCCCTGCTCAGTCACAAATTCCCTGCATGACCTCGGCCAGTCAGTGAGTCTCTCTCTGTGCCTCAGCTCCCCTCTGTACAAGGGGGAGACCAGCCTTGTCCTACTCCAGGGTTGTGGGGATAAAAACATTAAGGATTGTGGAAACCCTTTAAGATCTGCTGATGAGAAGTGCTAGATAAGAAGGAACAGCTACTTACTGCGAATCTCAGAGACATGATGCAGCCGTGTGTTCCACTTAGGTGTGTGCATACCAGAGCTGGTGAATTTTACCTGTGGTGCTCATACTTTGTGGCCATAGCCCCTCCCCGACTATCTGAGATGGCACTGCCTCGACCGTCCTCAGTTCCTTTGCACCAAACTCCCAGAGACAGAGGAAACGGAGGGTGAGTCATGGAATGCACAGCTGCATCACATATCAAAGAACCATTTCTTCTGTTTTTTCTAGTGAATGCTGACATGCATTCATATATTCCATTTAGGTGACTGACGAGCCGTATCCACAGGAGGCAGGGCTCAGAGTCTATTTAAACAAGGACTCTAGGACTTTAGACTTTAAGGTCAGAAGGGACCAATATGCTCATCTAGTCTGACCTCCTGCACGACGCAGGCCGCAGACCCTCACTCATCCACTCCTGTGATAGACCCCTGACCTCTGGCTGAGTTACTGAAGTCCTGAAATCACAGTTTAAAGACTACCTTCCCAAAGTTTGCATCTGCTCTGGTACTGCGGTAATGACGTAATGGTTCGTGAAAGTATGTATCAACAACCACGTAACAGCCCTGCACATATCCATTATTGAGACGTCCCATAAAATGCCTCTGATGCAGATTGCTTTGTCATAGAATGGGCTCGAACCCGCGGAGGGGGTAGCTGAAGCAGTTTCGTAGGCAGTCTTGATACTGGACATCATCCACTTAGAGATCGTCTGTGAAGAGACCGCTTGCCCCTTCATACGAGCTGCATACGATGCGAATAAGCAAGGCGAAGCACAAAACGGGAAGGCCAGATGTTGCCTGACATCTAAGGTGTGGAGATGCTACTCCTCTGGAGAGAAATGGAGCTTAGGAAAGGACACAGGTAAATATGCCGCCTGGTTGAAATGAAACTGAGAAACACTTTAGACATGAATGTTGAGTGGGAGAATTATGTAAAGAAGGCTCTGCCATCAGAGCCTGCAACTCACAGACTCTCCTCATGGGTGTTATCGCTGCTAGCAATGCAGTTTTTTGACATAAGAGAGGAAAGAGCCGCTAACACCGTGTTAAGGCACCACAAGGGAACTGGTTGCTGCACCAGCAGATGGAGATGATAGTTTCCTTTCAAGAAATTCTCCACCATGGCATTGGAAAACACTGAGCATCTCTGAATGGGTTGATGAAAGGCTGAGCTCTCCGCTAGACATGCCCTCTGACCACTGAACACGCAGTGAATATGCCGAGATGTCTTGGATACTAGCCAGCATCAGCTGAACTCCATGGGACAATGGGCATATTGAAAAACACGTCCAATCTGCCCAGTAGGCCATTCTGATAGAGGGTTTTCTACTACCGAGTGGGACCTGTCAAACAGCTGCTGAACATTGCTCTTCCTCCTCATCAACCATGGAGTAGCCACACCGTGAGGTGCTGGGAATGGGATGCGAAGTGTGACCATGGTTCTGTGGAAGTAGGTCAGGATGTATGGCAGCATGGCATAGGATGTATGGCTGTATGGTGTAGGATGGATGTAGATAGAAAGTAGGAGATCTTCAATTATCTGAAACTCAAAAAAGAGTCCTACAAAAAAAAATGGAAACTATGTCAAATTATAACGGATGAATATAAACAAACACAAGCGTGTAGGGATTAGGGTGACCAGATGGCAAGTGTGAAAAATTGGGACAGAGGGTGGGGAGTAATAGGTACCTAGATAAAAAAAAAGCCCCAAATATCAAGACTGTCCGTATAAAATGGGGACATCTGGTCACCCTAGTAGGGATAAAATTAGAATGTCCAAGGCAGAAAATGAGATTAACCTGGCTAGACACATGAAGCGTAACAAGAAAACATTCTACAAATACATTAGAAGCAAGAGGAAGACCAAGGACAGGGTAGGCCTGTTGCTCAATAGGGTGAGGGGGGAAACAATAACAGAATATGTGGAAATGACAGAAGTCCTAAATGACTTCTTTGTTTCAGTTTTCATCAAAAGCTTGAGCAGTGATTGGACGTCTAAGATAGTCAACACCAGCGAAAATGAGGTCGGATCTGAGGCTAGAATAGGGAAAGAACAAGTTAAAAATGACTTAGACAAGTTAGATGTCATCAAGTTGCTAGGGCCTGATGAAATACATCCTAGAATACTCAAGGAGCTGACTGAGGAAATAGAGTCATGAGCGATTATCTTCCAAAAGTCATGGAAGACGGGAGAGATTTCAGAGGACTGGAGAAGGGCTAATATAGCGTCCATCTATAGAAAGGGGAATAAGGACAACCATGGGAATTACAGATCAGTCAGTTTAACTTCAGTACCCCGGACGGATAATGGAGCAAATAATTACGAAATCAATTTGCAAACTTCTAGAAGATAATAAGGTGATAAGTAACAATCAGCATGGATTTGTCAAGGACAGATTGTGTCAAACCAACCTGATAGCTTTCTTTGACAGGGTAACAAGTCTTTTGGATGGGGGGGGGGGAGGGGCAGGGGAGAGCAGAAGATGTGGTATATCTTAAGTTTAGTAAGGCTTTTGATACTGTCTCACATGACTTTCTCACAAACACACTAGGGAAATACAACCTAGATGGAGCTACTATAAGGTGGGTGCAGAACTGGTTGGAAATCCATTCCCAGAGAGTAGTTACCAGTGGTTCACAATCAGGCTGGAAGGACATAACGAGGGGGGTCCCGCAGGGATCGGTCCTAGGTCTGGTTCTGTTCATCTTCATCAGTGATTTACATAATGGCATAGAGAGCACGCGTATAATGTTTGCGGATAATACCAAGCTGGGAGGGGTTGCAGGTGCTTTGAAGGCTAGGATTAAAATTCAAAATGAGCTGGACAAACTGGAGAAATGGTCTGAAGTAAAGAGGATGAAATTCAATAAGAACAAATGCAAAGTGCTGCACTTGGGAAGGAACAATCAGTTGCACACGTACAAAATGGGAAATGAGTGCCTAGGAAGCAGTACTGCAGAAAGGGACTTGGGAACCACAGTGGATCACAAGCTAAATATGAGTCAATGGTGTAGCCCTATTGCAAAAAAAAGCAAACATCACTCTGGGCTGTATTAGCAGGAGTGTTGTAAGCCAGACGTGAGAAGTAATTCTTTCACTCTACTCTGTGCTGATATGACCTCAGCTGGCGTACTGTGTCCAGTTCTGGGTGCCACGTTCCAGGAAAGATGTGGACAAATTGGAGAAAGTCCAGAGAAGAGCAACAAAAATGATTAAAGGTCTAGAAAACATGACCTCTGAGAAAGATGGAAAGAACTGAGTTTCTTTACTCTGGAGACGAGAAGGCTGAGGGGACATGATAACAGTTTTCAAGCACATAAAAGGTTGTTACAAGGAGGAGGGAGAAAAATTATTCTCAATCTCTGAGGACAGGACAAGAAGCAATGGGCTTAAATTGCAGCAAGAGAGATTCAGGTTGGATATTAGGAAAAACTTCCTGTCAGGGCAGTTAAGCACTGGACTAAATTGCCTAGGGAGGCTGTGGAATCTCCATCCTCAAAGGCTTTTAAGAGCAAGTTAGACAAACTCCTGTCAGGGATGGTCTCGATAATACTTAGTCCTGCTTTGAGTGCAGGGGACTGGATTAGATGACCTCTCGATTCTCTGATTCTGTGATGGAAAGGAAGGGATATAGGAGGCTGAACTGACAATGCAAGAAGGTCAAAAAACGAACACTGCCTCAGCCACACTGGGGCAATGAGGATGGCCTTGGCCCTAGCTGCTTTCCACATGAGGGTGACCTGTGACATTACCAGGATCGGAGGAAAAGCATAAAGGGGCAAAGGAGCGTTGACTGCCAGCTGAGGTGGAAGGCAGCAGTCAGGGAGCCCAGACTGAGGCCCCCTTGTGAGCAGAATAGATGAGATTTCCTGACCTGTTGTGCTTTGTAGCAAACAGATCAATTGTCAGGATGCCCCGAGTTGTGAAGATGACTTCAGGGACCACTCATGTCTCGGGGTTCCTGGGGGACTGCCAGGGCAGACGGCTGCAGAATATCCAGCAACTTGTGGCTATTCTGCTGCTGAAGCACTCCGCCTGGATGTCCACAGAAGCAGCCACGTGCTGCAAAAGGTCCTGGTAGGCCTTGAAGTCCTCAGGCACTGGAGGGGAGGAAGAGATGGGCCCCACTGCATCGTCCAGCACTGAGTGCGCTTCCCCTTCTCCGGTGCCAAAGACCACGTCGGTACCAAAGTCAGCAGCAGCGCCAACGTCGCCAACAGCACCGAGGTGGGGGCTGCGAGTGTCGCCACAGCAGCATTGGCGGTACGAAGTGCAACGGTGCTGAAGAGCTTCCCAGTGCCAAAGTAAGCGGGGAATGGGCCTGCTATTGTGGGGAACGGTCCTGGCTCACACACTACCCCGGTGGAGTTGGCTAGCAAAAAGATCTGAATCCCTGCCCCCACTCCCTTTACCCAGAGGCCGGCCTGCCTCGAGGGCTCCCCTTCACTCTCCTGTGTGGTGGGTCCCTGTAGCCCCGACAAGGCTGGGCCCAGGATTCCTGTGGCTCAACCCCCAATCTTGCCGTGGTCCCTTAGGGCAGGGGTTGGGTGTCCCCGCTCCGGGCACTAACTCTGCACCGGGCGCTTCCCTGCCCCACTGATCAGAGCACACCGTGCAAAGCAGGACAATTTATTACACAAACAGCAACCAAACATCAAATAAAAAATAGAAAAGAGGAGAAAGGCAAACACCCAACACCGCCCCTGGCCTGGGGCCCCACACACAGCGTCTGTGGGGTGTGAGGGACACTCACCATCTGTGTCACACGTCGCAGGCCCTGCCCAGGCCTGGCTGTGCTGCAGGGATGCAGAGAGTCAGACACTCGCTCTGGCAGTGGCCACACGCCCCAGGTGCTAGGGGCAGGGCCCTTCTCCCCAGCATCACCCTGTTGGGGTCACGATCCCCCTCTGAGTCTGGCCTGTGCGGCCTCTGGGCTGGTGGCGTCTCTCTGCACCGGGCCATGCCCAGGATCCCCCTCGCTGCCCCAGCCGCTCACTCAGCGCACCCGGCTCCGGACAGCCCCAGCCCCTGCCCCGCTCTGCTCAGTGCAGCTATGCCCGGCTCGGCTCAGCTCGGCTCTCTGGGTGCCCCTCTGGCTCTGCTGCTGTGGCTCGGCTCAGCTCAGCTCGGCTCGGCTTCCTGGGCTGTTTCTCTGGCTTCCAGCCGCTGGCTGCTCTGTCCTTAGCTCGGCCCCGCTCTCTGCCCAGGCACAGGCAGCCCCAGCTCACACAGAGGACGGGACCCCACCTGCCCTCCTGGCTCCCTCATTGGCCTGCTGCCCTGTCAATCAGGCTGACCTGAGTTGGCTTCTCCACACGGGCCCTGGGGCTGTGTCTGTCTCAGGGTCCTGCTTCCCCAAGAGATGCCAGCCAAAAAGACCGGCTCAGTCTCAGTGAGGGGCGAACAGATCCTTACACCAAGAAGGACCCTTGTGCTGAGACCAGCACCGGCCTCGCTTCTACCATCTGCAGCACAGTGAATCTGGGATGTGGTGCCAACGGCCCAGCTGTTCAGCACATCTGTACAGCAGGGCTGTATGTCATAGCCCTGGTGAAATGCTAAGCCAAGTGAGAGCTTGGGACAGAAAGGCACAGGCGACTCACTGCTACCTGACATGCCTTTGGCATGGACACAGCTGGTGCCGACATCGCCCTCACTGGTACCGATTCAACCGACGCCCCAGGGCCAAATCTGCAGTCGATGGTACAGGGCCTCCCCCTCCCCTATGCAGCACTGGGGCGTGGCTGGAAGGCCTGGTCCATCCTGCGTGCCGGCAGTAACGCTGGGCCAGTCCGAAGAGTCTCCACGAGGCCTGCAGTGGTCTTGATTGGCCTTATGAGACCTTTCCCTTGGTGCACGTGATGGAGAGGCACCAGCTCCGGTGCGTGAAGCGGCAGTGCTCTCTGAACCCGGTGCTGGCCTGTTGGAGAAGTGCTGCTTTACGCAAAGATCCCCGGCCATACGAGTCCGGTTTGTGACCGATCTGCAGGTCGAACACTGCTCCTCGACACGGGCTTGGTCTACGCTAACAAGCACCTCTTGCAAGGCTCATTGCCGGGGAGTGCCCAGGTGATGGCCAACATTTAATCCTGGTGAGCATGTCACCAGGGAAACAGCTGCACTAAATCTAGCCCTGCCACTGGGTGTGCACCAGCTGTGCACACATGGAGTAAGGGACTGAAAGGGAAAGAGGAGCTGTGTGGTTAGGAACCATGCAGCCACGGGGGTAAGAAGGAACTGAGCTTGATCAAGCCAGGAGAGGGGCTCCGGCCATGAGGCGTGATGCTGCCCCTCCATGGCATCGCGCGGCAGGATCCTCCGGCTGTGGGGCACTGGATGCACACACCTACATGCACCTCCTCGAGGAAGAACAAGACGTTATTAGGAGTGGCACAGCCAGAGACTGGTGCTATGCCAGAAAAGCTCACAGCCAGCAGTGGTGCCAGCTCTGGTGTCGCTTCTGGTTTTCCTTTGACTGAGTAAACCCTGCCAGGACGAGCCGTGTCCTAAACCTCTTGCATTAGCCTGAGACAATGGCCACCTAGTTTTCTGAACCCATCATTTTGCTGTACACTTAGAGCTGCCCCAGGTGAGCCTGGTGCCCATCCATGGATCCGCCTGATCCAGGACAGCATCCGGACAGCATATGATTCCTTCGTCCCTTTTAGTGCTTGCAATCCCTGCTCCACAACGCGCTGGGAAATGGGTGCGTAGGTCAAAGGCGGCATCAGCTGTAAGTGCTGGGTGACCCCAGATCCTGCAGTGCTGAAAACCAGATGCTTTATAGCTGGAGCGAAGGGACCTGAAACCAACTGAAGTTAGATGCCAAACCTGCTCAGGCGCCTTGGTGCATCCCACTGGGCGCCAGGCTGCATCTTTAGGTGACTTTCCATAAAGCTGCTCCTGTGTCCCAGAGCTCGAAGCTGTAAAGACAGTGTCCTTCTGGCCTTGGAACCCATGAATCTATGGAAGTTACTGAGGCCCAGATCCTCCAAGATGCCTAACGGGCATGGATTTTCTCAGTGTTCCAGTACCGCTCTCACCTAAGCGCTATATAGAGGTAAAATCACCTCCCTACCTGCTCTGCCCCTGTTTATACAGCCAAGGATCGCATTCGCTCTTTTTACCACAGCATCTGGGAGTGGTTGTTGAGCAGCTTCTCCACTGTGACCCCTAAATCCTTTCCCAAGTCACAGTTTTCCAAGATACAGTCCCTCACTCTGTGAGTCTGGCCCGCATTCCTTCTTCGTAGGTGTCTGAGCTCGCATTAGGCTGTATTAAAAAGTGTTTTGTTCAAATGGACCCAGTTTACCAGCTAATCCTGATCCCTCTGTCTGACCACCCTGCCCTCATCGTTATTTACCACTGCGTCAGCCTTTGTGACAGCCGCCAATGTATCAGCAGTGATTTGATGTTTAATTGCAGATCAACGAGGAAAATGCAGGCCAAGCACCCTGCAGAGCCCCTGATTTGCCACTGATGACTACTTGGTTAGATCTCTCAGTTAGCTAGTTCTTAGTCCATTTACGCCTGCTCTGTTGATGTAGTATCGTGCTAATTTTTTAATCAGAACATCAGAACGCCTCACAAAAGCCTACATTTTTACATCTGTGCCGTTACCTCTGTCAACCAAATCTGTAATCCCATCAAAGAACAAAATCAGGTTTGTCTGACAGCACCTGTCTTCCATAAAGTCATGCTGACGAGTTTAACTCTTTATTAATTTGATGCCATGTCAGCTTTGCCGTTACTTTGTCTGGGACTGAGGACAGGCTAACCAGCTGATAGTTACTTGGGTCAACCCGCTTGCCTCTTTTGAATATTGGCACATTATACCAGTCTTCTGGGATTTCTCTGGTATTCCAAGATTTATTACTAGTTAGCATCAGCAGGCTAGAGATCTCCTCAGGCAGCTTTTTTAGGACCCTGAAATGGTCCCAAGCAGCATTTGCGATTCACACCCTGTCACTGTTGTTTTGGCCTGTCCGCAACCTCAAGCGGAGTTTGCTTCCGTCATTGCTGCGTCTGCCTATACAGGCGTGTCAGCCATTTCTGGGGCAAAGGGTTCATCTGCGTCATCCCTCTGCACCACTCCCAGCCCAGGGTGGGACAAAGGTCTCTTGCCGTCCTGCGGGACATCACTGCCACGGCACTGGCATCCGATGTGTCTTCTCACTGAGCAGTGTGGGAGCAGAGGGTCCCAGACTGCTCATGCCACGGCTCAGAGGTGCTTGTCGCTCACCTCTGGGGCTGGATTGGTGGCTTAGGTGTTGGAAAGCGGAGGGTGGACAGGCTCCGACCCTGAGGCAGCCATTGTCAGAAGGCTTCTTCCCCCCGTCCCAACTCATTTGGCTGCACCCCACAGAGCTGAGCCAGCTTCTCACTGGAAACAACGCCTTTGCAACTGCTTGCAGATGCCCTGGCCTGCGCAGCGCCCGTGCTCAGGACGGTCGGCTTGTTGTGCAGGCGCTGACAGTCAGCGAGGTCCCCGGGGCTGGCCGTTGTCCATCAACGGCCGGTCACACTGCTGCACTCCCCTCTCCGGCGAGATGGCCCTGGGCAGCAGGCGCAGGGGGAGGAGGGAGGACCCTGTGCAGCGGGAAGTCTGGCTCGTGAATAACGACCTGTGAAATCCGGAATGCCTCTGGGCTGGCTGGAGCAGGGTCGCGCGCAGCACTTCCTTCCCACCGCCTTGCTCTGCAGGAAATCCTTGGGCGCAGCTGGGATCTGCTTGACGCCGCTCCACAATCATTGCCCTCGCACGGGCCAGCGCCTGCTGAGCTGCCTTTCTGTCCCTCCCCGCCCCTCGGCTCTCTCAGGCCCTGGCCATTTCTGGGAGGCTCTGCTCTTCTCATGGCTGTGTTGGAAATCAGCCAGCGCCATGAGGATACAGCTCCCCCAGGACCCACCTGCCTCATGTTCCGAGGGCCGGCGGCCCTGGTAAAGTATCTGGCTTTGTGCTAGTCAAAGCGAAGCGACCTACGGCGAGTCCCCGCGAGGCGTGGGCCTTCCACACAGCTGCAGTCACAGCCCACACCTGATCCCCTTTGGGTCCTAGCTCATGGCTACATCATCTTCAGTGGCCAGCCGCTGAGTCCCTGAGCCCCGGCCAGCTGCTGTCGGTGCATGAGGCTGGGCAGAGCCCGCGGAGAGCTGGGGCGGAGCGCAGAGAATGCGGCCGCTTCACTCCTCCTCCATCAGTCCTCGCTCCCCTGGTGTCAGTGAGACCCTGGCTGCTGATGAGAGGAGCAAGGCGACCACTGCCGGGAGCAACGCCCAGCTGGCCCGCCGGAGACAGAGCACAGATGGCACCACAGCCCTGGCTGGGAGGGACCTTTTCCTGGGGTGGGAGAACTCTGCCTATGTGCACAGCCTACAGCTCCACTGACCAACACCAGCCCCATCCAGCCCCCAGCTCCACCAATCAACACCAGCCCCATCCAGCCCCCAGCTCCACCAATCAACACCAGCCCCATCCAGCCCCCAGCTCCACCAATCAACACCAGCCCCGTCCAGCCCCTGGCTCCACCCAGAGACACCAGCCCCATCCAGCCCCCAGCTCCACCAATCAACACCAGCCCCGTCCAGCCCCCAGCTCCTCCAATCAACACCAGCCCCGTCCAGCCCCCGGCTCCACCAATGGGCACCAGCCTGCTATTATCCCGGGATGGGACTTTCCAAGGTCACTGCATCCGGGGATCCCCACCAATGCTCCCAGCCTGGCTCGGGCATGGTGGCGTCCTCTCCTGGGCTGCCCCGGAAGGGATCCCTGCTCCTGGGTAGCGAGCAGATGCAGAGCATGAGGATCCTGCCCTGCTGTGCTAGGGAAACGCTGTGTGCGGGGGGAGGGAGGATTTCCTCCTGGAGGTGCAGGTCGGGAGGTGCAGGGGGTGAGCAAAGGGCTGTGGATGGGTCAGAGACGAGGGGATGGACAAGGCCATGGACCAGGTGACGGGGACTGGGCGGGGCTGTTGCCAGAAGGGGAGATTCTGTGGCTGAGGTGGTGGCAGGGACCGTGCCGATGACGGGCCGGAGGGATCTGCTGAGGGGCCCTCTGCGGGTCAGTAAGGGTGTGAAGGGACCCTTCCGCACGGGGCCCGGGGCTGGGCTCCAGCCGGAGGTGCTGGCGGAGCTCCCAGGAGCAGGCAGGAGAGGGGCGCCGGCCATGCAGGGAGCGCGGCAGGGTTACAGAGGCCTCTGGTCCTGGAGCAAGTCCCCCGTGCCCGTCTCTTGCACATGCAGTGTCTCCCAGGCCGGGGTGGTGAGCCGCGGCAGGGGCGGCTTGTGAAAGGGCCAGAGGCCCTGGCAGGCCTGCAGCGAGAACAATGGCTGACGTCATGTTTTATTTCAGAAATGGCCCTGTAGTGCGAGCGGAGACGAAGTTTATTTTTTCGCCTGCTCGCTCCCCCGGGGCTGGCCGCGGCACAGCACATTCCATTGCGGTGAGCACGCGCTCCCAGAACAGCACATTCTTCCCCCTTCGGCTGCTTCCCTCCGAGCCGACGGCACGGCAGCCCTGCCCGGCCGACTGGCCTCGCCGATCCAGGAGAGCCAGGTGCTTCTCCTCACCGGCACCGGGGGATCGCTGCTCACAGCTGCTCTCCCCTGGAACGCGCCCTGGGCTGCCCGGCCCTGCCCCATACGTCTGGCGGGAGTGGAGTTAGCACGCGGCCGTGCTTCTCAGGTCCCCAGGACAAAGCCTGAGGGCAGCACAGAGCCCTTCCAGCTGTCACCCCAATCCGGGATGCAGGCACCATCCCACCCCCCGCCCAGCTCGGTCTCAGCCAGCTCCACTCGAAGGTTCAGCTCATTAACGTGCTCCCCACTGCACCCCAGGCAGCCCTTCACTCCCGCCCACGGCAGGGCTGGCAGTCTCTGCGGGATCCAGCTTGCCTCTGACTTTCTCTGGGGTGTCCCAGTGCATGCAAACCTTTCTGAGGAGGGGGCCATCCACACCGACGGAAGGGAGCGGTGGGGGGCATCTGGCGGCTGGGCAGGCGTTGATGTGGTGGGGGCCTGTGGGTGAGGAGGGTGGAGGGGTGGCAGCGTCTCAGATGGGCGGGAGGCTGCAGGGCGGCTTGGGATGCATGCTGAGAGCACAGTGCCGGACGGGGGGAGGCTGGGCTCACTCCATCCTGCTGTTTGGGTGGCATGAGGAGCCAGACGTGGGCTCATTTGAATCCCAAATAATCAACAGGGCAAAGATGCACCAGCCAAGTCACGGGAACCCTGCAGAACTGGGCTGTAGCCCCTGCATCTGCAGTGGCTGTGCTTCCCAGTGGTGAGAGCAAAGTGCCTCACAATCCCCCTGCAGCACCGCAGCTGGCGACATCGCAGCCGCCTCCCTCACCAGCACACCCCGTCAGAGACCCAGCAGCGCTGCCTCCTCCCAGCTCATCCACGGCCTGCCTGGTCCCTCCGCTCCATCCCCCCAGAGCCCTGGGCTGGGTCTGACGCCCTGCACCAGAACCCTCCACAAGGCAGCTCCCAGAGTCCTGTTCTCAGGGCGCTGTTCTGCCTGGCCCCTGACCCCCACCGAGTCTCACCTGCAGGGGCCAGGGGTCTGCACTCACCGCCCCACGCCTCCCTGTCCTGTGGGGAACACGACAACCTGGGCGTCGTCTCACTCCCTCGAGCTGCACATCCCTCCGAGAGGAGCCCTGCTGTCCATCCGGTGCAGGCCACCTGCCCCGCTCCCAGTGCCGCCCCACCCGCCATGGGGCTCCAGCCACGTCCCCACGGCTCACCGCATCCCCTCCTCCCACGGCCCTTCTGTGCAATTTTGCCTATGGTCTGCCATGGCCAGCAGCTCCCAACCCCAGCCCATCCCCTATGGGACACTGGCCATGTGCACCCAGCCCCCGACCCCAGCCCATCCTCTAGCCCAGTACTTCTCAAACTCATTGGATCGCACCCCCTTCTTTGTGTCTGGAGTAGTTTGCGCCCCCTCCCCCGCCACACGATGACATATACCGATAAAGAAAAACCGACATGCAGCTCTCACTAAAGATGAAACAGAGCCCACGATCCATTGTAAGAAGAGCAAAACCAAAACTGCCCTGGTGAGCGACGATTGCAATGAAATGTGCACACTGCGTCGTAGCAAACGCATTAAAGTACAGATGACACCGGCTTTGTATAATGCTATGCAAGCTTCACAGAAACCCGTCCAAATGCACAGCGCCATCTCGAGTCCAATGCACAGCGCCCGCTGAGGACCTGATCTGTCTGGAGGGATCAGCTTGGCTCGTTATTTCTGGCGGTGGGTAAAATGTGCACAGTAAGCTTTTTTCCTAAAGTTTCTCGTGCCCCCCTCAGAATACATTCAGTGCCCCCCCAGAGGGGCCCGCCCGCAGTGTGAGAACCTCGGCCATATGGGACACTGGCCATGTGCACATCATCTTCATCATCAAACAGAGGCTACAACAGGCCATCGCAGCAGGCAGAGTGGCCACGTCTGCTCCGTGATACCCAGCTGCGTAGAGTGAAGTTCCCAGTTCTGTCTCAATCCTTTAAACCCCCGAATTTCTGGGGCAGCCCCCTGGGAGACGCCAGGCAGGGTCAGGGGGTGCACCCTTCAAACGTTGATGGAGATGCTGAGAGCAGAGCATGCTGAGGCAACATGGCCAAAGAGCATGCAGCAAGGTTTTTCAGTGGAGTGAGCAACTGGAAGAAGGCCAGATCTCTGTGAAATGATGTCATTTTGCACAAAGTCGAACCACTTTATGCTCACAATTTGGCATTGACAACACAAATGGAAAGCCTCTAGCTGCTCCTCGTTTGCCTGTAAAAGGGTCCAGGTTTCTGACCCAGATAGCAGGACAGGCAGTACACAGATTTGCTAGATACGGAACTTGGTCTCAGCACAGAGATATTTTTGCGTCCATAGGCGAGAGACAGACTTCATGGACTTTTACGTCTGTATTTGGCACTGGTGCGACTGTTGCTGGAATCCTGTGTCCAGTGCTGGTGTCAACAGTTCAGGAAGGATGTTGATAACTTGGAGAGACAAGAGAAAAGCCATGCGAATGATTAAAGAATCAGAAAACACGCCTGATAATGACAGACTCAAGGAGTTCAGTCTATTTAGATTAACAAAGAAAAGGTTAAGGGGCGACTTATTCATAGACAATTACCTCCAGAGGGAACAAATATTTAGCAGTGGGCTTTTCACTCTAGCAGAGGAAGGTCTAATATGTTCCAATGGCTGGAAGTTGAAGCTAGACAAATTCAGACTGGAAATAAGGTGCACATTTTTCATAGTGAGCGTAATTAACCATTGGAACAACTTATCCAGGATCATGGTAGATTCTCCATCACTGGCAATTTTTAAATCAAAATGGGAGTTTTTCTAAAAGCTCAGCTCTAGGAATGATTGTGGGGCAGTTCTCCAGCTGTGCTATACAGGAGGTCAGGACTAGATGATCACAATGGTCCCTGCTGGTCTTGGAATCCATGAATCTATGCAGAAGGTGGCAAGAGCTATTTATCTATTTGCTGCAACTGGTGAATACTGCTTGAAGCTTAAGTAGATGAACTCATCAATGCTCTTCACTGTGCTCCTGCACCAGGGGCTCTGGTGGCCCAGCTCCAAAGTTCTGGACCTGGGTCTTCTGCCATAAGATATTCAACCCCATAGTGTGGGCAGCACCTTGAAAGCTTGAAGCGCGGTGCTGAAATTCTCTGGCTTCTCCACAAGCTGGGCAGTGCCATTGTCTGGGCTGGTGAACACTTCTTGACCAGTCTCGATTCTGACATGTGGAGTGGCATGTACCCAGTCGATAGCCTGACAGAATAGTGCTGAGGCAAGAATACATCCCTGCTGCACACCGGAGGGTGTGTGGAAATGTGGTGTAAGCTGTGAACCAACGTGTGCTCTCACACTGGTACAAGTGTGCGGATCCTGCACCAGATTGATCAGAACACCTCGGACACCAACTCCTTCCAGCGCAAACCAACGTGCTGGCCTGTCAGCTGACTCCAAAGTCCCTTTGATGGTGATGTTTGCCCCGGGAAGTGGGCGCTTAACTTCTCAGTGCAGCTCAGCGAGAAGCCGGAGGGGAAGGACAGAGTCCATTGTGGACTGCGCCGTGGTGAAACGTGATCGCTGTGGATCATGGCATCTGTCGAGGAGCAGCTGCATCCTACTAAGCAGAATGTGAGCGAAGAGCTTTCCAGGGACGGGTAGCAGTGAGGTCGGTCTTAGTTACCACACTTGGTGTGAGATCCTTTACTCTCATACTGATGCCATCTTTCCATTCTGCTAGCACCTTGCCTGACGTCCGCACAGTTGAGGCAGGCCGGTGCTCACCGGTTCCAAGGCACCTTTCAGCAGCTTGGGAGGATCAGCACCATCAGGTCTAGCAGCACGTCCCTTCCATAACTTCTGGTTAGCTCTTCGTACTGCCTCGAGTGACAGGCTCAGCGTCTGCTGCCCCACGTCTGCTGGGTCAGGTAGTTCCGAGCCGGCGGCAGGTGCGTTGTTCAGCACACTTGCATGATGTGTTTTCCACCTGTCCGGGACCTTGTCTGTGGGTGAGCAGGGAGATCTGTCTGTGCCGTGCTGGGGATGTTACAAGCTGTTTGTGGCTGACAGTCAGACGCACTACGGCTAAGTAGGCAGATCAGATTGCTGTGCTTCAGGCCACTGCCGACCAGGGAGTTGGTGTACAGCTCACAGTCACTTTTTGTCATAACCTGGAAAGTGCCTTCAGCCATTTCTGTTCTTAGACATCCCCCTGCTTGCATGCTTCTGCCTTCCTGGCTTAATCTATCAAAGGCCTCTTCAGAAAGCGAAGGTTTCTTGTGCGACCTTCTGAAGCCAATTATTTCCGTGGTGGCATGTGACGTACATACGCCCCTCCGGCCAATCCCCATGCCAGCCAAGGGGGCACCGAGGCTCCGAATGTGGTCTTTGATGGCCCGTATGTATTTCACAGCTTCAGCAGACCCCTCGGAAGGCCACTGGATCTCGTGTTGGTAGTCACCTGGCTTGGGAGGAGCTGGCAGATGCAGTGAGAGCTGAGAAATGACCGGTCTGTGGTTGAGTTTGCTGTGCCTCTGCGCTGCTGAAGACCTAGTGAGGTTTTATTATGGAGCAATTTCCAATGAGGAAGTGATCGGTTTCCTTCATGTGCTATTTGAAATCCAGATCCAGCGATAGCCTGGAGCACCCATCCCCCGATACCAACCCCCCCCTCCATGGGACACTGCCCCTGTGCACCCAGCTCCAGCCCCATCCCAAGGCTGCCCGGCATCCCTGTCTAGCGACGGTGATGGAGAAGGTGGTGACTGTGTTGTGCCACGTATGCTTGGCACTGGTGACATCCAAGATCTCCCGGTGGCCTGAGGCTGAGCTTTGTCCCTGCAGAGTCTCTCAGCAGCTCTTGCTGTGGCCTGATGCCCTGAGGCCGTTCTTGCTCTGTCCCCTCTCAGCAAAGGGTTCTCAGTGAGCTGCTGCCAGATGGGCCCTGGAAGGAGCCCCAGCCCTTGCAGTGGACAGGCAGGAGGAAATGTAGTGCAGGAACGCTGCACCACGGGGGACAGGAACTGGGCAGCCCCGGCAGAGCAGGGCGGGGAGTTGTGCCAGTGGTGGCACCTGCCCCCTCACACTGAGAGCCGGGAGTCAGTCTGGGAGGAAAGACATCCCTACACCATCATCTTGTGGGATCTAGGCACTCTGTGGCGGACGCATGAGCCCCTGCGACCAGACACCTGCAGGGCGGGGAGGAGCAGTACCGGTGCCCCAGCCATGCATGTCTCTTCACTTGTGGACCCTGCAAGCTCATCTTGTGTGTTATAGGAGGCGTGGAAGGTGCAGCCAGCCAGATGCACGTCTTCTCTGCCCTGCTAACCAGGACCCTGGCTCGGGAGCAAGGATTGCTCCATGTAGCTGGGAGGGATGGTTCCCTTCTGAGAGGGACCCAGAGGGAGAACCAAACCCACCCTGGCTGCTAGAGCCCAGAAGAAGATCACCTGGCCGGAAGCAGGGAGGCGGGGCCAGGCCTTTAGAAGCCAGGTGGACACCACCTGACCAGAAGCAGGGAGGCGGAGCCAGGCCTTTAAAACCCCGGCCAGCGAGCTCAGTCAGCTGGGGACAGCTGAGGGAGAAGGATGCCTCTCCCTGGAGGCTCCATGCTAGAATCAGGCCTGAGGCCCACGCTGAAGGGGAAAGGCCCGTTTTAACCCCAGACTGGGGACTGGCGGAGAACCTACCTGAGTCCAATGCTGCCTGGGAGTCGGAGGGGAGCCCACCTGTGTCACCCGCTGCCTGGGAGCCAGAGGAGGACCTGCCCAGGCTGCCTGCTGCCAGGGAACCCGAGGAAGATAGACCCGAGCAGTACCGAGCCTGGGACCCGGAGAACCTACCGGCCCTACCGGTGGCCTGGGGGCCGGAGGACCTGGAGGAACTCCCATCCGAGGAGGAGCCCATGGAGTTGCCGGAGCTGCCGCCGGTGGACGAGGAGGGCCTGATGGGACTACCACATCCCGGCGACCTGGAGGAATCAGGTACCTGTGGGTAAGGGGAGGAAGAAGCCCAGGGACAGCCCTAAATGGAGGCTGAGTACGGGGCAACCCGATTGGTGTGTTGCGGCCGGAGCCCCGCCAACGCAGTGACAGGTACCCCTGCCACTGCTAGGGCCCAGGGCTGGGACGCAGTGGAGATGGGTGGGCCTGCGTCCCCCTCCCCCCTTCCCGAGCCACCCCGGGAGAACCTTACCCTCCTTACCAGCCCTGCCTACGGGCTGGGCGCTAGACTGTTTGTTGCCTGACCAGGCCTGCCTACGGGCCAGGGCGAAAGACTATTGGCTCGCCCGCCCTGCCTAGGGCCAGGGCGAAGGACGAGGCTCCCCCCCCCGCAGGAGAGAGTCAGGAAGAGCGGTCCCCCTCTAGAAAGGACTCAGGGTGGAACCCCCGACGCTGCCCCCAGAAGGGCACGTTTACACTCCACCTATGTCTGGTGACGCCCTTGCACCAGCCACGTGGCCTCAGAAATCAGGAGACGCCATGGCTGTATCGGACTCTCCCAAGAAGGCTTATGACTCCACTTGCCCATGCCACCAGCTGCCACGGAAGTGGAGAACAAACCCAGCCCAGGATTCCTCTCTCCCTCTGCTGCCGTTTACATTTTATTCTGGACTCCTCTAGCAAAGCTGCTGTACCCCATGAGCTTCATGATGGCGTGGAGCAGCCTTTCCTCCCTTTTGCTTTGGCCTGCTTTGAGATTTAGAGCAGGACATTTCCATACTGAACCCCTGCTGGCCTGTCGCCTCCATAGCACATCCCAGCATTCATGCTTTGTCACTGAACAGCTTTCTGAAAATAAGCCATGACGTGAAATTAGCGGCATTTTAAAAATACGTGGCTAATTCTCCCAAGGAAATGATTGTTTATGCCACTAAGCGGTTCTTCTAACACCACATGTCTATATAGGCCTAAAATTAAAACAAATAATTGCTCTGCTGTCTGACTGCATTGTCCTCATAATAACAATTAAAACATGGAATTTATAATGTAATATTGTCTGCAATTGATCGTAAAAATTCAGTACAAGTGAATAGTGCTGGCCTTCCAAACTGGTCTGAAAGCTAAGCCCCTTTTGTCTGATTGTAATCATGTTGGAGGGTGAGGTTCTGCAGCCGTAATCACTTCCATCTGCATCTCTGACTCATGTGCCTCCTTCTGGAAAGTGTCTAAACATTTCCCAACTCCTCCACTGGTCCTTCCAAGCTGTTTCCCTAAATGCTGATGCCCATGGCTCCCAATGCAGCCTGTGTGCATGGAAATCACGTGAGCAAGCCATGAACTGAGGGGAAAGTGGTAGATCCATTTCTTTCCCTACCACACACATTGCTGTCCTCAACAGCATCAGCTGCCTCCGTTGTGGGGAGAGTTCCTGGTGCGTTACAGAGCTCTGTTCTCCCTTCTGTACCCTTTCCATGCAGCGTTCACAATGCAACGCTGGATTCAGTTCTGACAGCTTTGGCTCCAGCTTTGTTCTTATTGGAGCGTAAGTGGTTGTGGCTGTTGTATGGGCAGTCAGTGATCACACATGGGAGAGTGTTCACATGAAACATCACTCCAACCTTGAAACAAGTTTTCAAAGCGATGTCGGGTCTTGTTAGTGCAAACGGGTATCATCCTTGAGTTTTTGTGACTTCTGCCCAGGGCATGAGCTGGGAACAGGGTTGGAAAGTCCCATCCGTTCATCTCAGGAGCATCAGGTACAAACTAGGAAGAGTTCTTCCTGGGGAAGAGCTGCGTCTGCTCCTCACCATGTCACGTCTTTGTCTACACTGCAATGTAAGCCTGGGCTCAGACTCAGGCTTGAGCCTAAACACCCCTTCCATCTATATACAAATCTCTCAAACTCAGTCTCAGACCAGGGTCCTAGAGGGTTTGAGCCTGAGTCAAGCTGGGTCCCGGGGTTTGAATCCTATTTCTTTGCAGTGTAGACACAGTCTCCCCCACCCCAACTTGGGTCCTGAAAGTCCACCAACAGTATCCCACAATCCCATGGACCAAATTCCTTTGTCCTCTATCCCAAGAACCTCCAGTCGACTCCAGCAAAATCCCTTTGGTGCAGAGCAGCAGCTTGGTGAGCCAGTGTTTAACCATTTCATGGAGTTCTGACCACCGGACTGCAAACAGCATGCGGGGTTTACAGTGGGCTCTGGCCAGAAGAAGCCTTTTGCAAAGGGCACTGCTTCATGGTCACAGGAGCAGCCAGTCTTTGGTAAATCGCTGCTGCAAGGCCAGGAAACCAGTGAACTTTAGTAGAAGTGGCCAGAATAACCACTCAGAGCAGCAAATAGAGAAGAAGCTGGCAGCGTTGGAAATTTAACAGACCGGTGACCAGTGCAGGGAGCAGATTGAGCAGCTCAAGACTAAGAATAGGGAAACCAGGGACCAGAACCCACCTTGGGCCACTCGCCAACATCGTGCCCATTTTAGGAGGAGTTTGACCAGGTGCTGGGTGTTGTGCCAAGCACAGAGCCAACAGTGGTGCATGATGACCTGGGATGCTGGCTCCAGAATACAGCATGGGGACTGACGGCAGCCAGCAGGAGGCGGCAAGTAAGGACAATGAGGTTACTGTTGCTGGAACAATCCCAAGCTCTGGCTGAGCATGCTGCGACAGCAGTCCATCACTGTCAGAGGCCATTCGGGGGAAATGGCTCACCTTTGGCTTCACAGAGGTTGTGAAGAGCACAGCAGCTACTGTAAAGCACACTGCACTGAGACACTGGACTCCAAACGGGTCTGTAGACATCCTCAACGGGCTTTCAGTCTGCCGTACACACATTCAGCAATCGTTCTACACCTGCTGAGAGTGTAATTAAGCCATCTTTTGCCAGGCTCTGAAATCAGGGTACGGTTTCATAAGCCAAGGCAAAAGGAGATTACACAGGGTCCCCCAGAATACCGGTGGGGACAGTAATTCCGTTTATGAAAATGTCATTTTCGGGGAATAGTGTCCCAGCCTGTCCATGAATGTAAACTCCTGATTGGCAAAAAACCCTGGCATCGTGAACTTTCCCAGAGCAGCCCATGTTGACACTCATAAATCAGCCTCTGTGGTCCACGAGGGCCTGCATAACCCTGGGGTGGTGCCCTTAGTGGGTTATGTGCTCATGTGCTCCTTGAGGAGGGCAAACTATGGGCATATGACTCCCAACTATGGTTACAGTGCAGTTTGGAAACCCCTTCTCTCAAAGCCAGGAGTTACTTCAGGAATATATTCAATTCCTGCCACCTTGGGGTAGAGCACACTCCTGATTGGCTCAGACACCTCCACCACCACTTTACCCATGGTTGAATTTTCTACACCACGCTGGTTGCAGTAGACCTAGAGCAGCCTGGAGTAGCCAGATGGTTATAGCAGCCTTCTTCTGGGTGAGGGTGGCCGCCCTCATGCGTGCGTCTTTTCACTGGAGGGTTGGGTCAAGCTGCTCACAGAGCTCCAGAAATAGCTTCATGCGAAAGTTCTGGACCCACTGCTGGTCCTCCATGTCTGCATGACGATGTGAGCCCAGCAGCCTGTGCTCGTGGCCCCGCAGCAGAAGCGCTGCTCTATGTAGGGGGCATCAGCAGCTGCACTGAGTGTCATGGGTGGCATCAACCCGCTCAAGTCCACCAAGTCTGTGTCCTCCTCCTCCGGCTCCCTTGTCAGCTCTGTCAGGCGCCTTCGGTGGGTCAGAACACGCCACTGAAATGTCTACTGGTGCCTCACGGAGGCTCTGCCTGTTTCCTGACACAGGAGTGAAGGCCTTCACAACATCCCCTGGCAACGACTTCCCACAGGTTGACTGTGCGTTGTGTGAAGAAGTACTTCCTTTTGTTTGTTTTAAACCTGCTGCCTGGGAATTTCCTCGGGTGGTCCCTGGTTCTTGTGTTATGTGAAAAGTAAATAACACTTCCCTAGTCACTTTCTCCACACCAGTCATGATTTTATAGACTTCTATCATCTCCTCCTTAGTCGTCTCTTTTCCAAGCTGAACTATCCCAGTTGTTTAAATCTCTCCTTGTGTGGAAGCTGTTCCATAACCCTAACCATTTTTGTTGCCCTTCTCTGCACCGTTTCCAATTCTAATATATCTCCTTTAAGATGGAGCGACCAGATCTGTACACAATATTCAAGATGTGGGCGTACCATGGGTTTATTTAGAGTCATTATAATATTTTCCATCTTATTATCCATCCCTTTCCTAATGGTTTCCAACACTCTGTTAGCTATTTTGAATACCGCTGCTCATTGAGTGGATGTTTTCAGAGAACTATTCACGCTGTCTCCAAGATCTTTCTTGAGTGGTAACAGCTAATTTAGACCCCATCATTTTGTATGTGTTGGGATTATTTTTTTCAATGTGCATTACTTTGCTTTTACCAACACTGAATTTCATCTAATTGTTGATCAATCAACCAGCTTAGTGAGATCCTATTATAAATCTTCAGAGTCATCTTTGGACTTAACTATCTTGTGTAATTTTGTATTGTCTGCAAATTTTGCCTTCTCACTGTTCATGCCTTTTTCCAGGTCATTTATGAATATGTTCAACAGCACAGGTCCCAGTACAAATCCTTGGGCGACCCCACTATTTACCTCTCTCCACTGTGAAAACTGACCATTTATTTCCACTTATTCCTTTGTTTTCAATCTTTTAACCAGTTACCGATCCATGAGAGGGACCTTCCCTCTTATCCCACAACCATTTTCAGAGAATTCTAATAGATTGGTGAGGCAAGATTTCCTTTACAAAAGCCATGTTGACTCTTCACCAACATATTGTCTTTATGTGTCTGATAATTCTGTTCTTTACTATAGTTTCAACCAGTTTGCCTGCTACTGAAGTTAGATTTACGGGCCTGTAATTGCCAGGATCACCTCTGGAACCTTTTTTAAAAATAGGCTTGACATTAGCTATCCTCCAGTCATCTGGTACCTAGGCTGAGTTAAGCAATAGGTTAAATACCACAGTTAGTAGCTCTGCAATTTCATATTTGAGTTCCTTCATAACTCTTGGGTGAGTACCATCTGCTGCTGGTGGTTTATTACTGTTTAATTTTCAATTTATTCCAAAACCTCCTCCAAAAACACCTCAATCTGGGCCAGTTCTTCAGATTTATCACCTAAAAAGAATGACTTAGGTGTTAGGCTCTCCCGCATATTCTCTGCAGTGAAGACCAATGCAAAGAGTTAATTTAGCTCCTCTGCAATGGCCTTATCTTCCCTGAGTGCTCCTCTAACATCTCAGTCATCCAGTGGCCGCACTGACTGTTTGCTGGGCTTCCTGCTTCTGATGTATTTAAAAAGTTTTTAGCTATTAGTTTTTGTGTCCTTAGCTAGTTGCACTTCAAATTCTTTCTTGGCCTGCCTAGTTATACTTTTGCACTTGACTTGCCAGAGTTTATGCCCCTTTCTATTTTCCTCAGTGGGATTTGACTTCCAATTTTTAAAGGATGACTTTTGCCTCTAACCACCGCTTTTACTCTGTTGTTTAGCCATTGTGGCATTTTTGGGGTCCTCTATTTTTGTTTCTTTATTTGGGGTATACATTTAGTTTGAGCCTCTATTATGGTGTTTTTAAACAGTTTCCATTCAGTTTGCAGGCATTTCCTCCTGTTCCTTTCAATTTCCATGTAACTAGCTTCCTCATTTTTCTGTAGTTCCTTTTTCTGACGTTAAATGCTACGGTGGTAGGTTTCTCTGGCATTTTCCCCCTGTAGCAAGGCTCTGTGGCCTTCCTCGGAGCCCAGGCCAGAAAAGGGAAGCTTAAAAGGCCGGCCTAGCAGCTCAATCAGGGGGAAGCTTCCGCCAGAGACAGATGTGTCTTCCCAAAGACTGCGATCTGGGCCTGACCCAGGCCCTGCGGCTGTGTGGAGCAACCTCCCCACCGATCGGAGCCTCCAAGGCCTGCCCGGGCTGCCGGGCCCGAGTGACTGGAGAGGGCCACCGGGCCCTAGTAGCTGGGAAGAGCTGCCTGAGACCACTGAATGGGAGCAATCCCCCGAGGCCGGCCCTGACCTGGAGGAGCTGCCCCATGCCAGGGACCCACTGGAGCTGCCTGAGCCCGATGTGCCGGAGGACCCCCTGGGACCCTGCAACCTGGAGGAGCTGCTGTCCTCGGATGGCCCTGAGGAGTTTCCAGACCTGCCACTGGCCGCCGGTGAGGGACTCGTGGGGCTCCCGCTCACTATCTACCCCTTCGACTTGGAGGAAGACCCCTGACTGCAGTACCCGGGTGCAGGGTGGGAGGAAGTAGCCCAGGGACAGCTGACTGTAGTTTGGCTGTGTCTGCAGTCGAACCAGTCAGCGTGTTGCGGCTGGATCCCCGCTGACCCAGTGGCAAACCACTTTTCCACTGCGAGGGCCCTGGGCTGGGATGCAGTGGAGTCGGGTGGGCCTGCGTCCCCCTCCCCTCTTCCCTAGTCACCCCGGGAGTGCTGGGCTCCTCTGAGTCTGTGCGCCAGAGGATACCGAGCTGGCCAGCCCGCCTGTCTGAAGGCCGGGCCATAGACTGCTTTGCCTGCCCCGCCCTGCCTGAGGGCCGGGGGCAACAGACTGCTTTGCCTGTCCCGCTTGGGTTCCGGGGGCTATAGACTGCTTGGCTGCCCAGTCCTGCTTGAGGGCCGGGGGCTACAGACTGTGAGGAGAGTCCGCCCCGCTGGGGGCCGGGGCTAAAGACCTATAATCTGTGAATTTTATTCCTGTAGACCAAGGTGCTGTGTCCTTCCTCGGAGCCTGGGCCCGAGGAAAGGTCGTGACGCCCCAGCTGGACCGTGCCACCAGCCTACACCCCTGACAAGGATGTTAAATGTAATTACATTGTGGTCACTATTACCAAGCGGCCCAGCTATCTTCACCTCTTGGACCAGATCCTGTGCTCCATGTAGGACTGAATCAAGACTTGCCTCTCCCCTCGTGGGTCCCAGGACTCGCTGTTCTATGAAGCGGTCATTTAATATGTCTAGACATTTTATCTCTGCATCCCTTCCTGAGGTGGCATATTTAAGAATGTCAGTATGAGGATAGTTGAAATCTCCCATTATTTCTTACTGAGTTTTCTACCTTTGTAGCCTCTCTAATCTCCCCGAGCATTTCACAATCACAGGCGGCTGGTAACATGTTCCTCCGACGATACTCCTATTGTCCAAGCATGGAATTTCTATCCACAGCGAGTCCCCTGCTAACGGAGGGATGTGAAATGAACATGAAAGAAGCACACTGGAAAAAACAAGCCACGGTGGGTTTATCCCGTTTGCAAACTACAACAGTGGTTTGGGGGACTATTTCTATGGGGTGCAGATGAACCCTCAGTTACTCCTTCAGTCTGTGAGGATAAGCTTCTTGTGGGCTTGATTTTATGAGAAGTGGGTCTCGACCCAACTGGTTGAAAACGCTGGGGAAAGAACTTGGGGTAAGCTTTCTTGTGTGGGAACACCTTGGTCGTTAAGGTTAGGCTCTAGAAAGCATGTTATGGAGTTGTTTTATATGTAACTATGTGTTTCCATCACTCACACTGGTTTTTATTTGACTCTAGTCTTTCTTAACTACTTTTCCTTTTGTTTTATAATTAATCTCACGTGCTGTGTGTAATACAGGAGCTGTGAGCTAAGGTCAAACTGGGGCACATGCTTCCTTTGGGAACAGAGGAGCTGGGATTACTGTGGGATCCAGTAATCAGGGGCTGGACGCCACAGGAAGACACTTTGATGGGATTCAGGGGTTGGGGTGCATCTGTTGTTAACCTGCCAGGCAAAGGGAGGACTGGTGGAGCTGAGAGGCGAGCACTTGAATGTCTGAAGATGCCACGGAGCTAACACCCAGCTGGCACAGGAGAAGCCCCCTGGCACTGGAGGCAGGTGACAAGAGGGTGACTCCCAGCCCTCAGCGCTCCGAGAAGTGTCACAAACCCACATCGTGAGTCACTTCTGAAAATCTTTGCCTTGGAGCAGCCCCTAGAGGCTCCATTTCAATCATAAGGGAACTGGACTGGGGCAGTGCATTTTACCAGGTCGGGGGGATTATTGAAAGTAGGAGAGGGGGGATCCGGTGTGTGCGGAGTTGGGAGGTTGAGTGCTTGTGAGGACATCTGACCTCAGCAACCGATGGCAGAATGTAACACACATGGTGCCAGAGAAGGCACCGGCTGGGAATGCAAATGGCATGCAGATGGTACAGAGAGGAGAGCCAAGAAGGTCCCTAATGAGAACAAGGAGGCCGCATATGTAACTGGGCCATACAGAGCTCCATGGCAGTGGAGGCAATTCGAAAAGCAGCTGAAAAGCAGAGTGAGGGTTTTGGACCAGACTTTACTGTAGAAAATGATGAGGAAATTCCCGTGCCAAAGGCTCTTCTGCTGAGAAATCAGCGTGGTTCTGATGGAGCCTGCCGTCTCTTACGGGGAAGCTACGGGGTAGCCGGAGACACCCAAGCCAGCACTCCGCAGGATGCAGTGCGGCTCAGTGCAGGGCTTGTTGTGTGAAGCAGAGGAGCTGGTGCCAAGAAGGCCATGCCCGACCTCTGCCATGGCCCTGACCTGGAGCTCACGCTGCCCTGGGGACTTCCGCACTCACCTCAGTTCAGTGGAAACTGCAGGAGGGCAGGAGTTTCAAACAGTCCATGTGACGTCTGCAATTAACGGCAATGAGGCGTGAGGCCGCGGGAGCAAATCTAATGGGCTTCAGATGTGAACTGGAGCCTCCCGTGAAAGGGAAAATGAGGCTGTTTCCTGCAGGCACATCACTCTGCACCTAATCGGCTCACCCCCCATGGCACGCGCGACCTATCGTCAGACATCCAGCGCACTCCACTGAACGGTCCCCGGTCGCACACGGAGCAACAAACAACAGCCCCTGCAACCAAGGGGAAAATCAGGCGCAGATGAACGCTCACTGCTGATTAGGATGAGCCCAAATCATTCTGCAAGCTGCACTCTGACTGCTTGCCCTCTGAACCCCTCTTCATTCCTCACAGACAGCAACGCCGGGGGGTCTGCCTGCACTGGGGAGGCTGGGACAACCCTTTCCATGGACAGGTTCGCAGCAAGGCACAACTCCTGCTTGCAGCCTGCATGAAAACCTGCCGGGGAGGCTGGGCTGGGACTCCTGGCAGCAGGGCTTGGGTCTCGTCCCGTGCTGCTGGCACCTGCAGCCGGGTCTCCGTGGGAGGGGGTTTTACGTTCGACTTTTATGACTGTTTTTGGTTTCTGATCCCCTGGCAGTGGGGCTGTGGGATCTGGCTTTACAGCCTCAGAGTCAGCACATCTCCTAGCTATGGTCCATGCAGATCTACCCCTCGGGCAGCAGAGAGCAAAGGCAAAGCGTTTCGCCCGTCACCTGTGGTCCTGCAGCTGTGTCGAGGTGTGCAAGAGGGGCCCCTAACTCTATGGAAAGCCTGCATCTAGACATGCACTAGGGGTTGTGTACCTCGCCCGGCGCCAACTCCTGGACTGTGTGCGAGGCCACGGAGACGCTCAGGCCTCATGCACCCATGGGTCAGGGAGGATGGTGCAGCCAGCGCCTGGCGGAGCCTGCCCTGTTGCGCTCAGGCAGACGCGCCAATGGACATGGATCTTCCCAGTGCCCGTGCTGAGGTCCTGCTCAAAGTCCATGAAGGACCGTGAGGCCCTGCAGTGCATGGGGCAGGCCTGGCAGGGAGCCAAACTGGACACTGGCAGGAAACTGCAAGCTGAGCAGCTGCTCCTGGAGCAGGCGGGCCAGGAACTCACCAGCAGGGGCTGGTGCTGAGCCAGGGATGGGGCAGCAGGAGCCTCAAATGTTTCAGGGTAGGGACCAGGGCCCCACAGCGGGACTAGGATCCCACCCATCTCACAGGAGCTGCTGCCATAATAGCGGGAGTGGGTAAAAAGTACGTTGCTGCGGGCAGGATTGGGTGGGCAAAGAAACCAGCCTTCAGTAACTTGCAGAAAAACAAAGTGCCGGTTTAGCTCACCTGCTGTTTAAATGGACCTTATTATCCATCGCTTAGTTCGAGCCTCTTTTAAAAATTTGTTTCCGTCAAAAACCTAGTGCTGTGAGCCGGTTTCCCGTTCAATGTTTTTCAAAAAGCAATCATAATCCTGACATGGAAATAACTTGAATGGCATGTTTCAAAGTGCGAAAAACAGTGCTGAAGCAGTTTAAACCATTCCAGTTTGTTCTAAACAACTTACCTTTTATAATCGTTAAAAAGCTAGACACCTTTTAAGGCAAAGTTGTGGTGCAATTTGCTTCGACGCTCCGTGTGAGACATACAGGACAGTGGTTTGTCAGAAATAGAATTTCAGCAACGTAAAGCAAGGTTTTTCTTTTTTTTTTTAAAGAGAGATTTTAATACTTAAATTTCAGCGAGGGATAGAAGACGATTTGATGTCTATTATAACAGGAGTTTAAGTATTTTTGTATGGTTTAAGCAAGATTTGTTTTATTCTTTTAGTGGTAAAAACTGTGTCTGAATTCCATTTATATATCTAATATATTAACCAGCCTTTGTTTTGGCGGTTTTTTTTAATAGCAGGGAGGAATCTGTCTCTCTTGAGGGATTTGCGGGATCTAAGGTTTTTGTGGGTGGGAACGGGCTAAAAATGCAGGAAACAATGCAGGAGCGGGTGGGAGTGGGTATTGCGGGGCGGGGCGGGGCGGGACAGGATGGAAATGGGATTAAAATAATAGTCCCATACAGGGCTCTAGTAGGGACTGCTTTTACAGTGCCTGGCTCATGAGGCCCTGTTCAGCCCACCCGGAGACCTTGCCCTTGCTTTTCCTCACCTACCTGCTCTGGCTGGAGCAGCTGAGGAGCCATAGCATCTGTCCCCCTATACCAAGGCTAGCCCAGCATTACGGCGTTGCAGCATGCCAAGAAGGTCATGCATCCTTCGTAAAGGCTGCAGGGACTTATACGTGGCCCCTTTGCCAAACGCTCTCCACACATCTGCCCCAGGGACCGTCTCCGAGCCACACTGCGCTGCCTGGGGCATGCAGCAGTGATGCAGAGCCAGGCACGGGCAGGATTGGATGCTCCCTTCTGGGGATGCTGCGTGGAGGGGCGGGGGCGACTCTGAGCCCCGTGGCCGAGGGGCCAGAAACTGGCTGCTTGCTCCCGTGTTTGCTGGGCGGGTGTTTGACAGGATTTACTCTAGGGAAGCAGGTGACTGGGGAGTCCTGATGGGCTCAGGGACACAGAGACCTTCTCCTCGCGCTCAGCAGCGATCGGTCACCGGGTGTGTGCGGGGCCCGACGGAGCCCCCCACTGCAGCTGCTACTGTAGTAATAGCAATAGTTCCACCAGCAGCCGTGGGCAGGCTCAGCTCCCCGTTCCAAGGAGGCTGGCTCCCTCTCTTGCCCCTCAGGGGCAGACAGAAGCCAGTGCTCAGGGTGTGGGGGAAGCCAGCCCTACGCTGCCCAGGCTGTCGCAGTCCTGCAGATACCCGGAGGCCTTCCATTCCAGAGCTGTGAGCAAGGCAACTTTCACCCGCACTACAGTCACCGAGACAGGCGGGGCCAGATGTTGAGGTGGTGTCGATCAGGGAGCCCCTAGGACCACAGTGGAGCTGTGCCGGAGGATACCAGATGGGGCCTGGCACGGCGGGTTAGCACAAACTCACTATCCGGAATGGGGCTTTCCTCCCGGCTCCAGGGCCTCCTCCACCAGCCGCTGAAGTCCATCGAACGCTCCCAGTGACGGCAAGGGGCATGACCCTCTTTCAGGCCCAGGGGATTCCTGGGAAATGCAGTGGAGCTGGTGGCTTCCTCAAGGTCGACTGGCTCCGGGCGCTGAGCCGTCTTAGTTCAAGTGCTTTAACTACCTACGGGCTTTCGCTAAAGACGTTGGCACTGGGCCTTAGCTAAGTCATGCTGTGTCCTGCTTGGCCCACCACCCTTGGGAAAGCCGGCTGGCTCTCTCAAGTCAGGTGCCCCAGCTCAGCAGGCTTTGAAGTCAGGAGACTCTAAACATAAGCTTCCGACTCCGCTGAGCTGCTTTTCTGGCTTCTTAGTCCCTGCAGAGGGTTTTCCTTGCCCCTGAGAGCGTCCCCCAGCCAGGCTGGTGCTGCTATGCAGACAAGAAAGAGATAGGGGTATGTGCTGTGCCTGGCGCATGCTCGCTTGCCTGTGTCACGAGAGTATCAGAGCTCTGCTGACAGGACAGTTTCCTTTGGATGCCTGTAGTTTGGACTCGCGCCACATGGGCAATGCTGTCCATGGAGCACCCCACACAGGTGACTGGGTGTGGACAACGGCTGGCCTGGCAGAGGTAACTATAGCTGCGGAGAGCTCTCACTAAGGGTTACATGAATTAGTCCTCCAGAGGCGGAGTGCGGCCTGCAGAGTCTCCTAACCCCGAGAGGCGAGTGGCTGTCTAATCACCTGCCTCGCACCTCGCTGCAAGCCAGAGAGCTCTGGTGGCCAGTCTGAGGCATTTCAGAAACACCTCCCCAATCATCTCGGACAGCTCGAAACACTGAATAAATCTGTGGCGTTGCAATAAGCCCTCAGCTCTCCTGCTAGCGGAGAAGCCAACCAAGGCCATGTTCTGAATTCTTCGCTCAGCTCCAGCCACAGTCTGAATCCAGTGCTTTCCACCCCCGCCAAGCGCTGTCCATAAATCACGGCAGGCACAGCAGGAGGGATGAAAGCCAGCTTTGATTTATACTGGACAGCCAGGGGAACCTCCCAAGGCCGTGTCTCTGTTTCCTGGCAAGGCGGCAGAGTCCCGAGACACCAGACTCTGAGTGCAGGTGGAAATCCAGAAGCCTGAGTGCGCAGGTGGGATGGCATCCCAAAAAGAAAGACTTCCCCTGCCAGGAGGCCGCTGGTGAAGTCATGTCAGCGATGGGGCCTCCTGAGAGATGCAGGAACAGCTGATGATCAAAAGCAGCCCATGATTTAGAATCGTCTGTAAGTGAATAAGGTAAATGCTGGTAACGCAGCGAGGAATCCCTGCTGCCGTGCCTGCCTGCCGGGCCCATCCGCCGGCATCAGCTACCCTGCCTGGGAAGTCCAGCTGCAGGCTCCAGCTGGCTGTGTAGGCCTCGCTTACGCCCTACGCCAACTCTGCAGTCCATTTACATTTCAAAGTGTGTTCAGCAAGAGGGCTCTGAAAAAAATGCTCTGTCTGCTTTGTCTGCAATGTGCACAGCACGTCGGCCGCGAAGCTGGGCTGGGCGACAGGGTTTAATTGAATTTGCACAAAGCCCCGGGGAGGTTACAGTCTGATCCCAACTGCAGGCTCAGCCCCGCCGCTCAGCAGCTTTGCTGTGTCTACAGCACACCGGACCTCCCTCGCTCGCTCGCTCGGCGTGGGCCGCAGAGGCAGCAGGACAGCCAGTGCTTTGTGTTCTTGGCCTCCCGCTGATGTCATTGTGCGGGGCAGTGAGGGGTCACGCAGCCGCCTGCCTGGCCTGGGAGAGCTCAAAGCCAGGAGCCAGGTGTCCTGGGGGCCATGCTGCAGTGTGAGCAGACTGGCCGGGGGAAGGGTTGAAAGGCTGCCCGGGGAGCAAAGGCAGAGCCCCTGGTTACCCCACCCTGAGGGGGATATTCCAGCTGGTCTCAAAGCCCACTCTTGAACCCAGGCCCACGGGGCCCTTGGGGAGCAGCCGACTCAGCCGCAGACGGGTGGGGCCGCTTCCCGGGTTCTGTGACATGTTCTCGACCCTGTTTGGTCGATGACCATATATAAACTTCCGGCTTCTTTTCTGCCCTTGTCGGAGCAACGAGCCATCTCCTGCTAGCTGCTCTTCGGACCCTGCTTGACCCTGCCTCGCCTGACCCTGTCCTGCCACCTTACCTGACCCCGCCAGCTCTGTCCCCGCACATTCCCCTGGGACTGGATCTTTGACACCGATCTGGGCTACCCTTCAAACTGCCTGACCCCTGGGCCACCTGCGAAGCACAAGAGTGAAATTAGAGGCGACCTTGTGGGAAAAGAGCCAATCTCCTGCTCTGGGCAGTGTGAGGAAGAGCATCTCTTTCTGCGAGGCAGCACATGTGACATGCTCTGCCTGGTGCAGTCAGTGCGGCTGAACGGCTCATTCAGTGTGGATGAAGGAAGCACCATGGAGCCAGGCCCTGCTGGAGGGGTTTTGTGTTAGGAACTTGGAAATCTAGCTGCTGTGGGACTCCAGGAGCCGTTGCAGTTCAGAACACTCATCGGACAGCGAAGCAGTTCACATGACGGCATGTTCCCTGTGGTATGGGAGGGGGTCACGATGCAGGTTGGAAAATTTCACACTCACGTTTTGCGTGTGATGTGATGCTCGGCCCTGGGTGCCGTTCATTTACATATTTTATGCGTGGCAGGAGGGATTCCCAACATCCTATCAAGGGTTCTCTCACATCCTCCAGACCTTTCCCACAGCACAGGGCAGGGAAAGCCCAATGCATCTGACTCCAGACACACCCTTCCTGCTCTGCCTCCTCACCGCCCCCAGAGACAGCTTCCCCAGCAGTGTCTGGCATAGGGCCAGCCAGCAGGTGTACAGATAGTTAGGAAGGCAATGCCCATTGTCTCAAGCCAGTGTCATTTCCATTTGGCTGCTGACTTTCCCAGTAAGGCAGGCAGAGTAGGTGATGGATGAAGGGCGGTGTGCCTCTCACAGATTTATGTCTGAGGTTTTATAGCTATTAGGGTAGAGGCTGAGACAGAGGAAGAACGCTGATTTGTATTTCCTGACGACCAGAACATAGACAAAGGGGCCCCCAATGCAGCCTCCAGGGTTCCTGGTGCACAGATGTCTCTAATCCACTGCAACTGTAACACTAAGCCTCTCTGGGACATATGAAGAGGTAGCGAGAGGTATACGAGCACAGCACCATCTCAGCCACAAGGGAAGGCTTGGAGGCAAAGGCTGAATGAATGGAGTGAACAATGGGGAGGAATGGATGCTATTTACCAGTGACAGTTTTCTGTCCACGCCAACACATTGAACCGTTTAGAGCTAATTTCATGCTAACCCCTTTAATTAAGAACATCTTCATTTTCTTTTGGAAAAAAGAGTTTTTCACATTTGCTTCAGCCTCCTGAAGTTAACTGGAAACAATCTCCTCCTCCCCTGGACCTTTAGGGCAGGGAGTCTCTTCCAAGGCAAAGTGGGGCCACTTCCTGTCAGACACTGATGTCACTTCCTCTAATGCTGTATAATAAGAACAACACCACTTAGCACTTCTGCAGCCATCCACATGTCCAAAGAGCTGTGCAGGCATTAACTAATAGGCTTTGATTTCTAAGCAAAGCGACCTCACCGAAAGGTTTCTGGCTAGTGGTTTCATCATTAATGCAATGTTTTTTCCTTTGCTCTCTTAACATTTTCCAAACATGCTTTTCAGAATGTATTTGATTAATGGTTTCAAGTAGCTGTGTAGAACACAATGAAACGCATCCAGCGACCGTGATGTCTGCCGACTCTCTCGCTCATCAAATCAGGGAATAAACAATCAGAGAAACAGATCCGGAACCATCCCAAAGGGAACAAAGATCAGGCAGTGTGAGTGTCAGAGGGATCAGCTGGGCCAGGCTAATGGAACGATTTTTGGATAGTATCACGCGGTTAATGAAAGAGGGGCTTGTGGCGGGTGTGACGTTTACCAACATCCGTCATGTTGTGATTACAGTGTCTCAGCAGCGCTGGGACAGGCACGTTCTCCCGGGACGGAAACCATGCTGAGGTGGGGGAAGGCGCGTACACAAAGGGTAAAACAAATGTCCCAGCCTCTGTTGTGAGAAGATGCCTAGTTGGGTCCCATCGAGACTGGAGGACTAATTTGCCATCTGCGAGTGAGTACAGGCAGACTCCACTGACGTACAGCTGGAAGGAGCTGTGTGCCCTGGAGAGATCCTGGGACTTGGAAAGGTTAAAAACACAGACAGGAAGCAGCCGCGAAAGCTTTTCGAGTTGTTTGCTCCCCATTGCTGGAGAAGGCTTCACCCCGAGTCGGTCTTCTGCTTGGATCTGAACTGAGAGAGGTTTGGGGTTAGTCCGCCCCCTCTGGCCTGCAGCTCCACAGCTGGACCACGGCAGTGAGAGCTCTCCCAAAGACACCTGAGTCTCGGCAGCTGCCTTGTCATTGTGGAGCCTAGCCGTGGGATGAAGGAGCCAGCACCCAATCTGTCGAGGTGCCTGTCAATGTGACCAGGGTCTGAATTGGATCTAAGACAGAGGAAGGCAGTGGGCTTGGTGGAGCATTGGTGTGATATGCCAAAACAGTGCCAGTGCTGTTCCATCCCAGGTGAAGCGTGCTGTATCGGTGCAGCTGGGAAGAGAGCAGAACGTAGATCACCATGACCCGGCCCCTATGTCGGCAGAAAGGGCATTGTCTCCCGAAGTAGCATTCATGTCTAGACACGTCAGTATTAACAGCACAGAGGGAATAATGGCCCCAAGCCAGCAAAGCACTTCAGCACATGCTTAACTTCAAGCGCCTGAGGAATCTCATTGACTTCACTTAAAGATAAGCATGTGTTTAAGTGCTTTGCTGGATCCGGGCCTAAGAGAGGAGCAACCGAAAGAATGAAGGGGTTGCAAGGCCTGAGTTCTGAGGACAGCGTGAAAGAACAAATCAAATAGCTTGGCAGAGCGCTAGCAAAGCCGGGGCTGTGCTGACGGCACGTGACTAGGAAGTTGTGACACAGTGGAGAATAAAGCAACAACCGGGCAACACGAGGAGGTGCTGAAGTGAGCAATAGGATGGAACTGACCAAACCTGTGCGTAAGGATAAAGTCTAGCAGTGAGGTCTGAGAGACTGTAGAACAGTCTCCCAAAGGAAGAGGTGCCAGCCCCATTGCCTCAGGGAAGAATCCTGGATCCATGCCCTGGAGATGGACAAGGTGATCCAGTAAGGCCAGTTCTGGGTTTTTAATGCATCATGATGCTGGACAAAAGACAATGATTAGATCTGGGAGAGATGTGCTGGGAGCTATGGAGAAAGCCACAGTAACTGAGACCAGGGTAATGGTACGTGGTCCGAGGGTACAATTCCTTCATGAAAAAAGGAGAAGAAAATGAAGACTGTCATCCAAAACATTCAGGCTTGGGGGCCTGAAGTCAGGCAGTTTGAAGCCCGTCTTAAGCAGCTAAATAAAATGCCTGATTTCCAGATGCTGCACCCCTGCAGCTCCCCTGGACCGCAGGAAACATTGGAGGTGTTCAGCACCTCTGTCAATCAGCGCACTTTGATTAAGATTCCCAAGAGGGATTTAAGCACCCAGAGGTGAACATGTTGACTGTGTTCTCTAGAGAAGAGGAGGCCGAGAGGGCTGCCTGAGTGCCCAACTGGGAGAGGTAGATGAGGTGCATGGCGCTTGTCCTGTTCCTCTGTACCCGGTGTGGACCAGCTACAGAGCTTGCTTACACACCCCAGCTGTGTTCATCATAGGATCCTTTAATGCTCTGCCAGAGATGGCTGGGGTTAGTTTAAATAAGGCATTTTACACATGGTGCCACCTAGCGGCTGACCAGTATACTACAATTTATCGTTCCCTTCCATCTCCCTCTTCAAGTTCTGCATTCCTACCATTTACGATATTTACACTGCCATGCCAGCTTTGAATTTCACTTTGTATCAGTATGTTAAGTGTCTCCGAATCATACTGGTTTTCTAATTACATGACCCGAACTAGTCGTCTGGCTGTCCATTCGTTGAAACAACTGTCTGCAGTCGGTCTGGAATCCTTCCGTCGTCTTCTTCTTGTTCTGCATCCACCATCTGTAGCGTTTGCTCTGTTGATTGTTCTTTCTCAGGAACACACTGTAGATGTTGACGGTTTCTGCTGAACTCTCCACTGTCGGTCTCGATCACATATGATCTGGGCGCTGAATTTTTCTTTGTAACAGCTGGAACTATCTGTCCTTTTTCTCCAAACATGGTCAGCAGGTTCTAAACCCAGCAGTTCTCTAACTGAATGATGCCTGTTGTAAAAGTGTTCATAAGCTCTTTTAGCCTTTTAATTCGATTTTGGCTACTCTCTTCATGTCTGGCCTCTTTGGAGATAGATTCTTTTCCAAAGCTGGAACAGCAGTTCTGTGTTGTCTTCCCATGATGAGCTGTACTGGACTATATCCAGTAGCTACTATTGGTGTTAATCTGTAACTAAGAAGAGCAAGGAATGGATCTTCCTGCTGTAGGATTTTCTTGGGTGTCTGTACAGTTCTCTCAGCCTCTCCATTTTCATGTGGGAAAAGTGGGCTGCTAGAAATATGATCAAAATCATATTTAGTTCAGAATGACTTAAATTCTGCTGCGGTGAAATGTGTTCCATTGTCCATCACTAGTTGTTCTGGAATACTCAAATGAGCAAAAATGCATTCCAGTTTCTCGATAACACATGTTATGTCTTTCAAGTACATTATATTTATGTACCTGGAAATATAGTCCACAATGACCAGATAATGATGTCCTCTGAATTTGCATAAATCTGCAGCTAGTCTCTCCAAGATCTCTCTGGTAGAGGTGTTTGTACACTATAAGGTTCAACATTGTCTTTTAAATTGATTTGCACTACATCTCCTTTAAAAAGTCCAATATCCTCAAATTCTCCATCGAGTTCTTCCATCTTTCTCACTAGGCCAGTCATGGCTGCCATGTTGTGTCTGAGAAGATTGATGTTCTTTCATCCTTTGATCACATTCACTCTGAATGCACAGCTTTTGTCTTTGGAAGTTGTTTCTGTGAACTGGCCCATGCAGTTCAGAATATCTCCAGGGCTAGTCAGAGTTGTGTCGGGTAACTTCAGCTCTGGCAGGTTTGAAGGTGAATGTGGGTCCTTCTGAGATGACTGTGACATCAGCTCCTGAGTCAATTTTATAGTCAGTAGTCTTGCCTTTAAAATTCAATGTCTCTCTCCAGGCAGGCTCTGTGTCATCACCAGTGATAGATCCAAGACACAATGTGTCTTGATTGTCTGTAATATGAGTCAACTCTCTGACTGCTTTGGTGCAGCAAATAGCTGCAAAATGTCCGTATTTCATGCATTTATTACACCGTGCGCCTCTGGCTGGATATGCATCGTCTCTTGGGATATGACTTTTTCCACACCTTGTGCATGTAGGCTGTAATTTGTCCCTCTTATCATGGGAGATGTCTCTCTTCAGGGTTTTCTGATAATGACTTTTAGCACTCTAGTGTCTGTTTACAGTTTCTAAGATAGTTTCAGGTTTTTCAAATTATCATAGAATCATAGAAGATTAGGGTTGGAGGGACCTCAGGAGGTATCTAGTCCAGACCCCTTCTCAAAGAAGGACCAACCTCAACTAAATCATCCCAGCCAGGGCTTTGTCAAGCCGGGCTTAAAAAACCTCTAAGGATGAAGATTCCATCACCTCCCTAGGTAACCCATTCCAGTGCTTTCACTCTCCTAATGAAATTTTTTTTCCTATTATCCATTCTGGACCTTCCCCACTGTAACTGGAGACCTTTGTTCCTTGTTCTGTCATCTACCACCACCAAGAACAGCCTAGCTCCATCCTCCCTGGAACCCCCTTTCAGGTAGTTGAAGGCTGCTATCAAATCCCCCCTCACTCTTCTCTTCTGCAGACTAAACAAGCCTAGTCAGTCCCTCAGTCTCTCTTCAGAAATCTTCTGCTCCAGCCCCCTCGTCATTTTCATTGCCCTCCGCTGGTCTCTCTCCTATTTGTCCACATCCTTTCTGTAGTGGGTGCTCAAAACTGGACACAATACTCCAGATGTGGCCTCACCAGTGCTGAATGTGCTCCAGCCCCCTAAGGGACTCTCTCCAACTTGAATAATCACTTCTCTTGATCTGCTGGCAATGCTCCTACTAATGCAGCCCAATATGCTATTAGCCTTCTTGGGAACAAGGGCACACTGCTGACTCATATCCATCTTATTGTCCACTGCAACCCCCAGGTCCTTTTCTGCAGAACTGCTGCCTAGCCTATCGGTCCCCAGGCTGTAGTAGTGCATGGGATTCTTCCATCCCAAGTGCAGGACTCTGCACTTGTCCTTCTTGAACCTCATCAGATTTCTTTTGGCGCAATCCTTCAATTTGTCTAGGTTGCTCTATATCCTATCCCTGCCCTCCAGTGTAGCTACCACACCCCCCAGATTAGTGTCATCTGTGGACTTGCTGAGGGTGCAATCCACCCCATCAGATCATTAATGAAGATGTTGAACAAAACCAGCCTTAGGACCGACCTCTGGGGCACTCTGCTTGATATCAGCTGCCAACTAGACATCAAGTCGTTGATCACTACCCATTGAGCACGATGATCTAGCCAGTTCTCTATCCACCTTATAGTCCATTCATCCAACCCATACTTCTGTAACTTGCTAGCAAGAATATTGTGGGAGACTGTATCAAAAGCTTTGCTAAAGACAAGATATATTACATCCACCACTATCCCCACATCCACAGAACCAGTCATCTCATCATAGAAGGCATCAGGTTGGTCAGGCATCACTTTCCCTTGGTGAATCCATGCTGACTGTTCCTGATCACCTTCCTCTTCTCCAAGTGATTCAAAATGGATTACTTGAGGACCTGCTGCATGATTTTTCCAGGGACTGAGGTGAGGCTGACTGGTTCCTGGCTTCTCCTTCTTCCCTTTTTTGAAGATGGGCACTATATTTGCTTTTTTCCAATCGTCCAGGACATCCCCCAATTGCCACGAGCTTTCAAAGATAATGGCCAATGGCTCTGCAGTCACATCAGCCAACTCCCTCAGCACCCTCGGATGCATTGCGTCTGACCCCACGGATTTGTGCATTTCCAGGCTTTCCAAATAGTCCTGAACCTGTTCTTTCAGCACTGAGGGCTGCTCACCTCCTGCCCATTCTGTGCTGCCCAGCACAGTGATCTGGGAGCTGACCCTGTCTATAAAGACAGAGGCAAATTAAGCCCTGAGTACTTCAGCTTTTTCCACATCACCTGTCACTAGGTTGCCTCCCCCATTCAGTGAGGGGCCCACACTTTCCCTGACCTTCTTCTTGTTGCTAATATACCTATAGAAACCCTTTTTGTTACCTTTCACGTCCCTTGCTAGCTGCAGTTCCAGTTGTGCTCTGGCCTTCCAGATTTTACTCCTGCATGCTCGAGCAATATTTTTATATTCCTCTCTGGTCATCTGACTAAGCTTCCATGTTTTGTAAGCTTCCTTTATGTGTTTAAGCTCACAGAAGATTTCTCTACTAAGCCAAGCCGGTTGCCTGCCATATTTGTTATTCTTTCTGCACATCGGGATGGTTGGTTCCTGCGCCCTCAATAAGGTTTCTTTAAAATACAGCCAGTTCTCTTGGACGACTTTTTCCCTCATATCAGCCTCCGAAGTGATCCTGCCCATCAGTTCCCTGAGGGAGTCAAAGTCTGTTTTTCTGAAGTCCAGAGTACGTATCCTGCTGTTCTCCTTTCTTCCTTTTGTCGGGATCCTGAACTCGACCATCTCGTGGTCACTACTGCCCAGGTTGCCACCCACTTCTACTTCCCCTTTCAATTCTTCGCTGTTTATGAACAGCAGATCAAAAGGAGCACAGTCCCTTGTTGGTTCCTCCAGCATTTGCACCAGGAAGTTGTCCCTGAAACTCTCCAGAAACTTCCTGGATTGTCTGTGTACTACTGTATTGCTCTCCAAGCAGATGTCAGTGGGAGGGTGGCTAATGGGAATGAGGATATGGAGGTAAAAATTACCACATCCGAGGTAGAATCCAAACTCGAACAGCTTAATGGGACTAAATCGGGGGGCTGGATAATCTCCATCCAAGAATATTAAAGGAACTAGCACATGAAATTGCAAGCCCATTAGCAAGGATTTTGAATGACTCTGTAAACTCAGAGGCTGTACCGTATGACTGGAGAATTGCTAACATAGTTCCTATTTTGAAGAACGGGAGAAAAAAAGTGATCTGGGTAACTACAGGCCTGTTAGTTTGACCTCAGTGGTATGCAAGTTCTTGGAAAAAAATTTGAAAGAGAAAGTAGTTAAGGACATCGAGCGTAACGGTAATTGGGATAAAATACAACATGGCTTTACAGAAGGTAGATCGTGCCAGCCCAGCCTGATCTCCTTTTTTGAGAAGATAACAGATTTTTTAGACAAAGGGAATGCAGTGGATCTAATTGACCTAGATTTCAGCAAGGCATTTGATATGGTTCCACATGGGGAATTATCAATTAAATTTAAAAAGATGGGGATTAATATGAAAATTGGAAGGTGGATAAGGAACGGGTTAAAGGAGAGACTACAACGGGTCATACTGAAAGGTGAACTGTCAGGCTGGAGGGAGGTTACTAGTGGGGTTCCTCAGGGATCGGTCTTGGGACCACTCTTATTTAATCTTTTAATTACTGACCTTGGCACAAAAAGTGGGAGTGTGCTAATAAAGTTTGCAGATGACACAAAGTTGGGAGGTATTACCAGTACAGAGAAGGATCGGGATATCATACAAGAAGATCTGGATGACCTTGTAAATTGGAGTAATAGAAATAGGATGAAATGTAATAGTGGAAAATGCAAGGTCATGCATTTAGAGACTAATAACAAGAATTTCTGCTATAAGCTGGGGACGCGTCAGTTGGAAGTGACAGAGGAGAAGGACCTGGGCGTATTGGTTGATCACAGGTTGATTATGACACAATGTGGACACAAGAACTAATGGATATAAACTGGCCATCAGGAAGTTTAGACTTGAAATTAGATGCAGGTTTCTAACCATCAGAGGAGTGAAGTTTGGAACAGCCTTCCGATAAATACCAGGGAGGGAGAGGAGGGAGACACAAGAACTAATGGATATAAACTGGAGGCAAAAAAAAGCCTAGCTGGCTTCAAAACTGAGGTTGATAAATTTATGGAGGGGATGGTATGATGACACAATCCTAATTTGGCAATTGACTGATCTTTGACTACTGATGGTAGATATGTCAATGGCCTGTGAAGGGATGTTAGATGGGTGGGTTCTAAGTTATTACAAAGAATTCCTTCTTGGGTGTCTGGCTGGTGAGTCTTGCCCATGTGCTCAGGGTTGAACTGATAACCATATTTGGGGTTGGGAAGGAATTTTCCCCCAGGGCAGATTGGTAAAGGCTCTGGGTTTTTTCACCTTCCTCTATAGCATGGGGCATGGGTCACTTGCTGGTGGATTCTCTGTACCTTAAAGTCTTTAAACCATGAATTGAGGACTTCAATAACTCAGCCATATGTCAGGGGTCTATGACACGAGTGGCTGGGTGAGGTTCTGTGGCCTGCGTTGTGCAGGTCAGACTAGATGATGATATTGGTCTCTTCTAACCATATAGTCTATGAGTCAATGAGTCAGGGTGATTGACATCTCCCATGAGAACCAGGGTCTGTGATCTGGAGACTTCTGTTAGTTGATTGAAGAAAGCCTCATCTACCTCACCCTCCTGGTCCGGTGGTCTATAGCAGATCCCCACCATAACATCAAGTTTGTCATGTTGCTCTAAGTTTTGCTCTAAATTTTGCTCTTTCACCAGTTCAGAGTGCTTTGCTTTCTATATAGATGTGCCTAGGGTTAAATCTCTCTTCAATTGTAGCTGCCATGAAAGGTTTTTATCTGTTTACCCAATAATCAGCCTGTCTCTGATCTTTTCAAGTTTTGCATTCTTACAATTACAGTTTTCAGCCAATGTATGCAGAGCTCTTATAGAACATTCAACATTTTCCCCTGGACCTTGAATTCTCTGGTGAAACATGCTCTTTCATAAATCACATTTCTCTGAGGTATAAAGTATGCATCACACATAGCCTTTCATAGTCATCTTTGTGACCCTCGTCAGTAAATGCAAAGCATTTAAAGATATACTCAGCCTACTCCCCATAGCATAAATTAAAGCAGATACCTGTATATCTCCAATTGCTTTGTGGAGTTTGTTTGCATTTCAAAATCTTGCAAAATACTGTTTCCAGACAATAATATTTTCATTCTCTGGACACCTAAACTTTCATCCTAAGTCTCTCATAGATTTCCACCACAACTTCAACAACCACCACCTGTCCATTAAGCTCTCTCTGTTACACTTCCCCACTAGCATCAACTTCCTGGACACCACAATCAGCTTCAACAATAGAACTCTACAGACAACTGTATGCAAGAAATCCTTAGTCTGCAGAAGAGAAGAATGAGGGGGGATTTGATAGCAGCCTTTAACTACCTGAAAGGGGGTTCCAGGGAGGATGGAGCTAGGCTGTTCTCGATGGTGACAGATGACAGAACAAGGAGCAACGGTCTCAAGTTGCAGGGCGGAAGGTCTAGGCTGGACATTAGGAATAAGTTTTTCACTAGGAGGGTGGTGAAGCACTGGAATGGGTTACCTAGGGAGGTGGTGGAATCTCCATCTTTAGAGGTTTTTAAGCTGTGGCTTGACAAAGCCCTGGCTGGGATGATATAGCTGAGGTTAGTCCTGCTTTGAGCAGGGGGTTGGACTAGATACCTCCTGAGGTCCCTTCCAACTCTATGATTCTATGATTCTTACCTTCACAGATCCAATAACCACCCCAAACACACCAAGAAATCTGTTATCTACAGCCAGGCACTGAGATGCCACAAAATACACTCTGTGGAGAAAGTCCAGAATATACACTCAAAACCACATTCACCAAACAAGGACACTCCACCAGAGAAGTAGATTGCATCATGGAATAAGCCACCCAAGTAGCCCGAGAGAACCTGCTTCAATACAGAAATAAAACCCCCTCTGAATATCCTCCCCCAGTTGTCACTTATCACCCCCACACTGGAACCCATACAGGGTATCATCAAACAACTACAACCCATACTTGATGGGGACCCCATCACGAAAGAAATCTTTCCTCAACCCCCTCTTCTGGTCTACAAACAATCCCCCAACCTCTCCAAGCTCATCCAAGTTCATCATCAGAAGCAAACCAGGACACACCAACTCAAAGTGGCACCAGACCCTGCCAGAACAACGGATGCAGACATATCTCCACTGCTACAGTGACCAACACACCTCACAACACACCTTTCGAGATCCACAGGTCCTACACATGCCCATCACAACATGTGGTGTACCTCATCCAGTACACTAAATGCCCCAAAAACAACTATCTGAGTGAAACCAGGCAGTCACTACGCCCTCAAATGGACTCATGCAGGAAAGTGTTAAAAGACAAAAGGACCCTATCGCATGTGAGTGAGCACTTTTCACAAGCCAGTCACTCAATATCTGACCTACCAGACCTCATCCTCAAAGGAAACCTTCACAACACTTTCAAAAGACAAATCTGGGAGTTTAAATTCATAACTGTGCTAGACACTAAAAATCACGAGCTTCATAAATATATTGGATTTATAAGAACATAAGAACGGCCATACTGGGTCAGACCAATGGTCCAGCGATCCCAGTATCCTGTCTTCCAACAGTGGCCAATGCCAAGTGCTTCAGAGGGAATGAATAGAACAGGTGATCATCAAGTGATCCATCCTGTCAGCCTTTCCCAGCCTCTGGCAAACAGAAATCCCTGCCTGTCCTGGCTAATAGCTGTTGATGGACTTATCCTCCATGAACTTATCTAGTTCTTTTTTGAACCCTGTTATGGTGTTGGCCTTCACAACATCCTTGGGCAAGGAGTTCCACAGGTTGACTGTGCGTTGTGTGAAGAAATACTGCCTTTTTGTTTGTTTTAAACCTGCTGCCTATTAATTTTATTTGGTGACCCCTAGTTCTTGTGTCATGTGAAGAAGTAAATAACACTTCCCTATTCACTTTCTCCACACCAGTCATGACTTTATAGACTTCTATCATATCTCCCCTTAGTCGTCTCTTTTCCAAGCTGAAAAGTCTCTGTCTTATTAATTTCTCCTCATGTGGAAGCTTTTCCATATCCCTGATCATTTTAATTGCCCTTTTCTGTACCTTTTCAAATTCCAGTGTATCTTTTTTGAGATGGGGCAACCAGATCTGCATGCAGTATTCAAGATGTGGGCATATCATGGATTTATAAAGAGGTAATGTGATATTTTCTGTCTTATTATCTGTCCCTTGCCTAACGATTCCCAACATTCTGTTAGCTTTTTTGACAGTTGCTGCACATTGAGTGGATGTTTCCAGAGAACTGTCCACAATGAGTCCAAGATCTTTCTTGAGTGGTAACAGTTAATTTAGACCCCATCATGTTATATGTATAGTTGGGATGATGTTTTCCAATGGACATTACTTTGCATTTATCAACATTGAATTTCATCTGCCATTTTGTTGCCCAGTCACTCACTTTTGTGAGATCTCTTTGTAACTCTTCGAAGTCTGCTTTGGACTTAACTATCTTGAGTAGTTTTGTATCATCTGCATACTTTGCCACCTCACTGTTTACCCCTTTTTCCAGATCATTTATGGATATGTTGAACAGCACTGGTCCCAGTACTGATCCCTGGGGGACACCACCATTTACCTCTCTCCATTCTGAAAACTCCTCTGTTTCCTATCTTTTAACCTGCTACTGATCCAGGAAAGGACCTTCCCTCTTATCCCATGACAGCTTACTCAGCTTAAGACTAGAGCCTTTGGTAAGGGACCTTGTCAAAGGCGTTTTGATAAGATGTTATGGCTCATTACAACACTCTGTAACCCGTTAACCCCCCTCCTTTAGTCCTATGACTACAAAGATGTTAGCAGGCCACTTCTCCCCAAGCACATAGAGGATGTGCTAACTACTTATGTAAACATTGTGTTCTATTGCGTATTTAGCTGTGACCCTGAGCGTACCTTTCCCAGACCTAAGAAATAGCTCTGTGTAGCTCGAAAGCTTGTCTCTCTTATCAACAGAAGTTGGTCCAGTAAAAAATATTACCTCACCCACCTTGTCTCTCTAATCTCTTGGGACCGACACATCTACAAGAACATGGCATGCTTCCAGTCTGTCCATTCTGAAGGTTTGTCATAGCTGAAGTAACTCTGAGGCCAGGGGCACTGAAACAATTTGTATAGCGAGGGTGTTGAGACACGTTGAACCAAACTATAAACCCTCTGTATGATGGAAACCCCTTCAAGCCAGGGGTGTGACAGCACCCACATCACTCCAAGTTCCAGCACCTGTGTCTGAGGCATTGAGACAGGCAGTAGATGGCAGAACTAGGAGCAAGGATGGCAGAATTCAAGCTGCAGTGGGGGAGGTCTAGGTTGGATATTACAAAAACCTTTTTCATTAGGAGGGTGGTGAAGCACTGGGATGGGTTACCTAGAGAGGTGGTGGAATCTCCATCTTTAGAGGTTTTTAAGGTGCGGCTTGACAAAGCCCTGGCTGGGATGATTTAGTTGGGGTTGGTCCTACTTTAAGCAGGAGGTGGGACTAGATACCTCCTGAGGTCCCTTCCAACCCTAATCTTCTATGCTTTTATGATAAGAGTGGCATGATGATGAGATCCTGCAACCTTTGTTATGTTGATCCTTCTGTTTCAGTTCTTAATCCCACTACTCACACCATGTCATGTTCCTGTACCAGATGTGCACAGGCTACAGAGCTTGCTTATACACCCCAGCTGTGTTCATCATAAGCTCCTTTAATGTTTTCCTGCCTGGGGTTCATTTAGAGAAAGCATTTTCGCACAGTGCCACCTATTGACTGAACTGTACCATACCGTTTAGCATTCCATGACAGCACTAAATGTTTGGATAGACCAGTGGTTCTCAACCTATTTACCACTGTGGGCCACGTATGCAGCTCTCTGTGTGTTATGTGGGCCGCATCCACACAATAGATATAGTGCCTGTATGGCCCCAAGGACGTCACATGGGCTGCAGCTGGGTGCTGATTGGGCCACGGGTTGAGAACTGCTGGAATGGAGTGATATGCTGAAGCCAATCAGGAACAGCATGAAACGAGGATAGAGGCAAGAAGGCCGTCTGGAGACATCCCTCGTGTCCAGCGTGGACCTTCTGAGGTGCCCGAGAAGGCTGCACCCAGGAGTTACATAAGAGCTTAAAAAGGCCCTGCACCAGCATGGATCCAACCCAGGGCCCCGCACCTCCCCACAGCCACGGGGGCCCCTCTCAGCCACTGCACCACATAGGAGGGGAAAACGTCTCCAACCTCTCGGAAGCAAAGGCAGGGAAACGTGCACTCCGGCGAGGCTAAGGGCAAGGACTTGGCATCGCTGCGGTCTCCCACACAGTGAGAAGACTCACATAGCACATCGGATGATTTACTTCTCCCAGCACAGAGCCTCATCCCACTTTGGTATGAAAAGAGCCTCATAAATAGCTCTGAAGTGGCAGTAAGCCTGCTGGATAATGGAAAAGCTAGGAATTCTCTCTCCTGGTGGGTCTGTGGAATATTTGATGCAATAACCCCGGCACTAACACTTGAAAGGGAGACGAAGGACGCTCTCATTTGCTCTAAAGCTGTCTGGGTCCTCAGCACCCCCCCCCCAAACGTGGGTTTGTATTGCTGCTCACAGAGACCACTTCGTGTCACTGTTCCTCATCCCCGCTCACTTGTCCTGGCTCTCAGACTGTCACCGGAAACAGAACGACAGCCCCTCTCTCTGCTGCATGCCAGGAACGTGCCGTCCGGCAGCCCTTCCACCAGGACACCCATCACACAGACCTGCAGGGCCTCCAGCACCGCTCAGCGCGAACTGACACTTTATACTGGAAACGTCTCAAGCGGGAATTAAACATGCTCCTTCCCAGAGGAGAGCCGGAGCCCACCGGAAATGTTCCACAGGCCGGCGGACAGCCGAGCGTCCCGGCTTTGGGAATGCAGTAAAAAGGGCACATCAGTGCCCTGCCATTGCAGGGGCCTCCGGCCCCGGTCTGGTCCGTTAGATCTCACGTCAGTTTCCTGAAGCCTGACATGCTCTGGTCTCACTGACGTCTCTGGGCTCTGTGCAGGGCGCACTGACTGAAAAGCAATGGCCTGTGATTTACAGGAGGTCTGACTAGATGATCTAATGGACCCTTCTGGCCTGGAATTCTATGGAACGTGGATGCGTGATCTGGCCCCCGACAGGCTGAAGATGGAGAGAGTGCTAACGAGACCATGGAGAGCTCCCTCGCAAAGCGGCCATTTTGCTCATGGCACTGTAAGCGTGTTCCGAGAGGAAGCTGGGGAGGCAGAGGCCTCGACAGAGCCGGGGCTGCCCTTGGTGCACCACAGGGAGTCTGCCTCAGCAGCCAGCAGCAGCATGTGTGTGCGCAGGAGCTGCCACTCCCCGGCCACCACAGCTGAGCACATCCTAGAAGAAAGTGCAACTCTCAGCATTCACAATCCTCTGGGCTGGGCTGCATCACTCACACTCCTCTGAGCGGGGCTGCATGCCATGCACTCACACTAAACTGGGCCGGGCTGCATGCCATGCGCTCACACTGTGCTGGGCCGGGCTGCATGCCATGCGCTCACACTAAACTGGGCCGGGCTGCATGCCATGCGCTCACACTCTGCTGTGCTGGGCTGCATGCCATGCGCTCACACTCTGCTGGGCCGGGCTGCATGCCATGCACTCACACTCTCCTGGGCCGGGCTGCATGCCATGCACTCACACTCTGCTGGTTCGGGCTGCATGCCATGCGCTCACACTGTGCTGGGCCGGGCTGCATGCCATGCACTCACACTCTGCTGGTTCGGGCTGCATGCCATGCGCTCACACTGTGCTGGGCTGGGCTGCATGCCATGCGCTCACACTCTGCTTGGCCGGGCTGCATGCTATGCGCTCACACTCCTCTGAGCCGGGCTGCATGCCATGCGCTCACACCTCGTTGGGCCGGGCTGCATGCCATGCGCTCACACTCTGCTGGGTCGGGCTGCATGCCATGCGCTCACACTGTGCTGGGTCGGGCTGCATGCCATGCGCTCACACTGTGCTGGGTCGGGCTGCATGCCATGCGCTCACACTCCTCTGAGCCGGGCTGCATGCCATGTGCTCACACTCTGCTGGGCCGGGCTGCATGCCATGCTCTCACACTCTGCTGGGCCGGGCTGCATGCCATGCACTCACACTCTGCTGGGTTGGGCTGCATGCCATGCGCTCACACTCTGCTGGGCCGGGCTGCATGCCATGCGCTCACACCTCGTTGGGCCGGGCTGCATGCCATGCGCTCACACTCTGCTGGGTCGGGCTGCATGCCATGCGCTCACACTGTGCTGGGTCGGGCTGCATGCCATGCGCTCACACTGTGCTGGGTCGGGCTGCATGCCATGCGCTCACACTCCTCTGAGCCGGGCTGCATGCCATGCGCTCACACTGTGCTGGGCCGGGCTGCATGCCATGCGCTCACACTCTGCTGGGTCAGGCTGCATGCCATGCGCTCACACTCTGCTGGGTTAGGCTGCATGCCATGCGCTCACACTCTGCTGGGCTGGGCTGCATGCCATGCGCTCACACTGTGCTGGGTCGGGCTGCATGCCATGCGCTCACACTGTGCTGGGTCGGGCTGCATGCCATGCGCTCACACTCCTCTGAGCCGGGCTGCATGCCATGCATTCACACTAAACTGGGCCGGGCTGCATGCCATGCACTCATACTCTGCTGGGCCGGGCTGCATGCCATGCGCTCACACTCTGCTGGGCCAAGCTAGGCTGCATTTCATGCCATTTCAGGAATCAGTCATAAACTGCCTTGTGCAAGGAAGCAGTGCCACGGGGCGGCAGTGGGAGTGCGGTGTTACGAGAAGGAGGAACTGTGTCCCTCACTCTGATGCTCAGCTAGTCTCACCTCACCCTGCCCCAGATTCCCTTCCCACCCTCACTGTGACACTCCTCCACCCCTAGAGCACCACTCCACACCAGCAGCCAAGCGAGGGTCACTCTCTCTGTCAGCCCAGGACACCACAGCAGAGAGCTGTAAAGGAAGGCAGGCCCGGCCCAGGCTGTGAGAAGTGGGTGCACATGGGCGAGAACCCTCTCTTCCCAACCCGGTCTGGGAGGGCTATGGGGGACGTGCACCCAGCAGCCCACGGAGAAGGTGGCCAGCAGCTGGGCCAGGGCTCCGCGGAGTCAGTTGTGGCACTCAGGAAAGAACATGTGGGATCCATTAGGCGGGATTATTTAGACATCTCCAAAGGGCTCCGTCACAACCCATTAAACTCGGACAAGCAGACGTAATGCGAAAAGGCTGCATGGGGCTTAACAAGGTAGCGTCAGCAAAACAGCCAGCACAGCTCTCCTCACAGCCAGAGCCGTGCGAGCAGGTTCGGGGAGGTGGGGGGCTGATGGCGGTGCGCTGAGCGCGCCCCTTGATCCCAGGGTCTCCGGGAAGTCTAGACACAGTGCCTAGGGAGTGACCGATGGAGGAGTGAGAATGTTTCAGCATCCACCTTGGCTCTAGCCTGCAGAGCAGGGTCGACGCCACTGGCAGAGCCCTGCGCTGCCTCGGGGACATGGGCGAGGAGGGGTGCAAAGAGCGACCAGCCCGGCCAGGCAGAGCGTCTGTGCACACACAGGCCGGGGGCATGGCCAGATCTGGGAGCTCTGTGCACATCGGGGTGCGTCTCACGCCTCAGAGCCAGCTGCGGATTGGGTGGTGCTTGGTTCGTCCCCTCTTCCCGGAGCCTGCTGGCCACGGGAACGGGGATCCTCTGTGCGTCCACAGAACAGGCTGTGCCTGGGGGGGCAAGCTCCTGCATGCAAGCCACTGACAGGCAGGCGGCCTCAGCTTCGACTCGCTGGGGAGGAGCGGGGACCCGATTCCCAGTCAGCCATGAACTCTGTGGGTTTATTCACCCCACGCTCCCCCTCGGCCCATGGGGCTAGCACTCCGCTAGCTCAGTGAGCTGTGGGGACAAACCCACGCCTGACGCGACAGCGGTGAGGCCAGGAGCAGACCGGGAGACCTGCGGGTGTTATGGCGGGACGGGGGGATAGGCCCGCAGAGATGTGGTGGAGCCGTGCTGTGAGTGGGAGCTCCTGTGCTGTGTCCCCAGATCTCCCCTCCACTTGGCTTCCTTCATCCGTCACCCCTCGCCTCACTTCCCCGAGCTTCACGTCAAGGGGCCTTTGTGAGCAGACCTGGGGCAGGGGTCTCCCACCGGCAGCCCTGCGAGAGATTCCAGCCTACACAGCCACTCGCACTGACTGTCCCCCGTGCCCAGCCCACCCTGCGCCGCTGAAGACTGCTCCCTGCCCCGAATCCCCCACTACAATGCCCACAGACCCACCCCGGGCCGCACGACGGAGACCCACAGAGTGAGGTGGGCAGAGAGGCTGATGGAGGATACCGGTGTGTAGGCCAGGCCCGAGCCATCCTGAGGGAAGCTGCTGTGTGCGGTTGAGCGCTTTCTCTGACGGGACCCCCGCACTCTTCCCAAATGCAGCAGGCCTGTGCCCCACAGCGCCCCCCCACCCTCTGCGAAACCATCTGCTCACCTATCCTCACCATCCGGAGACATTCCCACCCCCCACGCCCTGTCTGGCAGACCCTGGTCCTGAGCTCTGTGCGCCTGTTAGGGCCAGGCAGACGTTTCCAGCCCTAGGGGCGCCAATCCCCACCCCGCCGTGGTGACGGCGCCGCCTCTGGGGCCAGGGAGATCTTCCCGTTGGCCAGCAGTCCTGCCAGGCAGCAGAGCTTGGAGAGCAGAGGAGACGAATCACGTAACAGGACTTCCCGCATGATTCAGGGCCCCGGCTAAGCCCACCTGATCTCGTCACAAGAGAACAAGGGCTGCCCATTAGAGGTGTTCAGTCCAGTGTAACCTTACGCCGAAATGGAAAACAAGGGCTGCCTGGGGCCTGCCAACTGCCTGGAATAACTCAGCCGCACGCTCGCCAGGGCAGCCTCTCAGAAACGCAGCAGCTGGAGTGCATTCCACCCTCCGTCATGGCTTCCCAGGACAGTGCCCCTCTCCCTTTGAAGGCCGTCCCTCTGCCAAGTACTCAGAGACCTTCCTGCGTCCCCCGGCTTCTCCCTTCCGCCAAGCCTTGATCCTTACACCAAACAGATGGAAGGAGGATTCTGCAGCCAGGGAAGGAGCCAGTGTGGCTCTGCCTACCCTGTGCCATTTCGCAACATACCTGCAACGCTGCAGGAAGGGCTGGAACCGGCTCTGTTCCCGCTGGCTTTCCCAGCTGAGCCAGGACGTGTGGAGCACTCCTTGTTCCATTGTTGGCCACACCCCGTTACGCCAGGCTGGGATGCTGCCTGTGGCCAGCCCTGCTGCTTTCCTGGCTTCGTGACTGGCAGGGGTTTGTAGTAGCTGTGTCGCTTCCTGCCTCGGCGCTGTGCGGGGAGGGGCTCGGGAAAAGCCTGGGTCTGGCCGCCGAGTGCGGCTCTAGGGTGCAATGCCCTCCCCATGCTTTGCGCGAGTGACCTCGGAGCCGGGTCAGAAGGCATCAGTTCCAGGCAGCCCTGCTCTGGGCGGCAGGGACACGTATGTATGCGATGTGTGAGATCACAGGCCAGCACAAGGCGGGGAGGGATCCGTGCAGTTTTCTTTGCTCAGCCCGTGACATATTGGCAAAGGAGGCTACGTCTCCAGGCTGGCAGAAATCAGGCCTGTTCATCTTCCCGGAAGATGTTCTGGTATAAAATCCTTGGGACGTTTTCATCCCCTTCAGCCGGCAAAACTCATTCAGCGTGAGCGGAAAACGCCCCAGTGAGTCCTGCCACTCCTCCCCTGGAATGTGACTGGCTCCCGATCCCCTTGGCCCTGCTTTTATCGCTCTCACGTCCAGAGACTCACCCCTTGACTCCAGCTCCTGAGCTGAGGGCTTTGCTGGTCTCGGCTACTGAGATTTTACTGTCCATCCGTCCGTCTGTCTGTCTGTCTGGCCAGTGGGAGTTCCTGTGCCATCTGAGCACGAGGGCTCAGCAACCTTCAGAACTCCTGCCCCGACTGTCGGCAGGGTGGGCTTGAGGTTTGGCACGGGCAGAGCTCGGATTCCTGGTCATTCCCTCTCCCCTCTGGGGTTCTGGCAGTCTGGGGCCACGTCCCTTCCTGAGCACCCTGGGTGCAAGGGGCACGGAGAGCCTGCACTGCCGATTCCATGGAACACGATGCTCCATGGAAGAGCTACCAGCTGCTCACTGGGGTTGCATGCGGGTGGGCTTCACGGCCAAGAGAAGATGGGTTTCTTGGTAGCAGATGACATGGAATACACCAAACAATGTCAAGTGGGGAGGTCAGCAGGCTCCACCTGCCTCTCGGGCACCTCCCGCTGCTCTTCCTGAAGAAGCAGTGGACTTACAGTACTTTCACCAGCCAGTGCCCATAATCACGTGATTGCCTCCAGCCTTATTCCCAGAACCTCCTTGTTCTTACGGCCACTAGAAAAAGTGTCGAGGGCTGCAGCCCTGACGGAGTCACCTCATGTCCCGGGGCCCAGGACCTGCTGCAGCCATGACTCAGTGTCTGGCTTCTGTTTGTCCAGACCCAAACAGAGTCAGCTAGTGTCTAATGACCTACTACCAAGGGGCTGCTGTCTGCTTCTGAACGGAGCAAGACGTGGTATTTTGACAGCGCTTGACACATGCAAAGCACTGTACAGACATGAACTAACTGTTTACCTTCCTCACCCCCTGAGAGCGAAGCCTGCGAGCTAATCATTTTATAGACGGGGAAATGGAGACAGACAGGCAAAGCGACACGCCTGCAGCCACTCCCGGCTTTTTGTGCACGGCGCCGCAAGCCGGGGTGTTAATCTCCAGCGTGCCACTTTTGACGTCGTTGCAGCACATGCATCTGGGACTTGCCCCGGTGCTGTAGCGTCACCGTCACTGCGCAGCCAGCCAGCGTGCTGCAGGTTCACACCCTGCATGGCCATGCAGCGCCTCACCAGGTAGGGAAGCCCTCGGTGTGTCGGCAGCAGAGCCAGCATTGGAACCAGGACCGCCCAACTCCCAGCCTGTCCTCATTCTTCCAGCCCACACAGAACAGGCACAGAGGCAGGGATGGGTCTGTCACCTGCCCCCGGAGGGTGCTCTGGGCATGAAGAGTCTACTTCAGCGTGAGCAGAGTGTGTGGCGGCTGCTGTCCTGGCCTACGTTGTATGCCAAGGAACGGCCTGGTTCCTGTCCGCTGGGTTCTGCCCGAGGCAGAGTCTCTGCCCGCATGCAATGCACAGGGGTTACACCCATATGCAGCAGCTAGGGGCTAATCCATCCAGCCACAGGATGGAGTATCGAAACAGCAAAGAAGGTGCATGGTGAAGATTAAGGCCCGAAGGGGCTTCTGGGAAATTCTAGTCTGACTTCCTGGCACAGGCCCAAGGACCTACCTCAGATAATTCCAGTTAGATCTAAACATTTTAAAGTTGCTAGTGTTGGAGAATCCCCCACCACCCCTGGTAAGTTGTTCCAGTGACTAATTGCCCTGGCCACTACAAAACTGTATTGTATTTCTAGCCTGAATTTGCCCAGCTTCAACTCTCAGCCATTGGCTCATGTTAGACCTTTCTCGGCTGGACTGAGGAGCCCTCTGTTATCAAATTCCTGTTCCGTCTGCAGCTACTTACAGACTGTGATCAAGTCACCCCTGAACTGTCTCTATGTTAAGCTAAAGAGACTGAACTCCTTGAGTCTATCGGTGTAAGGTAGGTTTGCCAATCCTTGAATCAATCTCGAGGCTCTTCTCTGACCCCTCTCCAATTTACCAACATCCTTCTCGAGTTATGGGCACCAGAACCGGACCCAGGATTCCAGACGCGGTCACACCAGTGCCGGATACAGAGGTATCCACTCCTACTTGAAATTCCCCTATTAATGCACCCCAGCATCGCAATAGACCTTTTGCCGCAGCATTGCACTGGGAGCTCAGATTCAGCTGATAATCCACCATGACCCCTAGATCTTTTGCAGAGTCCCTGCTTCCTAGGATAGAGTCCCCCATCCTCGAAGTATGGTCAACATTCTTTGTCCCTCGATGTATGATGTTACATTTCACCGTATTAAAATGCTTATTTGCTTGCACCTAGCTTTCCGAGCGCTCCAGATGACTCTGTATCAGTGACCTGGCCTCTTCATTATTTACCACTCCTCCAACTTTTGTGTCAGCTGCAAACTTTATCAGTGATGATTTTATGTTCTCTTCAAGGTCATTGATAGAAATAGAATAGGGTCAAGAACCAATCCGTGCAGGACCCCACTAGAAGCACACCCGTTAGTGATGATTCCCCATGTACAATTACATTTTCAACCCATCAGTCAGCCAGTTGTTAATCCATTGAACACGTGCCATGTTAATGTTCCATTGTTCTAGTTTCTTAATCAAACTGTCACGTGGTACTAAGTCACCTACCTGCCTTACAGAAGTCTAAATATATTACATCAACACTATCATCTTTATTAACCACATTAGTAATGTCATCAAAAAAAGATATCAAGGTGGGGCTCAAGATATAAGCCTGATAGCATCTATTTTCCATAAACCATGTTGCTTGACATTAATTATATTACCCGCCTTTAGTTTTTATTTGTCTAGTCCCATATCAGCCGTTCAGTTGTTTTGCTCATCATTGATGTCAGACTCTCACATCCCCTCTTGTGTCTTAGCACCAGACCAGAGCACACTGTTCTGTTGTCCTCCTGTCCCTTGCAGAATGTTCTTTCTGTTCTTCTTAGATGTGTCCCGCCCAGAGTTAGACGAAGCAGGACTGACCCTGCTATAGGACGGAAGACATACGAAGTCTGAGGAGAGCGGCATAGCTGTGGGAGCTCAAAAATACTATTTATGAAAATTATAGTGGCACCTAGAAACCCCAGCTGAGATCAGGCTCCATTGTGCTGGGTGCTGACAATCCCGGCCCTGAAAAGCTTACAACCAGAACAGCCAAGACAGACCTAGGGTGAGAGTGAAAGTGACTTACCCACAATCCCACAGCAGGTGAGTGGCAAAGCTGGGATGCAAACCTGCATCCCCCTCCAGTGCCCTCCACCCCCACCTGCTGGTCCATGCTGCCTTTCCTTGTCGATTCAGGGCACAAACAGCAGCCGGGCTCCAGCCCCTCCTGGGAAACATGACTCAGGGGTAGCAAATTGTCATTCAACCCTTTTCTGAGGCAGAAAACTTTCAAAAAAGGCTTTTGTTTTATAGACATCATCCGTCTCCCCCGCGCGCTTTCTTTGTCTCTTTTGGCCATTCAGTGTATGAGGAGAAAGGACATACAGGAGGATTTCTAATTTTCTTTTGCTGCTCTGACTTTTCCAGATTCCCTCACCTTTGGGAATGCCACCAAGTGGTCGTCACGGAGTGCCAGCATTCCCTGTGCTGCTCTGCAGCATTTCTAAAGGTGAGGCAAGGTGAAAATAAGAGAGAAACCCAGCATTCGTTTCACTGCCCTCAGTGGAAAAAAGGGTGCGGAGGGGAAGGAGAAACACTGAAATTGTGGGACCCTCCCCCACAAAAAAATCCCCCAAATGAAAGATAATTCCATATCAAAGCCTACAAAATGGGCACAAATTTCAATTTTGTGTGACCTTCTTCCATTTGCTGCTCAGGTCTACTCAGAGATCTAGTCAGTTCAGGGCATTTCCAAGAGGAAACGGGGTCAGCCCCCCTGGTAAATGCAAGGCATCGCAGAGCTCTGCCTCTCAGCCAAGCATTAGGACTCAGAGCAAGGCCACGCCAGAGGAGAAGAAAAGAGCCTAGATCAAATGTTCAGACCTCATTTCTGCCAGCCACGGGGCCAGCTGGATATCAGTAAAATTGCATAAAGCTGGTGTGATACCAGCAAATATTTGGCGGCCTTTCAATGTGTCTCCTGACAGGATTAGTCACATGTTATTTGAATGTCAACTTGCATTTAGGTATCAGAAATAAATAATTCCTTTGACAGAGGAAAGAAGTAAAATACCATTGAAAGCTGATTTTGCACTGATTGTTCTGAACTCTCCCTCCAGCCTGTCTGAAGCCTGGTTTACACCTAAACGTAGGGCCAGTTAACTACATCGCTCAGGGCCATGAAGAATTTCACGCTCTGCGTAGTTAGGTTAACCCAACCTCTTCTATTGACTAACCACCTCTCACGGGGGTGGATTTACTACTGTGACGGAAAATCCTTTCCCTCTGCTGTGGTAAGTGTCTGCACTACAGAGGCGTAGATCCAGCTGTGCCATTGTTGCGCTTGTAGTGTAGACATGCCCTAAGCTTGCTCGGGTGACACTGCCTTTCAACTGCTGCGCAGTCCTGGAAAGAGACTCATGAACTATCTCTCCTCTGTCAATACAAGACAAGTCTGGAAAAATACAGGCAGGGGAACAAACTACTATTTCTTTCTTATGAGCATTTGGGCTCCTGTTAAAAGAACAAGAGAATGACCACAAAAGTGCTGCTCTGCCGCCGGCAGCCCCAAGATCTCATCTGTGTGGGGGAAGGATAAAACTTGGAAGACAAAGTCCTGGACCCTTTGGATAATGGGCTATAGCCTGTCTTTTCTGCTCCTTCCCCTGGTGCATGGGTATTCTCTGGAGCTGTGGTTTTATGTTTGCTCTGTGAATGGTCTTGTCTATTTTTTTCTCAACTTCGGTTTATAAAAACCCACTAACAGAGAAGCTGCTGTGAGCTGACGTGGGCTGGGCTGGAATGCTGGCGCAGAGGTTGGGCGCACGCCATATTCCTGTGCCCCATCGTGGCTTTCTGCCCCGGCGAGCTGCAGTGTTCTTCATCCAGCTCAGAAGCCGAATTCTCCTGCTGAAGATGGCCTGTCTCCTTTGGGCACCGTCTCCACCAGGTGCCTGAGTTTGTCTCCATAATGCACGTCTCACGTTGCTGTTCTCAGGCCAGATGTCACACAGTCATCAAAGAAGGGCTTTCTTTTGGGGCTGGCCTCAGCAATGTCTCTACACCATTAGCACTGTTACCAGCCTACCCTGGCTTTGACCCAGTGACCAAGAGAAGAATAGCTGCCATGCCCTTCCCTAATGCCCAGAGCCTCCCCTCTCTCACTATGTGTTTGCCTGTCCAGAGTGTGCATGGAGGGATGCCCCCATGCTGACTGAGCTGTAAGCAGGTGTTACAAGCAAGATGCGCACGCAGCTTGGAGAGGCTTTGGAAGCAGAGAACTGGCATGGAGCCTGGCCTGGGAGAGGGGGCAGCCGGGGCTACGCAATGCTCTGGCATTGAGCAAGTGAGCTAACAGCTAATTCTCACCTTCTCTACTGCCCTTCCCAGCTCTCCTTTCCTATCCCTCTTCTCCCTGCAGAGAACCCGGGGATTGGCACACCTGTCCCGGGCTCAGAAGAGCAGGAGCTGGACAGAGAGGCACAGATCAGCTCCGGGGTCCAGAAATCTTGTTGTGAGAAAGGAGAATAAAGTTATGAGAACAATAAACTCAAGCACATCCTCTTAGATCAGCTGCTGCACTACAGAGAAGGCTTACAAACCTGGGCTGGCACCCACTGGGTCGCACTAGCTAAGCAGGGCATTGCTTGGATGGGAGACTTCCATAGGTCACCCAGATTCTGCAGGAAGTGGCGTGGGTGACCCAGGGGTGCTACTCTTCTCTCCAAGTCGTACTGAGCAGGAGAGTGCTGCGGGATGCTGTGCCATGTGAAGCGCTGGGGATGAGTCGGTAATGGGGCGTCCATTAGCGTCAGTGGTGACTCCGATGGCCCAGTATGGTGCTAGGCAGCTCTGTACTGTGGGGCATGGTTTATTGACTTAGTATAGGGTGCTATTCTCCCAATGTGATAGTAGGCAGGGTTATCATGCTTTCAGGATAAAAAAAAAATCTGGACCAGCACTGGAGGCAAACACGCCCTTCTCAGCACCCCTCCTCCCTCACCACTAAGCAGCTGTGGAACAATTTGTAACTCGTATTTTAGAGGCACCACCAAAATGTATCTGCTCTGCTCCAGGGGAAAGAGAGAACTAGGTTTCCATCAATTCACAGAGTTCTGAAGGAACTCAACGGTGCAATTGCAGAACTACTAACTGTGGTATGTGACCTGTCATTGAAATCAGCTTCTGTACCAAATGACTGGAGGATAGCTAATGTGACGCCAATTTTTTTAAAAGGCTCCAGAGGTGATCCTGGCAATTAAAGGCCAATAAGCCTAACCTCATTGGTTGAAACTATAGTAAAGACCAGAACTATCAGACATAAAAATGAATACAATTTGTTGAGGAAGAGTCAACATAGTTTTTGTAAAGGGAAATCATACCACGCCAATCTACTAGAATTTTTTGAGGGGGTCAACAATCATGTGGAGAAGGGTGATCCAGTGGACATAGTGTACTTAGATTTTCAGAAAGCCTTTGACAAGGTCCCTCACCAAAAGCTCTTAAGCAAAGTAAGCTGTCATGGGATAAGAGGGAAGGTCTTGTCCTGGATCAGTAACTAGTTAAAAGATAGGAAACAAAGGATAGGAATAAATGGTCAGTTTTCAGAATGGAGAGAAGTAAATCGTGGTGTTCCCCAGGGATCTGTACTGGGACCAGTGCTGTTCAACATATTCATAAATGATCTGGAGAAAGAGGTGAACAGCGAGGTGGCAAAATATGCAGATGATACAAAACTACTCAAGATAGTTAAGTCCAAAGCAGACTGCGAAGAGCTACAAAGAGATCTCACAAAACTGGGTGACCGGGCAACAAAATGGCTGATGAAATTCAATGTTGATAAATGCAAAGTAATGGACATTGGAAAACATAATCCCAACTATACATATAACATGATGGGGTCTAAATTAGCTGTTACCACTCAAGAAAGATCTTGAAGTCACTGTGGACAGTTCTCTGAAAACAACCATTCAATGTGCAGTGGCAGCCAAGCTAACAGAATGTTCGGAATCATTAGGAAAGAGATAGATAATAAGACAGAAAATATTGTATTACCTCTTTATAAATCCATGATACGCCCACATCTTGAATACTGCGTGCAGATCTGGTTGCCCCATCTCAAAAAAGATATATTGGAATTGGAAAAAGTACAGAAGAGGGCAACTAAAATGATGAGGGGTATGGAAAAGCTTCCATAGGAGGAGAGATTAATAAAACTGGGACATTTCAGCTTGGAAAAGAGACGACTAAGGGGGGATATGACAGAGGTCTATAAAATCATGACTGGTGTGGAGAAAGTCAGTAAGTAAGGGTTATTTACTCCTTCTCATAATACAAAAAGTAGGGGTCACCAAATGAAGTTAATAGGCAGCAGGTTTAAAACCAACAAAAGGCAGTATTTCTTCACACTACACACAGTAAACCAGTGGAACTCCTTGCCAGAGGATGTCATGAAGTCCAAGACTATAATGGGGTTCAAAAAAGAACTAGATAAGTTCTAGGAGGATTGGTTCCTCAATGGCTATTAGCCAGACAGGCAGGGATTGCTGTTTGCCAGAGGCTGGGAATGGGTGACGCAATGGATCACTTGATTATGTGTTCTATTCATTGCCTCTGAAGCACCTGGCATTGGTCATTGCAGGAAGAAAAGATGCTGGACTCTATGGACCATTGCTCTGACCCAGTAGGGCTGTTCTTATGTATAGTTTTTAGGGTCAGAAGGAGCCATTCTGGTCATCTAGTCTGACCTCCTGCATCGCACAGGCCTAGAATCCTCACACAGTGAGCCCTGCATGGGGCCCAGTAACTTGGGGTTGAGCTAGAGCAGCTCTTACAGAAAGACACCAAGTCTGGACTGAAAGACTCTGTAGCAAGGCGCAGTGGTCTTCTTCAGAGCTTGGGCACAAGGAAGCATTGCGACGCCCCTGCTGGGCAGAACAAGGCTCTGCAGGCTGAATAGCCTGGGAGCAAAGGGGCGGAGCCAGGCCAGGAAGGGGAGGTATAAAAGGCCTACCCAGCAGCTCAGTCAAGGGGAAGCTGCTGCTGGAGACAGACTTGTCTTTCCTGAGGCTGCAGTCTGGGCCTGACCCAGGCCCCACAGCTGTGTGGAGCAACCACCCTACTGACCGAAGCCTCCAAGGCCTGCCAGGCCCTAGTGACTGGGAAGAGCTACCTGAGACCAGTGAATGGGAGAAACCCCCTGTGGCTGGCCCTGACCTGACCAGGGACCCTCTGGAGCTGCCTGTGCCCGGTGTGCTGGAGGACCTGCTGGGACCCTGTGACCTGGAGGAGCTGCCCTCCGCTGATGACCCTGGGGAGTTTCTGGACTGGCTGAGGGGAAGGGACTCATGGGGCTCCCGCTTGCTGTCTACCCCAGCACCCAGAGGAAGACCCCTGGCTGCAGGTAGCCAGGTGCAGGGTGGGAGGAAGTAGCCCAGGGACAGCTGACTAGAGAGTGGCTGAGGCCGAACCAGTCAGTGTGTTGCGACTGGATCCCCGCTGACCCAGTGGCAAACCACTGTGCCACTGCTAGGGCCCTGGGCTGGTTCTGAGGACTAAGCAGGCACCTCTGACTCCAGCTGAGCCAAGGTGAACCCTCTTGGCCCCGTGCCTCCCAGCCGGCCGGAGGGCTTGGCAGCCTGGCACTGAGCTCACACGCGCTCCATCCCAAGGGATCTGCTCTGACGCCACTGTCCTAAGCCCTGCCACTGGGGGCGGCCTATTGCCCCCAGTCTGCTCCAGACAGGTGCAGTCGATCAGCTTCACAGCCGTGGCACCTACATCCTGGCTCAGGCTATTGCATTCTGGGCTGGGTGGCTTGGAGCTGTCTGTAAGCTGGCTGGGCGCTTTCCAGGTGGGGTAGGGACATGCAGCTCCCAGGGACCACAGCAAGAGCCCAGCAACCTTCCCAGCTGCTCCAGGATGGCACCAGGCCCCATGCAAGTGCCCCTGAGAGACCTGCTGCCCAGCGCAGGCACTGAGGACGCTGCCTGCATGCCTGTTCTCAGGATCTGTGGCTTTGCCCTGCTCTGGGAGTCTGGACTTCCTGCTTCCCGATCACTCTGGGGCATTGAGCGCTGAACCTGTTTATTTTTGTTCCCTCTGCAGCTCTGGTGATTCTTGCTGGCACGGAACCTCTGTTTATTATCATTTGGTTTTCAGCTTGTTTTGTGGGGATGCCAGAAGCCCGAGGATACAGGGAGACCCAGTTTAGCATTCTCAGATTAGACTGTGTGACCCCCAGCAAATCCTTTCTGCTGACTGGCCAGCGGACGTGCAGGGCCGTGTTCTGCAGGGCTGAGGCAAGGACTCTGGCAGTGGTACTGGCTGGGAAACTACAGGGGCTGGAGGGAGACGGCAGCTAGTAAGCTGATAACAACACCTTCAAAAGACATCCTCTCTAGTGCGCTCTTGAAGGCAGACAGCGCGCCTGGAAATTGTGCTGCACCAGATCTCAGCGGTGCTGAAAATGACAACCCAACAGCGCCTGGGGAAGCGTGGGAACTCCCCAGGGACCCAGCAGCACAGTCCTTACCCCAGGTGCACAGGAAGTTGTTCCTTGTCTAAAGCCAGTCTTGTCCCCTCTCCACTATCAGTGCTGATGCCACAGTCTTCCCAGGTGGGCATGGCTGTGCTTCCTGGGCCCTGGGGCGAGGGGAAGATTCTCTGTGGGGACTGGTCTGAAGGGAGCCGGACAGATCCAAGGGGGCCAGGCAGATATGAGTAGGTGGGAATGTTGCAGCCCCTGTTGTTGCTGGCAGTTCTCTTTCTGCCAGCAGTTAAGGATGGTGGGAGAAGACAGCTGTTGGGCAGATGAGCTGATCAAAGGGCAGAGAGCCACTGTGGTTCCCTCCCCAGAGGGCAGGCAGCCTGGCAGCATGGCCGCCAGGAGGGCAGGGTGCCATGGAGGGCTGAGACCCATCCACAGATAGTATGTGGCGCCATTGCTGCTATCCTCCCCTAGGCATGGTGACTGGGTACATTCTGGCACGCATGTGGTGTACGCTGAGTGCAGGCTCGTTGGGCATTCATTTAGGCCTCTGAGGATGTGAACTGGACATAGAATCATAGAATATTAGAGTTGGAAGGGACCTCAGGAGGTCATCTAGTCCAACCCCCTGCTCAAAGCAGGACTAACCGCAGCTATATTATCCCAGCCAGGGCTTTGTCAAGCCTCAGCTTAAAAACCTCTAAAGATGGAGATTCCACCACCTCCCTAGGTAACCCATTCCAGTGCTTCACCACCCTCCTAGACCTCCCACCCCTGCAACTTGAGACCGTTGCTCCTTGTTCTGTCATCTGTCACCACCGAGAGCAGCCTAGCTCCATTCCCCCTGGAATCCCCTTTCAGGTAGTTAAAGGCTGCTATCAAATCCCCCCTCATTCTTCTCTTTTGCAGACTAAACAAGCCCAGTTCCCTCAGCCTCTCCTCATAAGTCCTGTGCTCCAGCCCCCTAATCATTTTGGTTGCCCTCTGCTGTACTCTCTCCAACTTCTCCACATCCTTTCTGTAGTGCGGGGCCCAAAACTGGACACAATACTCTAAATGCGGCCTCACCAAGGCTGAATAGAGGGGAATAATCACTTCCCGCATCCTGCTGGCAATGCCCCTCCTAATGCAGCCCAATATGCTATTAGCCTTCTTGACAATCAGGGCACACTGCTGACTCATATCCAGCTTTTTATCCACTGTTACCACCAGGTCCTTTCCTGCAGAACTGCTGCCTAGCTCGTCGGTCCCCAGTCTATAGCTGTACATGGGATTCTTCCTTCCTAAGTGGAGGACTCTGCACTTTTCTTTGCTGAACCTCATTAGATTTCTTTTGGCCCAATCCTCCAGTTTGTTTAGGTCCTTCTATATCCTATCCCTACCTTCCAGGGTATCTACCACTCCCCCCAGCTTAGTGTCATCCGCAAACTTGCTGAGGGTGCAATCTACCCCATCCTCCAGATCATTAATGAAGATGTTGAACAAACAAAGACATAGCTCCTGGAGGCTTTGTTAAATGTCCTGCCTTCCAACACAGCAAACATGGAGACGCAAACAAGCATGCAAAAGCAGCCACTGAAATTGCCCCCACCACATTTTTTTGCATGCACCACTTTGGGTGACCAAGTCTTTCTGCAGCCAAAACTTCCCACCGGGTGCATAAGTCAGCGGGTTTCCCTGTGCAAAACCAACTTCTGAGCCAGGAAAACATGCTCACCCTGAACTCTGACCCAAAACATGAGGGGCCTGATGGACTTTGCCTCCCTCTAGGGAGAGGGGGACAGAGAGTGGGGACTGTTATCCCTATTATACAGTTGGGAACCGAGGCACGGATAGACTAAGGGACTGGCTGAAGGTTACAGGGTTACTCATTAACACTGCTCTGTGCTCCCTGTGTAACCGTGGGCCAGTCCCATGGTCTGTCTGAGCCTCCGTTCCCAGCTGTGCAATGGGGATAACAGCCCTGCCCTGTGTAAGGGGGATTGAAAGGATAACTACAGTAAGATCAAAAACAACGAGAGTTCTGGAGCACTTTAAAGACTAACACATTTCTGCCGGCATAAGCTTTCGTGGGCTGCAACCCACTTCGTCTTCATGCATCTGACGAAGTGGGTTGCAGCCCAGGAAAGCTAATGCCTGCAGAAATGTGTTAGTTTTTAAGGTGCTCCTGGACTCTTGTTGTGTTTGCTGTACACAGACTAACATGGCTCCCCCTCTGGTGTGGTGGTCTATGCAGATGGTCTATGTACCATGGATTGGTATCAGCGCGGCAGTGATCCGCTAGACTTGGTGCTGCCTAGGGGTGTTCATCCAGCTGGACAGGCTGGAGAGAGAACATCGCTATTTGCCTGAGACAGCCAAGGAGAGGGCAGCTCAAGCTGGAGGAGGGAGCTTTGGGTCTGCCCAAAGGGGGCAGCTGGATGGTGGTGAAAAGAAAAGGAGTGAAAAGAGACAGCACTGGGTGAAAAGGGGATTGGCCAGAGGATACGGTGTTAGAGCAAGCTGGACCATGGAGGTCCGTATGTAAGGACTCCGGTCGCGAGGGGCACAGAGGGGAGATGTGAAATATTATATGCTCAGTGTAGGAATGGAGATGTTCCAGAGACAAATGGACAAGGCAAACCATTTTGCTGATGCTTAGCTAGCATGCCTTCGGTACCCAGCTGCAGCTGGTGCAAGATGGCTTTAAAGTTTTGCTGGCTTTTAGAAAGCGAGTGAAAACCAGATAACAAATGTGTTTCAATCTCTGCTGTGTTTACTGCAGGATCTGTGCGAGCCTCGCATAAAGTTTCTGAGAACATGGCAAGGGAGATAGGTAAGAGTGGTATGTTAGGTTTAAAGTACTGCAAAGAAATGGTGGCACCCTCATGTGATGTAAACAACCCTAGGATACGTAGAAGTAAAGTGAAGCTTGGATTTTCAGCCAGTTGGCCAGCTGCACTGCTGCCTCCCAGATGGGCTGGTAACATATTGACCTTCTTTTCTGTATTGATCTTTGACTAATGATCTGCCTCCAGCTTGCCCCTCCAGGGGACGTTAATTGGATAACAGGGCATGCTGCCCCACACGTTCCATGGAGCCAGAGCGTGGTGGGTGACGAAAGGTAGGCTGGTGAGCTGGGCGGCTGGGAAACCAGTGCAGGAGCTAAGGCCTGTGTGTGGAGCTGGGTTGCCTGGAGATCAAATGAATAATCCGCCACCCACGTTCTCCACTCTGAGCCCTGGCTGGGTGCCTTTGTGGGGCAGGGGCTGGGAATGACGGATACATAATGGTGACAGACTCAAGGGATGCGGGGTTGATGTGGCAGGATCTGATCCTAGGGTGGCTGTAGCTCTCGGCCTTGGTGCTGGGATAATGCCGGGGACACTCGTCTGCCGTAGGCCCCCAGCCCGTCTGGAGCCCTGCCTTGTGGAGGCCAGGAGGAGGGACTGGCTGAGAGCCATGACAGAGCAGAGCCATGACAGAGGAGGGGCTGGCTGAGAGCCATGACCGAGATGGAGCATGCTATTCCAGATCTAACTGGGGATTGGCCAAGTGTCTCCTGAGGGTCTGTGTGGGCAGCCCAATGGGATCCGGGACAGGATCTGCGCAGGATTTAGTCATTGCCAAAAGGCGCAGGAACCCGCTTTCTGGCAGGGCTGGGAGCTCTTGCAGACCGGCGAGACTCCGGTGTGCGCACCGTGCCATGCCCTCTGAGCAGCCTTGGCTGAGGGACAGCAAAGCCAGGCCAGGTCCCCACTGCGCACCCAGCACGGAGGGGGCAGGAGTGTTCAGAGGCCCGGGAGAGAGGAGCTGGATGATGAAACTGAACAAAGGGAAACAGGCCCAAGATCAGGGGAAGCTGATGGCGTAGTCTCCCCAAGGGACGCAGCGGGAGCCCCGTGGACTGGGACAGTTATGGCTAGAGACTCGCCAGGCTGCGGGAGCGTCCTGCACTGGCCAGGACACACCTTGGCTTTCTCTAGGGTGCAGGGAAGCACAGAGGGGCTGGGGTGGGGGTGCCAGCCAGTCAGAGAAGAGGGCCCAGGCAGGAGGCGCAGAGCCTGGCCCTGCAGGGCGGCTTGAGTGAAAGGAGCCTCCTGATGGTGTCCACGTTGATCCCCACTGACTGCTCGTTCAATGGAGGCCGGCCTGCCCGCAGGCATGGGTGCAGGCAGAGCTGGGTCTGCTGGAGACACATAGCGGGGCATGTGTGACGGAGCCCCGAGGACGGTGCTCTGGACCCCTCGGGACGCAGCCAGGCAGGACTCTCGTACTCGGAGTCTGCCCCCTCAGGTCTCCACGCACCAGTGCAGCCACCTCCTGACTCTGGCCTCAAAGTGTTCAGTGGGGAGCCCTACATGCTCCAAAGGGGCCATGCACCCCACCTTGCAGCTGGCTGAAGTAGGACCAGCAGGCCAATCAGCTGCTCTGGGACTCCGCCAATCAGACTGCTGGGGCGGAGCCTCACACTGGGGCTGGGCTTCATGGGTCTCATGTAAGCAATTCTCAGCAGGCTGCCAGGTACAGGGTTGCAGTGTGGATGCTCCCATTATCTTTGGGGGCCTGAGTTTGAGACCTGGGGGTCATGATATCATCCCCTCCCTTAGGAGCATCCTCTGGGTGACATGGGTCTAGGTTTCTTGGGGTGGCTCCTATGGAAGGGCCGAACCAGGACAGGAGCATGAATGTTTTCAGGTGACTCCCAAGTGCGTTCCTCTGGGCTGTAACCTTCCCAATGAATCAGGTACCATAATTTGCCCTGCTTGAACTTAGAGTCAGGGACTACATGAACAATGTATTCCTCCTGACCCTGTACTCGCACCTGTGGGGTGGTGATGGTACTACGTGGGGAAATGTGTTCTCCCTGCATGGTCTGAGAGGTGGAATACGGGTTGGAGTCTAAGGGATCAAGGAGCTTGAAGATAACCAGGCTGATTTGTCGCTTAATCTGGTACAGGCCAGGGAACCAATAGTCTATTTTCCAAGTGGGCTGTCTGTGCAGAGATGTTCTGTAGACAGCTATACCTTTTGCCCTACGGAGTTGGACAAACGGTATGTTGTCTTCACTTGTTCACATGCCTTTTGTAGTTGTTCACCTTTTCAAGGTGTCCCTTCACCTCCTCTGGATGGATGTTGTACAAGGTCCAAGGCAGATATGTTGGGGGAGGATGTGGGTAGTTGTGGTGAAATTGGGTATGGTGCCCATAGCTGATAAAGAAGGGGCTGTGGCCTGCAGACGCATAGTCTGTGTTATCATACAAGAGCTCAGCATAGAGGTACTATGAAGACCAGTCATCCTGCAATGGTTGATGTAGCACTGTAAATATTGTTAGAGGGACTGGTTGATTCTTTCTGTTTGGCAGTTTGACTGAGTATGGTAGGCTGAGGAGGTATTTATGAATCCCGAATATACATGCAAGAAACTGTCAGCAAACTGTGGCCTCCAGTCAGAGGTGAAGTGAGATGGAAGGTCATGAAGATGGACAGTGTTGTTTATCTAGAGCTGGGTGGTTTTCCCGTGCAGGGAATGAAGTGAGCCATCTTGGAAAAGCAATCTACCACTGTCAGGATGGCTGTAGAACTACTGGATTCTGGTAGTTCCACCACAAAGTCCAAAGAACTGGCCTGCCAGGGCTGAAATGGGGCATCCAGAGTTTGGAGGAGACTGCAGGGTTTCTGGCATGGGATCTTGGTGCAGGCACACACCTGGCAGGAAGCTGCAAAGATCTGTATTATGAAGAAACAGGATGTTAATGTTAATCGTTGGGTTTATATCACCCTAGGTGTCCTGCCAGGGTGGAGTCGTGGCACAGTTAAAGAACCGTCACTTTTGCAGGTCCTGGGGGAACATAAATGCAATCTCTTACAAACGTGATCTCCTCCCAGGTGTCACGCAATTCTCAGTTGATAATGTCCAACTCATCAGCTGGAGTTCCAGAGACAGAGGCAGATTGGATGAGCATGAGCAGGTCCTAATGGCAGGTTGCATTGAGGAAATTATAGGACTTGAGAATGTGGGCTGGTTCCAGACTGGAGCCTCGTGGGTTGGAGCCATATCTTTGGGTCAAGGCATCAGCCTTGCCATTTCTGGTCCAGGGCTGTAGGTCAAGGTAAATTTGACTGGGGAGAAGAATAGGGCCTACTGGAGCTGTCAGTTAAGGGCCTTGGACCTGTCCAGTTCTTATGATTGGTAAACACTTGGATCAGATGATCGGCCCCTTCCAAGTAGCATCGCCACTCTCTGAAGATGGTCTTTAATTGCCAGGAATTCCTTGTCATAGATCTCAGAGTTTCTCTCAGCAGGTGTAAGCTTCCTCAAGTAGTTGGCGATGGAGTGCGGTATTTGCTCGAGTCTATGCCTTTGGGAGAGGACTGCCCTAATCATCGTACTAGAGGTGTTCGCTTCTACAACAAAAGCTTGTCATGTCTGGGTGGGCCAAGACTGGAGCAGTGGTGAAGGCAAGCTTCAACTGCTTGAGTGCGTACTGGACCTCAGTCAACCAATGGAACTGGGCATTTTTCCAGGGTAGGGCTGCGAGGGGCTCCATTTGTTTTGAAAAATTCAAAATGAACTTCCAGTCTCTTGATTCCATCTGGGGATAGGATGAAACCCAGGAACTCAGTTGAGATCTGATCAAACACGTGCTTCTTTAGTGTAGCTTAGAGACCATGTTGTCATAGTCTCTCCAGGACTGTGTAGACATGAGTGGTGTGTTGGTCCAGAACATCTGAGAAGATCATATAATGTGTCATATAAGTATTACACAACAAACTGATCCAGTAGGGCTCGTAGCACATTGTTAATGAAATACTGGAAAGTCGATAGGGCATTAGTCAATCTGAATGGCATAACTAAAGTGACCAGCAGGTCTTAAAGGTAGGCTTCCATTAACCCCCTCTTGGATATGGATGAGATTGAAATCTCCCTTGAAGATTCAGTTTAGTGAATATGTGGGCGATCCCCACGCAGTCCACCAACTCAGGGATCAGGGGTTGTGGGTAACAGTTACGGATTATCTGATGTAGGGATTGGTAATCAACATAGAGGTGGAGTCTGCTGTCCTTTTTTATTAAAAGGACTGGGGCATGGGCAAGTAAGGTTGACTTGCAGATAACTTGACTGAGACAGGTTCTCTTGGAGATATTTGCAGAACACCACCAGTTCAGGCTCCAGCACTGCATATATCTGCTCAAATGGTATCTTCACCCCTGCCTGAAATTCTATGGGGATTCATAGTCCCAATGGTGAGGGAGGCTTTCTGCATTCTTCTTAAAGACGTCAGTGTAATTGTGATATTTGGGGGGAAATTCCATAGTTTTCCCAGTAGGTGTTTCAGTGCGGGTGACTACACCTACTAGGGTGTTCTTGGGTCTGGTGCAACGTTTGCTGATCCCCTGATATGCTGTTGGCAGAATTCTGATAGGAAGGTCGCCTTCTGCTCTTGCCAGTAAAGAAGGGGTCTTGAAGGATCAGTCAAGAGACACCAAGGATCCACGGAAAATGGGGAGAATGGATTGTGCCAAATTTTATTATATTTCTGTGTTCCTAATAAAAACAATGAGAGTTCTGTAGCACTTTAAAGACTACCAAATTTAATTTCAGTAGACATAAGCTTTTGTGGGCTTCACCCCACTTCCTCAGATGCAGTTGGTAGAAATAATATAGCAAATACATAGTAGCAACATACATAGTAGGCAACATATACATATCCAAAGGCATAGACAGCAATGGGGTAGGTGGATGAAAGCCGGGTACTTGAGGCCTAATGACAACCATTGAGTAGGAGGTGAGAATGGGTGATCAGAGCAAATTACTTCTTGTAATGAGAGAGCCATTCCAAATCCCTGTTTAAACCCAGTTTGAATGTGTCAAGTTTGCAGATAATTTCTAACTCATCAGTTTCTCTTTGAAGTCTGTTTCTGAAGTTTTTTTTGTGACAGGATAGCAACTTTCAGGTCAGAAATAGAATGTCCTGGGAGACGGAAGTGTTCTCCGACTGGTTTATGGCTGTTCCTAATGGCTTCCAGGGGGCAGTCTCCTCCACAGCTAGACCTGAAGGCAGCGGGCAGCCGTCAATAGTTTCAATAGTGTCATGCCCTTGTGTAGCAGGGGAATCTGTTGGGCCTGAGCTGTAGTTGCATTCTCAATGAGGGCCTTTTTGGGGGGAATCCTTCCCCCGGGATGCACAGCTGGATGGGCACCTGCAAATGAGAAGCCTCTTGCTGGAGCTCAGAGTGCATCTCAGTGAAGACCAGGATACAGAGAAGCTCTCATCTCTCAAGGCCCAGGCTGGTTCACCCCACGGTGCCTGGACTGTCTTGTTTCCCCAAGCTCTCTGGCATTCCTACTGGGCAGGCTGAGATGGCGCGGTCAGTTCCCTGCAGCAGAAGCACAGGTGGCACCGTTCCTTTTCTTTGGGTGTGAGACACTGATGACTCAGATCAGTTTGCATGGATTTGGTGGCCAATATTGGAGCTCAGGTCACTGTACATCAGAAGGATGGCTGCAGAGAATATCTTTTCTCCTTCCTCCCTTCTCGTAGCTGATTATCTACGCGGGCGGTAAGGTCCACGAGGGCATATAGGCATCTCTGCATGGGCCAGTTTGTCTTTAATTTCTTCCCATAAGCCTACTGGAACTGGTACAGCTGTGCTGCTTCATTCCACTCTATCCGCTGAGAGGAGACAGAAATGCGCTGCATAGGAGGCCCCTGTGCCTGGCCCCTCAGGATGGCCTCGGCCGTTCGAGCATACTGTGGGTCATCAAAGATGGTTGACCAACTGGAGAAAGGCATCCCGGTCCGACAGCGCTGGGTCTGGCTGTGGCCTTTCCACAGCGCGGAGGCGCAGCCTAACACGCCTCCTGTCAGCAGGCAGATTGCCAAGGCCACCGTGGCCAGGTCAGAGGCACAGATCTGGGGATGCCTCAGAAACAGAAGGCAGCATTGGTTCATGCAACCCCAGGACTCTGGTTCGATGGGAATGGCCGTTCCGGGCAAGGCGCTGCCGGCTGTCTTCTTGGTGTGAGCTGCCTCACTTGCCCCTGCAGCCACTGGTTGTCAGAGGTCAGCTGCACAGCTTGGGCCTGCAACGCTTGATTATCCACCTCCAGGCGAGGCCAATGCTTCTGTTGGGTGCAGTGGTGCTGCTGGGTCCATCCTTCTCACACAAGGCTCTGCCCTGTAGGTTTATTCGTGGGCAACACGACCTAGTAGTCAGAGCCTGAGTCCGCAGCCATGAGACATAAGTCAAGTGTTGGCTGGGTCGGGGTTCCAGGAGGTCAGAGGAAGGAGACAAACTGGAGATCGGAACCATGGGTCAGATGCCAGGGATCACACCGGGTTGGGATACCAGGAAATCAAGCTGGGGGCGGGGGCAGAAGCAGGAGCAGGAAGCACAAGACACGTGGTCCAGAGCCGGGTGGAACCCAGTTGTTCAGACAACTTCCTGTTTCTGCTGCTGGCTGAAGTCAGGCCAGCAGGCCGCTCAGTTGCTCTGGGACTTTGCCAGTCAGGGATGGAGCCTCAAACTGGGGCTGGGCTCCAGGTATTTCAAGTAAGCTATTGCCGGCAGGCTGCCCGGTGGAGGTTTGGAGTGTGGCTGCTTCCATGAACCTGGCCGGCTTGGGTATAAGACCTGTGGGTCATGACACACAAATGAGCCCCTCTCCCGAGGAGGCTCACCTTCCTCTCCAGACCTTTCCTGGGTTCCCACTGGGGTTTCCTGTGTCCTGTTGGGCTGGTTCTGCCCTGGCCCCTGGGTGGGAGCAGTCTGGTCTGGTGGGGACGGGGCAAGGGCGGAGGCAGCTCATATCTTCCATGTTACTTCATTCATTCTTGCTCCCACTGAGCAGTTGTTTATTTCCCTGGGAGCTTCTGGCAGGCCGACAAGTTCTTCTGAAACAGCAAACGAGTGAAACGGCAGCCAAGCGGCAGGGAGCCCTGGGCAGCAGAGATGGAGGCGCCTCGGCCACAGGCTCCCAAGCTGTGGGGTACAGGGACAGGTCTTCTCAGCCCAGAAGGCAGCCTAACGCGGGAGCTCAGCTCTGGGACAGGGCTTGTCTGGGTCCCAGGCTGGGGTGGGTGGGCAATAGCCCCGCAGGAGATGGACGTGGCAGGGGGAGAGTGGTGGGGCGGGGCTCAGGGCACAGTGCCGATACAGGACAGCAGGCATCACCAGGCTAGAGGTCCAGCTCCACCCAGCGCAGCCACGACCCAGATACCCACCCCTGAGCCTCCTCTGATGCTGACTCATCACTGAAACTGCAGCCGATGTACCGGGGTGTGATGGCCATGGAGCCTGAACCCCCCACACTCCCCCAAACCTTCTGACCCTTCCCTGCCTCCTCACTTCCCTCCCCTGCACTCTCCGTAACCTACCCTTCCCCTCCCCCAACTCCCCCTCTCAGGTCCCCCCTGCATCCCCAGTGCCAAGGCAGGGGTGCAGCACACCAACAGGGCAACCCCAGGCCCCCCGAGTTCAGGCCAGTCCGTTTCATGGCCGAGGGAAGACAAGAGAGTGAGGTATCTGGCATCATGTCCGACCACCCTTGACTGCCCTGACCCGAAGGATCAGCTCCCCATAGGGGGTAATTTGACCCGCTTTCCCCACGTTGCCTCAGTCTGACGCTGTCAGCCTGACTGAGGACTGGGCCTTCCTCAAGGCTGGGGCTGGGTGAAGCATCCCTTTGGCTCTGCTAGGGAGTGCAGTGGGCGGAGGGTCCCCCTCCTTCCCCAGGCCCCAAGGCAGTGACTGAGCAGCCCACGGGGTCCCCGCTCCCTTCAGGGCTGCCTGCACCTCAGAGTACTCCCCTGCCCTGCGGTTTCCTGCACAGCCTGTCCCACCCATGCAGTGGCGGCGTCCTGAGGCTGCAGCGGGGGCAGGCGTGTTATCGAAGGGGAGGGAGCCGGTTCAGGGCGTGCACATCTGGGAGAAATCTGCCTGGCATCCAGCAGGCCTGGGCCTCAGCTGTGCAGCCAGCCTGGCGCAGAAGAGAGTCAGAAACAGGCCTGTTCCCAGCCCGGCTGGAGACGCGCGCCACGTAGAGCTCAGCACTGAGGGGGAGCGGGGCAGGGCACAGCTGGATGGACCCAGGCGGGGGTCAGGGCCGAGGGGCGGGTTATAATAGAGGGGAGGGGACAGTACAGAGCCTGGGGGTTATAACACCAGGGGACATGGGGGTTGTACTGGTAGGAGAGGGCAGTGCGGAGCATGGGGGCTATGGGAAGGCAGTGTGGTGTGTAGGGGTAATTCCACTGGGGGGAGATGTGGAGTGGGGAGTTAGAATGTTGGGGGGTGGTAAGAAGTGGGGGTTAGAATAGTGGGAGGGGGCAGTATGAAGTGGGGGTGGATTACAATGCTGGGGAGAGGTAAGAGGGGGGGTTACAGTGCTGGGGGGCGGTAATGAATGGGGGGTTACAATGCTGGGAGGGGGTGGTAAGGAGTGGGGGGTTACATTGCTAGAGGAGGCTGTATGGAGTGTGGGTGTTCGAAAACTGAGAAAGACGGTACAGAGCAGGGGGGTTACCACGCTGGGTGTGGGGGGTTATAACACTGGGACAGGTGGTGTGGAGTGGGGGGGTTACAACGCCGAGGGGGGTTACAGCCCTGGGAGATGGACGGGACAGGGCATAGGGGTTGAAACACCGGCGGTACTAGGAGGTGTGGGGATTATAACACTGTGGGGTGGGGTGAGGCGTAGGGGTTATAACACTGGGGGAGGGGCGGTATGGAGCATGGGGGTTATGCCGCGGGGGGGTGACAGAGGGCATGGGGGTTAAATTCAGAGAACGGGGCTATCTGGAGCGTGGTGATTCTGACACGGGTGCCGTGGGGACGTGGAGGTGAAATGACACGAGTGGCAGTACCGCACGTGGCAGTTATAGCATGCCTAGCACGTGGCCTCCTTGCAGATCTAGCCCCACCTGGATGATCTCTAGCTAGGTCCCACAGGTGGTCTGGGTGGACACTCAGGTGACGTCAGACTCTGGCAATCTTGTTGCACCACCAAAGCTTTTGGCACCCACGTGATCTCCAGCCATGCAGCGACATTCCTTGGTAAAATGCTTCCGAATTGGTTGGACTTCCTTCCTAATAATATGTCCACACCACGAGACTGAACCAGTGCCGATGAAGGCAGCTGCTGGGTTTGCCTACCAATACCCTGATTTCTGCTCTTGTCCTACCACTTGATATGGAGCAGCTGATGAAGACAATAGGGATCACTCGATGATTACCTTTTCTGTTCATTCCCCCTGAAGCATCTGGCATTGGCCACTGTCAGAAGACAGGATATGGGGCTGGATGGACCATTGGACTGACCCACTCTGGCCGTTCTTATGTTCTTAATCGAAAAACCTCAATCCGGTGCTCCTCAGCCTTTCCCATTGCCCATGTTTCACTGCCGCACAACAGAGTTGGTAGAACCATGGTTCTGTAGACCCTCAGCTGCATAGCAAGCTTGATGGCACAATGTCCTCCCAGAAGCCACTGAAGAGCATCTCAGAATAGTTCACCTAATCAATTCCCTGCCATTGTAGAGGCCTCAGGCGCTGATGGCGCCTTGGTCGCCCCTGTTCTCTGCCTGTGGCACACAGCAATTTAGTCCCCTGATGGCTGCAATGCTTTGAGCTAACTCCAGTTGTTGGGTTAGTGTGGGGGTGGTTCGGTGGAGTTTAGTGGTCTGGGCTATACAAAGGGTCAGACCAGATGATCTGGTGATCCCTTCTGGCCTTAAACTCTATGAGCACTGTCTGTGACATTTGCCAAGCATTTGAGAGTTGCCAGCTGCTCCATATCCCAGCCAGGAAGGATAAGACTGAACTGATTGTAATCTAGAGTTGGAGTCTGCTAAATGGTAATAACCTGCCCAATGTGTGCTGCTTCTTGCCAGACAGGATCTAAACAGTTAGTCATGTATTGGTTGTCCTGTGCCTTGTCATATCCATCACTCATGGGAGAATCAGCTCCACTTAAGCCATGTATATTCCTTGTCTCTGGAGTCTCCTCTGTTTCTCCCTCTGTATTTCCTTCCTAGCTAGAGCTTCCCTTCCACCCAAACCCCATCCATCAGAGCTATGGCTGCAGAAGGGGCTGCTATGAACCTTCACTCATTTCCTAATTTCCAGAGGTTTCAGCTGGCATTGTGGAAGGGTATGAGGCACAGCCAATCAGCCTTAACCTTGAGGTAATGAAGTTTGGGGCAGTGCATTTCCCTTGTTTGTGAAGAAGTTGTGGTAGCGAGGAGAGCATGACTGGGGGGCACAGGGAGGATTCCTGGGAACCTCACTGCCACTCAGCTCCCAGTTCTGTCCTCCTCCTGGGTAACTCCTGGGTAGGGTAACTGAAGAGCACAGCTACCAGCTGGAGGCAGGAAGGGGTGGGATCTTTCCATGAAAGATTGAGGAGGCTCGCATGTGCATATGTCAAAGATGTTCAGGAACATATCCAGGAGTTGAAGTCTACAGGAATTGTCAGGAAGTCTAGAAGTCCTAATGCCTCCCCAATTATTGTGACCAGAAAAAAGAACAGGGATATACACATGTGCATAGATTACTGTTCTTAGAATAGACATACAATCCTTGACCAGTGTACCACCCCAAGAGTGGATGATGCCTTAGACTGACTAACAAGAAGCTGTTGGTTTTCTGTTCCAGATCTGAGAAGCAGATACTATCGGGTACACATGGGACCAGCTGACATGGAAAAGACAGCCTTCATCTGTCCACGCAGATTCTATGAATTTCTGAGAATGCCCCAGAGAATATCTGGGGCTCCAGCCACATTCCAAAGATTAATGGAGAGGATGGTTTGTGACATGAACCTTCTGGAAGTCCTGGTGTATCTGGCTGACTTCTCACTTTGGAAGAGCATGAAGAATGTTTGTTGAAAGTGTTGGACTGCCTGCAGGAACAAGAGTTGAAACTATCTTTAGACAAATGTCAGTTTTGTCAGGGAAAAAGTAAAGTACTTAGGGCATATTTTCCCTTGAGATGGAGTTGCTACAGATCCAGACAAGCTGGAAGCCCTGAGGACATGGTCAAAATCCAAAACCTTGAAAGAATTGCAGAATTTCTTGGGGTTCTGCAATTATTATAGGCTATTTGTATAGGGATTGTCTGCTTTTTGTGGAATCTTAAATGAACTCACCAAGGAGTATTCCCCATAGGAAAGGTCAGGCTCTGCATCCAAACACCAACTCTTACAAAGTCAAAGAATCCTTTGGAGACTGGTGGACTCTGGATTGTGAGAATGCTTTTTGGATATTAGTAAATGCACTGATGCACACTCCTGCGTTAGCTTTCACGGGTACAAAAAACCCTGTCTGCTATACATTGACGTTAGTATGGAAGGACTTGGAGGAGTCCAAGAATATCCAGATGATGGAGGCCAGTTGCTTATGCTAGTAGGAATCTAGCACTGTCGGAGAAGAACTATCCAGTTCACAAACCAGAGTTCTTAGTATTAAAGTGGGCTGTGACTGAGAAATTCCACGATAATCTCTGTGGAGCAAAATTCACAGTCCATACTGATAACAATCCCTTAATTTATATCCCAAAGTCTGTCCAATTGGTTGCCACAAGGCATAGGTGGCTAGCAGCATTGGCCACCTATGATTTCCAAATACAGTATCGGCCAGGACATGTGAACGTGGATGCAGACGCATTAACCCGAAGGCCACATGGAGAGAAATTGCCAGACCAGGCATGGATTGACATCCCAGCTCCTGGAGTGAGAACCACATAGTGATGCCATTGTGAATGAGATTTGGACCATCGAGATGCTTGGAGCCCTCCCAGTGTTATTCCTGAAGTACATACAAATGCCACCCATCTGGCTCTTACTTCATTACCCAGATTGCACTGGGAAGATATCCGCACTCCCCATCTTCGAGATCCTAGCCTGAAAGTGATCCTGATTGCCAGAAGATTGGTGAGACCTATGAATAACATACAGAATGTGACGTGACTTTGAATGTAGACTTATCAAAGAACTACGACAAATAATTGGGCTAAAGAAATCCCAGATTTCTTCATTTCACCCATAAGAAGACCCACAGCCAGACTGTTTCAATAGGATGCTTTTGAACATGACTCTCAGCTCAGTACAAAAGCACAAATGGCACCAACTTATTTCACAACTGGTTCACTTGTATCAGGATAATGCTACTGGATTCTCTCCTTATTATCTAGTGTTTGGGAGGGAAGCCAGACCTGTGGGCATTTGTTTTGGAGTGACTTCAGATGGAGGTAGCCCTGAGACATATCTTCAATATGTAATGAAATTAAAGCAACAGCAGGAGAAGACCACAACTCAGTATAAGACCCAACATGACCGGTGCATAAGGGAGCAATAACTATTCCCAGGCTACCAGATTTTGAAAGGAACTTGGGACTAAAAGGGGAAAACAATCTGGGAGACAGATGGAAATCAGAACCTCATCAGGTCAATCAGAAATTACCTGGGGTTCCTGTATATCAACTCCGAAGAGAAGGAAGGCGAGATGTCAAACCTCTTCAGAGGAATCACTTGTTGCTTATTAGGGAAATTGATAGAGTTCCCTGAAAGTGAGCCAGGGAGACAGATGGCAACTAAGTCTACTACTAGAAGTCAGGCTGTTCCATATAACTCTGGTGGTCTGGCTGTGACCAGTGACATAAAGATGAGAATGTCTCTGGTGATGAATCTGATAATTGGGGTTTAACTACTTTTGTCAACCTCCCAGAGCCTAGAATCACAATGCTCTCTGAAGCCTGGATGCCTATGGGTCCCACACTACAGCTCCATAGGTGAATATGGCTGCGGAGGGTGAGGTAAGTGCTCTTGGTGATGTCCAAGGAAGGGGAAGTACTGCCTGTAGGAAGCCCTCCTGTGCTGGATGCAGAACCTGATGTGGAATTGCAGCCTGTTCCGGGGAAGTGCACGCTACAGCACATAAAACTGGGAGAGAGGTCAAGCCAGCAGTAAGGCTTACCTATGACCTGCCTGGTGCCTCAGTCAATGGACCTATAAATGTGGTGCATAAAGCTATAGCTGCCCTGTGTCCGTGGGCATTGGGGAAAACAAGCATAACGAGTCCTGCTCTGTGTGTTCGTTAAAAATGGTTGGAATGAAGTTGGGAGATTGGGAGTTCTTAAAATGGGAAACCATGAGTTCAAGTTGAGGGCATAGCTAACCAGTAATGTTAAGGGGTAGGTAAAACGTACCAGTTTAGTTTGTCGGGATGCCAAACTTTACAAAGTGGGGAACAGTGTAACCCGGGTTAATGGGTCAGACGAAAAAGGGAGTCGAGCTTGTTGCCGGGTAGTTGAGAGAAGGTGCAGACTGCAGTGCCGTCACCTCAGCAAGGGGGATGAGCCTTGTGCCTGGGCGAACGCTGGGGGCGGAAGGCTGACTGAGCCACTTGGATGGGGGAGGAGAGGAGGACAGCTCTGCCTGAAGGCGTGCGGGCGATCCCCGGACAGTCTCCCTCGGCCTGAGGGGAGTGCGGACGACACCCGACTGTCCCTCGGCCTGAGGTGTTGCCTATCTTGCCCTAAAAGGGGGTTTGCCAAACTACCTTGGGGGACAGCAGGTGGATTTATATACACTGAGGAGATCCCCTACACCATGGGGCCTTTTTCCACTCTGAGTAATGGCAATTGCTTCTGCAGAGAGTTTAGCCCCCTGGGTGACTCGGCCCCCTCATTGCCTCACCACACTCCAGCACCTTCAGGCCTGCAACGCTTCATCAAGGTACTCGGGTTTCTCCACATCATGGAGCCCACTATTGTGGAGTAAGCTGGACTCGTGACTCCAGGGAAAACCACTCTGGGGCTTGTGTTAGTTGTGGGTTGTGTGGTGTTACTGATGCACCCACTCCATACGCAACTTCCCTTCCCTTTTATAGGCTTCCTCTGTATTTCCCCTTGTAAGTAAAGCGTACGTTGATTGTTGGTTCATCCACTAGGGAGGTGTCAGAAGAAAACACGTAGGAGGTATCAGGCTAGTCACAGGCTAAGTACTGGCTTGGGGATAACCACATAGGGAGGCAAGGTGGGTTCTTGACTCCCTTAAACAGACAGGTGGAGGCACCACCAGACAGCAGCTAATAACCCAGGCTGCTGAAACCCACTGCGGCCAAAGCAGAGGGGCACCAGGTAAGGGCCCCTGTTGATGATTAGTTGCCTTTCAGGGTACAGCAACTAATGAAACCCCTTATGTCTGGTAAACAAAGTCATCAAAGCAATGGAAAAAGCAAATTGACCAGAGTCTGAAGAAAGGGCTTGGTGCCTGCACCCCAAAGAACAAGCAGCAGGGGAGAGGCACTTTGTCCGGGCTTCCTTTTCAAAGCATGCATGTCAAAGGTTGGCTGGACTATGAAAGGGAAGAAAGGAGACGCTTTGAGTGTCTATCACTTAGGGGATAAAGTGGTTTGCACGCTCTACTTCTGTGAATGGTGGGGCCTCCTGCCTGAGGGCCGGCAATGCTGGTAGCTGGATGTAAGTGGGAAAGCCGGGTAGGCAAAGACCGTAGCGTGCTGGAGTTAAGTTTTGGTCACTAGAAAGCAGGTTATTTTTGTTTGGTTTGCAACCAGGACTGTCCCTTTTTCTCTTGCTCAGTATCACTTAAATCTCTGTTCCTTATTACTAGACCTATGCTTAGTTTTACTATAAACCACCTCAGTGCTGCGTATTGAAGTGTAGGCACCCCCTCCTAGAGGGACCTTGGGACAGTTCCCGTGGGGAAGATCCCGAGTGCTGCGGTCCAGCTGTGGAGACGACACCTCCCCTGCTGCTTTGGGGATGGGAGTGACACTTCCAGGGGATGCAGGGACCGCGTGCAGTGGGCACCTTCTTAGCAGGGGCGAGGTTGCTTTGTGGAGCTCTGTTGAAGCTAGGAGCCGCTGCTGAGAAACTGCTGGTGTTTTGGCAAAGCAGGGAGCCATGGCGTCTATTGCTGGACTTCACTGGAGCCGGGGCGGGGACCACTGCTGTGCCCAGACGTGGCTGAGGCTGGCTTGCAGTGAAGGTAGTGTGAGTGACCACCACCTGTTGGGAAAGGACGACAGTGAAGAGACTTTAAGGGGTTTCCCTGCGTCCTAGAATGCCAGTAGGTTCCAGCACATATCCCCCACTAGAAAAATCCTACAATGCATTGAGCCTAGCGGCAGAACATTGCACCGGCGTATCTGCCTGCAGTGCTGCTAGACAGCAGTTATTGGAAAATGCTCAGAACTGCCTGGGCACCATGATTCACAAGGAAGTAGGTTAAGCTGCATAAATAACATAGTGTCGTCACCCTGTTTCATTCATCCAAATAGTCATGTGGTATAAGGCCAGAAGCAACCATTGTGATCATCCAGTCTGACCTTCAGTTTGAATGAGGGAAATATCTTGTAGCAAAACATCCACTCTTCATTCAGAAATGGTCAGTGATGGAGAATCCACCACAAGCCTTGGTGAATTGTACCACCAGTTAATAACCCTAAACGTTAAACATTGCAGCTCATTTCTAGTCTAAATTTGTCTGGCTTCTGCTTCGAGCCAGTGGGCCTTGGTAGAGGTTTGTCTGCTAGACTGAGGAGTGGTGTACTACCACATGTCTGGTCCCCACGTAGGTACTTAGAGACTGATCAAGTCGCCCTTAACCTTCCCTTTGTTACATTAAACGGACTGGGAGGCTGGAGTCTATCACTGTAAGGCAGGTTTTCCAATCCTTTAATCATGTCTGTAGCTCTTCTCTAAATGCTCTCCAGTTTATCACCATCCTTAATGAACTGGGGACACGAGAACTGGACACAGGATTCCAGCAGTGATTGCACTACTGCCAAACGACTACTCAAGATTCCCCTGTGTATACATCCCAGGATCACCTTAGCTCCTTTAACGGCATACTGCACTGGGAGCTCATGTTCAGCTGATTACCCGCCATGGCTCCCAAGTCCTTTTCAGAGTCACTGCTTCCCAGGGTAGAGTCCCTGTCCTGTATGTAAGGCTGATATTCTTTGTTCCTAGACGTGTCCATTTACATTTAGCTCTATTGAAATGCACGTTATTTGCTTGTGCCCAGCTTACCAATTGATCCAGATGGCTCTGTATTAGTGACCTGTCCTCTTTGTTCTTTACCACACCCCCACTCTTTGTGTCATTTGCACACTTAGTAAGCATTGATTGCTTTGTTTTCTTCCAGGTTATTGATAAGAATGTTAAATAGCACAGGGCCTAGAACTGATCTCTGCAGGAGCCCATTGGAAACACACGCTCACTGATTCCCATTTACAATTACATTTTGAGACCTGTCAGTTCGCCAGCTTTTCATCCATTGAACGTGTGCTATGTTCAGTTTGTATCATTCTGGTTTCTTAATCAAAACGTCATGTGATGCCAGGTCAAATGCCTTACAGAAATCTAACTATATTACACCAGCCCTATTATCTTTATCAACCAAATCTACAGTCTTATCAAAAGAAGACATCAAGTTAGTTTGCCAACTTCTATTTTCCATATTTTCCTGTGTTAATTGTCATTAATTATATTGCCCTCTTTTAATTCTTTATTAACGAAGTCTTGTATCAGCCATTCCATTATTTTGCACAGGATGAACGTCAAGATGACAGGTCTATAATTACCCAGTCGTCCCGTTTACCTTTTAAAAATATTGGCACAACATTAGCTTTCTTCCAGTCCTCTGGAACTTCCGCAGTGTCCCAAGACTTATTAACGATCCAGAGAGATCCTCAGCCAGCTCTTTTAAAGCTCTCAGGTGAAAGTTATCCAGACCTGCTGATTTAAAAATATTTAGCTTTCGTAGCTGCTCTTTAACATCCACCTTAGTTACATCATCATCATAATCTGACACAACTACATCATGGAGAAAAGGTGGGTAAGGTAATATCTTTTATTGGACCAACTTCTGTTTTGTGGCATTATTGTGGAGTTAAAAGATATTACCTCATCCACCTTGTCTCTCTAATATCCTGGGACTGACTTGGCTACAACTATACTGCATGACTACATCATGTAGCTTTTTCCCAAATACAGAACAGAAATATTTATTGACAACTTCTGCCTTTTCTGCATTATTATGACAGTTCTACCATTTCCATTTAGTAATACCATTGTCAGGATTCCTTTTGATCTTAATATACTTGAAAAACTCCTTCTTATTGTCCTTAATTCTGCTGTCCATAGAGGTCTCCTTGTGTCCTTTTGCTTCCCTTATCAATTTTCTATAATTCCTAGCTTCTGATTTATATTTATTACTATTAACTTCCCCTTTCTTCCACTTGTTTATTGGCCGCCGTTCTCAGTAGTGGAATTGTGGCTTTTGGGGCATCTAATAAAATGTTCATAAACAATTCCCAATTGTCATTCAGATTTTTCTGTTTAAATTCTTTCTCCCAACTGATCTGTCTCATAATTGTTTTCAGCTTTACGAAATTGGCCCTTTTAAAGTACCAAGTATATATATCACTGGTTTGGATGAATTATATTTGTTGTGTGCGGACAGAATAAAATCATAATCAGTTACATCTAAGCAACCGCTAACTTTTAGTTCTGTGATCAAGTCCTCTTTCGCTGTCAAGATGAGGTCTGATGCAGAATTCTCCCACGTTGGATGCATCAATTTTTGACTTAGGAAATTGCCATTGATAATTATTAGACTTTCAGAGCATGTTTTAATACTGGCAGCATAAGACCGCCAACATATGTCACTCAGACCGATGTCTGCCATTGATAACATAGCTTCCCTCCTCCCCCACATATTATAGACAGGTGCTTAAGGAGCTAGTTACCCTGTTTCTGTGTAGTTATACTGGTATAGTTATAAACTGTAAACCTGTTATAGGAAAAATGTTCTCATGTAAAGAAGCCCCAAGGAAGTTGCTGACAGCAGAACTCAGACTCTCAGGACATGGGCAGTGCTTAAGTGACCACAGCAAGTCACCTTGAGCCAGCCAGGGCCTCTGATGTGAGACCGCCTGCGAACCCCCGGCCTGCAGCATGGCCTCAGCTCTGCTGTAAGTGCATCAGCGACTTTCTCTGGCTTGTCAGCCTGGCTCCAGCCTCGTTGTCGATACAACTTTTAGCTGAATAGCTGTTAAAAGCTTGCTGCGCCCAAGGAGCAAGACATGCCGGACACTAGCTGCTATCACTGCTGAGTGGGCGCTATCAACCTGGGGAGGATCACAGCGGTAGTCTGAACCCCAGATGTTACCAACCTCAGCCTGGGGTCCCACACTTACCCAGCTTGTAACGCATTGTGAGCTGCATCCAGACCACTCCACATCTCCACAGCAAGAAGAGACTCAGTTCAGGCTGGGCCTCAGCACCTCCAGACACCCCCTCGCACTCATCCCCCCGGCGGGGACCCTGCTCCTACAGCTCCACCCCCACGACATCCCTCTAGGCTGGGACCCTGAACCTACAGACCCTCCCACTCCAGAGCTCAGTCTTGAGCCAGGAGCCTGCACCTATACACCTGTCCTTGCTGTGACCTCACCTACTCCTGCCTTCCCCCCGTCCCCACCTGCAGCTCTGTTCCTCACCCTACAGAGCGGTCCTTGGGTTTCTCCTCTCCACAGGCCAGCCCCTCAATGTCACGATAGCTTCAGTGACATGCCTATCCAGGCCAGGAGCCCCCCACTCCAGAGCCACTTGGCCCATTTCCCTGCTGATTGCGAGCAGGGAGAGATTGTGTCTGCGAAGTCCTTCACTCTGAGTCACCACTGTGTTTTGTCTGTCAAGAGGCAGCCCTGCTGGAGTCAATTAGCCGCTGCGCCGGATCCTCGGCAGGCTCTAATGCCCTTTTAGGTTGTGAAAGTGACTGGGGAGCGTCCCACTTGTTATTTATTGTTTTGGCTCCGAGTTTTCTTTCAGGGTCTGTTCAGTTTCGTTTATGTGAGGTGTGGAAGGTCAGCTCTCAAAGCTAGCCTCACACCCTGCGATCACAGACCACAGGAAGGGATCCCAGGTGGGAGTGACTGGATCTCGCTGTGGGGAAGATCACAGTGTTAGCGTCCTAGTGGGACACCGATAGGGCACTGCTGTGGTGGAGGTCACAGCTCTGCAGTCCTGGGTGGGCACTGACAAGGGCAGGGAATGTATAAACATGGTTCTTTGAAACTCGGACCCTGGAGCTGAGAGCGTGTTGGGGTGATGGGGACGTCTCTGAAATGTGGGAGGTTGCAAAGGCTAGATTGTGAACAATTCTTGTGGGGCATAGAGGGCTCGTACCTGGGGCTTCTGCTCCTCTGGCAGAGCCATTGTCAGCATGTATCTGTCCCTGGGGCAGGGATTGCCTGGTCCTTGCTCACTCTGGAGAACAAAACAACCACAAGGGGGAGGGAAGGGTGGCAATCTGCTCCTCTGCGGTGGCATGGAAGTGCCTGGATTCCAGTGTGCTCCCCTGGCGTTATGTTCCTGTCTTAGCTATTGACTGGTTACAGAACTTCATTCTTAGCGAGGTACACACCAGATGTGTTCATCATAAGACTCTGTAATGCAGGGGTGTCAAACTCGCTGATGGTGACGGGCCAAATTCTCATAAACTGCACTTCACAGGGGCCATGCAATACCCTCTGCCAAAAAATTCGGGCCATCTTCCCCTTTTCGGCGGCGCGGCATCAGCCCTTTTTGGCGGCGGGATTTCGCAGAGGACCGTGTTGTCAGACTGAGTGCATTGCCGCTTTAAGGGATTTCTCTGCGTCCGGCATCGACGCTTTAAGACATTTCACGGACTCTTAAACCGGCAATGCCGTAGGCAGAGAAATCTCTTTAAGTGCCAATGCCCTCACTTTCGGCAGCAGCACGTCTCAAAAAAACTGGCCGGACGCGGGCTGGATCAAAAAGGTTCGCGGGACGGATGCGGCCCGCAGGCCGTATGTTTGACATCCCTGCTGTAATGCTCTACCAGTTATGGCTGAGGTTAGCTTAAATAAGGTGTTTAAACACAGTGCTACCTAGTGGCAGACCAGTGCAATACAGTTTAGCATTCCGTTACATCTCGCCCTTCAAGTTCTGCACTCCTGCCATTCACACTACCATGCTGTCCCTGAAGTTCAGTACAGCTCAGACTGTTAAGTGTCTCTGAATTTAACTGGTTTTCTAATTACATGACTTGAACGTGTACAAACTTGGTCATCTGGCTGTCTTTTGGTTGTAACAACTCACTGCGGTCGGTTTGGAATCCTTGAGTCATCTTCTTCTTGTTCTGCATCTGCCATCTGTAGCGTTTGCTCTGTTGATTGATCTTTCTCAGGAACAAACTGTAGGTGTTGACAGTTTCTGTTGACCTCTTCACCGTTGGTCTCAATCACATATGATCTGGGCAGTGAATTCTTTTTCATTACGACAGCTTGAGTACTTCAGCCTTTTTCTCCATCCAGTTTGACACAAACATGGTCACCAGGGTCTAGACCCAGCAGGTCTCTACCTGCGTGATGTCTATTGTAAAAGTGTTCATAAGCTCTTTTTGCCTTTTTATCCGGTTCGGCTATTCTCTTCATGTCTGGCCACTTTGGAGATAGATTCTTTTCCAAAGTTGGAATAGTAGTTTGAGCTGTTTTCTAATCAGGAGTTACAGGATCCCCCGGGTTGCAATCTGAAACTGTAGGATCACTGTGCCCCCTTAATGCTCTACCCTGGGTTGTCTCTCACAGTGCATTACTAGTGACAAGCAATACACCCCTCCAGGCGCTTAGCACAACAGCATGTGAAGCCCCTCACCCAGCTAGATTGCATAAATGTTTACCTGGGTTGCTCCTCTCACTGTAATGCTGTTAGCAAGCTACAGACCTCTGGCAGATACTGCACTTACACAGGCATCCACAGGCAGGGACACACCTAACTAAGTTACATGAATGCTTTCCCCAGCCACTCATGAACCAACAATAGAGAGGCACCACCCAGTTCCCCAGCACTGCACCCCAGAACTACCGGCTTACGCTGGTCAGAAGCCAGACAGTATAACTTTATTGCCTAGTCCGCCCCTCCCTCAGTGTGGAGAGGATATACACAAGCCTTTGTTAACTGAGCTGAGCTCTTCCAAAAACTTCAAGCAAAATACACCATTTTAGGTAAAATATAACACAGATTTATTAACTACAGAAAGATAGATTTTAAGTGATTATAAGTGGTAGGCATATAAGATCAAAGATAGTTACCCCAAAAATAAATAAATAAAGATAAATGCACAGTTTAAATATTAAACCTTAGAACACTAAGCAGTGTTTAGATTAAGCAGTTTTCTCACCCCACTGAATGTTACAGCTCTTTAATACACAGGTTTTGCCCTCAAAACCTAGGGCCAGTCGCCTTCAGTTCAAGTCTTTGTCTTTCCAGCATTCTTATTGCTTCCAGCGTTGGTGGGGGAGGAGAAAGGCCCAGGCATGATGCTGCTGTCCCTTATTTTATATCCTCAGTCCATGTGCCTGGAATACACTAACCCAGGCATGTCCTGGTGGGCTTTGCTGAGTCACCCGAGTTGAGCAATGCCTCTGGTGTCATCTTGTGCAACTGAGTCATAGAGTTGAGCAATCTCCTTTGTATGATCTTGTGCAACTACCATTGTATTGTAAATCCTTTGTTTACTATTCCCCTGCTGGGTAACGCTTAGTGAACTCCCTCCTGGGCATGGGTTGCCTCATTCGTTGCCACTAGCAAATTTATACTATATTTCAGAACAACCATGCAGCAAAATTTCATAACTTAATATACACTAACGATATACGTATTTGGATAAAACAATAGGTTTCAGCAGATCATGATCTTTCATATGATATCTTCCATGGCATGTTTTGTATGAAATATACCATAACTGTATTTGAGTGATGAATATGGGGGTTACAGGGTGTTGCTTTGAGTTACAGTGTGTCACAGTATTGAACTATATCCCATAGGTGCTATCGGTGTTGATCTGTAGCTCAGAAGAGCAAGGAACAAATCTTCTTACTGTAGGATTTTCTTGACTGCCTATACAGCTCTCTCAACCTCTCCATTCTCTTGTGGGTAATGTGGGCTATTAGTATTATGAGTAAAATCATATTTCATTTGGAATGATTTAAATTCTGTTTCAGTGAATTGTGGTCCATCGACCATCACTAGTTGTTCTGGAATATCTTTCACGTACATTATTTCTACATATCTAGAAAAATAGTCCACTACAATTAGGTAATGATGTCCTCTGAATTTGCATAATCTGCAACTAGTCTCTCTCAGTGTCTGTCTGGTAGAGGGGTTTGTACACTGTATGGTTCACCATTGTGTCTTAAGTTTATTTCTATTGGATGTCCTTTCAAAAGTCCAATATCATCAAATTCTCAGCTGAGTTCTTCCACCTTTCTCACTAGGACCATCATGGCTGCCATGCTGTGTCTGAGAAGGTTGTTGTCTTTGATCCTTTGATTACATGTACTCTGAATACACAGCTTTTCTCTTTGTAAATTGTTTCTGTTGTGAACTGGCCGTGCAGTTCAGAATACCCCCAGATCTAGTCAGAGCTATGTCAGGCTGACATCAGTTCTGGCAGGGATTGAAGGAGATTGTAAATCCCTTCTGAGATGATGGACGTCAAAGTCAATAGTCTTGCCGTGAATATTCAGTTTCACTCTATGAGAAGGCTTTATGTCATCACTGTGATAGATCCCACAAACAATGGGCTTTGATGGTCTGTAATATGAATGAACTCCCTGACTGCTTTGGTACGGCAAACAGCTGGAAAATAACCATATTTCATGCATTTATTACACTGTGCACCTCTGTCTGGAGATGCATCATCTCTTGAGATATGACTTTCTCCATAACTTGGAATTTGTCCTTCTTAGCCTGGGAGTTCTTTCTCCTTTCCTCCGGGTTTTGTGATAATGATTTTTAACACTCAAGTGTCTGTTTATAGCTTCTAAGCTAGTTTCAGGATTTTCAAGATGCTCTTGTCTCTTGTTTTGTTGTTTGACTAGTTCAGCCTGCTTTCCTTGCTATATAGATGTTGTCTGTCTTCAAGTGTAGGTGCTGTGAAAGATTTTTTTCTGTTAACCCAATAACCAGTATGTCTCTGAGCTTTTCATGTTTTGCATTCCCAGAATTACAGTTTTCTGCCGGTGCATGTAGAGCTCCTATAAAATATTCAACATTTTCCCCTGGTTCTTGAATTCTCTGGTGGAAACATGCTCCTTCATAAGCCACATTTATCCGAGGCATAAAAGTATGCGTCAGACATTGCCAGAACCTCTCCTAGTCATCTTTGTGACCATTTGCAGTAAAGTCAAAGCCTGCTCCCCCTAGCATAGATGAATGAAGATACCTGTATATCTCCAGTTTCCTTGAGGAGCTGGTTTGCAATGTGAAATCTTGCAAAATACTGCTTCCAGTCTGTGAAGGGTTGTCAAAGCTGAAGTTCTCTGGGCCATTGATAGTGGCAAGCTGATGAGATCCTGCAACCTTTGTTGCTGTTCCTTCTGTCTGCAACATGTCATGTTGCTGTCCCAGATACTGGCTGACTACAGAGCTTCCGTCTTGACAAGGTACAAACCAGGTGTGTTCATCATAAGATCCTGTAATGCTAAACCAGATGTGGCTGAGATTAGATTAAATACGGGAGTATTTTACGGGCAGCACTACCTAGAGACTGAACAGCACAATACAGTTTAGCATCCCATAACATTTGGGGCAGCAGGGATGTGCCCAGCCCCCAACGGTCCCACAGGGCAGCAGTGTTGTGCCTGGCTCCCCCGTGTACAAACCCACGGTCTACAGCCCATGTGTGTCTGTGCTCTCTGGCAGGTGTGAGCACTCCTGTGTGTGTAAGCAGGGGTGTGTGTTGGTGAAGGGGTGTGTGTCAGAGTGAAGCTGGGTGTCCCACACCTGCTGCACATGGCAGAGCACCCTGTGAGCAGTGACACCGAGCGTGACCAGACACGCTTGGCTGTGGCTTTGCACACCAGTGCACCCACCTCATTGCTTCCCCCTCCCCCCCCGTCCCCGATGCACGCTCCCACACCGGCCCGGGCACCCTAGTGTCTGCAGCGCACCTCTCCTGCGGGGCACTCGCCTTGCCTCCCCGTGCCAAACTGCTCTGTTCGGTGGTAAAACGTGAAGTATTTTAATCAAATATTCTCTTTAGTGTTTCTTCTCTTTCCCATGCTGGATTCCTAGAAGACAGGAATTTATGGTGTAATCCCACTCCAGCCTGGGGGAGAGCCCAGCCAAGGTCAACACCATGAGACAGGCAGCGCCTGCCAAGGGGAGAGAGCGAGGCATTTAGCGCTTGGCGGAGGAGAAAATAAAAATAAAAAGCTTAAAAAAACAACAAAAAGAAAACTTTGGTGGAAAAAAAAAAAAGCCGTAAGAACCCTGTCTGCCTGACCCCGCCCACGCCTGCCTGACCCCGCCTGTGTCTGCCTGACCTGGCCCTGACACTGATCCCGTCTGCCTGACCGCACCCCATCGGCCTGATCCCAGCTCTGTGGGCCTAACCCCGACCCCTCCAGGCCTTTCACTAGCGACAAGGCCTTGATCTTGATTTTCTTTCTCCAGATGAGACCCAGAGAAACAAGCAAGGCCGGAAGTGGGGCCGACACCATGGTGTCTTCAGTATGGGATCGAGATCTGTGGCAGGCAGGGCCCCTGTACGGGTCGTGAAGACAGAGCCCGTCGCCAGAGGCTGAGCCCAGCCAGAGATTGCCATTCCCACCCTCAGCACTTTCCTTCTTACATCCATTTGGCGAGGACATTTGTCACACAACAGGAGGGGCCTTGTCCTGGTCCATGAGCCCGTCTCTGGTCCCCTGCCTAGACCTTTCTCTGGGGTCTCTCTCATCAGACTGCCTCAGGTGACCCTTGCCCCAGAATGAGATGGAAAAGCCCTATGAGATCATCTTGTCCATCTCTCTCCTTGGCATCGTTATTCCCCACAGTCTGCTCTCTAGGGCCTTGTCCAGGCCAGTCCGCAGTGACTCACTCCATAGGATTTCCACCACTTCCCTGGGGACACAGCTCCACAGGAAATATTTTCTGGAAGCCAGAACAAATTTTCCTTTCCTCGAGTCTGTCCCATGATTCCTAATTACAGCCTCTTGCATCTCCCTAAAGAAGTTTTCTTCATCCTTGGTGTACAGTGCCTGAGCTCTAGATGGTTATCACCTTCCTCTTCGCTGGAGCTACGCCAAGTTATAAATATTTGCCTCTTTTAATCTTGCTGCATAAACCAGCCCTCCAGTCTCTACATTCCTTCGGTTGCTGTTCTCTGAGTTGACTTCAGTGTGTGTGTGAGATGCCCAGAGCTAAGCACTGTATTCTAGACGGGTCTCACCAGGCCGTGTGCGGACAGGTTACCGGCACCATGCCCGGGGTGTGATGCCCGTGTGAGGGTTGTTTTCTTGTTTGGAAGTGTATTCAATGTGCCAATGAGCCTGATCGCCTCTCTCACCCCTCGGTCTCTCTCTCAGCATCATGGCTTCTTGGGCCATCCTCCCACTGAGTCTGGGTATTTCGGGTCTCCAGGCATTCTAGGTGCATTCGGCAACCCATTGTACCGGCCATTTTGCCTTCACTGAGAATTTGCATCATGATCCCACACGTGGCAGATGGCACCGTGGGTATTAGGGGGAGATTTATCCTTATCCTTGGCCTTACAAGGGCTATGGGCTGTCGTGGTTAATCTAAAAGCCAAACCTGACGCCAGAGGACAAGCGCTGCTCCCGCGTGTCGCTGCCCGTGGTGTCTTTGGGGCCCCACTGCCCTGGAGTGGGTCTGGTTCCCTTGCAGCCAGTTGCCGGATGCTCCTGGGGCGAGGTGTTGTGGCGTTTAACCGTTCTGCTCAGCCAAACACGCAGCCCCAGGTGCCGAGATTTCTGTGCCCTGGGGGCCATTTGGCTGCCCTCACCAGCCCTGGCAGCAACACCCCGACTAGCGCCACCCGCTGATGGCACCAACGTGCTGCCTCCCACCCCCCAAACCGCTGGTGGAGAGGCAGCGAGCCCTGAGGCAAGCCTGGAAACCCAGCAGTCGTGAACGTCAGGGGAGCCTCAGTTCTGGGAAGCCAGGTTAGGTGTCTTGGACAAGTCAGGGAATGTGGGTGGACAGGGCCACCAGGAAGGCCCTTCCCCTCCCCCTGCCCTGAGGGAGTGAGGGCCACACGACCTGTGAACCCCACACCCCAGCCTCCAGCCCAGCCCAGGGTGCCCTGCCGCTCAGCTGCATCGCCTGCACCCACGAGAGGCCAGCGACGCAGCTGAGCCAGCCGTGAGGATCCGGCCACCCCCCCATACTGCTGACATAGCCCGCCCCTTCAGCCTGTCCCCAACAACCAGCACCAGCCGGCCGTGCACTGGGCCGAGCCGCCGGCGGGGCAGCACCAGGGCGTCTTTCTCCCCCTGGCTGCAACACAAGCAGCAGCCAGCCCCAGGGGAGGGCTCCTGTCTCACCGCCAACAAGGGAAAAGCTGACGGACCACAACTAGCAAACGGCACGGTGGCCAGAAGGCCACAAGATGCCCTCGCCGTGGGAGAGTGGCAGGGCACTGCTGCGGGGAAGCTCACAGCACTGGGGTGCTGGTGGGCTCTGGCAGGGCACTGCTGCGGGGAAGCTCACAGCACTGGGGTCCTGGCGGGCTCTGGCAGGGCACTGCTGCGGGGAAGCTCACAGCCCTGGGGTCCCGGCGGGCTCTGGCAGGGCACTGCTGTGCAGAAGTTCATTGTTGCAGGGGTGGGCAGGGGTGGGCATGCTGTTATGTAGCAGGCACATGAAGTGGATCCAGCAGTGATAGGCGACAGCCTGAGGGAAGCTCGGTCTGTGGTGCTCATCGCAGTCTCTGGGGGACTCCCCCGCAGCCCCTGCGCATTGCCCTTGCGCTCTTCGTGTGAGCCGCTTTGCACCAGCCCCCAGACAGCTGTTCCTCTCCTGGGCCGGCCTGGGCTGCAGGAGGGTGTTTGTGGCACCCTGTGTTTGCAGGCTGGTGCCAGTCTGTCCTCCTGACCTTATCCAGGGGAAACGGCGTTTCCTGTGGGTCGCTTGTCTCTCGGTCGCCGGGGTTGCTCTGGTGACTCACACAGCCTGTTTCCTCTCCGGGCTCTGCTGGCACCTCCTGCGCTTCTCACTCCCCATCCCACCCTTCCTTGGCACGGAAGGGTGTGAAATGCCCGGCTTATCGCAGCGGCCGGCCCTCATTCTCTGGCTATTCCTGTGCTTTTCGTGGGTGCTGGAGGCCTCCTCGCTGTGCAGCTGCCCCAGACATGAGGTCAGCAGGTTGGAAGGGTGAGGACAGCACTATGGGGGGTCAGGCAGAGGTCAGAGGTCCCCCGCCTGGCCAGAGCTCGCCACGGCAGGGCTCTGATGCTGAGAATGTGCTGGGAGTGAACTAAACAGGCTGGCTTCTGCGCTGCTTCGCTAGTCGGCTGGTCTCCGGGGTCCTGGATCCTGTTCCGGTCCCACAGTTCACCTTTGGCCTGAGCTGATGAGTTTGGAGCTGTGTCTGAGCCCAAACTTCCCCCGGGGGGGGGGGGGGGGGGGGCTGGAGTCCAGCGTCCTGGTTCGTCCCTCTTTCTGTTCAGCTTTTTTGCAAAGCCAGCACCATGAAGTGGGATCAGCGACTGTCACGTACTGTCCCTTCGAATGAATTCAGTAAAAGTCCGTGCCGAGGGCTCTGAAGGAGACACGGTCACTTGCACACTGAGCCCATGGGCAAGCTCCCAGCAAATGCCCACACTACACGAAGGCTACACAGTGAGGGTCACAGCGCCAGGGAATGCGAAGCAGGGGTTTCCAGCTGCAACATCAATGTAGTGTCACCATATTTCACCAGGGGAGGAGGGAAGGGTTTGTGCCTAAGGTGAAGGTTTGGGAGCCGTAAAACCTGGATCCATTCCTCCTCTGCTACTGTGCCTCTGTTTCCCCATCTGCCCAGTGAGGGCTCTGATATTCCCTATCTCACTGCAGGGGTTGAGAAGCTATTTTAATCAAAGCCCTTTGACAGCTTCCTACGGGAGAACTATAGACTTGACATTAGTTTACATTTAACAAGGGGGGAAATAGTAACTATGCAGGTGCCATTTGACTTTTGGAGTTAGCAAATGTCTCCCTAATTGAGGCCCCTTAACTGCTGTCTAGGTAAGGAGTTTAAATGATTGAGCATTGTTGAAATTCTTCTGTCACTAACTTTAACCATTCCTTCCTTTAACAACTAATCCCACAGGATTATCCATTTCAGAAAGCAGTAAGTGAGAGAAGAAGCCGAGTACAACACTTCCACACATAGACATGCTAGTCTCTGCATTGTATACAGTGTCCAGAGGCTTTGGTGATGGAAGCATTAAAATTCATAGAAAAATGTCAGCCTGATTTTCTCCTAACCTGGGCTGATTTTTACCTCTCAATGAGGACTATAAAACAAGTCAAGTTTGATATTTCTAGCTTTGTCTCTTTTTGAGTTGTACATGTCCAAAATTTCCCTGCAAAACACAGGGCAACATTTGTATATTTTTCCATGTCTCAGAAATGACTGAACTAGTTCTGCGCCAGTTTCCTGAAAATTTGCCTTTTGGATTGATACCAAGTATGGAAAATTTCTATCCAAAAGGGGTTGGTTTGAGTTATAAGGAATGAAAAAGGGATTTACAAAGGAAACTGCCTTTCAGCCTTAAGTGGAGCAATCATTTTTGGTGGCCATTCTAACAGTGATCAGAGCAAAGCAAGATATGGAAGTAACTCTAAGAATATTCTGGTGAATTCTAAAGCACATTTTGATTCAGCTGTGACCACGACCCATTGCACTGGCCTTTCAGCCCATGGCATTGCAAGGAAAAGTGAATGTTTAGCTACAATGCTCTCTGAGGAAGCAGTTCACCCCTGTGCGAGGGCTCACGCTAGATTCAGGCACCACTTCACGCTGTTGTATGCACGCTGGGTCTAGGGCAGCCCCTCTGCATAAGCGATTTGCAGAGCAAGACTTATTCCATGAGAGGTTCATGCCCAGTTTCAAACAGTGAATTTGAGCTGCTTTCAGTCTGCTCACACGCAGGGAGCCAACTGAAGAAAAAGCAAAACTCGTTAGGTAAATGCTTTGTTTTGAATTATTCTTTAAGCTCTAATAGTAATAATACATTAATAGTGATCCATGGGCTCCTCTGGCATCTCTAGTTTGAGGCTATCGGTGAGCCCCAGAACAGCCCTGGAGGCAGGTCGGTAGGAGATGGACTGGCTGATCTCCTAGGTTCCTCCCATGATTTTATCAGCAGAGGAACAAGGCACAAAGAGACTGTGGGGCTTGGCTACCATCACATACGACATTTAGGGTCCTAACGCCCATTGGCATGTAGGTGTCCAAATCCCTTTGAGGAGCTGGGTCTGAGCAGCAGAGTTAGAAGCAGAACCTAGGAGAGTTTCTTAGCAAGCTCGTGTGAGCTCCCTAGCACAAGTCTGCCTACCCAGCCTGGGAGAGTCACTCCCAGGCACAACGTAGATGTGCCCTGAGCAGGCCCCAGCTACAAGTCTTGTAAGTGAGACCCTAGCCAGGTAGGGCCTGGGCATGGCCTGCCCAAGCAGGAGAGCCCCAGGCAGAAAGGCCTGGGAGTAGGGTGACTGGAGCCTGCCAGGAGCAAGCAAGCTCCAGCAGAGAGTCCTGGGGCCGGAAACTGAGTCTGCAGGCAGGGAAGGCCTGGGAGGGACCTGCCAAGAGGATAAAATGGATGGATGTGGCTGTGGGACTTCGAGTTTTATTTCTGAGGTTTTTTTTCTCTGAATAACCCTAGCCCCCCAAGCGGGTGTTTTGACTGGACAGAAAGGGAGTGTGGAGTTTAAGAAGCTCTCTGAGGGGGAACCTGAGGCAGGTTGCTTGCAGGGTTGCCTTGATCCACTTGGGGGTGGCCAGGTTAAGAGTTATATGGGGGAATCTGGAGGTTAGGGACTATTGGGGGATATGAGGTGTTTGGGGCTGCCCCAAATTTACAGCATTTATTCTTTGGGGTAAAAATGAATTTTATGAGAATTCACCAGTAAGCCCATTAATTAGTTGTCATTAAAACTGATAAAATGTGTGTCCTTTAAGAAATTTACCCTCTGAGTCAGCCCTCCCACCAAATAACCCTAATAATGGAATAACACAGACTCTTCAGACTTTCCATATAGATTAAATTAGTTGTCGCCTTGGGCATAGGCTTCATTAGAAGAATTAGACTGGAATTAAGGGACATTATGAATTACTGCTGTAAATATGGAGGCATTGGTTGTCACTCAGAAGGTTGAGTTCCATTTTGCACTTAACGTAAGAATTTCAACCTCTTATGTACGAAAAATACCATTTATCGTCCTCAAATCTACAGTATTTACTCTTCAGGCAAAGAATGAATTTTCTGAGAATGTATATTGTAGACCCATTCATTAGTTGAGTTACAATTCATTAAAAACTGGGTCCATCAAGTAATTTAGCATCTGGATCAGTCTTTCTTTGTCCCGAATGATCTTCATAACAGAATATTGCAGACTCTTCTAACTTTCCATTCAGTTAACAGCCACTGAAATCTTGTGCTCTGGCTACATTTGTAGAAAATAGGTTGTAAATAAGGAAAGTTGTTAACAATTTTTATCTCATTGTTATGATAATAACCGACCACAGGCAAGCTCAGCTCAAGTAACTCTTAAGAGGGGCAAATGTGACATCAATTAACAGCCTTCCTCTACAGCTGATTTCCATGCAGCATTTCTATTGGTTGGAATGAGTCAGTGGAATGAAGGAGATAGGACAAGAGTCCGTTGTAATAATTGGAGCTACAAACGTACCTTCATTGTGAGCTCAACTGTAGAAAGTGAAAGTCCATGATGCATCACAATACCGTGTAATGACAAATGTTGATGGGGAAAGGTACAAAAGGGTGACAGACAGACAGACAAACTGAGTCCAAACCAAATGGCGTGACGATAAAACATGCCTGGTAAACATGAACAGTGTGAGTCAGAAATTAGGTCTAATTGGTGGACAAACTAATGAAGGGACGGGCTATTCTGCCTTTCACTCCTTTTTGGGTCCTTGAAAAAAGACTTGGGGGAAAAAAATGGGCTACTGGAGTGAGCGTCGCCATTATGGCTGCCGGGAATTCCAGACCTTCGTCATCCTGACCCTGAGCGACGTCCTGTCCAAACTGGGCCAGAGAGAGGGACCCACACGACAAGGTCTTCTCTGCCATCTCCGGCTGAATCTCAAACACCACCTGGGATGTGAGACTTTGTCGTGCGCCTCCACCCTGTGTCCCTTTGTCATGCCCCTCTTGTGTGTCCTTCGTCTTCCGTAGCTTATTTCTTCTCTTTCATACTCTCTCCTTTTTCCTTCTGTCTAATTGCAGTCTGGCTCAGCCAGCCAAGTCTGTATCATTTGCAACACTGCTGTAAATCTGTCACCAGAAAGAGGTAGCTACAAGCAATGCCCAAAACCAGCGGTGCCCAACTTTAGTACACAGAAGGGCCACCTAACCCTAAGCACAACCGTGGGTGGGTCAAACAGATTCGCCACCTTGGGCTCACAACCCGAGCCCACCGCGGGCCTTTTGAAATGCTCTGGTGGGCCATGTACGGCCTGTGGGCCACAGGCTGGGCACCCCTGTTCTAAACAGCCCAATGCTGGCATGAGTTTGCCAGGTCTCAGTGTTCAGATCATGTGCTGTGCCTGTTTCTCCAGCAGTGAAGCTAGTGAGAGCCAACAGCAGAGACAGAAGCTGCATCTTCTCTCTTTGCAGTTCTTTTCTCTCCCCATCTGTGTGTGTTTGTCTTGTTTTGTCTTCTAGGAAACGGGCTCGGACTTCAACAACCGCAATAACAACAGCTCCAGCCCATCCCAACTGACTTCTCTCTTCCCCAAAAGGACTGTGGTTACCATCTTTGATACCATCTCAGAGACTGCCAAAAGCAGGGTTTTTTTCTTCTAAAAACTCTCTCTCCAGGGAAGGGGAACAGAGATGTTGCTAACACAAAAGCCTTATTCAGTACTTTACATTTCAGGGGCTTTAGCTGTTTTCCTTCTTTTCTGTATCTCTAATACAATGTTAAAATTATGTTTCATGGTGAGTTTGCCTTGGGAGAAAGCAGGCGGCCATCCCTGTGTACCAAACCCGAACACTGTTTAACGCTGGGCAGTGACTGGGCCATAGCCACACGGTTGTCCCTATTTCCCATCTAAATGAATACAACAGTTCTCCCAGGTCGAGTCCTTGGCCCAGCTGCCGCTGCTGTGAGAAGGCTCCAGTGGACACTGCAGCAGCTCGGGCCCCACTTGACCCCCGGGGCTGGGTTTGAGTGGCAAGCCTGAGCCCCAGCCAGTCCCACAATGACCATGCAGCTCTTGTTAGCGAACCAGAGCACGTCTGTCTGCCCGGGCGGGGGCTCCCTCCCAGCTGCAGTATAGGCCTCCGGCTGCAGTTCTTCATAGGGAAACAGTACCCGGGGATGGCTCCTAGTACTCAGGATTGGCTGGCCCCAGGCCTCCAACCTTTAAGGGGCAAGATACCCTGGTACACCCCGCACACCCCATAACCTCTGTAATCCCAAATACCCCATAACCCCAAAATACCACCCCCCACACTTGTACCCCACTCTGCCCCCCGGCTAGCTCGAGCCATGCCTGGCACACACGTCTTCAGCTTCTTGTCTTGCCTTTCCTCTCTCGTGCTTTGTGTCCTTCTCTCGTTTGTTTCTGTGTTTTATCGTTTTCTGGGTTTGCCCCTCCCTGGTCCCCCTGCCTCATTCACCAGGAGCTCAGAGACTGCCTAATGCCAGGCTCAACTCCCATCCCTAGGGTGCCAGGCGTGGGTGCCGTTCCCAACCCGTGGGTGCCAGGCTGGATTGCAGCTCCCATGCCCTCTAGGTGCTGCACCAGCGCTCAGCCCCCTGCCCCACCTGGCCTCTGCAATGGGGCTCAGCTCTCAGGGCCTCCTGCGCCGTGGGGCTCCCTTCCCGAACCACACCAGTGTATAGGTACACGCTTGTTCTCCATACATCCTGCCTGTGCACGCACACACCCTCCAAGGAATGTGCTTTCTGGGTGGAAACTCTTGTCACCGGAGAAATATTTCATATTTTCATTTGTTCGCATTCCCAACATGAAAAATGAATCGCAGCCGCAGAACTACGGGGCTGAGTGCCTCATTTACATATTTCTGTGGTTGTTGGAGCAGGGGCAGCCGCTCTCCTGCCAACCATGTCCTAAGCCTCCCCTTTCACGCACCTTCGAGGCAGCCTGGACGCGGCTCGTGCGCTTTGGCGCGCGTTCCCCCTAGAATCGCCGCCCTCTGGATTCTTATGTCACCCCAGGGCCTGCCAAGCATGTCTTGGAGTGACAGGCTCTTGGCGGGGGCCTGGGGGTTATTTGGAGGTGTGGAGGTGGGGGGATGCAGAGCAGGAGGGGGCTAGCAGAGGCGCTGGGAGACTCTGGCCCCACTGGAGTCAATGGCAGGTCCCAGCCTGTGTCCGTTCTGTGCAGGGCTGCCTGGCGCCTGCATTGCCCCGGGGGGGGAGGTTGCGGGGGCAGGTAGGGCTCCAGTTCTCCCGAGGACCCAGCCCTTGGCGAGAGGGAGACGGGTGCAGGGGAGGGATGAGTGAGAAGGACGGAGCGAGGGCGACGCAGTGAGAGCAGCAAATGGCGAAGGGTCTGGGACAAACGTGGAGCAAGGGGCGAAGGGCAGAGCCCAGAGAGCCTCAGATAGTCACATGAGGGCTGCGTGCGAACAGGCGGATCGTCCCATGGACATTTCCCGTCCTGCGCCCCCTCGGCCCGCCCCACCGCCCATCCTCCCTGAGCCACCCCGCCTCGACTTCCATCCCCCCTCAACTACCCACCCCCACCTCCTGCACCCCCTCAGACTGCCCCCCACCTGCATTTCCCCTCAGCCACCCAATCGTGCCTCCATTCGCCCTCCCCCCAGCTCACACCTCCCCCTCACGCACCACATCTCCCCACTCATTCCCCTTCAGCCACCCCCATGGCCCATCCCCCCCATCTATGGGGTTTGAGTAAGATCCTGTTTCCCCGACAGTTGCTGCCATGGAACATTCGTTCCTGTAGGGCCGTTTCCTTCGATGCAATTTAGCCGCTGGAGTTCATCCAGGAGCCCAGCTTGGGAGATGCTGGGATGGGGCGATGGCCTGGGATGGAGGGATGAGGTGGAGGGAGAAGGAAATGCGGACAAGGTGGGGCAGCCCAGGTGTAGGAGAGACAAGAGGGGCTGGGCCCTAGGCCAGGCTTTCAGCATCCGCTGAAAATTGGGGCCAGATTCTCCCAAGATCCCAACACTTGTAAATCTGGCTGTGGCTGTGGCCCCAGGGAAGCAGGTACTGACATGCGTGCGGTAGGCCATCACCCCAGTGTGATTCTCTGCTTTCTCTGGCTTCACCCCAATACCCTTCCTCTGTCAGGCCTGTAAGCACCGACAGGGCCGTGATGGGGCCTTCTCTGGTTCCAGCAGTCAGAGTGTGTGTGGGGAGCTGGCTGTGGGACTGGTCTGACCCCTGGGCCCCCTCTCAGCCAGCCAGCGAGGAGAAGAGAGGGTATCAGGAGCTGGCACTGGGCTTCGAGCCCCGCTCACTGCTGCGGCTGCGTCCCTGGGGACCTAAGACGGAGCTGGGGGGTTCCAGCCCTCTTCATTCCCTCCACACGCACTGTCCTTGGGTGCAGGGATGGCAGGAGATGCGAACCTCTGCCGGCCCTGGCCTTGCGCTCTCCATGGGAGCGAGCCCAGAGAACAGGAGGATAACACTGTGCCCCACCCTTCCTTCCTGGGCGCTCAGGGCCCAGCACCCCTTCTCTGCAGGCTGACCCCATCTTCCCTGTTCCTCAGATCCCCCCACTGCCCCGCTCAGGCCAGCTTGCTGCTTGGGAGGCCAGTCTGGGTCACCCAAGGGTTAATGGCTATAAACTCCACGGCCGGAGCTGTCTTCTGGTTTCAATTTAACTTTGCATCTGCGTGTGGATTAGACTCAAGGATGTTCATATTCGCTTAATAATCTCCCCACTTAGGCATTGCAGAGATGAGCTGTCAGCCGCTGGAGCCAGCGGAGGAAGGGGGCACGTTTAACCGTTTGCTTCCTGGAGAGCCAGTCTGCTTCCCCGGCCCTCCTCTTGTGCTGAAATCAAGCTCCACGCGCCAGCCGCACGGGCTGGGCCCGCAGGAGGTGGCTGGGGGCTCTGCCACCTCTCCACACACAGGGGGCCATAAGGAAGCTTTGTATGTGGCTCCTTAAGCCCCTGCCCTCCCGTGGGCAAGCCAAGAATGGGGAGACAGGGAGGCAATCCTCTGCTAGTCTCCCGCAGAGCTTGGGATTGGGTGGCAGACCATGCCAGCTACAGGGCTTCTTCCAATCCCTCGCCTCTGATCACACTGTACGTGGGGCTGAGTGGGCCCTGTATCTCCTGGTTTGACCTCACAACCTGCAAGCATGCAGGAAGCAACTGGTCCAAACCAGTGCTGCAGAGCCAGTCCCCTCTCTTCCCCGCATGGTGAGAGGAACAGGAATGCCTCGTCAAGGAAGCCAGCAATCCGGCGTGGGAGACAGCGATTATCCATACAAATCCACTGAGAGCAGGCCAAGCCAGCCCTCCGAAGCCCAGAGGGAGCCAAGGTCAACACAGATCTTGTCGTCTGCCTGGCCCCAGCGCACAGACCCCTTGGAATTCGCTTTGGCTTTCATGTGCACACATTTTATTAGAACCCTGAGTCGTGCACAAGATGTTTTTGGAACTGAAACAAGTGTGTCCTGCAAAGTCGTCTAAACATAGCCCAGGGAAACAGCAATGCAGGGCAAAGCTCTCAAAGCAACAAAAATAACATGGGCCTCGCTTCTCACAGCCCAGCCTCCTCCTTGCTCGACAGCCGGGCTCGGGGGACTGGAGGCGTCCAGAGCAAGCCAACGCTGTCCAGGAGCCAGGGAGAGCTGTGGGTGCCTTCCCAGACAGGGCTGCAAACAGAGTTCCTCTGTGTCCCTGTGTGCGCTCCCCATGGCTGCAGCTTCTTTGTCACTGAAGCTTCAGAGACAAAATGGAAACCAGGGAAATGCTGGAGCTCCCCGGCTCCCCTGCACTGGGGAGAGCGCCATGATGCCGCGCTTAATCAAGTGAAGGGGTCTCGGAGAGCAGCAAAAGACACCCTCCCTGCTCCCAGACTGTCCGTGCCCCATCAGACCTGCACGGAGAGAAGGGACGGGTGGGGCAAGCCCTGCCCCAGCCAGAGAGAACGCTGCCCTGACAACCCGTCAGCCCACGCTTGCCCTGGCAGTTAAGGGCAGGCCTGATTTCCTGCCCGGCAGCTTGCCCTGCCCAGCTGCATCGATGGCAGTGCTTGTGGCGCTGCAGGAGGGCGGATCTATATTCCTCGCTATAAAGCCCTAGTAGGCACATGGGGCGCTGTGGAGTGATGAGATCCACTAGGCAGCGTTTTCATAGGTCTGTTCAGCCTGGTTCAAATGTCTCGAGCGATGGGGCTCCCCCACTCTCCCAGGGAGACTGCTCCACCACCCATCTCTTCTTCCACCCCCTCCCCCCCGAGACTGCTCCAAGGTCCTTGAAAGGAGTCTGTTTTGCACACGTTGGGTGGTTCTGTGTTCAGGCGCACAGTGCAGATAAGTAGGGCAGGGCATTTAGCTAGGCCCATCCCAATGAGGAGTGCAAGGAGCTGAGACTTACTGTAGCTGTTTGTACTAGACCCCTGGTAACCCCTTCACGGAACGCAGTATTGTCACGATCACTGGTCCTCCTCTCCGCCCATTTTGGCTATGTCTACACCACAAACCGTGGTCGATGCAAGTTATGTCTGCATACACCTGCTGACACAATATACACCACCTGTGTATATTACTCAGGCACATGCATACTGCTAGTGCCGGCACTGTGTGTACTCGCCAGGAGAGCGTCTTCAGTGTAAAGTGCAATGCACCATGAGTAGGTGTCCCGGGATGCCACGGGCCGCTGTCTAGTATAATATCTTTTGGGAGATTTTCCCAGTGTGTTGTGGGATAGAAATGACTTTCCCAGGGATCTCTGGGAGCAAGTATTCAAGTTCCCAGCATGCAACTTTCTCCATCCCATGCCGTCTATATCCCATAATTTTCACGTCTTTTCTTTTTTTTTTTAAATCCCACTAACCCATGCAGCACTGTTCTGTGTTTGCTATCGCTGACAAAGCATGGAGCCCGCAGAGCTCTGCACGAGTCTCATGAATATTGAAACTAGACAATGCACCATTCTCCTGTATCTACAGCTTCACAGGAAGCACTGCAACCACAGGGGACGTGGTGATTTCTTTGAGGACGGTTTCCTGAGGGGGACAGTGAAAAGCAATTGAAAGTTGCTGGTCATAGCACAGCTGCAGACAAGGAAGTGCTGCTTCTGGGCCCGTGAAATGAGCACTGACTGTGGGATTGCATCATAATGCAGGCTTGGGACGATGAGCAGCAGCTGTAGATCTTTTGGATGTGCAGGGCCGTATTCCTGGATCTGTGTGCCGAGCTCACCCCAGCCCTCCAGCGCAGGGACACCAGAATGCGAGTTGCACTGACAGTTGAGAAGTAAGTGATGATTGTATTCTGGAAGCCTGCAGCACCAGATTGTTGTTGGTCAATGGAAAATCATTCTGGAGTTGGAAAATCCACAGTGGGGATCATCCTCTTGCAAATGTGTAGGGCCGTTAATCATTTCCTGCAGCACAGGACTGTGATTCTTGGCAATGTGCAGGAAATAGCGGGTGGATCTGCAGCAATGGGGTTCTCGGACTGCAGTGGGTGGCATGGATAGATGGCACATGTACCCCTAATTTGGCACCAGTGCCCCTTGCCCAGAGCACCTCAACAGAAAAGGCTACTTTTCCATGGCTATGCAAACATTGGTGGATCATCAGGGACACTTCACCAACATCAGAGTGGGCTCGGCAGGGAAGGTGCACGATGCTTGCATCGTTAAGAAAACAGGACTGTTCAGAAAGCTTCAAGCAGGGACATTCTTTCCCGACCAGAGGATTACCACTGGTGATATTGAAATGTCAGTAGTGATTCTGGGGGACCCAGCCTACATCTTGTTCCCCTTGTTCATGAGGCCATACACTGGCCACCTTGACAGCACCAAGGAAAGTTTTAACTACTGGCTCAGCATGTGCAGAATGACAGTTGGGTATGCTTTTGGTCGATTGAAAGGACGCTGATGGTGACTACTCACTAGATTGAATCACAGTGAGAAAAACATCCCAATGGTTATAGCTGCCTTTTGTGCCCTGCATAATATTTGTGAGGCAAAAGGTGAAAAACTGTTCCAAGGGCAAAGGTGAAGCAGCTGTCTGATGATTTTGAACAGGCAGCCACAAGGGCTCTTACAAGAGCCCGGTGTGGAGCTATGCAGTCAAGAGAGGCTTTGAAAGAGCATTCTAACAGACAGCCACAGTGGAGTTCTGTGCTGGAGTGTTCTCTGTGCTGGACCTTCAGTTGCTGCTCAGAATTGTGTCGTGTCTGCTGTACATTTATAAATATGACGGGGTATTTTCCTGAACCTATGAATTCTGTGCATTTACAAGTACTGTTTGCTTTGACTATGGCGGTGCATTCTGCAATATTTATTGTGAACTAATGAAGATCATTTGATTCTCCAAAAATAGAACTCCAAAAATGGAACTTTACCAAATGGGAAAAAATAGTGTGGAAAAGTAATGTATAGAACCTTTTAACACCACTTAACAGGATGACAATTTGAAATGAGAAAGGAGGTAAACATTTCTGTCCATTTCAGTGCACAAACGTAGTCTATTGTAGCTATACATACACCAGTCATGGTTCTCACAAGTCAGCGTATGTGACCCTGTGGTTTTCCTTGCTGTCCCACTGCATAGAGTGATGGGGTAAGGATGAGCCCCATGATGCCACGTAGAAAGTTGTGGAGTTTTCCAAGGACCGCATAGGGTGGGGAGTCTGGGGTTTTGGACCTATACAGCAGCTGAGGTCTGCAGCATTTGGGTTTGCTGCCTGAGAAGACCATTATGTCCTGGTGCATTTCCCTCTCCTTCTGCTGGGATGCCTGGGACTTTCTCCTGTCCTTTCTTTCTTTCTCCATGCTGTCGGTCAAGTTCATGGCCCAATGCAGCATTGGCTCACAGGATCTCCCTTCATATCCTCTCTTGCTTTCTTCTTTCTCCTGCTCATCAGGATCACATGTTCTGCAGGTGTGGAGGAGGCGCCCCTCCAGGCCACAATGCTAGAAGCTACTGATAAAAACAGACATGTGCCATTGGAGTTACCGTCACAATGGAAAGGGAAAGGCAAGTTTCAGGGCTCCCTTCCCCCATTGCTATAGAAACTTTTAATAGGAAATACTTATTGACCCCAACTTTGGAGCACCTTGCCACTGCACTGCTCTCCAGCGCCAGCTATGGTGAGCATAAGCCACCTGGAGTGAGGCAGGGAAGGATTTTCTGTTGCATGAAGTTATACATTTTCAGTCCCTGTTCCATGGGTACAAGCACAGGGCAATGGCACTGCATACTGGCACTGTTTTCCACAGGCAGTGGTGGTTTTAGCTGATATCTCACTCCTGAGGATCACAAAAGCACAGAGAAGTCACCTAGGCCTCTATGCCACTAGCAGTGATGCCAGCTGAACTCATTGCAGAGTGGTGTGGGAAAGTATCCTACCATGGAGGAAGGAATAAGGTAGCCATCTCTGAGAATCTTCGGGAGAGGATTGCAGAGTAGCTCCATGAAAGACCCATCACGATCTCTCAGGAGGATACAAGCAATGTCACTGAGTACACAAACAAAGTGCTCCATGTGAACGAGTGCCGAACCCAACAAGGGAATGAAAGGCCGATGCCAATTCTACCTCTTCTCATACAATAAGACAAAGAAACGTGGATACCTGTGTCTTGTTAACCTGGGGGATGGCATGGGCTCCAACTTTAAATTTAAACATTATAAGGAAAATGCATGCACACACTTACCTAGGTTCCTTTCCCCTTCATTGGGCTCATCCATGCTTGCATGGCAGGACTGGGTAAACTGTATTATCTCCAACCAGCCTTGGCTCACAGCCTGGCTGGAGCCCCTCTCCAGGTGCCTGCCTGTGCTTGCTTCTCCTCCTCCTCCTTGCTGCTCATGGCAGGGTCTCTGTCTCGGGCTCCCCAGAGATATCCACGGTGTCTATGTGGGGTCGGTGGGGTCTCCACCAAGTCAGGCATGCAGTGCCTTGTAGGAGCGGCAGGTGTGTGGCTCAGCACCAGATCTATTGTTGTGCTCCCTGGCCTTGTGGCATCCCTGGTGAAGGTCCTTTGCTTTCCCGCAGAACTGCTGCTGATCTTTGTATATCCCTTTGCCTGCATCCCCCCTGCAATCTGCTCGTAGATGTCCGTGTTTCTCTGATTGGCCATAGCTGTTCCTGAACAGCCCCATCTCCCTGCAGGCCCAGAAGAGCCAGTATCTCCTGTCGACTCCAGGAGTGCGTCTAGTTCATGGAGCTGGCACAGTTGCATGGGCAGTTGCACATTACAAGGGTGAGCGGCTAGGTGTGCTCGTCAAGGTGGCCGACCAGGGACAGGCATTTCAAAAACATTCAGGAGGGTTAAACGTGGCATGTGGCCTCCAGTCCCTGTGACCCATGGGCAGTGGAGTCACAATGGTGACCAGAATGGTCACTGTCACGGGGAACAGGGCATTGTGGGACAGCTGCTGGAGGACTGTTAGGGTTGACATAGGTCACGCAACAACTACACTTGCACTGTGTCCACCTCAGTAGGTCAACTGTGGCTCTATGCCGTTGGGGAGCTGGTTTTACTGCTGTTGCCCAGGGACAAAGTTGAGAGCAGACACATGCCCAAACAGGTCGACACAAGGAGACCTACATTAGCCTCACTCTGTAGTGTAGACCAGGCCTTAGTCTCTCTCAGTATATTACCCCTGATCCCCTTTGGCTCTGACCCTGGGGTAGATTCTGTCTGTGCCCCTTGGTTCAGTTGCTGAACACTGGTTCACAAAGCCCTGTCATCTCTTCCTAGAGCCCCTTTTGTCTTCCTCTGACTGTTTCAGAACAGACCTAGGGCCAGCACCTCAGCTGTTTTGAACTGACAGCTTTCCAATGGATACAGTGAAGCTGAGCTGATTTCAACCAGCGTTCGGTCTGACCCCTAACCAGGCAGCCCCATGCATGCTATCACCAGCCAGCTCTAACCTGTCCAGGGTCCCTCAATCCTGAACCCGCTCCGGCAGAATCCATCCAGGGTGCTGCTGTTGGGAGAGGACAGGCTAAAAATCCCTTCCCTTCCTGAGCGGGGGGAGAGGAAGCTTATACGGCTGCCTAGATTGCAGTGGGGTGCAGCCCCGAGGGTGTGGGCTAGGTTCAGCCAGAGGCAACTGCTCCATAGACAGAGCAGTCTACGAAGGGAGTGGTTTGGGGACTCCCTCTCTCTGGGCATCCGGGAGTCAGGATAGCTAAGTCAGGCCACTTTCTACACTGCCATAAGTGTGGTCTGCCGGAAGCTTTGTTTCTGTTTGGAGCTCCTAGGTGAGAGACCAGATGCAGAGTTTGAAAGACCTGAGCTATAGAAACGCTTTTCTGCTCCATCCTCCGTCTCCCCCCCCTCTTCCCGGAACCTCCTTGCCCCAACCCCTCCACTTATTCCTTTGACCGTTGCTATTCCTCTGTCTCCCCTTTGCCTCTTCTTTTAGCCCCCCGTGTAGCCTCACTATGGCGTGGTCCAAGGGATAAGGCCCTGCCACATCACTTACGTGCACGCTGTCCTCCCCATCTCGCTTCTGAGCAGGAAGTTCACAGCCAACGCCCGCCTTCCACGTTACTCTGCTCGTCCCCCTTCGTTTCCAGCTGCACTGGTCCTCTCACCCCCTGTCCCTGCCCCAGTTGCTTTGAAACCTTCCTCCCAACTCTCTCCCTCGCTCCTTGCCTGCCTGTCTCTAGCACCCACCGCTTCTCTCTTTCCACCATGTCCCTTCAGTGGGCAAACACTCCAGCTTTCCCTAGGAACCCTTGCTATACATCTGGGATTTACGCAGATACCTTCTAAGTCTTCCCTGAGGAGCCTTCAGATTCAGACTAGCGGGAGAGGCGGCACTTTGATTTTACAGAGCTTCTCACTGCACATTCTTTTGGAGTCTCCTTTGGTTCCAGAGCTATCCCTGCTCCTTTTGTGTGCCGAGCCCCAGTGTGATTCCTGGCTGGAATAGATTGCTCACAAATAACTGTAATCCTCCATTTGATGTTTGCAATCTGAGTTCCAAAAGCATCGCAATGCCTCTGCGATGAGGGGAGATGGCTCAGATTAGACGGCCTTTGCTTACGGAGATGGGGTATCAACCTCCTAGGTCCAAAACTGATAGGGATTTAAACTAGGGAACAGGGAAAGGAGGGGAGCTTTCACCTGACTCCAGAAGCCTGGCATGCTCTTTGGGCATGCACAAAGGGACAGCAGAGAGAGGTATTCTACAACAGAGGGAAGTTAGGAACGGTGTTTTAATGTATTCACATGCCTTATAGGAAGGCACTTGCACGGGCTAGAGAAGCTGGGAGAGATACCACTGCTTAGTGGGCATTGCTGGAACCTGGTGGAATAATTCTCACAAGCCAAATGGAAAATCTGATGGCCACAACTTGCCACTCTTTCCCTTCCCACCCTGTGTCTGTCTTGTTTGTTTAGACTGTAACCTCTTTGGAGCAAGGAACCCGCTCACTGTGGGCCCAGCACAACAGGGCCCCACACTCAGTTGGGGGCTCTCCATGTCATATGTACGGTAAATAGTAATACGTAGGATAGGAAGAATGGGATGTTGAGGCACTGAGGGGCCAAAATTTTCAGAAGGCCTCAGCGCACAAAACGAGGGATTCAACAGGCAGCAGCTGCCATTGAGAACAATGGAACAGAGGCTCACCCATTTCGATCCAGTAGGTCTGCATTCAGGACTTGCAGACTACCAAAAAATCAGTACACCTGCAAGATAGCCGGTGTAGCTCTCTTGCCCAGAGCAAACAGCCTGGTCTCACAGGTGTTTTCAGAACCTGGACCTGGATGAAGAACAGCTGGCTGCAACTGAAGGCCAGAAATGGACCTGGTAACACCCGAATACAGTCGAAGAACCCGTGTAAAATAATAGCACACATTCTGAGAGCAGAAAACTCACGCACCCAGAGGATAATGGAATCAGGAACAGTGAGTCAGCATGGGCGGGATGTTGGAGGATATTAACAGTCAAACTCAGACTGAAAGATAACTGCAGATCATATGATAATGTCTCCAGAAAGCTGACTGGAAACTGAGTTCAAATGGGCTCAGACATGACTGCCACCTGGCCTGAGATGTGGGTGAAGTGCTGTAAATAAAGGCAATGCCGTGAGATGAAATGAAATGCCCCGGGGGGGATTGCAGGGCCCTGAGCTAGGTCCACTTACATTTATCATCCTGATTTTAAAACTTGGATCTATGATCTGGAAGAAAGGGGTGGCCGGAACATTAATCAACACGCAGATGGTGCTGTGAATCCAGAGACACAATACAAAGGAAGCTGGGAACGTCAGATACAGGGATAGGAAATGACAAGTGAAGACTGTTTAGAGGTTCTCACCGAAGATACCCTCTCCCTGAGCCATGCTGTTCTGGGGCTGGGCGTTCTGCAGCTATCCAGCTGAGCACTTCGACAGCGGGGATTTTTTTTCCTGTTTTTGTTTTTTTTTCTTTTCTTTTTAAGAAAGCTGCGTGTCCATGGGGTGAAGGCAGACCACACTCAGCAATCAGAAAACACGTGTACAAGTAAATGGTCACATCTTAAAATGGCAAAAGGGTAATAGCAAGGTGCCCCAAGGTTCTATCCTAGGGGGCTGATCCAAAGCCACTGAAGCCAAAGATTGGTGTTCTTTACTAATGATCGGGGGCTGGCCACCAGCAGAGATAGGAGAGTGTGCTAGATGGACCACTGATCTGATCCAGTTGGGTACTTCCTGTGTTTCCTATTTTCATATGGAGTCAACAGTACCAGTTGGAGTTATAACTGTGTAGGGTGCAGAAACACTTGTGTGTTCTCCTATGAGAAAGACTAGAAAGACAGCTGTTCTGCAGAAAAGGACCTGGGGGTTACAGTGGATAAGAAGCTGGATATGAGTCAACAGTGCACCCTTATTACCAAGAAGGCTAACAGCATATTGGGCTGCATTACCAGCAGATCGAGGGAAGTGATTATTCCCCTCTATTCTGCACTGGTGAGGTCAAATCTGGAGTATTGTGTCCAGTTTTGAGCACCCACTACAGAAAGAATGTGGACAAATTGGAGAGAGTCCAGCGGAGGGCAACAAAAATGATTAGGGGGCTGGAGCACATGACTTATGAGGAGAGGCTGAGGGAAACTAGGTTTGTTTAGTCAGCAGAAGAGAAGAATGAGGGGGGATTTGATAGCAACCTTTAACTGCCTGAAAGGGGGCTTCAGGGAGGATGGAGCTAGGCTGTTCTCAGTGGTAGTAGATGACAGAACAAGGAGCAATGGTCTCAAGTTGCAATGGGGGAGGTCTAGGTTGGACATTAGGAAAACTTTTTTCCCTAGGAGGGTGGTGAAGCACTGGAATGGGTTACCTAGGAAGGTGGTGGAATATCCATCCTTGGATGTTTTTAAGGCCCAACTTGACAAAGCCCTGGCTGGGATGATTTAGTTAGAGTTGGTCCTGCTTTGAGCAGAAGATTGGACTAGATACCTCCTGAGATCCCTTCCAACCCTCATCTGCTATGATTCTGTGACTACAGGATCATGTTTTTACATATATGATGAACATACTTCCTCTGTCATCACAATGCAGACAAACATAGCACAAGAAGGAACAACTGAGGTTGCAGAAAGGATGTTATTTAACTCTGGCATTTCCTCACTTTTGAGTGTTCAGATGTGTAGCCTTAATGATCTCCTACTGCACTTGCCAATGGAACCTTGCAGAAGGTTTGGCCTTTTCTTACTCTCATTTTGCTGGGAGTGTGTTCTTTGCCTTTTCCACTGGGAGAACTGGGCCCATGTGAAACCTCACAGCTGTGTCCCTGCACCCCACAATGTCTGTCTCAGGTGTGCTCATCGCTTGTCATCTTTCCATAGCTGCAATTCATGTGAAGGCAGGGCCGTGCATAAGGAGGGGACAAGCAGGAACACCCCCCCCCAAAAAAAAATCTCTGTGTCCCCCTGCAGGCTGGGGAGGGATGAAGGAGCAGGGAGGCTGGCTGCCAACTAAGCTCCTTCTCCTCCCACCCTTACAGCTGCTGCTTCTCCTTCCCTGCTGCTGGAGACCATCACACTGGGATCTTTCCTGTTTCACAATCACATTGCAGCAGAGCAATAACTATGTGTCCAGCACACCTCTGACTGCTGTATAGCTTTCTATGAAAAGTAGTGGGGGCAAAAACCCTAACTTATTTTAAGACTGAGCTTGATTAATTTAGGGAGGGGATGGTATGATGAGGCTACCTACGATGGCATGTGGTCCATCCGTGACAGCTATTAGCAAATATCTCCAATGGCGGGAAATGGGGCACTCAATGGGAAGGGCTGTGAGTTACTACAGAGAATTCTTTCCCAGGTGTCTGGCTGTTGGGTCTCACCCACATCCTCAGGGTCTAACTGATCGCTAGATTTGGGATGGGAAAGGAATTTTCCCCCTGGTCAGATTGGCAGAGACCCTGCATGTTTTTCACCTTCCTCTGCAGTGCGGGGCACTGGTGACTTGCAGCTTTACACTAGAGTAAATGGTGGATTCTCTGTGCCTTGGAGTCTTTAAATCATGATTTGAGGATTTCAATAACTCAGTCATAGGTTAGGGGTCTATTACAGCAGTGGATGGGTGATGGCTCTGTGGCCTGCAGTGTGCAGGAGATCAGACTAGATGATCATAATGGTCCCTTCTTGCTTAAAGTCTATTTAAATACAAAATGGGGAATAACAGCCAGGCTGCAGTACTGGGGTTAAAGTGGATCACAAATTGAACATCAGTCAAGAGTGTGCTGCTGTTTCAAGAAAGGTAAATGTCATTCTAGAATGTATCAACAGGAGAATTGTATGCAAGACATGGGAGGTCACTGTCCTGCTCTACTCAGCCCTTGTGAGCCCGAAGCTGGAACACTGTCCAATTTGGGGCACCCCACTTTAAGAAAGAAGCGAACAAATTGAAGGGAGTCCAGAGGAGGACAACAAAAATGCTACAGGTTTAAAAACCATGACCTATGAGGAAAGATTGAAAGAATTGGGGCTGTTTATTCTAGAGAAGGGATGGCTGAAGGGGAACATCATAGTTTTTAAATATGTAAAAGGCTGTTATCAAGAAGATGGTGATCAATTGTTCTCCATGTACGCCAAGGGTAGGACAAGAACTAATCAGCTTAGTTCAGAGCAAGGAATTTAGGTTGGATTTTAGGAAAAACTTTCTAACTCTAAGGATAGTTAAGCTCTGGAAGGGTTACCTAGGGAGACTGTGGAATCCCTGTCATTGGAGGTTTTTAAGAACAGGTTAGACACACACTTGTTTCATTCATTCCCTCTGAAGCACCTGGCATTGGCCACTCAGAAGACAGGATACTGGGCTACATGGACCATTGGTCTGACCCAGTCTGGCCGTTCTTATATTCTTTGTTCTTAGTGTTTGGAACAACAAGTTGCTAGCTCTGAACCCAAAGGTGTCTGTTTATCAGGTTTCTGTCCTTAGTACCCTCCTTTATGGTGTGAAAGCTAGGTTACATACTCCAAGCAAAGCGAAGGTTGAACAATTTCTACCTCCGCTGACTTAGAAAAATCCTTGGAGTTACTTGGGACCAACAGATCAATAACCAATAACGAGACCCTTGAGAGACCCAGCCTGCAGTCTGTGCAGACAACTCTGGACGTTCATAGGCATCGCTGGCTGGGACATGCAGGCCTCAAGATCGTCTGCCGAAGGCTGTGCTCTGTGGCCAACTTAGGAACTGCCCACGACGCAGAGGAAGGCCAAAGCTCTGATACAGCAACAAGATCAAGCAAGGCCTCAAGAAATTCAGCATTGCTACTGACAGCTGATAAAATCCTGCCCACAGCCGTTCAGTTTCAGGAAACCGGGTTAAGACCGGTGGAGAGCCATCAGAGAGCCCAAGCTGAGGCCTGTAGGTGAGCCAGGAAGCAGATCGTGTTTCAACTTCCATCTGGAGAGTGGACCTGTCGCCACTGTGGGAAGGTTTGCAACGTGTACATCAGGCTCTTTTCCCACCCCATTGCTAAGCACCACTGATGGACCGACTTTGTCGTGTCCTCTTTCATCTGTCAAGGTGTTGGACGGCCATGTTGGACGGCCATGTGTCCCTATATCACCCTACATAGGTATGCCATTGTCAGAGAGTCCACTCACTGCTGGGGTGTCCCCTTTTGACTGTGTCTAAGGATTAGCTGCACTCCGGTCCAACGCCCCTTTCTGCTGCTCGCTGCATGCCTTGCCACTGTTCTCTTTCTCACTCTCTGCGACTCAGGGTGCTCTGTCTTCATGGCGTGGCCCTCCGGCCAGGTCACCATGTGTTTTCCCCCTGTGTGAGACAATGGAGAAGCGGTCACAGTACCTGGACTGGAGAGTTGCAAGACCCCTGTTTTTCCCTCCTTTCCTTCCCATAAGTGGTTGTTTATCTGGATGGTGAGATCCATGAGGTCATGCAGACTCGTAGGCCTCTCTACTCAGGCTAATTCATCTTTAATTTCTTCTTGCAGGCCCCACCAGAACTGGTACAGCTGCGCCGCCTCCACCCAGTCTGTATCAGTTGTGAGGTGGCAGAATTGCGCATCAGAGGTTACGGGGCCCTGTCCCGTCAGAGCTTTCTTAGGGCAGCCTCCCCCTGTTCGAGCTCAGTGCAAACTGTCAAACAGCACTGAGATGGCTTGGAGGAAGGCCCCAGTTCAACAGTACGGACTGTCCCACACCGTGAAAGGGGAGGCCCAGTCTACTGCTTCCCTGGACAGCAGCTGATAACCAGGATCACCTTTGCACGATCGTTAGTATGGGACTGAGGACGCATCCTGAACAGGAGGTGCTATTGGTTTATAAAACCCTAGAATCATTGGCAGTTACCATCGAACCGTTTCTGCAGCTGTATCGGGGAGCAGGGGTGCTCGAGTCGTGTCTGGAGTGCGGCATTCTCACCACACAACTGTGTGATTTGCTCCTACAATAGCTGGTTCTCCGAGGTCAGCTGGACGACCCAGGCCTGCAGGGCTTGGTTGTCTGCCTGAAGGCAGGCGGCCCACTCAAGCATGTCTGATGGTCCCAAAGAGTTAACCAGGTCCATTCGGCTGGCACCAGGCCCACTCCTATGACCTAAGTGGTCCCTGCAAACTGTCATGACTGGGACATGGGCAGTCCGACCTAATGGTCAGAGCAGGGGTTGGGCATCAAGTCGGGCGTCAGATCCAGTCAGATCCCAGGTCAGAGCCTGAGACAAGCCAGAGGGCAAAACAAAGAGACAGGGGTCAGGAAACAGGCAGGCAGGGTCAGGTTACCAGGAGAGCAGCAGCGGGCGGTAGGAGCAGGTATTGCAAGGGAAGCTGTCCTAACCATGGGGGACCTAGTTGCGTGGACAACTTCGTGTTCCTGTGCTTGGTTTAAATAGAAGCTGAGAACCAGTCAGGACCCCCAGCGTTCTGCCAATCAGATCTCAGCACCGGCATTCTCTATCAGAAGTGAGCTTCTATTCTGAGACCTGCTAGCAGGTCACTGGGTGGCAGCCTGGAACTTACTAGCTCCTCCGAGCCCTGTGGACCAGGGCACTAGACCTGAAGGTCCTGACACATGGAGCCCATGGGAGAGGCCTGCCTTGAAGTGAAGCTACTGAGGCCATAGGAGAAGCCTGTTCTGCAGTGTGGTGACACGAAAGGCCTCCTCAATGGACCACAGTTCCTGGACATGCCTGTAACCACTGAGCAAGAAGCAAGCCCAGGAGAGAGCGAGATAGAGACCAGGAGCCCTAAAGAGAAGCGACCTGGAGGAAAATACCATGGTGAGTCTAGGGGCAGAGGGGCAAAGGCAAGGATTACAGACACTTTGCAATAAAGGGAAAGGTTCGGCCCAACAGCCAGAACTTGCTTAAAGAGGCGACACAGGGGGGTGTAGGAAACGACTCCGGGAAATGGCAGCAAGGTTTACAATGGTGCAGATCTTGGCCACTGGTGAGAGGGTCCCTGAGCTGGAACTCAGAGTAAAGGGCAGGCCTGGGTTCCCCTACCAGCTGCTGGGACCTGGCCTTGGACTGGAAGGCTGACTGGAACAGCAAGTGGGCCGCTGCTGGGACTTTGATACCCCAGAAGGGGGAAAATAAACAGTGACCTGGCCAGAGGGCCCAGCCATGGAGACAGAGCACCCTGAGTCACGGAGTGTGAAAGACCGAACCGTGGCAGGGCGTGCAGCGAGCAGCAGAAAGGGGTGTTGGACCGGAGTGGAGCTAATATTTAGACTGGTTGTGGCTGGTTGGGAAGTCTGACTTCAGTGTCACCCACCAGTGCTGGGAGAATCTGCTCTGCTTTACCAGCCTGCCCTGCCCTTGGCATTCTCAGGGGGCTGCCCTGGGCGTGGAAGGGTCACAAGGGGCAGCAGAGCGGGTAGCTGGGCGGGGACTTGATTGCATGAGGGGAGGCAGCTGTGCATAGGCACCGGCTGAACAGCCTGGGGGGTGGGGGGTTGATTAGGCCATGAGCGGCAGCTGCCCTGCTGGCCCAGCAGGTTTTATAAGCCAGGCCCCAAAGGTTTGAGGCCAGAGGGGAAAGGAGGTGGGGGGAGTGAATAAACAAATGTACCCATGCACAAGTGTTGCCTGGTTCCCTAGACTCCGAGCAGCCCCAGCGACGGCTGGCCTGGGCAAGGCCCTGTATGATGGTGGGAGATTCTTGTGCACATTGTAAATAAGCCACTGATGACTGCAAACTTGAGGGTCTCTGAATCCTGTGTGGTCCAGAGGGACGGTGAGGGGACGCTGTGCTACATGTGGGGGCTTGTCTGGGGCCTGAGTTCCAGCCTGACTGAGAGCTGGGAGCCCGGAGATGGAGGAGACTTTGCAGTGGGTGGTGGCGCAGCAGGAGGTGATGGGGAAGGCCCTCCAAAGCCTCCAGGAATCGCACCGGGTAGAAAGACAGACCTTGCTGACCGGGCAGGCAGACCAGCAGAAAACCCTGCAAGACTTTATACAGGAACAAGCTGAGGTGCAGCGACAGCTCCTGCAGAGACTGGTGAGTCCCACGGTGGGAAATGGCGCCTGAGCGCCCGGACTAGGGCTGTGTAAAATGGGCCCAGTGGATGATCCAGACGCGTTCCTGGGCACCTTTGAGCGGGTAGCCATGGGGCCGGATGGGGCGAGGTGACCTGGGCCCTGCGACTGCTGCCCACTTTGGCAGGGGAGGCCCAGGCAGCCTACATGGCCCTGAGTGAGGGTCAGGCCCATGACTATAAGGCAGTGAAGGCGGCCATCCTGGACCAGGTCTGGCTGTCCACGGAGCGATACCACCAGGAACATCGGGCAGCGAAGCGGACGGGGAATCAGCGGCCCCGGGCCTTTGCCCAGAGACTGGGAGATTGGGGCCAGCTCGCCTGGTGTGTACACGCGGAGGCGTGCAATGGAGAATCTGGGGCGAGCTGACCTAGGTCAACTGACCCTATGGAATGACGTGACATCAGCTGCCTGGAGGGGAGTAGTCCACGATAAGCAAATATCAGCCAATCCCTGCAGCTCCCTCCCAAATTATGAATGAATTGGAATATGCCACATAATTCGCCAGCAAAGCGTATTTTGCATATTTTGGGAACATGTGACTTCTTTGAGAGGCGGGTCTAAGGACTGGGAAGGTCACCTGGGATCTAGCTTTACGTCAATATCTCACATATCTAAGAGGGCCGGTGATACTATCGGACAGAAAAAGGATTAAGACCAGGGTTGTGACACGGGGGCACCTCAGCACAGGGCAGGCCTCTCCCTGGGCCTCTGCATCTTTGCTAATCTGCCGCCTTTCCAGGCTGGGTTACAATTTGGCCCCATAATGGCCTGCTGCAAATTGAGCGGCTGTGACTCTTGTAACTCTTTATATGCTCTTCTCCCTGGAGCAGACTATAGTCATCCTCCTTACCCCGTTCTCCCTCCGTCCCCCCTCCACAAAGAAAGCAGTCTCCACGGCACCATGCCAGTCTATAGCGGTGCCAGTTCTAGTGATTTTATCACTAATTTTGTGAAATTTGGAGTTTTTCTTAAAGCCCCAGCTCCTGGAGTCCTGGGATTGTGGGAGAACCTCAGATTTCATTTTTTTAAAAGTGAGTTTCTAACCCGCCTGGTTACCCAGAAAAGTTGGGAAATGTAACCCCAAAGAGCTCAGAAACCAACAGGCCGATGAACAGACCCAACATCTGTTAGCTCAAAAAAATCCCATCATTTTAATGCCAAACTTATGATTTTTTGAATTCTCCAAAGCTGTATCCTGGGGTCCACATAGTAGCACGGTCAGGGTGGGAGTTCTATGCATGCGGAGTGAGTGACAGCAGGACCCAGTGTGGCATATGCCTTTTTTCCCCAACCTCACGAGGAATTCGCTGGAAAGGCAATAGAGGCGCTAGTGCCTTTTCTGCAGAGTGCCCATGTGCTGCAGATATAAGCTGAAGCATGAGCAACACCTGGAGGCAAGGTTGCCTGAGCATTTCCAATCTAATCCCCCTCACACTGTGAATAACTCAGTATGCCCCACCTGTACTGGAAGCTGTTGGGTCAAAAGAGCAACTGGAGCAGGGCAAGTTGGCTGCTGCGGTGTGTTTGTTGGTTCATTTGTTTAAAAAAGGGGAGCCTGAAACCACTGCTCTGGGGGTGGTGAAGCGGAGGGAGCTTGAGACTGGGATGATTGTTAAGAGGGTGGAGGTGGAAAAGCAAAAAAAGCACAGCGGGGAGTAGCACTGTGAGCAGGCCACACCGGCGGTGCCGGAAACGGCTGGTGCGGTCTGGAGGGAGGCTGCCCAGGGCAGGGATGGGGGAGAGAGGCTAGTAGCAAGCCAGGCAGCAACCGGCACCGGAAAAGACGGGATGCAGTAAGTGGGGAGCCAGTGGACAGGCCAAGCGGCATCGTCAGAAGGGTGGCCAGGAACAGAGCTGAAAGGGAGAAAGTCCAGTTCAGGAGGAGCACTAGGGACAGCCACAAAAGACACAGTACCTAGAACGAGGAAAGACAGTGCTGTAAGGGGAAAGGAGGAGACATTAGAGGAAGAACAACACAGTCAAGCAAGAGAAAAAATCTCTAGCCTCTCTTAAGTATTCTAAGAAATTATTAGAAACACGTTCTTAGAAACCAGTGAGGAAAAGTAAGGAAGAATGAAATGTGAAGGAAATCAGCTGTAATAAAAGAGACATTGTAATTAAAGAGAAACAGACTTAAGAAATAAGGAGGCAATGAGCAGTAGTGAAAGCAAGAAAACAGTAAGGACTGCAAAATGAAACATCCAGACAGCATCTGAAGGTATGCAGGAATGGAGAAATTGTCAGAGAGCAGAGGGAAAAGCCAGGAAGGAGCAGAGGGATAATTGTTCCATCAAGAAGCCACCACATTGCATCAAGGAATACATGTCTTTATTTAAGCTGGAACTCAAAACCGTAAACAAAGATTGCACAAGAGGATTGCTCAAGATATAACTAAACATCCTAAGAACTTTTCCCCCAAACTCTGGGCTTAGAGGCTGAAAACTGAGAAACTGACAACAGACTGCAGAACGCTGGGGTTTGTTCTAGTGCATAGTTTCTCAACCTGTGGTACGCGTACAGACAGGGGGTACCCGGGGAAAACCAGTGAAGGGGAGGCGGGTGGCAGCTGCTGACTTCTGGGGAAGCCAGGCAGCAGCCTCCCACTTCCCGCCCAGTCACAGCTCCCAGCTGGGAGGCAGGCGGCAGTTGCTAGCTTCTGGGGAAGGCAGGCAGCAGCCCCCAGCTCCCAGGTGGGAGCCCGGTGGCAGCCTTCTGCCTCTCGCAAGCTGGGCTCACAGCTGGGTGGCAGCTACCCGCACCCTGGCTCCGAGCAAAGGGACAGCCTCCAGTGTCCCGGCTTGAAGAAGGGCAGCAGCCGCCTGCCCACATCCCTGGGTCCCAGCCGGCGTGGAAACCTCCTCTGCCCCAGCTCGGATTGGGTGGCAGTCGCCCACCTCCCGGGCTGGCAGCCAGGCGGCAGCTGCCTGCAACTTGCCCAGGTGGCAGCCTCCCTCCCTGGCTCAAAGCCCAGTGCCCAGAAACCTGGTCAATTTCACCATGAAATTGACAACTATGACAGCCCCAGATTTCACCAGTTACCCTCTTTTCCTGTCTCTCTCTCTCACCCCTTCCTCCTCTCAAATCTATGGCATACAATTTGGCGTGGCGCTTTACATTCCCCAGCATTGGCATGCCTCTCAAAGCCTCCTAGCTTCGGCCAACATCACCTCTAGCCCAGGTGCATACTTGAGTTGTGCACTCCTGGTGTAAAGGTGGTAACCCGACCCACACTAGATCTGACATCGGTCCTATCATGGCCTTCTTCCAACGTTTGGCTCACATTAGTCTGTAAATATAAAATCCCCTGGAAAATTGAGTGTTGGGTACTTATGAAAATGTTCAGAAGTTAGGGGGTACTTGCTACTTAAAAGGTTGAGACACACTGCCCTAGTGTATTGTATTTTGTATTCAAAATTCTGTTATTTCATAAACGTAAACCGTTACCTATAAAGGGAGTTGAATTAAGATAATAGTAGGTAACATACGGTCGAGAAAAGTACTAGTTTACAGAGCTTACTGTGTAAGCCTAAACTGTAGTTCCTGCTAAAACAACTATCTGATTTACTTTGATTATTCCACACTTCATTAATTTCCACTTTACCCCCAACTGATCGAGATTCCCTTCTAGATTGCCTCTGTCTCTCATTAGTGCTCTGATTTTGAATACCCCTCCACCAGGCTCGTTACAACTTTCCCAGACTTTCACCTTTGGGTTGACACTTTCCAGGCTCAGTGTCTGCCCAAAAGCGATTTGTTTGGCCGTCCGATTAAAATTCAGTCATTTCTGAGTGTGAAAAGTGAAAAACAGTCTACTCCGCCCCATAATAAAAATTCACTTTTTTTCTAATAAAAAACAACTTCCCACATTTTTTTTAGCAGCTCTCCTGGAGAAATTGCTGGGGGCAGAAAGCTAAAACTTGGAAGAGAATCAGTCCTGATTGAGAAGAATTTTTGAGTGTTCCAGTAAACATTGTATTTGACTTAGTGAAAATTATACTCCATGCAAGCACAGTGCGTTTTTAAGTGACGGCACCTTTTAATCAACATTTGGAAAGCACATGACCAGCATGCAACAGTAAAAAAAGAGCAACTTGAAGAATCTCACATAATATCCCAGACAACCTGTGCTTTGGAGAGAGAGAAAGGAAACACCACAAGCAACTCCACAACTCACCACAGAGGTACCCGCAGAAAGAGAAGGTTTAAGTTCTTCTTGTGAAGAACAAAAATAAGATGTACGGTGCCTGGGTAGTAAATCCCCTGCATGGCCTGCCAGCAGTCAGAGCCCTCAGTTTATGGAGACAGATTGAAACAGTTCAGGCTTCTTAGAATGAGTTCAAAGATACACACCTAGAGATTGCCACGGAACTAGATAAATGCCAGAGGGAGCATAACAGCTTGAAGACTCCATATGTCTGGTCAGCTCCAAGGAGAACGACAATATACCTGACGGGGAAAGAAAGAGAGGAGCTTGAAACTGTACCAACAGGACACTGCTTTGCAGAGAAGAGACCATGGTTTGGTGCAAAGGTATAGGCATAGAATCAAACAAAAATGTAGAGCAGGAAGGGACCTGGAGAGGTGATCTAGTACACCCCCCATGCCTGGACAGTGACTGGGCCTGCAAACCTGGAGTGCTTTCCTGATGGGTGTGGCGTGAAGACAAGCATTGCTGGTGGTGCAATCTCTAAAGGCTCTGCCACCAGAGATAATGAGATTCCGGTTACACTGCTTCAGCTACCGAACTAGATCTACCACGTCGAACCTTGCGTTGGCGGAATCCCTCTCTGGTCAGAGAGAGAACAGCTAATGGAAATGGAGTGGGGTCTGGATCAGGTCACACAAGCCTTCTCAGCTGCTCAATCAAACCCAAACAGACACAAAAGTACACAGACAACTGAAGAGATTGGCAGGGATAGGCCGACTACGCCTGCCTGGTGCCCGAACAGCCCTTGCAATGCTGGCAATGCAGGTTAAGAAACGCCCAAGCACCAGCATAGATGGTGGAGCAGTAAGAACACTGAGATCCTCCCCAAGACGCACCCAACAGCTTACCTTAGCAGAAACGGGTCTCGAACTCATTCCCAGGGTGAGAGAGCCCCGGCTCGGGGAACGTGCCACGGTCTGGGAGGTGATTAGCCAGTGAAGCGAGAACATCCTGCAGAGAGACGAGATAGTGTTGAGCTGTAAAAGGGAAAGTAATCGAAAAGTCTATCGCAGGGAGCCGGGTGCGAGGGTTGTCCTGCTCATCTCTGGGGCGAGGGGGAGAGAAGGGCTGGCTGGGGAAGTGGATGGTGCCTGGGAGAAGTCCTGCAGGGGGAGGCAAAGACGCAGGGAGCCAGGTTACGCTTCTTGTTAAGGCACAAAGAAAAAACCAGGGCCCATGAAATTGGCAGAATGCAGGAAGATTGGCAGAGCCGTAAATAATGCCGACTGGCAGCCACACAGCGTGAGCTGGATCGCTTGGTCCATGCCAACGTGTGTTTTAACACAGCCAAATGCAGAGTCATACGTCTAGGAACAAGCCTGCAGGTGACAGGTGAGGGCTGCCCCCTGGGAAGCAAGGACTCTGAAAAGGATTTAGGGGTCAAGGTGGACAAGCAACTGAATATCCGCTCCCAGTGTGAGGCCGTGGCCAAAGGGGCTAATGGTCACCTTGGGTGTATAAAAGGGGAGTAGGGAGATGATTTGATGTGTGTGCACGGCACTGGAGAGACCAGCACTGGAACACTGCTACAGGGCTAGCATCTCTGACCGCCCTATGGTCTCTCTGAATGCGCCGTCAGCTCTCAGGCCTGGGGACTTGACCGCTCCTGGGACGGAATCATGTCATTCTCCAACTCCTAGTGTAGGCCTGGGCTGCAGCCCCCGGGGTATCCACCGCGCTTCCCGTGCAGGTCCAGCTGGGGTTGGTGCCTGCGGTTCTTCCCGGGGGCAGCTGTGACCAGGCCGCCTTCTTAAACCAAAGCGTTGTTCAGTCTGACCAGTAAGAACCAAGCATGGTTTAAGAAAAGAGGATTTTCAAACAACAGCAGCAGGTATATACACCTGTCTGGCTGATCCAAAGGTTCATTGTCTCCTGGCACAGACCCTGAGCAGGCCTCCTCTCTTTGACACCCAGACCCCAGAACTTGGGTGACTGTCTGCTCCCTATAACCGTGTCTCTCCCCTGCTTGAGGCACCGGGTTTGTTTATTCCCCCGAAAGTCCTTTGTCTCTGTTTCCCAGCCTTGGACCCTGCTGTCCCGCCCAGAATTATTGAACTCCGGGGTGCAGCAGGTTGTCCATCCAGTCGACAGGTTCTTGCCTTGTCCTGTAAGCGATGGCAGATAGGTGGCTATCTCCAGTCTGTGTGTTGCCTTCCTGTGTGTTTCCCAGCAGCCTGTTATTAAACTAAACTACCCTATTAATGCTGTTAGCATTCAGACACAGTCATACAGAAAACATCTCAGTAAGCAGGTCAACAATCCAGCATTCGTAAATTCTTACCGAGCATCCCCACTTCCGTGTAAATGCTGCCAGCTCTGACGTCTGCATTTGAAAAGGATGTCAGAAAATTGGAGAGGGTGCAGAAAAAAGCCACAAGAATGATCCGTGGGCTGGAGAAAATGCCTGACACTGACGGGCTCAGGGTCCGACTACACTGGAATAAAAGCCCCGCGGCATGGCTGCGGCCGGCTCAGGCTGTGGGCTAAAAATTGCTGTGTAGACACTCAGGCTGGAGCCAGGCTCTGGGACTCCCCCTCACGGGGTCCCAGCGTTCACTTTCCAGCCCCAGCCAAACATCTACACAGCAGTTTCACAGCCCCATGGCTCGACCCTGGCAAGCCCGAGTCAGCTGACCCAGGCCAAGCGGAGGTGTTTGTTTGCTGTAAACTGCTCAGTCTGTGTATCTTATCAATAAGAACACAGAGAGGCGATCTGATCCCCGTGTATCAGCCTCTTCATAGGGAGAAAACAGTGGATACTCAAGGGTTCTCATCTAGTGAAGAACAAGAACCAATGGCGGGAAGTTAAACCCAGACAAATTCAAATAAGAAATAAGGCATACATTTTAAGAGTGAGTATGATTAACCCCTGGCAAACCTACCAAAGGAAGCCATGGATTCTCTGTTTCTTCGTGTCTGCTAATCCCAGACTGGACACCTTTCTGGAAGAGGCTTCAGCCAAACACAAGTTTTGGGGTTCAATATAGGAGTAACTGGAGGAAATTTTCCAGCCTGTGTTAAAGAGGAGATCAGACTAGATGATGTAATGATCCCTTCTGGCCTTAAATTCTATGAAGCTATGAAAATAGTTTGTTTTTAATGCAGCGTTATCTGTATTTAAATATAGACTTGGCAGAATTCAATTTTGATTTTTTTTATCATTTTGATGGATAATATCAATATGTATTTTTAAGCATTTTTTTCTATTTTTATTCATTTACATTTTCACAGTTGTGCAAAAACATGAGGTTTAAGCATTTTTTCAGTTTTTATCTATTTACATTTTCACAGTTGCAGGAAATGATGAGGCATCAGACAAGAGAGGGGGTTAGACAGTAATTAGTTGATGACTTGGACAATGAGATTCAAAACATGAAAGCTTAATAACCGCTCAAACACAAATTGTCAACATCACATGTCAAGTATACAAAGTAAATATCCTTCAGTCAAACTCTAGTTCTGAAGCAGCATGTTTCTGACCTTGCCTTACGGTACATTTTGGTTATTATTGGTGGAAATACTTTTCATAAGTTTGTGTGTATGGAGAGAAATTGACATTTACCGACAACAATCCAATCCTTCCAAGCCTACGTAAATATTACATAACACAGCCATGGAAGTCTGCTCTGCCCCTGCTGCCCCAAACGCTGCTTTCCTAAATGCAGGATGCCCTGTGGCCTCTGCAGTCACATCAGCATCCTCACACAACAACAGCAGCTGCTCTTCTCATCCGTCCCTTTTTATGACACTGACATATCTGTTGTTTGGGAAGGCTCTGGATGAGTATGCACCTGGTCTCCCGTCGCAGTCTTTTCTTTGCAACGGCATAGCCCCTAGTCCAACTTTAGAGACAATCGTAGAAATTTTTGTAGGACAAGACACATTGAAGTATCACTCCCTAGGTGCACTGAGAAATCTTTTCAGTTCTTTGCATTCACACTCACGTTCCTCAATCCACTTCCACTCCACCCCCTGGAGCAGTATGCTTCCCGCATGCTTTGGCAGTCAGATGGTTGATGAATTTCCCAGGAGAGTCTGGAGCTTGGCATTCATCGGGCTTGTATTCTTTGAAGGATCTGGCCTGACACCACTGTCTGGTAGCATTTCGCCCAGACACAAGCATTCCGTTTTCTGGAATTGGCCTTTTGCTTTATTCGGTTTCAGGCCATTGTCCCTAGCAAGCTGCAGGACTTGTACAAGCCTGTCACTGTGTCCATGTGCTGTAGTGTCCCATATGAGATTTCATCTCTTGACACCCTGACTCCATCAACGCCCTCCCAGAGCTGCTGGATACTTCTCTGGAATACTTTTGGGTGCAATGCATGTTCCAAAGGGAAGATGTTGGAAACAGTGCCTGCCCAAACGTGTGTTAAATGGGCAAAAGCATGCACTCTGGAGTCAGAAGACTTTGCCAAAACCTACTGCGTGCATTGAAAATAGTGAAAACTGCATCACCTGCCATTTTCCCTAGGACTTCATGTCTTGGTGGGGTGTGATAATGCTCCCTCCTCGTGCTGGCTTTCAATTCTCTGCGATCTAGACACAAGCACAGAGCTCCCCATTCCTTCTCCACCCTCTCCAGGGAGAGCACCCACCTTGGTCATCCTCCACTTCTTCCGTTGTGTCCACTGAGATGACGCATTGACGTCCTTTCTGTAATCTGTCTCTCATGGCCATGGGCTGCATGCTGGGCAGGCATGGTGCATCTTCCCTTAAAGTGACTGTTTGTGATTCAGGAATCACTCCAAACCTTTGGAACCACACCTTCATATTTCTCACGGATGTTGTGATGGTCTGAGTCAAGAACGGTTTTACCGTAAACACCTTGCGTCTCACTCCCAATCGATCGCTTGACTCGCAGCCTGAGATAGGGGCTTTGTCCCCTGCAGCCAGGGTAAAGTGACCAGATGTCCCAATTTTATAGGGACACTCCTCATATTCGGGGCTTTTCCTTATATAGGCGCCTATTGCCCCCCACTGCCTGTCCCAGTTTTGCTACATCAGTGAAAGTCTGTTTGGCAGAGTGCACCGCAATTGTGGGCGTAACAGAGTTCAGCCCGTGTCCAACCTGTATTGCAATGTGCATGAGGACTTAAAATGTACAGCAGCACAGCTGTATCAGTGCAGCTGTGCCGCCCTCAGAGCACTTGTGTCGGCGGGAGAGAGCTCTAATAAAATCACCTAGCCGAGCGGTGGTAGCTGTGTCAGAGGGAGAGTGTCTTATGCCTGCAAAATTTATGTCACTCAGGGATGGGTTTTTTTTTGCACACACCTGAGCGACAAAAGTTTTGCCAGCATCGGTGCGAGTGTAGACAAGGCCTGAGTGTAATGGGCCAACTTTTGCCTGCTAGTCAGTCGCTGCTGAATCAATGCTCAATGCCGCATCACCAGAGCTGTCACCGGAGTCCTTCATTGCACGGACAGTTCTTGTTTGTCTGCCTTGCTGTGCAGAATGCTTGTACTTCAGGCCCACTCGGCACTTTTGCCCAATATTGGACGATCTCTGTACACATGTCCATGTCCACACCTCCCACACAGTCGTCTGGGCGGTCTGTTGGCGACACATTTTGGCATCTTTCTCTGCACTGCCTGATTTGCTCCTGTGTTTTCCCCTCATGGTCATCATCCCTCACGTTCTCCTGCGTGATACCCTCATGGTGTTTTCTAGCTCTCCTCCTTACACACAGCCTGCCCCTGCAGTTCTGCCTGTTGCACTGCTGCACAGATTTGCACAGCTTTTTCTAAAGTCAGCAGTTCACAGGCTCTGAGCAAAGGCTTCCTGCAGCACACCATCAGGCTGTCCCCGAGCAGGGAAGCTCTTAAAGCCAAAACTGCAAGACTGGCATCTTAGCCTCGCCTGTACTGCATTCCTGAGTTTCTTGTGCCTTTTGTACTCTCCTGTGCGGCAGGAATCTTTCATGGGTTTCATTTTTTTCTAAGTACACAATAAGCTTTGAGCGGTGCTAGAACTCTTTCAAAATCACTGCTGGCCACAGGTGAGCGGGAAGCTATTATAAATATCTAACTGTACCAGCTACGCTTAAGAGTACGGCCACTTTCCTGGCACATTCAGCATGTCTGTATACATTGCAGACATAAACACCGAGAACCTCTGTCTGAAATGTTTCCACACCCTCTTCCCCATCGCTCTTAAACCTTTATTCTCGTGGTGGTTTCAGACGATCCATCCTTGCTGGCTGTGTACGTGCAGCTCAGGCGTCTGGAACTGCTGGGAAAATTCGTCTTCATTACTCTCAAATCCATCCACTCCTTGCACCACGTGGTGTTCTTCTTGCGAAGGCCCGGAGAGCTTGTATTTAACAGCTACGTTCATTTTGTTTAAACATTCCAGAGCACAAGGCCAGCCTGCCGCGTGCTTCTGCCAGCCACATTCTGCTTTGCCCTGCTCTCCCCAACCCCGCCCTCCAAACGGCCAAAGCCCAAGGTTAAGATTTGGGCATGGTTATTTTGAATAAAAATCAGGTACAGGTTAAGGGCAATGAACAAAAACTCACAGCAGCCCGGGACTTGTCCCTGACTTTTACTGAAAACAACCGCTACAAAATGCGGCTGACGGGGGGATCCTGAGCTCTGCTGTGTCTGATTGCTCCCGGGTCCCCCTGCCGCCCGTGGTGGCTGGGAACTACGGGTCCCGGCTCGGAGATCCAGGCTCCCCCTGCTGCCCCAGGTTGGCTCGGAGCTCCGGGTCCCCCTGTCACTCTCAGCAGGTGAGTGCTGCAGGGCCCCCACGCCGCCTCGGAGCTGAAGTGGAAAATGTCCTGGAGGTCTCTGGAAGTCATGGAATCCGTGACCTCCTGGACATAATCTCAACCTTAATGATGCCCTTTTCTTTCTGTGGTCACACCCCCATCCTTACACACCTGCAGCAGTGGAAAGCAACAGCGGGTGAAGTAAAAAGGCCGTTTTACTGAAAATCCTTCCACATGCAGCCGCCATACTGCCCCGCCTGTTTGTGTTTGCAAGGCCTTTGCATTCATTCGCTTAACGAGCCCCAACCGATTTCCCCAGCCGAGAGAGAAACACTCCTGCCCGATTTTGGAAACTGTGCCCTGGATTTCCTGGGGCCAGAGATGCCAGCAGCTCCCCCAAAAGACAGGGGAGCCTTGACACGGCCAGGCAGGCAGCGCCCAGAGACTTTCTCAAGCCAGGGTCTGAGTGGCGCGTCTTTAAGGAGGTGTCGGAGGCTCAGAGGCCCTCCCCGCAATGTTTAATATTCGGCGGGAGAAGAAGGCGCTCGTGGACTTGTTGCTGTTCCGCAGGAGCAGGAAGCTGCTGTTTTCCATGCAGTCGGGGCGGGTGAACTGGGCGGGCTGGGCCCTGGCTCGACGCCTGCACACATGGCCCTGGCCCAGGGTGGCGAGCGAGGCCAGCAGGCGGACGGGGCGTCTCCGCGTGCCCAGCCGCTGCGGGACGCTAATGGTTGGATGCTCCCAGGCGGCCGGCGGCTCTCGCCCGCTTCGGCAGGAGGCAAAGCTGCTGAGCGCCCGGCCCCCAGCGCCCGGCTGTGTCGCCAGCCCAGCAGGGCAGCGCCCGGGGCCCTGGCACCGAGCCGCCACCGGCCCCGCCCGCCCCGGCCCTTCCTCGGCTCCGGCCAGGCCCGGCTGGCGTCTGCAGCTGGCACCCCTGGCACCCGCCGGGCAGCGACCCCGGGGCAGGAGGCGTGTGGGCCGGGGACCCCCCTGCACCCCGCGCCCTGCAACGCCCCGGGCCGCCCCGCTGCCGGCTGGCGCTGGGGCCGGGCGTCTCGAGCCCCGCCACCGGCCGGAGCCGGACTCGCACCTGGCAGCGGGGCTGGGCGGCTCCCCGCAGCGGGGGGGGCGGGGGGGGGGGCTCTGCAGCGCGCCCCACGGCTCGTGCTCAGCCGCACACGCCGCTTTCCCCCGCTCAGCGCCTCACGCCTGCCCCCTAGTGGCCGCCGCGCAGCGGCCGCTCGGCTGCCGCAGTCGCTCCTCCGAGCTCCGTCCAGGGAACCAGGAGCGCCTGGGCTGCCCCCACCCCCCACCCCAGCCCTGTACCCTCCCCCCCTGCACCCCCTGCACCCCCCAGCCCTGTACCCTCCCCCCCTGCACCCCCCGGCCCCATGGACCTGCTGCCACCCCCCAGCCCTGTATTCTCACAGCTCCGTCATGCACATTCAACTCCACCCACCACGGAGCTGCTGGAGTCCCACTCCCTGCCCCATAACCTGCCCCCCACCCAGCCCCTCCCACATGGCACTGCTGGGATCCCACTGACTGGCACCAGGACTCGGCGGCTGGCTGGACTTCACCTGCCCTCCCCTGGGTCTGAATTCCCTTCTGCCCACCAGAGACCTGCCGTGTCCGCCCTCCCCACGGTGCCCCTGGGGCGAGCTGCCCCATGGAGTGGGGGGCCCTGGCTGTGCCAGGGTTAAAACTGGGCTCTGAGAGCCGCTGTCCTCCCCCTCCCCCTGGCCCTGGGAGGCCGGGTCCCAGCCCCCTGCAGTGGAGAGCACCCGCCCGGGTGTAGGGTGTGTAGCCCAAACAGCACTGGGGAGAGAGGAAAGCAGGGCCCAGCTGGTAGCAGCCCACGGCCTCGGCCGCAGCCGCTGGGAGCTGAAAGCCACCCCAGACAGCTTATCTCCAGACTCCCTGCCCTCCCCACGGCTGCCCGGTGGGCCCTGCCGAACTCGGGCGCTTCCCGCCACCGCATCTTCCCCGCCGGCGGCCTGTCTGCCCCAGCTTCCCCCGCCTTCCAAAGCCAGCCTCCAGGTGGGGGGGGGGGGAACACATCGCACGCTCCCCCCCCACGAGTCACCTGTGCCCCAGGAACGCCGGACAAGCCTGGCACCCCCCCCAGGTTCCTTCCAACCCAGGGCTGGCGAGGCCGGCGAGACGGGGCACGGGGCCGGCCGGGGCGAGCGGGCGGGAACGGGTCCAGGCGCTGGCCCCGGGGCCTGCCGTTGCCCACGTGCCGCCGGAGGCGCGATGTATGGCCCGGCCATTCTGGCGGGGGTGGGAGGGAGGCTCTGGCAGGCACGGCCCCCCCCCCCCTTCCTCTCGCTGAAGGCTCTCTTGGCAGCTGCCGTGCTCTTTTTGGCAGAGACGCGCCAGAATTGGAGAAAGCAGCAAGAGAGAGAAATTAAAAAGGGAAAAAAAAAAAACAAAAAAAAACCAACCCATCGCCTGGAGAGGCTTGTGTGTTTGCCCTTTCGTAATGACGTCGTGTCCTGTGCCTCTCTCCCCTCGCACTCCCTTCCCCTCCCTCCGGCCAGCCCCCACCCCGCGGCCCCTCACATCCTTGGAAGCAACAATTAAGCGGCTCTGGGATAAAACACACTGGCGGCAAGAGGACTGGGGCATTGCTTCAAGAGATGGCAAGGCAGTTGGCTGCATCCCTCCTTGCTGGAGTCGTCCTCCTCCTCGCCATCCTCCCGGCTTCTCGGCAAGGAGGTAAGGAAAGAAACGGCTGCTTCTCCCCAGCCGGAACGGGCCACTTAACCTCTCCGGAGGCACCTGACCTCAGGCGCTGGCTGGCTGGGAGGAGGCTGCCCTGCGGCTGGTTCTGGGGCGCGTGTCCCCCGGGGAAGGGGAACGCCCGGCAGGCAGCTCGCTGATGCCATGCACCCCTCACCTTTGGGAACGGAGCGGCTCAAAGACGCCCCTGAGCCCGACCGGATACTTCGCCATGGATGAGCGTGGCCCCGGGGGGTCCGTCAGACCCAGCCACAGCCCCATGGCAGAGCCTGGCCCGTCCCTTCTGCTCGCCCCAGCTGGGGCAGGCGTGCTCCCAGCGAGCCGTGCCCAAGTGTGCAATGCTCCCCCGGCTCTCACAGCCGGGGGCCACGCCTGCCCCACTGCCAGGGGATCCCTCCCTGACACTGCTTCTGGGGCTGGCACTGTCCAGCCAGCTTCCCTGGGGGGCGAGGCACTTGTCGAGGGGCTCCCGTCTCCCCAGGTCACGCAGCGTCCTCCTTAGCACATCCCAGCCAGGCAGGATCCCGGCCCCACCCTGGGGTTGCCAGGGCCTGCCCGGCTGTCAGCATGGGAGACTGGGACACAGAGAGCAAGCTACTGTCAGGGTGTGTGTGTGAGAGAGAGAGCGTCCATGGGGTTCACTCTGAGCGGGTGTGTAGGTGAGACTCAACCCATTTCTACCACGCTCTCAGGGACTGATGCACTACATGTGTCACTCGGCATGTGAGACAGAGACCGTCTGTGCGTATCACCCTCAGCGTGTGTGAAATCGCCCATGTGTCGCCTGCTCAGCATGGCTGTGAGAGACACATCTGTGTGTGTGTGTGTCCCTCCGAGTGTCAGACGTGGCCTGTGTATCGCTGTGCGTGAGACAGACACAGCCTTTGTGTAACACTGCCAGTGAGTGTGGGTGATGTGGGGCATGTGTATCACTCACTGTAGGGTGGGGGTGATGAAACCTGGTCGTAGACGTGTGGATGTGAGAGACACAACCTGTTTGTAGCACTCTGTGGGTGAGTGTTTATAGGCGTGTGTGCGTCTGGCACAGCCCATGTGTGTGTCCCTGTGTGTGTGTGTGTGTGTGTGTGTGTGTGTGTGTGTGTGTGTGTGTGTGAAAGAGAGAAAGAGAAACAAAGCCTTTGTGTATAATTCTCAGTGTGTGACACAGCCTTTGTGTATCACTTTGTGTGTGTGTGAGACAACGTGTGTGAGAGACAGACAGACAGACAGTGACAACCTGTAAGTACCACTGTGGGTCAGGTCCTCAAACCTATTTAGATGCCCAACAACCATTTATATCAGTAAGATTTGGGACCGGTGTCGGTGTTTATGTAACACAACTTGTATCACTCTACGTGTGACACAGCCTGTGTGTATCACTCTGTGAGTGTGTATGTGTGACACAATCTGTGTTTATCATCCTGTGTGTGTATGCATGACACAGCCCATATTGACTACTCTGTGTGCATGTGTATGTGTGGATCACTCTGCATGTGTGTGTGTGGATGACACAGCCTGTGTGTATCACTCTGTGAGTGTGTATGTGTGACACAGTCCATGTGTATCATTTTGTGAATGTGTATGTGTAACACAATCTGTGTTTATCATCCTGTGTGTGTATGCATGACACAGCCCATATTGACTACTCTGTGTGCATGTGTATGTGTGGATCAATCTGTGTGTGTGACACAGCCCATGTGTATCACTGTGTGTGTATGTGTAACACAATCCATATGTGTCATTCTGTGTGTGTGTATCTGGCACAGCCCCTGTGGATCATACTGTGTGTGTGTACGTGTGACACAGCCTGTGCTGATCACTCTGTGTATGTGTGAAACAACCTGTGTGGGTCACAGTGTATGTGTGTATGTGTGACACAGCCCGTGTGCACCACTGTGAGTGTGTATGTGTGACACAGCCCGTGTAGATCACTCTGTGTGTGTGCGACACAGTCTGCGTGGACCCCTCTGTGTATGTATGTGTGAAACAGCCTGTATGGATCACAGTGTGTGTGTGTGTGTGAGTGTGTGTGTGTGAGTGACACACAGCGTGTGGGGAACACTGTGTGCCCAGGATCGAGCAATGACTGAAGGCAAGGGGGATGAAAATGCAGGCTGTCCTTCACAAAGCAGATGTGCAGAATGGATGCTTTGGCAACGCTGGGAGGGTGAAGGGGGCCCTGGCAGGGCAGTGTGTGGCAGGGGTAGCCATTGGCTGAATGCTGGCCCCTTCCCACCCACTTTTGGGAGTCCGCGACCCCTGGAGTGCCCAGCCGGGTGGTGCCCCTTGTAGAGAGGACGGGTGCAGGGGCAAACCCACTGCGCCGCCATTGCAGCTGCGCCAGTCGTTCCTCCAGTGAGCTTTGCCCAGAGAACTGCCTGCAGACGGCCACGGTTCTCTGCCCTTGTCCACCAGGAGCCCGGGTGGGGGCTGCGGTTTTGATTGGTGCCCGGGTCGTCGGGCGTTTGTGTTTCCTCGCCGGAGGAGAGCCACTCCCTTTCGGGGGGAAAGCTGGCAATCGCTAGGTCGGAGCTGGCTGGGGTCACTCACAGCCTCCCGCAGCCAGGGCCATCCTAGGGAGCAGCTACCCTGCAAAACACCCCACGGCAGAGAATCTGAGGGGCTGGGTCTATAGACTCTGGCAAGCGGGGCTGGCGCCATGGGGCTGAAACCAGCCATGGAGATGGTCCCACTCAGGCTCTGAGCGCTGCCCCGGGGGTTTCTGCAGTGCAGCCGTCTGGGGGCTTTGAGCCAGCCCCAGCTCTCAGCCCGCTGTCCTGAGCGCTGCCCCTGGCCCTGGGGACCATGCAGGGGAGTTTTCCCCTGCAAGTTCATTAGAATGAGGATGCAGCTTTCCTGCTGGCAGCATGGTACAGGTGGGCTGAGAGCAGGCCCGGGGCATGGCGACCCACCGTGAGCTGCAGCACGCCCGCAAAGCCAGCTGGAGCACTCACACCAGTCTGCCGGGCACCGTGCGAGGGGCAGTGGGCTGGGCTGGGTGCGGCTGTGCTCTGGGGGTGTGCAGGAGTGGCTGTGGGGTGCGGGCGGGGAGAGCACGGCCGTGGGGGTGGGTGACACTCTTTACCCGGCCCTGTTGGTGGGCCTGGTGCTTTCCAGGACTTGCTGTGCAGGGGACAGCGAGATCTGCCAGGATCGTCCACGCAGGGGGGTTCCCGGCCTATGCACTCTGGACAGGCCAAGGGGGGAGGGGCTGGCCCCCCGCTGGCAGGGTGGGGCGTGGGTCTGTTTTGCACCAGGCTCTGGCGGGTCCTGCACTGCGGCGGCACAGTGCCCACCGGCGGGCAAGGCTGGCATGCCCAGGAAGGTCTCTGGGGGAGAGGGCAGCAGGGAGGCAGGTCCCAGGCACGGAGGGGAGGCGGGCAGGAGAGCAGCGTGCTCGTGTGGCCAGACTTGGCAGCCGGCCTGGGCTGGTTGCAAGTGGAAAGTTCTTTGCTGCCTGTGCATGGAGGGGCTGGTGCCAGCACACGGCCCGTCTCCTGGGCCGGCCTGGGGCTTGCAGCATGTCTGACTTTCCCAGGCGGGGCAGAGCTTTCTGCCCAGCTGTGTGGTTGTCCCGCTGGCTGCGTGGCACTCAGATCCTGCCTGCTTCGCAGAGCCGCAGGTAGTGCCCATGCCGGCTTGGCAGGTGGGATTGGCCTGACTATGGGGGGTGAACCTAGCGCTCCAGTGGGCCTGACTCTGCAAGGTGCTGAGCGTGTGCAGATCCCCCTGCAGCATGAGGCAAGGGAGCTCAGTGCCGCACAGGGAAATGGTGTTTGTTCACCCCCCCCATAGGGTCTCTGCACTACAGGGCTGGGCCCCAGAGTCACCCCTGGATAGACTCAGAGAAGATGAGGGTTGGAAGGGACCTCAAGAGGTCATCTAGTGCGATGTTTGTCAGCCTTTTTCATACCAGGGACCTACTTCCTATACTGTGTCAGGGACCCGGTCTGTGAACTGGTCATTGAGAAACACTGATCTAGTCCAACCCCCTGCTCAAAGCAGGACCAACTCCAGCTAATCATCCCAGCCAGGGATTTGTCAAGCCGCAGCTTAAAAACCTCTAAGGACGGAGATTCCACCACCTCCCTAGGTAACCCATTCCAGTGCTTCACCACCCTCCTAGGGAAAAACGTTTTCCTAATATCCAACCTAGACCTCCCGCCCTGCAACTTGAGACCATTGCTCCTTGTTCTGTCATCTGCCACCACTGAGAACAGCCTAGCTCCATCCTCCCTGGAACCCCCTTTCAAGTAGTTAAAGGCTGCTATCAAATCCCCCCTCATTCTTCTCTTCTGCTGACTAAACAAACCTACTTTCCCTCAGCCTCTCCTCATACGTCTTGTGCTCCAGCCCCCTCATCATTTTTGCTGCCCTTCCCTGGACTCTCTCCAATCTGTCCACAACCTTCCTGTAGTGGATGCTCAAAACTTGACACAATACTCCAAATGTGGCCTCACCAGTGCTGAATAGAGGGGAATAATCACTTCCCTCCATCTGCTGGCAATGCTCCTACTAATGCAGCCCAATATGCCATTAGCCTTCTTGGCAACCAGGGCACACTGCTGACTCGTATCCAGTTTCTTATCCACTGTAACCCCCATGTCCTTTTCTGCAGAACTGCTGCCTAGCCTGTCGGTCCCCAGTCTGTAGCTGTGCATGGGATTCTTCCCTCCTAAGGACTCTGCACTTGTCCTTGTTCAACCTCATCAGATTTCTTTTGACCCAATCCTCCAATTTGTCTAGGTCACTCTGGATCCTATCCCTGCCCTCCACCGTATCTACCACTCCCCCCAGCTTAGTGTCATCTGCAAACTTACTGAGGGTGCAATCCACCCCATCCTCCAGATCACTAAGATGTTGAACAAAACCGGCCCCAGCACTGACCCCTGGGGCACTCCGCTTGTTTCCGGCTGCCAGCTAGACATCGAGCCGTTGATCACTACTCGTTGAGCCCGATGATCTTGCCAGCTCTCTATCCACGTTATAGTCCATTCATCCAACCCATACTTCTGTAACTTGCTAGCAAGAATATGGTGGGAGACCGTATCCAAAGCTTTGCTAAAGTCAAGATATATCACTTTCAGCGCTTTCCCCACATCCACAGAGCCAGTCACTTCTTCTCAGAAGGCAATCAGGTTGGTCAGGCATGACTTGCCCTTGGTGAATCCATGCTAACTGTTCCCGATCACCTTCCTCTCTTCCAAATGCCTTAAAATGGATTCCTTGATTTTTCTGGGGACTGAGGTGAGGCTGACTGATCTGTAGTTCCCCAGATCCGCCTCCTTCCGTGTTTTGAAGATGGGCACTAGATTTGCCTTTTTCTAATCATCCAGGACCTCCCCCGATTGTCAGAAGCTTTCAAAGATAATGGCCAATGGCTCTGCAATCACACCAGCCAACTCCCTCAGCACCCTCGGATGCACTGCATCCGGCCCCATGGACTTGGGCAGACCCTGAGTGTGCCTGTCCCCCAGTGGTGCAAGCTGTGCTGGGTGGCGTGGAGGAGGCCAGGGCTCTCTCCTCAGCTCCCCGTGGGGCCACGCTCCGACGCAGTGTGTTTCAGCGCACTCCCGTGTGTGGCCGTACCCTGCACCTCTCACCGGCTCAAAACGGATGAGCCCAGGCTGCGCTAGTCACAGCATCACATGCTCCCAGGCCAGGCAGGGTGCCAGCTTCAATCTCCCAGCTCTGCCCCTGCTCTGCAGATCCTGCCCGCAAGGGCTGTCCTCCCCCGGCTGCCTAGTGTGGCTGCAAAGGCAGTACCTGCCGGCCAGGGAGCAGGGACCATGGGGAGTGATTCCCTGCACAGGCCAGGGCCAGGTGTGCAACCCAGGGCTGGAACACGGGCTGGGAATGCATGGCCTCACGCCTGCAGCTCTTTTATGGCCCTCTGCCCGCGCCTGCTGCACGACCGGGGAGAATGCGAGAGGGTTAGAGTCAGGCCCAAAGGTGCCAAGAAGTCAGTGCCTTCGCCCGTCCCGGCACAGCTCAGCAGTAAGACGATTAGCGCGCCGGCTGCTGTGTGAGCAGACTCGGCATGTGAGGGTCACATGCCCACTAAGCGACTCAGAGGCAAGTGTCAGCCCGTGAAAAGCAAAGGCTGCCCGCGTGGGGCTTCCAGGCGACTTGCAGCTCCTGACACCGTGCTCTCAGCTCTGTGTGTCGGAGCCACCCCTGAGCCCACGGCGAGACGGACAGAGAGACCTTTGTTCTGTGCAGTGCCTGGGCCCCTCTCGTCACGCGGGACCCTTCAGGAACAGCGTCCACACTGCCCAAATGATGGGCGCTCCAGAGCCGGGCGCTCCCCTGCAGCCAGCACGTCTGCACTGGTCTCTCCAGCTCTTCCTGCTGAGACAGGCTGGGACTGGACTCCCAGGGAACCGCTGCTCCTGCATTCCCTGCAGCCTGGAGGCGTGAAGAGCGTCTCACAGCCAGTGCTGCTCCTATACCATTTCCACTCCCTACAGCGCCTCCTGCTGGCGGTGGCCGCAGTGTTGCTGGGCGCTCACCCCTGCTCTGCCTTTTGCGCAGCAGATCAGCACCGTACACAGCAGCTGTGTGTGGGCGCACACCTGTCACCTGTACCAATGCAGCCGGTCTGGCCCCGTTTTCAGTCCAGGCGTCTCTCTGCCTTGTGCTGCACACCTCCTGATGGCGTGCAGGTTCTCCGAGGTGGCCCGGCTTTCATGCTCTGAATTTTGCTTCTGTTCCTGCTCATGAATTGTTCGCAAAGAGCGTGATTTCCCCTCAGTTGTGTCAGTGAATAATTTGCCATCCGCAGTTCAGTCACAGACCGCCCAGGGTGCGTTTTCGGAGTTTGGAAATCAAAGTTCAAGCTCTTTGGAGAGGACACATGAGCCAGTATCTTCAAATCTGGGGCCGACAGACTCCGCCACCCTCCTCCTCCAGCAGTCTGCATTTAGGTACCTAAAAAGTGGCCTGCTTACGGAGAAGCATCCCTGGTAGCTGCAGGTGCTCAGTGGTTTGGAGCGACCATGCCATTAGTTGCCTAGTGATTAAATGGAGGCAGCCAAGTTGGAAATGTGGGTCCGGTGGCATGTCTCTAGTGTGAATTCTCACCGTCGTGAATTCCCGACGCGCTTTCCATTAACACTTCATGGGACCGACCCGTTCCACAATTGCTGGGTCAGAAGCCAGCTATCCGGAAGGCAGCGCAGGCGTAAACGCAAGCCGAGCAAACAGGGCTGAAAAAGCACAGGGCTACGGTTTGAAAATCCTGGGCTTATTCACCTGGTTCCGCCACTGTTGCAATAAATGCCTGCATCCGGACACACGGCTGCGTGTGGGCATGAACTAGATTCGAGAAATGAGCCCCATTCGCTGCTGGGTCGTGGCAGGTTGAGAGCTCTGGGCTGGGCCCCGGACCTGTGTTCGGGTCACGTACACAAGTCAGCCAGCTCTCAGGGCAAGCAGCGATGCCCAGCACGGGGGAGCTCTGTGCCACAGCTGTCAGCAGTAAGCCGCATGGCAGAGGGCTCCTGGAAGCGAACAAGGGCCCTGAATGGAGCCTTAGCCACGCGGCAGCCGGTGACCAGCCTCTGTGATTCCTGCCAGGAGAAAGTTGATGCCACCCATCTTATCAGAGGCTCCGATAAGATGGTCCTGGCTCAGGATGGTGGGTCCAAGGAGGGCACTGCGATCTCAGCCGCAGGCCAATGGGCGAGAGCACAAAGCCCCGTGCGCTGGCTGGGAGGCGAGCACTGAGGGGAGCCCTGGAGCGTGCCGTGCCGAACCCCCGGGTCAGAGATGCCAGCAGGCCAAGCACAGCTCCTGATGTCTCTGGGACAAACCTGGAAGTAAAGTGGGTGCCACTAGTTGGCTTCAATGCGATCGCTTCCACCGGGGCCTGGTGTCTGGCCACCGGGTTCATAGCTCAATGGGGCCAGCCTTCCACGGCTGGGCGGGCTCTGCAGTCTGGGGCTCGGCCATCTCGTTAGCAAGAGGTCCTGGCCCATGAACTACAGCAGAGATGCAGGCCGGCCACCCCCCAGCTCCGACCCGTTTGTCTGGCAGTGTAGACGACCCCTGGCACGCCAACAGAAGGGCAATGGCCTTGCCGAGCCAGTGAAGCTGGGCCGTTAACGAGCTGCCACGCATCTGCCTTGGAGATCTGACCCGGGGAAGAGCTGCTGGCAGCACCAGGCCTCTTGAGCAGCCTGAGGCAGCGCGTCCAGACGAGGGCCACGCTAGCAGAGATCGGAGCGGTGGGGTCTGGCATTAGCAGACGTCGCCTCCTGCCGAGCAAGGCAATGGCCCCTGGCCCAGCAGCACAAGGCTGCGGCGAGCTCCGCCAGGCTCCGGGGGAGGCTGGCCCACTCCTCCCGGGAGCAGCCCTCAGGCTCGGCACAGCTCCGCTCCCGACCCCTTCGGGGCAGCACAAGCTCCGGAGAAGTTGGGCTCGGCGCCTGGGAGGGATGGAAAGCTCCGTGACAGCCAGTCAGTGAACAGCCTGGGTGGAAGGCTGAGTGGGAGATAACGCCGAAGGTAGCGGGAACCTGCAGGAGACACGTAAGCCTGATGGAAGGTGCCAGCCTGAGTATCCTCAGCAGCCCTTTCCCGGGCCGTGTCCTGAGAAGCCTGGCGTATGCCACAGAGGAATCCCGGCCAGGTGACAAATCCCGAGTGAACGGGACCTTCCCTTCATGCTGGGCAACACTGCCAGTTAGGAGCTGGCCCTGGCGGCAAAGGAGAAGTAGACCCGGGAGGAGGGATGCCATCGAAGGGGTTGCCAGCGGTGGTTCTAGGAAGGCTCTTTTTCCGTGTGTGATGGTGCCAGGTGCTTCCCCAAGCGGCACCAGCGCCAGGCCAGCTCCCCCGATGGACATCTTCCAGGCTGTCCCCGCGCTGCGGTGGTTGCCGTGGCGCCTGTCCTCACCCCGGCCTTCTCGGGCTGCTCTTCCTGGGAAGCCAAACTGGATTCCTTTGCGGGAGGCCGAGCTGGGATGACAGCAGCAAAGCGCTCACGGGGAACAAAAGGCTGAGACTTTTCTGCCCCTGCCTCCCCCCCCAGCCTCTCTGGAGGGGCAAATTGAGCCCCTGGCTGGGCCCCGTAGCCCAGCTGGCACCGTTGAGAATGTCCCTCCCAGCAGCGTGTGCCCTGGGCTCTCAGGGCAGCCGCACGCCCACAGGGCCGCGTCCCTCCGGCAACCGCGCCAGGCGCGGCTAAACCATCGACCCCGGAACCGGCCTGGCAGCAGCAAGCCCCAGCATCTGCGCCCCGCGGGGTCCCCACGCTGCCCGCACGGGACGGTTAGCGCCGCCTGCGCTGCGGAGCCCCGCCGGCCGGGGAGAGGGAGCGTGCTGGTCGTCATGGCGCTGAGGCCTTACGGTGACACAGCCTGGGGAGGAGGGAATCCATGGGCCCGAAAGGAGCCGGTGTCCCCAGCAGAGCCATCAGCCGGCAGACGAAGGGTGTGGAGCCATGTCGGTGACCAGCCCCGTGTCCCCTCACCCCAAAGAGAGAGCCAGGAGGCGAGGGGGCCCGAGGGGCCGTTGGTATCCTCAGGATTCTGGCTGGAGGGTCCCCCTTCCCCTCTCTGCCCCAGCAGGCAGGGGGAGGCAGACTGGGACTCCCAGCTGACAGTCCTCCAGGGCCAGGGCTGCCTCGCTTACTGGTGGGGAGGCTGGGAAACATGGCTCCCCCCAGCCAGACACAAACTGCTCCCACCGCGGCTTCCCCACTCGGCTCAGCAGCCAGGGCAGGGGCCGGGGGGGAGGCGAGTTCCCTCTGCCCCGTGTGGGGAGCTCTCGCTGAGCCGTCCCTTCCTGTGGCCTGGCTGCTTGGGTCCCGGGCTGCACATGGCCGTGCATGGCTCCCAGGGCCAAGCGGCAGCCTGGTGCAAACATCAGTGCGCTTGGCTCTCCCGAGTGAGGCTGCGGCCCGGTCAGGGCACTGCTGCGGGGAATCCCGCAGCGCCAGCGTCCCGGCCGCGCCCCACTCTGCAGAGCGCCTTCTGCTGGCGTGCTGGATGTTCGGCGCAGCGGTGGCCGGCGGGGGGCTGCAGCGCAGCACAGGGACGGGGCCCTCGGACACTTTGCGTTTGTTTTTAAACGAGGAATTATCTGGGATTAGTTTTTCCGAGCCAGTGGGAGGCGAGCGGGGCGGGAGCCTGGGCTCTAATCCCTGTTTGAAAAGGTCAGAGCCCTGCCATTCGTCCCAGCCAATAACGTGGCCTCTCCGAAGGGAAAGTGGGGCAGGGCCAGGCTGGGGAAGCAAGAGAGACAGACAGACAGACGGGGAGACGGAAAGCATGCCTGTGGCATGGGGAGTGTGTTATCAAGCTCTGATTTCCACGCCAAGTGAGATCAGCTGGTCTGGAACCAATACCAGAGCCCACGGAGGCTCAGCGTAAGGTGCTGCACGTTCGGCAGGCTCTGGGCGAGCTGGGCAGGCCACGGGCCTCGGCATGGAAGGGCCTGGCAGGATGGCAGAGATTCACTGGGCTTTGCCCACTCCAGGGCCTGACATCCAAGAGTCTCCCAGCACTTTGCCGTGTCATGCGGCCTTCCCACCTCACCAGGGGCACCTCGCCCCACCTCACGTTACAGGGGAGGAAACGGGCCCGAGACAGGAGGGGAAATCCCGAGGCTGCCCGGCAAATCATTGGCAGAGGTGGGGGTGGCACTTATAACTTGTACTCTGGCATCCAACCGGAACTGGGAGTGTGAGCCCTGGCACTAGTGCCCTGTGTGTGCTGGGTTGGGCGTGTGAGCCCTGGCACTAGTTCCCTGTGTGTGCTGGGCTGGGCGGTGAGCCTGGCACTAGTGCCCTGTGTGTGCTGGGCTGGGCGTGTGAGCCCTGGCACTAGTGCCCTTTGTGTGCTGGGCTGGGCAGTGAGCCCTGGCACTAGTGCCCTGTGTGTGCTGGGCTGGGCGTGTGAGCCCTGGCACTAGTGCCCTGTGTGTGCTGGGCTGGGCGTGTGAGCCCTGCACTAGTGCCCTGTGTGTGCTGGGCTGGGCGTGTGAGCCCTGCACTAGTGCCCTGTGTGTGCTGGGCTGGGCGGTGAGCCTGGCACTAGTGCCCTGTGTGTGCTGTGCTAGGAGGTGAGCCCTGGCACTAGTGCCCTGTGTGTGCTGTGCTAGGAGGTGAGCCCTGGCACTAGTGCCCTGTGTGTGCTGGGGTGGGCGGTGAGCCCTGGCACTAGTGCCCTGTGTGTGCTGGGCTGGGCGGTGAGCCCTGGCACTAGTGCCCTGTGTGCTGGGCTAGGAGATGAGCCCTGCACTAGTGCCCTGTGTGTGCTGGGCTGGGAGGTGAGCCCTGGCACTAGTGCCCTGTGTGTGCTGGGCTGGGAGTGTGAGCCCTGGCACTGTTACCTCGGGGCTGGGGTGTGTCAGTCTTGGCACCAGGGCCTGTCTGTGTCTTAGGGTGGGGCTGTGGCTCAGGCAGGACTTTGTCTCCTCCCTCGGGGCAGAGCCCACTGCAGCAGGGAGCGTTAGGGAGGCTTGTCCCAGCTGATGTGGTCCCTGCCTGGAGTAGGGAGAGGGCAGCTGCAGGGAGCCCAGGCGGGGCATCCGCGCCGACCATGGGCAGGAAAGAAGCACTCGGTGGGGGCCCAGCAGTAGAACTGGCTGCACTGGGCTGGGCTCCTGTCTCCGCTCCTCGCCGCCCTGCTGGGCATCTTTCTTTGGGCAGCTGCTAGTGAATCCCTCGGCTTCTGTACCTGGAGGCTGCAGCCAGCTGCCCAGCCCCGGCGTGCTAGCAGCTGTGCAGAGCTGGGGTCAGCTGGCTGTGTGGGGCCAGGGACTAGCTGTGCAGAGACAGCCGTGGGCTGGAGTGATGGAGGAGCAGGGCTGCCACCTGTGCACGAGGGGTAGCTGTGCACACAGGGCCATGCCTCTAGTGCCAGCTCCTGGGGGCAGCGGTTAGGACGTCTGTGCCCTCCCAGCCCTTATCACGGAGCGGAGCCTCGGGCCCTCCCAGGGGAGGCAGATGAGTCTCCTTCCCTGTTTACACAGGGGTCAGAACAGGCCACTCCGGGCAGCATTGGGGGCAGAGCTCCATTTCCAGCCTGGCCGCAGCAGGTCTCACCACTTAGCACTGCCAACCCGTCCTCCGCTCCCTACGCTGGCTCCCTGCAAGGAAGTCCTGGTCCTGCCTTCGCGGCACTTGATGATCTGTGCCGGGGGCACCACCTGACGCTCCAGGGCAAGGCCTGAGGACATGGGCCAAAGAAGCAATCTCTGGCCAGGGCAGAACTCCGGCCACGAGACAACCTTCCCGGGAGCCAGCCCCAGGCTGTGGAACAAACTCCCACAGTATCCGAGCCGCCACTAGACCTGGCCACTTTCAGTGCCCTTCAAACGCAGGGCGTGCACGCTGACCCGCCGGCACTCGTGAAAAGAGCGCCCAGCGCACATTCAGACACGTAACAAAGCTGCTGCCAGGCCTGCCTCTGTGGGGAGAGAAACAGAGACAAGCCAACCACACGTGGGCCATCAAAGTGTGCTGGGATGCGTGTACGTGGGGGCCACACGTCTGGGGCGCTCGCACAGCAGGCGTTGCTGGGATTTTGGCCTTGCCACCCTTCAAGTCGTCTGAAGTCATTGTGTCTGCAGCGTCTATCTGCCTCCGGGACGCCCGCCGAAATGAGCAACGCCTCCGTGTGTCCTAGGTGTGTCCAAGGTGTGTCCTGCCCTGCTCCTCATGGGGGCGGCTGTCGGTGGGAGCAGGACGAGGATCCTGCCTGAGGCGTCAGCTGTGCCTCTCCCAGCACCATGGTAGCGCTCAGGGTCAGCCTGAGAAATGGCGCTGGCTCGAATCCCAGACAACACTGGGCTGGCCCGGATCCGGACACAACCGCCGGCCTCCCCCTTTCCGGGGCTGTCCCGGAGCACAGCTGTGTGAGGTGTTACAGGGAACAGCCGGCATCCCAGAGTCCAGCCCTTCCCCCAGCAGCTCAGCCGCCCAAAGATCAGGGCACTGGGAACCGGCCTGTCAGCCCCAGACGGGGCCTGGGCCCACTGCCCCCCACCACAAGGAGCCAGCCCCTTGGGGCCAGATGCAGCTGGATGGGAGGTAGGGCCAGGCCAGCCTCCTGCCCCAGGGGAAGAGAGCCAGGTACTCCCCAGCCTCAGGGGCATTGAGCCATCCCCCCGGCCCTCAGGGGCGTACCGCCCTCCACCACCCCCAGTCTCAGGGGTGCACAGCCTTGGCCCTCAGGGGCACACACACCCTTCTGCTGACAGACACATGCTGCTTTTCTGGGTGCCTCTGACCGCACTGACATTGTAGATCTCAAAGCACTGCCCCCGGCGGGTCTGTCTCCTTAGCCCCCCCCGGTAATGATGGGCAAACTGTGGCCCGGGGAGGTGCAGGGACTGGCTCTTGATCCCACGGCAAAGCTGGGCCCCTGCCACTGCTCCGGACCTCGTGCGCCCCCCACCAGCGCCCTGCACTCGGGGGAGTCCTGCTGTCCCTGGTTGTCTCGGGCAGGGCTGGGCTCCATGGTGGCACCCCTGGCTGGCTGTGTATGACCTGTCTGCTCCTTTTGCAGGGGTCCCTGGTGCTGGAGGGGGCATTCCGGCTCTAGGATATTACCCAGGTAAGCACCCTCTCTCCCCCAGTGGGACACGGCGACCGGGGCCCTCTCCCCAGCCAGTGGGGTGCGCTCTCCCCGCATGGGAAGGGTGCGAGAACGCAGTGAGAGGGGGTCCCCCAGGCCCAGGCTGGTGGATGGAAATATCAGCCTGTCCCAGCAGGGGGTGCTGGCCCCAGGGGAGAGGGGCCCTGGCCATGGGGATGGGGAGACAAAGGACCCGGGGAGCCGTGAGGCTCTCTCTGCTCTCCCGGCCGTGCCCTGGCCATCGTGTGCTGGCGGCCCCTGATCGGCGCCGGGGGGACAATCCAGGCAGCTGGGGTGGGGGTGACAGGGTGACAGGGGTGGTGGGAGGACACCTATCAGCTGGGCACCCTGTAGCCTGGCCCCGTCACACAGGACACAATCCCCTCACGCCGCATCTCCCTGATGCCATTGCCGGGGGCCCAGCAGCTGTGGGTGCCCTGTGGCCCCAGCCCCTTCTGCACACACACAACTAAGCCTGCAGCTGCAGCCTGGGAAGTTAAGTCTTTAATGCCAGCCTTTCCCGCAGCTGTGAGACGGGCCTGTGCCTTGCTCCGCACACAACAGCTGGGCGAGGAGCTGCCCGCTCTGTGACTGTTAGCCCAGGGTTAGCGCTGGACAGAGAGGGGAGACACAGCGACAAGTCCCCCCTCCGCCAGGGGGAGAAAGGATTTGAGCAGGGGTCTCCCACCTCTCAGCGAGGGCTCTAACTCCAGAGCTGTTCTGCTGTGGGGCCCCCTCCGTCTCTCCGGGTGAAGCTGTTCCACTTTGGATACATCATTAAAGAGCCAGTGGAGCAGGGGGCTGGAACCAGGGGTCCCCCACCACCCAGAGGGGCCCGAACCTACTGCTCTTGTCCCTCTCTGCCCCAGTGGCTGTGCCACTGGGGATTCAATGGGCCCGACAGAGAGACTCTGTGGTTAGGGCAGAGGTGGGAGACCCTGGGACCTGTCCCCCTCCTCCAACCACTCTGATTAGTTATCCAGGTGGAACAGCTTCAGCAGGAGAGACGGGGGGAGCCTCCCCACTCAGCGTCCCATCACACAGGGGGCACAGGCCCCCCTAAAACTCCCGTTCGAATCCTTTCTCCCCCTGTGGCGGATGGGCATTGAACCTGGTTCACCCCCATCCCAGGCGAGTGCGCCCGCCCCAGAGCTAAGGGTTCTCTGGCGGGCACTCCTACACCTGCAGCTGGATTTTGGATGGGACCCGGTACGGCAGGTGGCCTGTGAGCCCGCCGCCTGGCTGGGGCTCAGCACACAACTTAGGCGGAGGAATGCCTCTCTCCCCGCCTTTGTGGCTCGCACCGGGGCTTAGCTGGGAGGTGGGCGTCTGGGCACCTAGGGGAGGCGGCAGGGCCCGTGCCCAGATGTAGAAACTCAGGCACTGGGGGAACTTTTCCCCTGAACATGTAGGCGCCGAGCGAGCTCAGGCACTTACAGACGTGAGCGAGAGCTTGATGAATGGCGGTGGGGCTAGACCTGGGGCTTGGGCACCTAAACCCTGGCCTGGGCACTGAGCACGGAGCAGGGCTGGCGTTCAGAGCCTACATTCCGGGCATGGGGCCAGCCCCACCCGTCCTTCTGGGACCCAGGGACCCTGGCAGGTCGCTGGCTCTGCAGCCCTAGCTGATGAGCGTGAGGGATTGCCGCACTGCAGGACAGGGACCTGTCTAACCGCGTGGCTTTAGCCGCAGCTTGGCTTCCCCTGCCGCTGCCCTGGCTGGCCGGGGGCGGGAGGCCACCAGAGGCTGAGACCTTCAGCAGGGAGCTTCCCGCGACCCTTCCCAAAGCAGAGAGGGGTCTCGCTCGGGCAGGCCGACCCCGAGCTGGCTGCCCGCGCCTTCCTGGCTCTAGTCCCGTGGCTGTGGCTGGGAGCATGGCGGGGTGGAGGCGCTGGGATGGCAGCTCTCAGGGCGCCGCCCGCGGGTATGGATTACTCCCGAGCAGTGATCCGGGCAGGAGCTGGAGGGCAGGGCGCTGAGCATGTGCTGCTGTTTGCAGGAGCTGCTGGGGTTGGAGGCCTGGGAGCAGGAGGACTAGGGGCTGGAGCGGGACTCGGGGGTGCAGGTGAGTGCCGACCCTAAATGCACAACCCACGGTCGCCACCTAGACGGCCTGCGGTGCCGGTGGCTGGCGAGCAGGCTCGCTGGGGTAGGAAGCACCTTTCCCAGACATGGGGGCACTGGATGGCGCCGCCCCCCAGTGAGGAGGTGCCTCCCCCGTGTGCTCTTCGGTCTCCAGTTCACCCGAGGATCAAGTCAAGGAAGTTCTCCAACCCATGCTGCCCAGGAGACCCGCCTCGTCTGGTCTCTCGGGGGGCGGGAGGGGTAATACGCGGGCGATTCCCTGCCCTAAGCTGCATGGCCAGCGTGCCCGGTTCATCCCGCCGGCGCCAGGCCAGCCGCCTGCGCAACACAACCTCCCGAGGGGCTGGGCAGCGCCTTGCATGTGTCCCTCCGAAGCCCCAGACTTCCCTCACCATTTGGACTGCTGCTTTTTTCTAGGGTTCGGTGTCGGAGCAAAACCTCCCAAGCCAGGTAAGGGACGTCTCCCCTCTCTGCTGTCCTCTGCAGCTGCCTTGCACTCGCCCAGCTCCACCCTGCTCACTGCATCCCGATGGCAGCCTGGGCCAGTACCAGCCACGCTGCCCCAGCTCGTACCCCTCCCACACTTGCTAGTTCCCTGCTTTGCCAGCTGCCCCCGCACGGCCTGGCAGAGCCCCCTGCCCTGCCCTCCTCCTCCAGTGCCTGGGGACCATGAGGCCTCTCTCACCGTCACGGTGCTTTCCCCCCGGCCCCAGCTGGGACCACTCCTGTCTGCCTGGAGCCCGCACGCAGGGACTCACGCCAGAGGCACCTTGGCTTTAGTGCCCTGGGGGCCGGGAACTTACAGGGCTGTCTCGTGGGAAAGGAAAGGCTGGACGCCCTGGGCCTCCTTCGGGTTCTGGGGCCAGCAGCCCATGACCCTTTGGAGCACTGGCACGAGGGGTCACGCTGGGGCCGCAGTGAGCTCTGTCCCCACTCCGCCAGGGCCTGGTAGAGAGGGCCTGGGTCAGGGCCTGGCAGCCACAGGGCACTGGCTCCAGGCAGCCCCTCCTGCTGCCAGGGAGGCCTGGCAACGGCACGTTGGGCCCGAACCAGCCTGCAGTTAAATGCCAACTCCAGGGGACTGAGCCAGAGCCCAGCACTCCCCGGTGCTGGAACCACCGGGGGCCTGCGGCGTGCAGAGCCCAGGGCAGGGAGAGGATTCTGGCTCCCCCGGCCTGTCTGCAAATCAGCTCTGCTGGCAGCATCCCGCTGGTGCTGGGGTCGGCGCCCGGGAGCTCCGAGTCTCCTCGTGCCCATCTCAGGGCAGATGTAAGGCGAGCCCCGTGCCAGACCGGGCTGCTGGCCGGAGGCTGTGCCCTGGGAAAGCTGGCAAAGCCTCTGTCCGCCTCGCAGGATTCAGTGGCAGGCCAGCCACACGCCTTTGCTCGGGCCCAACCCCGCACTGGAGCAGGAGCACCGGTGGGGCGGAGGATGCCATTTACAGAGCTGTGCGTCCCGCTGGAGGCTTCTCAGAGCCCTGCTCCGCACGGGGAAATCAGCTTCTCCTGCCCACGCCCCTCCGGTGGTAGCACACAGCCCAGGCTGGCGGTAGTGAGTCTTTCCCTGCAGTGCCCGCAGTGGGGTCAGCCTGGCAGGAGGCTTCCCAGAAGCCTCTCTGACATGGCTAGACGTCCGGGTCCCTGTGGGGTGAGGGGGCTGCCCCATTGCAGCACAGGTTCCTGGAGGCCAGCAGGACTTTCCAGCTGTGCATGGAGCTGCTGAGGAATTGCCTGGTTGCGGTAGGAGGGATCAGTGCCTAGATCAGACCCAGGCAGCTGGTCCCTAGCTCACCTGGGTGCTAGGAGAAGGGGCCAGACCACCAGGCACATTGGGAGGCAGGATAGAGATGCCAAGCCAGGCCAGAGGGCTGGAGATCACCCCTGCTGCCGGACTCCAAGCTGAGCGGGGCCAGGCAGCTTTGGGAAACTCCCAGGTCAGTCTGCCTGTCAGCCCTTCGCCGTGCTCAGAGCCTAGGCGAGCAGCAATGCGATTGGCCCCTGGGCCTGTCTGTCTGCGTCTCTGCGGGCGCCCCAGGGCAAGGCGGGTCTCTGGAAGCTGCTTTTTCTCCGATTTCAGCGTGTGGAAAGAAAAACAAGGCCCTGCGTCTGTGGGTAATGAAACCCAAACGGCGCAGAGCTGTGCCGGCCCAGCCTGAGCGCTGGCAGGCTCCAGCAGCCAAGGGCCGTGGAATTTGTGCTTGGAAGGGAGCGAGCGGATGATTAGGCGCAGATGTTGGAAGGCAGCAAACGTCCTACGCCAGAGAGACTAGCTCCACGCTCAGAAACATTTCAGATCCAGCGGCCAGGGAGGCAGGGACGGGACACAGAAGGATGGAGGGGAGACAGATGGGGACAGCGGGGCAGGGGAGGAAGCGGGCAGCTGCTCTCGTCATCCCTGCCCTGCTCCCATCTCCTTACACCATCTCCTCACTGCAGGGCTCACATGGGGAGGGGAGTGGCTAGGACTCTCCAAAGCTCCGCCCACACAGCAAGCTCCACCCACTCGAGAAGCCAAAAGCAAGGGGCCGGCCACAGCAAAGCCACTCTCCATTCCTGCATGCTGTGGTCAGCAAGGAACTAGCTAGCCATGGGCTCCGAGGTCAGCGGTGTCTGGAGAGGAGGGAGGCAGGTGTTCTGCAGAGTACTCCTGCCCAGGCTCTCAGCACACTCAGGCAGGGTCTGAACACAGAGACGGCTCAGGGGTGGCTTCATCACCGTCTAGAAGTATCTTCATGGGGAGTAAACGCTTAGCGATGGTTTTCCAGGCTAGCAGAGGAAGGGCTGAGATGCTCCCGTGGCTGGGAGTTGGAGCTAGACAATTCCAAGCTGGCGATCAGGCATAAATGTTTAACAGCTAGAGTGACTAGCCCCTGGAGCAAGTTGCCACGGGGCGTGGGGAAGTCTCCATCAGTGGCAATTTGTAACTCAGGAGGGGATGTTTTCCCAAAAGATCTGCCCGAGGAATGATTTGGGGGCAGTTCTCCAGTGTGTGTCATGCAGGAGGTCAGACGAGATGGTCCCAGTGGTGCCTGCTGGTCGTGGGATCTGAGAGTCCCTGCGCTGGGTACACTCGGGCCCTGCGTTTAAGGTTAGCCGGGCAGCCAGGCGCGTGAGAGACTTCTTTGTTTTCTAAATGAAAGCTGGATTTCAGGGACCCAGGACGGCAGCCTCCAGGAGAGACTGGTGAGCTGGCCCCGGTCACTCCTGCTCCCCAGACTAGGAGGCAGAGAAATCGTGGGGCACAAGGGAGCCGCCAGGCCCCTGCAGTCACCATGGCACTAGCCCCCAAGGCTGCAAGAAACGGGCCAGCGTTCAGGCTGCCCCTTCTGAGATGCAGAACTGGCCTCTGGCCACGGGACCCTGCTGCCGACTGGCTCTAGCTGGACGTTGCTGGATGGCTCAGGACCATTCACACCCACACAAACGCCGTCGCCTGGCAATTGCTGGCTTAGGGGAGCGTTTTTCCTTCCTTACCCCGACACGACGCTGGCGGCTGGATGGTGGCGCACTCCAGCCTGGCCAGGTGCAACAAACCCGGCCCGTTAAATCCTTCCCCCAGCGAGGCAGCAGAGAGAGCGGCCAGGCGGCAACCACAGCGAGCGGGCCTGCCCTGAACAAGGGGCGCAGAGTTCAGGCTGAGCGCCGGAGCCTGGCAGGACTGGGCCGGGGCAGCGGCGGCGATAAAGCCTTTCCAGTTCTTCCCTTGCTGCTTGCGGGGAAGGACCAAGCCCCGGAGGCGGCACACGGGTGCGCTGAACGCCGGCATTGCGTTTACGCGGAGCCTGGCTGAAATAAGTGGGCCGAGATCAGCACCCTTCCCCCCCGCCTGCGTCTGCCTCCTGTCCTCCCTCCAGGCTGGGCAGTCCGTCCCCCCCATGTCCGTTCCCCCTGGCGCTTTCCCTTCTCACCGTCTTCTCTTTCCAGGCCTCGGGGGACTCGGCACACTTGGCCTGCAGCCAGGTGAGTGCACGGATTCTTAGCGGCTCCCGGGACACGTCCTTGTGTACAGCACACGGCGCAGATCCTTGTGCACCTCTCCTTAGCGTCCCTTGCCCAAGGGGGCTGGACAACCTTGCAGGGAGGGAAGGTTGGGGGGCCGGCTCCCTCGCAGCTGTGGGGCCCAGGAAGCGTGGGGTGCTCCCAGCCCTGAGCAATGGGGATTCAGCCGCAGCCCCCCACCGGGGCCATGGCTCCCTTGTGCCAGGCACTGTGCAGTCCCATGGCAAGGCCTGGCTCCCGCCCCACGGATGGAGCACAAGGGGCAGGGAGCAGGGGGGATGGGACCCCTCTTCCGGGACAGCTGGGTGCTCCACGCCATCTCGGGGTCTTTTATCTGAAAGGGGCCATCTCTGTCTGCGGCCCAGCCTGGCCGCGGTTGGCCAGCCGGGTCCCTGCCAGGGGCGGGCGGGAGGGAGCTGAGGGTGATGGTGCTGTGGGGTCAGGCGGGGAGCAGAGCGCAGCGCTGTTTGTGGGGCAGGGGCTCACGGCTGGCATCGCTGGCACGGGCAGACAGGCAGAGGGGGCAGAGTTGGTCATGGGAAGCAGTGGGAGATAAAGGGCCCAGGCAGACATCCAAGCGGGCAGAAGCTGAGGGAAGATGATCCTAAAACAGCAGGGAGTGCTGCTTACTCCAGCAGCCCAGCCCAGGGCTCCCCCACAGCGCTGCCGGTGCCCACCCAGAACCTGCCCCTCAGTCCCGGCAGGCCCAGCCCCGGGCGGCCCTACGCAGGTCAGCTGGGCCTGCAAGTCTGGGCCCTCCCATGGTTTCGCCCCGTCTGTGGTGAGCAGGGACTCACTAGGGAACCGTCGCAGCCACTGGGGCTGGCGCTTGAGGCTGGCACAGCCTCAGCCTGATGTGACGGGCAGCGTAGGGGCCCTAGAGACCTGCTGGGGAAGGAGTTGGGCCCTTGTGAGCCCTGGCAACCATGGAGTGCCCCACCTGCAACCTGCCGGGACTGCCAGCACATGGCCGAGTGCCCCTCTCTGACCCGGGCAGCAGGGCACCTGGCAGAGACGTGGGCAAGTCACCCACGTGGGGACTGGGGGGGGGCAGCTTGTGCCCCTGCTCGGCGGAGCTGCCAGCGTCCAGTCCGGTCCCTGGGGCAGGCGGGGGCAGCCCTGAGGACTGATCGCCCTCCCCTGCCATGAGCCTGGCCTCCCCCTTCACCCCCAGCCCCGGGGCAGTGGGGGGCACGGGGCAGGGGGAATTCCCCAGCCCCTGGAGCTGGAGTCTCCCCTGGTCCCAGAGTCACTCTCCTTCTCTCTGGCAGGTGGCGTAGTACAGCCAGGCATCTTCCCAGGAGGCGTCTACCCGGGCGGTGTCTACCCAGGGGCTGGGCTGGGAGCTGCCTATAAAGCTGCTGCCAAAGCTGGTGAGTGCACGTGGCTCTCTCCTGGAGGGGCTGACCCAGAGTGCGGCATGTACCGGCCCCTCCCTTGTGCCCGCCATCCCCGCCATGTACCAGCTGCACTCATCTGCAAGCTGGCTTAGGACAGGGACTGGGACAGGCACGGCCAACCGCACTGGCACCGAAGCCAGAGCAGGAGCTCAGGCCTCCCGAGGGAGCTGGGATGGCCTGGGCTGGAAGAGGTGTTCCCCTCTGCTCCCCTCTCCTCGCCCTGGGGTTCCTGTGCGTCCCTGGGGCAGGTCTTGGTGTCCAGCCAGGGGTGAAGCGGTGGACGCGAGGCGTTGCTCTGGGTTAGGATCGGCGTGGTGGGCAGGGGTAGGGAGCTGGGAGCGAAGGGACAGGAGCGGGCGTGCACTGCCGGGCGATAGGAATCGCTGCATGGGGAGCGCAGGGCTGGCTGTGCAGTGCCTGGCACCAGACAGGCTGGGACCCGCTGCCCGGGCTTGGAGAGAGGCCCTCGCTCCCGTGGCCTGCGGGCAGTGTGGGGAAGCCCGGAGCAGCATGCCCACGGAGCAGGTGGTCCATCGAGGCCTGGCGGAGCCTGCATTTCTAGCAGGCAGGAAGGTCCCCCGGGCTCCGTTTCCGCCTGACCGCTCGGGGCCCGCCGTGCAGTGTGGCTGAGCGCTCCCCTTTGGTACCAGGTGCTGGTATCGCAGGAGTTGGAGGTGTGGGTGGACCCGGCGGTGTTCGTCCCTCCTCCCCAGGTAAAATGTGTCGCCGTCCCGACCTCGCCCGAGCCGGGGCGCAGCTCTGACTGCCCCCTGCGCTACCCGGAGAGGGGCAGGGGCCTGCTGTGCTGACTGCTGGGCTAGTGTTCATGGCCTCTGGCTCTCTTGCTCCCCTGTAGTGCCCCAGCCTGGGGTGTCGCCAGGAGTAGGCGCCGGAGGGAAACCTGCCAAGGTGCCAGGTAGGTGGCGGGCAAGGCGTTCGCGCAGGGCTGGGAAGGGGGGCACGGTGCAGCGGGGCAGACAGTTACTGCTCTTCCTCTCTTGGCTGGCAGGTGTCGGCATCCCAGGGGTGTACCCCGGCGGCGTGCTCCCAGGAACAGGTGAGTCCCTGGTACCGGGCCCTGCTGATGTGGTCTGTAGCCAAACAACCTCTGCAGAGGCAGCGCCTTCAGACTCCCAGCCCGTCAGGGTGGGAGCGCAGGGCATCGCCCAGCCAGCCTGCCTGCCCCCCACTCGCTCTGGGAAGGACCTCGCCCTGTCCAGACCTCCCCCAGAGCAGAAACTGCCCCCTTAGGACGTGGGTGCCAGCCCCGGCGTGGCTTTGTGTTTAGCGCCTCCCGAATTCACAGAGGCCACGTGTGGGTTTGAAAGCGGTTGTTTGAATTGGTGCCGCTGTTCTGTGGGGAGACGGCCCAGGCTCCCCCAGGCGGTTGCTGTGGAAACCAAGCAGTGGCGGGGGCGAGGGGGAAGGAGAGGTAAAGCGCTGGGGTGGGGGGTGGAGAGACAATGCACCACCCCTGTGCCCGGCACAAGCCTGCGGGCGTTGGAACGGGGGCTGCTGTGCTGTTTTCACTGGGGGGGTGCCCTGGGCTCCTCCCCCCCCCCCGGACGCCTGGGCCTGCCCACCTGCGGGGAGAACCGTGCGCCAATACTTACAGCCCCCTGCCCTGAGAGAGGCGTCGGCCACAGAGCTGGCCCCGCGCCAGCCCCCAGAAAGCTGCGCGCTGCCCCTACGCCCACTTAGCCCTGACTCGAGAGCGCCACCTCTGGGCATGGCGGCTTTGGCAGCTCAGTCCCTAGCCTCTGGGACGTGTGTAGCCGTGCACCAGGAGCCCGACTCCGTCCCCTCCCCAAGTCCTGGGAGACATGAACGATCTCTGGGGTTAGATTTCAACAGCCCTTTTGAGGAGAAAAGCCCCATCTCCGAGTCCCCGTCCCCGGAGCCAGCCGGTGCCCCCAGCCTCGGTGGGACCAGAACAAAAGCCCTTGAAGGGGCCCTGTCTCCCAGTCCCCTCCTGCCCATCGGTTGTAGACATGGCTTGATGCCAAGGGCACCGGGCACCGAGGTACGTATCTGCTTTGGAGGGTCCTAAAATGGCCTGGCTTGGGGCGGCTTGTGAGAAGGCAAGTCCCAGTGGATAGGGGCATCTCTGAGTGCATGTATCCCTGCCTGGCACTGGGGGGAGGCAGATCGTGTGCTGGGCCCCATTCCTGCCATCCCAGGAGCACCTGTGCAGGGGGAGAGAGGATGAAACGAGAGGGCGGGGAAGGGGAGGGATGGACGGGTGTGATGCTTTCCTCAGGGCGCCCAGAACCGTACACCTCTGTGTTACCCCCCTGCCACAGCCAGGGAGAGTCTGCCCACCTCCCCAGCAAACTCTGCCAGCCGCAGCTGTGCCTTGCAGGTGATGCTGAGTGAACCCCAGTTCCCGAGATCCCCAGCGATGTCTGGGGAGGCCAGCTCCTGTCAGATTTACCCAATCTGGCAGGGCACGCGCCAGCCTGTGCACACACCCACCTCCCTTCACGAGGACAGCGCGGAGATGGGCTAAGCATAGGTCTAGTAATGAGGAACAGAGATTTAAGTGATACTGAGCAACAGAGAAAGGGACAGGCCTGGCTGCAAACCAAACAAAAATAACCTGCTTTCTAGTGACCAAAACTTAACTCCAGCACGCTGCAGTCTTTGCCTACCCAGCTTCCCAGCTGTTGACTCAGATGCAAGCGTAACGTCCCTTGTCTCTGGCATTGCCTCGCTGGGTTACACTGGAGACACAGGCAAACAGGCAAAACAACATTCCTTTGGCCAGGACAAACATGTTATCAACTCTGCTTGGATTGCCTGGTCTGACCATAATTTAGTAATGTATTCCCAGCACCTTGGCCCGCTAACCATATGTGCATCGTGCAAGAATATTAATGACCAGAGTGTCACCAGTTTTCATATATCTCTTACAAGAGACTTGTTGGATAAAGGTTATGACAACAGTGTGTTCTGTGTAGTGAGTTTGCCAGGCCTGGAAACAGCTGTCGTTCCAGACAGTGACCCCTATGGGCACTGGGGGTCACAGAGTCACACGGAGACAGAAGCACGGGACTGGGGAGGGGGCGCAAGACTGCAGGAAACAGGAAGTGACGGGGTCTGAGACAGGCATCCTCCCGGGTCACCCAGCAGCAGCTGCTCAGCGGGAGCTGGGACAGAGCAGGGATGTGGGCACAGACAGGGGCCTGTCTCTCAGCCCCACAGTCAGTAATGCAGCATGCATTGGGACGGGGGCGCGTGCCTGGCACCCTGCGGTCGGCCCCACAATGTGGTGCGGGGGGATGGTGGGGCTGTCCCGGGTTGTCCCTGCCCTGCGTTCACTTGGCTCGCTCTGCACTGTGTTGTAGGGGTCCGTTACCCTGGCATAGGTGTTCTGCCTGGTGTGCCCACTGGGACTGGCGTCAAGGCAAAAGCTCCAGGTACGTTACCCTTCCCCGGAGAGTACCAGGTACCCACGGGGCAGGGGCTGGCATGGCTCCTCTGCGTGCTGGGGTGGGTGGGCAGCCAGGGCTATGCAGAGATGACAGGATGCTGCATCCTTCATCACGCCAAGCGTGCACGGGGTGGGAGAGGACATATGTTCCCGGGGTCAGTTACAGGGTGTAAGAAGGACTTGGGTGAGGTGGAGGCCTACATTGATTGGCTCAGGCCCATATGGACTGGCGTGGGCCCACATGTGCCAGCTCAGGCCTGTATGGACTAGCTCAGCCCCCTATTGACTGGCTGTAAGGATCCGTTTCTCTCTTTAACAGGTGGAGTAGGAGCCCTTGGAGGAATTCCCGGTGAGTCACCCGGCTTCCCCGCCTGCTGCATGCTTTCGTTTGCCCGGTCCATATACCCAAGTGATGCCTCCACAGCCCCCAGGCCTGCCTGCTGCAGTCAGGGTCTCAGAGCCCCCAGCGCTCCCAGCGATGGCCACGTGGAGCGTCCTGCTCTGCTGCTGCTGGGGGATTCTGGACACGCCACGGACACTCAGCTGGTGGGCGGGCTCGCGGAGCAGGTGCTGGCAGGGTCCCTGGGCACTGGACATTCGCCGTAGCCTGAGAGTTTCTGCTGTTGTCTTTCAGGATTCGGAGGCTTTGCGGGCCAGCAGCCCGGCGTCCCTCTGGGATACCCAATCAAAGCACCCAAGCTCCCAGGTAAGCAGCCTTCCCTCGTCTTGCCCCGGGGGGCAGCTGGAGTGGCTGCTGCTGTGCTGGGGGGTTTCCTCGACATGAGCCCTGCCTTTCCCGCTGCACTTAGACCCGAACCCGAGCCCCAGCCCTTCCTGCCATCCCCCCCCAGCCCTGGCCATGAGCCCCGGCACGTGGGAGCAGGACAGATCTGTCCCAGGATGAGCCCAGGGTGGACTGGACAGCGCTGAGCTCTCTGCCGGAGCAGCAGAGCCGGGGAGGGGCAGGGGCAGGGGCAGGGGAGGCACAGAGAGGCTGGCAGCACATTTTACCGGCTCTTGCTTTCCTTTGGATCCTATCTGCTAGTTCTTTACTATTTGTATTACCACGAACCTGGCAACCCCAGGCCTGGCCCAGGGGCCCTCTGTGCTCGGTGCTGTACAGACATATTCACATTCGGTGCGGTTCCGCCGAGCGGCCCAGCTCGTATCCAGGGCTGCTGCTGGCACAAAGGCGGGCGACATTTCCAACATGAGGCCCTGAATCTGTACTAGGCACCGAGAAAGTGGCCTGCCTGGATGTCCATGAGAGCTGCTGGGCCCAGCTTTCGCCTCCCAGACGCTGCCCCTCTCTGGCTCCCTGTGGAGGGCAGGGCTGGCTGCTCGCTGCGCTGGGCACGGAGGGGAGCAGTAGTGCAGTCACACAGCTAACCAGCGTTCACCCACTCCTCAGCGGGGCAGTGTGGAGATAGGGGCAGGTTAGTTTCCCCCCACTCCGCTGGAGGTGCGTGGGTGCAGGGCCAGGGATTTGGGCATGTGGCCAGGCTGGGCTGTCCGGAGACGTGTGCAGGACGAGGGCTGGGAGCTGCTGCAGGTAGCCTGGGACCCAGCCCCGTAGGATCTGGGAGCGCTGCATTGCGGGAAGCTGGCTGGTGCGGAGGCTCATTGTCCAACGTGCTGATCCAGGGCTCTGCAGCAGACGCCTCGGCTGGGCGGACGGGGGTCAGAGCCAGGCCAGAGGAGCTGCTCCCACATGGGGTGTTAGCGAGGGATCGCTTTTAAGCCCTATCTCTCAGGATAACTGGTTCCCATGGCTACAAACGGCTGCTCTGGTGGAGACTCGACCCCGGCGTCTGAGCCCCTGGCGCTGGGCAGGGTCCCAGACAGACGGGGCAGCGCGCTGTGAAACTCCTCGCCCAGATCAGCCAGTTCCCCCCGCTGGGGCCCATCTCAGCGCGAGGCAGAAATACTTGAACCAGGCCGACTTCCTCCCGCAGAGGCTGAGTTACACTCATTAGGGCCATTCTTTTCCTGAGCAGCCGATTCTCGGGAAGCCAAACAGCCGGTCAGGGAGATCGCTCCCCCGCAGCATGGCTTCCACCGCCCCGCCGCTGCCCCAGACTCCCTTTGATGGGGTGCCTGGTGCTAACGAACAAACCGTCAACGTATGGCTCCAGCAGCGCCTGGCTCCTTCTGCAGCACGGCCCCACCAGTGGCCTGGAGCCCAGACGCGCCGACACCCACTTACTGGGGAGGCACCATTAATAAATCACAGGAGATCGCCCCGTGGGGGAGCCGTGCGCCGTGTCCCAGTGCTGCAGGCTGCACTCCCCCGCCCCTCCCCATCCCCTCTGCTGCGGGGTTCAGTGCGCCCAGCCTGGGTCACTCTGCCTCTCTGCTTTTCAGCCCCCCACAGAAACACCCAATTCCCGACCACTTCTCTGACTGCTGGGGTCTCTCCCAGCCTCTTCCAGCGAGACGGCCGACACCCAGCCACCTGGGGCCAGGCAGAGAGAAGGCCTGTTTGTCCCAGGTCCTGTAAACTCCTGCAATTTTTTTCATGAGTCTCACACCCCTGGGTGTTGTTTAAAGTGTCCCATGATCTCACAGGCTCTGGGTGCAGCCTTGCCAACTTTCCCTTGCTTGTGAACCCTCCGCATTGCTTATTTTTAAGCCAGTCTCCTGATTTTTATGGGGTCTGGGGCCCGACTTGTTGTTTTTGAATGCTTGCACTTGGCCAGACTCAATCAGACCCACTTCTCTGGGTACCTACATAGAGGCCGAGGTGCTGAGTTCCTCTGGGTGGGGGTTGAGGGCTCAGAGTGGGGCTGGGTGGAGCTAGCAGCTCCTCAGAGCATTTTTAACACCTGCTTATATTTTCTAAATTGCCGGCTTTCTTGTGGAAAGAGGTGCCATCCTGTGTTGTGGTGGGTGTTCATGGATTGCATCACTTATAAAGGTCAGAAGGATCATTGTGAGAATCTAGTCTGACCTCCTGGCTAACATAGGCCGGAATATATAATGTCCCAGGCATAAAGGGTCACATCCCTGAATCTGAGGTTTCTGTGCCTCCACCTCTGAGCGCCAGGGCTATATGGCCAGCATGGACTGTGCCTTAACCTTTGCTTCTTTATTGTAACCTAAGGACTTCTTGATGTTGCTGGCCAGTTGACCAGTAAGGCCGAGATGGCCCTTTTTATGGTTAGTTGACTAGGCCGAGATCGCCCTTTTTATGGTTAGTTGAGTAGGCCGAGATCGCCCTTTTTATGGTTAGTTGAGTAGGCCCAGATCGCCCTTTTTATGGTTAGTTGAGTAGGTCCAGATCGCCCTTTCTGCCAGTTGTTTGCCGAAGGCTGTGTACACACCATCGCTTATGGTAGCTTCTGCCACTCACTCGCTCGCAGGAGCTAGAGTAATTCAGTTGACGGGAGAAATCGCTCCCGTCAGCTCAGAGCGTCAGCACTAGCAGCGCTACAGTGGCTCTGTCGGCTCTGCAGTGTAGCCAGAGTCTGAGCAGGGATCACCCTTTCCAGGAGTTGTTTGAATAAGTAGCCATCACTCTCTGTGTTAGTTATTTGACAATCACCCTCCCTTGGGTTATTTGACTGGGCAGCTTCACCCTTTCTCCGGGTTATTTGACCAGGTGTCGCTAGCGCTTTCTATTCATTATTAGACTAGGTCTCGACTGCCTTTCCTATCACTGGTTAGAATAAGCAGCGCCTGCCCTTTCTGTGAGTTCGGCACCAGTTACCCGTCCTCTCCGATATTTCAGTAGGCCACAATCACCTTTTCTATGGTTATTTGACTAGGCTGTGATTGCTCCTCCTATCGGTTATCTGAATAAAAACGTGATCGCCCTTCCTATGTTAGCTGACTAGTCAGCAGTCGTCCGTGTAAAGCTACTTGAATAGCATGCGATTGCCTTTTTGTAAAGTATTTCCATAATCATTCGGCTAGGTGCTGAGAGCTCCTTGTGTTGGGCGTTTGGCTAGGTGGTGATTGCTCTTTCTGTGCTTATTGGAACAGGCAGCGATCGGGGTTTCTGTCAGTTGTTTGAATTGGCGGGGATCCCCCTTTCTGTTGGTTATTTAACCAGGCTTTGATCGTCCTGCCTGTGGGTTATTTCAATAATCCGCAATCCCCAGTTTACGGGTTATTTGAATGGGTCGTGATTGCCTTTTCTATCAATTACTTGACTGGGCAGCGATCACCTTTTTTGCATTATTTCCCTAGGCATCGCTTGTTCTTTTTATAGCTGATTTGACTAGGCAGCTATTGACTCTCCTGCTGATTATTTGATAGGCCATGATTGCCCTTTCAACTATTAATTTCAATAAGCGGTGATTGCCCTTTTTAGGGCTGTTTAAATAGGCAGCGATTTGCCTCCCTGTGGTTTAGTGGACTAGGCAGTGATCCCCCTTTCTGTGGGTTATTTGAATAAGCAGTGATTGCCGTTTGAGTCAGGCATTTGAATAGGCAGCAAGCACTATTTGTATCGGGTATCTTAATACCCAGTGCTCTTCTTTTTATGGGTAAATTCCACAGGCAGCAATCCTTCTTTCTCTGGGTTATTTGAATGTGATGTGTTCAGCCTTTCTCTGGGTTATTTGACTAGGTGTCAATAGCCCGTTGGTAGAGCCCTGCAAATCTGCGGCTCTCCACTTTATATCGGCGGCCCATGTTTGCGGATTGCCAGTTATCCGTGGACCATGTTTGCGGGTCGCTGATTGGATGCAAATACAAATTTGTATCCGCGCAGGGCTCTGCTCGCTTGGTCATTTGACTAGGCTGCTATGTCCCTCTCTGTGGGCTATTCAAATATGTTGCTATTGCCCTTTCTGTGGATTATTTAACTGGGCTTTGATGTCCCTTTCTCCCCATCATTGGAGTGGGCAGCGATGACTCTGTTAGTTTTGATGAGCCATTGTTGGCCGTTCTCTTGGCTGTTTGACTAAGGAGAGGTCACTCTTTCCATGGGTTATTTGCCTCTGCCTCACTAGCCCTTTCTATGGGTTATTTGACTAGGCAGAGATCCCCCTTTCTTAGGGTTATCTAAATAGGCGGCACTTGTCCTTTCTACTGGTTACATCACTAGATAGCAATGGCGATGTCTACCGTCAATTGGATTATCCCCGTTTCCACGCGTTATTTAACTCTTGGTCAATAGCCCTTTCTGCGGCTCGGTTGCCGAGGCAGAGATTGTCGTTTCTATCGTGACTAGAACAGGAAGTGTCACCCTTTTGGTGGTTATTTGATTAGGTGCTGCCACTCTATCCATGGGTTATGTGAGTAAGCAGCGATGGACGATTGCCGTTTCTCTGAGTTGTGTAACACGGCAGAGATTGTCCTTTCTACCAGTTATTCAACTAGGCCGTGATAGCCCCGTCTATGGGCTATTTGAATAGGATGCAATCGCCCCGTCTGTTGGTTATTTCAGTAGGTGTGGATCTCCCTTTCTGTAGGTTCCTGGGCGAGGCAGCGATCTCCCTTCCTGTATTTCACTAGGCGTTGTTTGCCCTTTCTAAGGCTATTTGCCCGGACAGCAGTTGCCCCACCCATGGATTATTTGAATAGGCAGGCGGTTGCCCTTTTCACCAGTTATTTGCTGAAGCAGCGATCGTCCCTGCTGTTGGCTATTTGAATAGGCGGTGTCCACACTTTCCATCGCCTGTTTGAACAAGGAGTGCTTGCCTTCGCTAGGGGTGGCTCTGCAGAGCAGCTGGCAGCGAGCTTCCCAGCCGAGGCTCCCCACTGCTGTGTAGATGTGCCTTGTAAGTGGTTGGACTGGGCAGTGATCGCCCCTCCGGGGATTATCTAACTAGGCAGCTCTTGCCTTTTCCATAGGTTATGAAACTAAGCAAGGATCACCCTCTCTGTCAGGCATTTCGCTGAGCTGTGCTTGTCCTTTCGATTGCTTATTTGGCCAGGTAGTGCTTGCCCTTTCTGTGGGTAATTTGATTCAGCAGATATCACCCGGCCTGGGGGCTATTTGCCTAGACAGTGCTCACCCAGATGGCCCTTTCTGTGGATTATTAGAATAGGCTGCTATCCCCATTGGTACGGATTGGTTGACTAGATGCCCATCGCACTATCTGTGGATTATGTGATTAAGCAGTGGATCTCCCTTTGTGTGGCTTATTTCTCGGGCCAGCGGTTGCCTTTTCTCTTGTTAGTTAGAATAGAAAGAGATGGTCCTTGCCATGTGCTCTCTGACCAGGCCGCCTTCAGCCCTTTCTGTGGGTTATTTAGTTAGGCAGCGTTAGCCTTTCTACGGTAATTTGAACAGGCAGCAGTCACACTTTCTCTCAGTCGTTTGAACTGGCAGGGGTCACCCTTTCTATCTTTATTTGATCAGGCTTGATGATCCCCTCTGTGAGTTATGTCAGTAATCAGCAATCATCCTTCAGATGGGTTATTTGACTAGGTAGCAGCGATCCCCTTTTCTCTTGTTTATTAGAGTAGGCAGCCATGACTCCTGCTATGGGCTATTTGAATAGGCAGTGATGGCCCCTTCCTGTGAGTGGTTTGCCAAGGGGCGTTCAGCCTTCCTAGGGGTATTTGGCAAGGCAACGCTAGCCCTGTCTGTGGGTTATTTACATAGGTAGAAACCACCCTTCCTAGGGGTTGTTTGACTAGGCAGCGAAAGCGCTTTGTGTGGATTATTTTCATAGGCAGTGATCGCTTTGTCCATGGGTCATTGCACTGGGCAGACGCTGCCTTTTACTGGTTACTAGAATAGGAAGCGACACCCATTTAATGTTATTAGAGTAGGCAGGGCTCACCCCTTCTGTGAGTTATTTGACGAAGGCGCTATCGTCACCCTTTCTATAGGCTGCTCGACAAGGCAGCATGTAGCTCTTGGAGGAATAGCAGCAATCTCGCTTTCCAGAGGGCTGTTGCCCTTTCTACGGCGTTTTTAAATAGCAGCCCCCACCGAGTGTGGGTTTGAATTCCAGCAGTCAGGAGCGGAGCATCGGCAGAGAGTTGAGTTTCAGGCTGGTGACAGGAAGGGACTGTACATTAGCTCATTCCTAGGCTTCCTTGTAATTATCACACTGAGTCTGTTAAGTCCGTAGTGGAGCTGTGGTGACTGGGTTTTCCTGCAGTGGCCTTCAAAGAACACCTACTGTCCGTACCAGGGAGCACCCAGCTCTTGCGGACGGGGCCACTGGAATGAGGGAGCTGAGGGTAAAGCGTGGTGGGGGTGACAGCTACCTAACCCCACGGGCAGGACACCCCAGGTTGTAACAGATGTGGTCACCCTGGCGGTGGGTTATTTCAATAGGCAGCGTTCAGCAAGTTCTTGCAGTTTTTCCAATTGCGAAGTTGTTCCCTGTTGACGGGGTTTCAAACTGGGGAGAAGCGTTAACATTTTGTTCACCAAATATTTCTTCGACATTTTGAATTTTCATCTTTGCCACTCAATGCAATATTTTTTTTCCTACTTTCTTCTTTCTCCCGCCACCCCCGCCCTTTTCACTATAACTTTCTCGACATTTTGATAAGTTACACTGTGAGAAAAGGAAAATGGAAAAAAAAAAAAAAAAAGAAAGGAATACTGAGGGGGAGAGATTTATAAAAAAAAATCCCCAAGGCATTCGTTTTTTGAAAGCAGAAACTAAACCCAATAAAAGCATTTTGCTTTGTTTCTAAATTTCCCACTTAAAAATGGAAAAACATCACTGAAAATCATTCGATACCAAAACCCATTCGTTTCCAGCTGCATCCCATTTTTTGGTGAGAAACATTTTCAGAGAAATATTCCAACCAGCTCCAGTTTTTTGCTCTGCCTCATACATTTGAGGGGGAGATTCTGTCCCCGCTGAGGAATTCTACAGGGGGTTGAAGACATACTGCACAGAGGAAGTGCACTTTCCTGTTACATTCTATGGGTTTTAAGGACCCCATTACGGTTCTGTAGAACTCTGTAGGCTTCGTCTCTTTAACGTTGACAGGCTCTTGCAGATTTGGACGTTTAAAGAGTTCTCAGAACCGATCAATCTCTTCCGCCTAGCCGAGGAAAGTCGAATATGATCCAGGGCCTGGAAGCTGAAGCTAGTCAAATTCAGACGGGAAATAAGGCGATAAATTTTAAGAGCGAGGGGAATTAATCAGTGGAACAGCTACCAAGGGTCATGGTGCGTTCTCCGGCCCTGCCAATTTTTAAATCAACATTGGATTTTTTTTTAAATGATCTGCTCTGGTTCAAACAGGAATTACTGGGGGCAGGTCTCTGGCCTGTGCTATGCAGGAGGTCAGACTAGATGGTCACAGTGCTCCCTTCTAACCTGCATATCTATGGACCTGTGGGTGAAATCCTGGCCTGGCTGGAGTCGGCGGCCAGCAGCCCTTTTGGAAGGAGAAGGTTCCCTGCAGCCCGGCACACAGAGCAGACTTCGCCTTGTCTGTCTGAGTGAATCCCCTTTGCAGGCTGTGGCCATTGGCGGCCGGAGTTGCGTTTCCAGTTACACACGCGCTGTCCAGGCGCAGCAGCTCCAGCCTGCTGCACACTGGGCGCCGACCTGCAAGGATGACCAGGGCTGTGTGGGCTGAGGCTCGTGCTAGCCTCATGCTCTGAGATGAGTCAGCACAGCCTGCAGATGCAGCCCTCGGGGCTAAGGGGCTGGAATGGTGCCCCACAGCCATGGCACAAGCATTGCCTGGGGACATGCTCCTGGCGAGGACAGGCTGTGCACCCCCCACAGAGCTGGGTATGTGGGATGAGCAGCCTCTGTGCCCAGACTGTTTGTGCTCCAGGCTGTGTCTGCTGCCGTCACGCAGCCAGCCGTGCCTTTTGTTTCTCTGTAGATTGCTGGGGGAACAAAATCACTGTTGACGCCGCAGAGCCAATTAGCAGAAAGCTCCCGTGGCCAACACGTGCAGGCCTGGGCGTGGGAGAGCTGGGGTCTAGGCCCGGCGCTGCTCTGTGCTCTCGGAGCGTCCCTAACGGCTGTGCCTTAATGTCTCCGTCTGCAGCACACGGGTAGGCGCTAAGCTCACAGCGCAGGAAGGGCCCGGAGGTATCGTGGGGCATGTGGGGACAGCTCAGTTCTAGGGACGAGCGGGTTGCTAGAGCCCTGTGCAATGCAGTCTCCCCAGCACAGCACTCCCCGCTGCATCTGGCCGGAGCGCTCTGCTTTCTGTCAGGGCGGTGCTGATGTGCGAAAGGCTGGCACGGGTGCAGGGAAATCTGGTCTCCACATGTCGGCCTGCGGGAGGGGCAGGAGCACTCTTCACCCGCAGAGACACGAGCCGAGGTGCTCTGACGCACTCCAGTCCCTGCACCGCCCTGCTCCCCTGGCTGGAGACGGCTCCGTCGTTGGGGCAGGAGACCCCCCCCCCGAGTGCTGGGGGGACGCTCAGGCCCACAGCTTCTAACGTGGCCTCCGTCTTTTGATGCTCAGCTCAAGTTGTTTTGGGCCAGGCACCAAAACCGGAGGTGCCTGAAACCAGCAGCTTCTCTTCAGCCTTTGGGCCTAAACCTTCCTTTTTCTCCATCTGCTCCTGCCTCAGCCTGAGTGGGCAGCCCGGTGCCCAGCCCCAGCCCCTGGGTTCCCCACGCCCGGCCTGGCTCACTAATCAGAGCCGCCCATCCCCTTGCAGCCGGTCCCCTGCGGTGCTGAATTGCCGCGCGGTGCCCTGAGCCTTGTGAGACGGGCCAAGTGATGGAGCTCCCAGCTCTTCTTCGGGAGACGCTTCCACTGCCAGCCCGTTGCCCTGCTCCGCAGCGGCACCATTCCTCCCGTCACGCCGCCCCAGCCCCGGGCGGACCTCCCGGCGGGGTGGCTGCAGCAGGAGGCTCCCAAAGACCGATTCCTGCCACACCTTTCCTTTGGCTGTCGCCAGCGTGGAGCTGGATGGGCGCCACTCTGGGGGCCTCTTGCTGAGCCCGTGCTGGGAGACGTGCTGCTGGCCGGGGGCTTTCACTGCCTGGCACCGCCCTGGCCGGAAGTGCCGTCTGCGGGGGGCTTGCCGGCAGGAAGGTATGGCTCTGAGACAGCCCGTCTTGGTGTTAAGCTCAGACAACTCATGTTCCCTGGATGGCTGGCAAACGGGGCACTTATGAACCAGAATGGCATGGCCTGTGTGCCGTTCTCGCCCGGCCGCGGCCAGGAAGCGACGCCCCGGGGCCGGCAGGAGCTCACACCCAGGGCTGCACTCACTTCCCATGTGTTTTCTCTCGCTAGGTGGCTATGGGCTGCCTTACAGCACTGGAAAGCTGCCTTATGGTGAGTGCGCTTTCGTTCTTAGCCCTCCCGGGATGGAGTCAGGGCCATCCAGTCACGGGGGTTCGGTGACTTCCCCCTCCCTCCCGAACGTGGCTTCCCGGCAGTGAGGAGAGGCTGCCTTCAAGGGGTTCATAGCTGTTCCAGTCCCCAGCGCTCTCTGTCGCCACCCGCCCAGGGCGACTGATGAGAGGCGTTTCCTAGGAGCTAGGACTGTGGCTGGCCTGGTATCAAAGCCCCGGGCAGCTGGTGTCCGGTGAGGCCGGGTGAACTGCTGGGGAGGTTTGCACAGGGCTGTGGGCAGTTCTGGGGCTGCTCCGACAGCCTGTGTGCGCCCTGCCCATCCCACGGCTCCGGGACACGCAGCACCACACACGCCGAGCAGGGGATGCTGGGGCAGGCTCACCATCTCGCTGACAAGCCTCCTGAACCTGGAGATCAGGGCTGGTGCGGGGGGGCTGAGCACTACCCCCCACACACGGCAGATTTTAACCCAAGAGCACCCACTTTCACCTGCCCTCTTACAAAGGGGGGCGTCCCCGTGATCCCCGGCTGCCTGAGTGACCCCAAGGATGACCAGGGAAGCGCTGGTGGCTCAGGATTGGAGGGGCGAAGGTGGCTCAGAGCCCCCTTTACTCTGCCCTGCTGTGGTCCGGCAGAGAGCGCCGGCGCCTGCTTCCGTGGCCTTGTGTCCGTTGTCCGCACTGCCTCCCGGGGCTGCAGCAGAGCAGCTGGCTTGGGGCAAGGGGCCGTGTCCCCTCCGCCGTGCCCTAGCCATGCCTGCACCCCTGCCGTGGGGTCTCTGACCCCCCCCAGGCCGCAGCCAGGCCAGAGGCTCCACGAAGAGGGAAGGGTTTGTTTATTGCCGTGTTTTGCCTGTCGCCTGAGATCCGAGTGCAGGAGCCCCTGGCCTGGAGGCCCACGTGGCCTCCCCGGGCGCCGAGGGGAAGGAGGCCACCTGGCCGGGCAGGAAGAATGCCGACAGCTGTGAACGGAGGCTGGCCCGGACTGGAGCCGGCTCCCTGGATCCCTGGCGTCCCGGCCGTGCAGGGCCGTAAGCCACCAATCGGCAGACGTGCCGAGGGGCCCCGGCCTCGGCCCTGTAAGGCGCTGAGCGTCTGCCCCTCCCTGCAGCCAGCCTCCCCCGGAGATGTTTGGATTGGCACCTCTGGCAAACTGGCTGCCCACAGCGCTCTACCGCAGCCCCTGCCTGCCGGGCTGCCCCGCTCCCCACCCAGCTGCCCGCGTTGGTGGCAGGGACTAACGGAGCCCCCACTCTCTGTGCTTGCAGGGTACGGACCAGGCGGGCTGGGCGTCGGTGCTGCGGGAAAGGCAGGATACCCCACAGGGACAGGTGCGGTGCTTGGCCTCTTCCCCGGGGGGGGCAGCTCGCCGAGCCGAGGGGCTGCTGCCGGAGCCTCCTTCCAGCTAGCCTTCTCCCAGTCCACCCCGACTGCCGGCCGCTCTGCGGGGACGGGCATGGGGCTGGCGGGGGGGGCTGGCTCTGGGAGGAGGGGGAGAGGGAGGGCATGGGGCTGGCTCCAGGCACAGTGGGAGAGGGGCTGGTTCTGGGGTGTGGGGCTGGCTCTGGGGGCGAGGAGGGGCGTGGCGGGGACTCCTGTCCCGTGGAGGAGAATGGCCTGGGGCCAGGCGTCCCGGCGGTGGCCAGGACTCGACTCTGTGCCTCTGGGTGGAGGAGGGGCTGGGTCACTGCAGAGGCTCCAAGGGCGACCGACTTCCCCTGGCGTGAGAGTGCGGCCCCTCGCCCTGTCGCTGCCCCACGGGAGGGGCTCTCTGGCTCGGGGGGGGGGGGCGCGGGGGCCGGGGGGGGGCTGTTCTGCTGGCATGTAAACATTTCCTCGTTTGTGTCTCCAGGCGTTGGAGCTCAGGTAGCAGCAGCTAAAGCAGCAGCGAAATACGGTGAGTTGCCCGTGTCGGCAGAGCCTGGATGCCAGGGTGATGGGCGTGGGCCGAGACCCACGAGTGGCGCCATGCGGCCTGCACCAGGAAAGGGAAGCGAGCGGGGTGTGTGGTGGGAGCCAGGCGGGAAACGGGCTCCCTCGGGAAGGGGACGGGACATAAAGCTCCTGGCAGGCCCCAGCGCCAGCCCTGGGCAGCAGCGCCAGGCACCCGTTTCTGTTCGGCCTGTGACTCCAGCCCACGATAGCACCACAGGGTCGCGCCGCCCAGTACAGCCTGGGGAGCCCTTCTTGTGAGCCATGGCCCCGCACAGCAGGTGGGGCCTGCAGCGTGGGGCAGTGGGGAAAAGCCTAGGGTGCCCCCAGACCAGGGTTGAGCTCCCTGGGGGACCCAGCTGGAGACCCAGGAGAGGGGTCCCCTGCAGGCCAGACACTGGCGTCCTGTTGGGGGATGCCCAGGAGCAGGGCGTGGGCAGCGACGTCCCATGCCCCCAGGAGAGGCGGCTCCGTGCGTGCGAGCCCCGGCGGCCGGGAGGCGTGCGGGCCGCTCTGTCCCAGGTCTCTGTGGCAGCAATGCGCTTCCGTGGGGTTCGAATCAGCAACGACCCAGGGCGACGGGGACTAACGCAGCCAGCGCCTTGGCATGGACACGCTCCCCCTGCCCTGCGCTGCCTCGGCCCGGCCTCGCGGCTGGCTGGGAAAACGAGCCGGGGCCCAGCGCCGCGCGGAGGACGTAACGACAGGGGCGTGGGGAGGCAGGCGTCCCCGTGGCACGGCCCAGCCACAGAAAACCATGGTCCCTGAGAGCCCTGCCGTGGCTCGGGGCCTGGCATCGCTGTGCCCTTCCACAGCCGGCGGGGGCGCTGGCGGAGACGCCTGGTGACGCTGCGGGGAGCTCGCTGCGTCAGTCGCGCCGGCGTGGGCCCTGCCTTTGTGTCTCCCGAGGCGTGGGCCGCTCTGCGCCACAGCGCCAATGCTCGTCTTGCCCGTGCTCTCTGCAGGTGTCGTGCCGGGTGCTGCTGGCATCCCAGGAGTCGGAGGGCTCGGAGGCCTAGTGCCAGGCGCCGGGGGTCTCCCAGGAGTTGGAGGGGTCCCAGGGGTTGCAGGTAAAGAGGCTTGACTAGCCCAGCCGATGGGCCGGGGGGTTGCTTGCGTTCCCCCTCTCGGAGCCCTGACCCTCTTCCCTTGTGACCCAGGAGTCGGGAGCCCAGCGGCGGCAGCGGCAGCAGCAGCAGCAGCGAAAGCAGCAGCGTATGGTGAGTAGGACGAGCAGCTCCTAACGCCTGGTGGGGCAGGCGCTGGCCTGGAGTCGCTGGTTCTCCCCTGTGGCAGGCCTGGCACCATGTGCGGATGGGAGTCTACGGGCTGGGCTGGCGCCCTCGGACAAACAGCCGAGCCATGAGATAAAGGGATTTATTGCGCCCCTTTGACCTCTTCACCTGGCCTGAGCCCACAGCCCGTCTCCCCGGCCCCGGAGCAGTTTCAGAGCGTACCAAGGCCCATTGCAGGCAGGACTCAGCCCTGCCAGGGGCAGCTGTTCTATGTCCTGATTTAAAGCCAGATGTTACCCAGCCCTGCCGGGTGAGAGAGGAAACGTTATCCCCCTGCCTGCAATGGGGGATTTCAGCTGCCTGCTGGGATATTCTGTCCTCACTTCCTGCTCTGGAAGGGCCTGAGAGACCAGACTTTAAAGCTGGGACGTTTCACAGCTCGCAAAGCTGCTTTCTTCATCCTTTCCAGAGGGTTTTATCGCTTCCTCTCAGCCCAGCACAGCTGAGCTCCCGGTGTTACAGGCAGAGGGACACTAAAATAGCCCCAGTACAGTTTTAAAACTGTCAGACGCTCCCGGGTGGTGTTTGTGTAACTAACAGATGTGGCCCATACGGACTCCGTGGTGGAGCGGGGTGGGGTGTGAAGGGCCGAGTGCGCACCCGGTGATCTGGTCACGCCGGGATGGAGTCCCTGGGAGGTTCAGAACAGCCATTGACTGAGGGGCTGATGAGAACCAGCGGCCAGGACTGTGTCTCCAGCCTTTGCTAGTCATTACTGGGGGGATGTGGCTGGACATTTACAGTGGAAGAAACGTTTTAAACCGGAGAAAATGCCAATAGCAAATAGCAGCTCCTCCCCCTCCCCCTCCTGGACTGGCATCGAAATCCCAGCAACAGGTGGGAGTTACAGCGAATGAACCAGCCGAGTAAAATCCTGCATGGGGGGGGGGGATAGTACAACCCCCCGAGAGCCACGCAGCTGCCTTGCCATGGGAATGTGTGCAAGCCATACCTGTGCTCTCCGAGCCCCTCGCACACCTGGGTGCACCACACACGTGCGGGTGAGCTGGTGAACGAGGAAGGGGAGGCGTTACGTACTGGGCCTGTTACACCACTGTCAATCCAGAGCGCCTCCCCGGTCACTGGTGGGGTCTGTGCATTCACACTAGTTTCCCCAGGAGCGCTCGTGGGGGGGGACGATCTTTGCTTTTGGAGAGTCCTGTTTCCAGGCAGTGTCATGTCTGAGTGTGCGAGCGATGGTGAACGTGCGAGCGATGGTGAATGTGCGTGCGCCACGGCTCTCTCTGCCCTCCACCGCTCAGCTCAGAGGCAGCCCCTGGTTTCAGCGGGGTTTGCCCGTCGGCTTCATTTCCTCATCAACACTGGGCGCGGGCGTGCGTCTGGGGCCGGTGGGGCCCTGCGCACGGTGGACCTGCCAGCCGCGGCGTCAGTGCAACGCACTAGTGTGCACTTCTCCTCGCTCTGCAGCCAGCTCCCCGGCTTCACAGCACGTCTGCCAGAGCAGAGTCAAGCACAGGAGGGTGTGAGTGCCCTCTCCTGGCAGCTCTGGGTACCGCACCTCTGAGTGCAATGCCGGTTGCACCGCAGCATGAGGACGCCTCGCCAGGTAGCCGGTGTGTCTGCGCCTGCAGAGTGGACGTGAAGCCTGGGCACCTGAGCAGCAAAGCCCGACATCACTGTCTCTCCTTATCAAAGCAAAGGCGAGGGCAGGTTCCCCGCCAGTGCCGCCCTACTGGAGCGACCCCGATGTGCGATGGTGCAAACAGGACAGTCAGGCGCTTGCGTGCACCGTGCGTGGCGGGACAGCTCACGACTTGTCTCCAGCGTTCACCTGGCTCCCAGCCCGTTCGCACAGGGCGCTGCCGTCCTAGGCTGGCCCCACGGAGCCGGGGGGGGGGGGGGAGCGCTGCACTGGGAGCAGTGGGGAGGTTGGAGCTTGGACAGCTGCTCCCAGCTTTCAGGGCACCCTGTTTCAGCAGCCCCTTTCACTCGAGGGTGTCCGGGGAGGCAAAACTCTCCCCTTGATCCTCGTGGCAGTGAATGCACTTCGATTTATATTCGCATCACAAACCATTTCAGATTTGTTTGACAGCATCTCTTCTCTGTGAAACCAGGCAGAATGGCATCAACTGTGCAGCCATCCTTCATTACTGATTACATTCCAAATCAGCCCCTCCAGGATATTGCCGAGGGTCGATGTCAGCCTACCTAGCCTGTAGCTACCTGGGTCATCCCGCTTGCCCTTCTGAATACTGGCACAACACTGGCATTTTTCTAGTCTTCTGGGGCTTGCCCGGCTTTCCAAGAGTTATTACATATCAACATCAATGTCTCTGGGACCTCCTCGGCCAGCTCTTCTAAAACTCTTAGGTGTAAATTATCCAATCCTACAGATTGGTATAACTTTAGCAGTTGCTATTTAACACCCTCCCTAGTTACTGCTGGAGCAGGTGTTTCATCCCCCTGGAGATTGAATTTCTGTCCCATCAGACTGTCCCTCTAGTTTGAGGCTGAGATGAACTGTCAGGATGGTGCAGGATGTTTACATTCCCCTTCGTTTGGTGTGTCTGACATGGTGGAAGCGCACAGCAGCAGAACTGCACAGGCCCGGCTCCCCTGAGCGCTTAGAGTTTGCATTGACTGGGACTGGGTTTCTCTCCTCTAATGCCGCAGGAGGTGCTGGTGTTGGAGGGGTCCCTGGTTTGGTGCCCGGTGTTGGCGGTATCCCTGGTGTGGCTCCCGGCGTTGGCGTAATCCCTGGTGTGGCGCCCGGCGTTGGAGTTGTCCCAGGAGTCGGAGGTGAGGTTGCATGGTTGGGCCAGCCGATGGGCTCGTGGGTTGTGGTCTCCCCGTCTCAGCCCCTGACTCTCTCTCTACTGTGTCCCAGCAGCTGTAAGCCCGGCAGCAGCAGCGGCAGCAGCGAAAGCAGCCAAGTACGGTAAGCTGGCCGCCTCCTCCTCTCCCTCAGTGCACCCCGGAGAGATGGGCTGCCCGCCTGTCACTCTCGGAGCCACGTAACTCACGGGTGCTGAGCCCAGAGACGGTCTGTCCCTTTGCGAGTGAGCAGGAGCCACTGGCCCGTCTGGGCTGTACCCACATCCCCCCGTCCCCAAGGGAGCTTCGCCCTGTCCTGCACCACGCGGCTCACAGAGCTCCTGCCTCTCTAACACGGGAGGCTACCGAGTGCGTGCAGAGCCCAGCTCTGGCTGGAAGCCAGGCTCCCTGTAGCCAGCAGAGGGCACGGGGAAGCCTTGGACAGGGTGACAGCGCAGAGCGTGTTCCCCTGTCCTCCTAGGACAGGCTGCTCCCCGGGGCTCGGTTTGCAGGGCTGCGGGAGAAGCAGCCTGGGATGTGCAGGTCAGAGCGTTCCCTCGCCAGGCCCAGACCGCGATCTTTTCAGCTCTATCAGTCAGCCTCCTTTAATCCATTTAATACCTGAGGGCCTCAGCTCCCAGCCCATCCAGCGCACACTGCACCGTGCAAGCCGGGGCAGAAGGGCCACGGGGAATTCAGGTGTGGGGGAGTCTGTGCGCTGCAAGGCTGGTTGAGTTGGCTCCGCTGCCCCCATGCCGGCTCTGCCTTCCAGTGCTGGGCAAAGCGGGGGCGTGTTGGGGGAGAGGAAAGGGGGTGTCAGGTGAGGGAGGGAGGAGCGGAGGGGAGGGGTGTATCAGGGTGGAAGAGAGGGGGGGTGTCGGGGGAGGGGTGTGTAGGGGGGAGGAGGAAGGTGTCCGGTGGGGGGGGGGAAGAGTGGTGAGGGGGTGGGGAGGGCATCTACTAGAGCTAGGTTCCGCTACAGAAGATTTCCCACTGGCACACAGACCTGAGGGCCCTGCTGCCGGCAACTTTAAAGGCATTAAAGTTTCCCCCTGAAGCTTAATTTAGGCTGGGGTCAAGTGCTGAGGAACTGGGGGCTGTGACTGGCCCCTGTTGGCCTCCCACTTTGTCTGCGCTCGGACCAGGCACCATGAAGGCTCCAGGCCTCCCTTTGTCATGTCCACATAGTTCTAGTCTTCTGGGACTTGCCCAGATTGCCAAGATTTATCACATATCAACATCAGTGGCTCTGGGACCTCCTCGGCCAGCTCTTCTAAAACTCTTGGGTGTAAGGACTCCAGTCCTGCAGATTTGTATAAGCTTCGCAGTTGCTGTTTGATACTAACCCTCGTTACCGCTGGATTGGAAGGTGTTTCATCCCCCTGGAGACTGAATTCCTGTCCAGTCTAGCCTGGGGCTGGCCCTCTAGTTTGGGGCTGAGATAACTGTCAGGATGGTGCAGGATGTTTACATTGTCCCTTCGTTTGGTGTGTCTGACATGATGGGAGCGCACAGCAGCAGAACTGCACAGGCCCGGCTCCCCTGAGCGCTTAGCGTTTGCATTGACTGAGACTAGGTTTCTCTCTTCTAACGCCGCAGGAGGTGTTGGTGTTGGCGGTATCCCTGGTTTGGTGCCCGGCATTGGCGGTATCCCTGGTGTAGCGCCCGGTGTTGGCGTAATCCCTGGTGTGGCGCCCGGCGTTGGAGTTGTCCCAGGAGTCGGAGGTGAGGTTGCATGGTTGGACCAGCCGATGGGCTCGTGGGTTGTGGTCTCCCCGTCTCAGCCCCTGACTCTCTCTCTACTGTGTCCCAGCAGCTGTAAGCCCGGCAGCAGCAGCGGCAGCAGCGAAAGCAGCCAAGTACGGTAAGCTGGCCGCCTCCTCCTCTCCCTCAGTGCACCCCGGAGAGATGGGCTGCCCGCCTGTCACTCTCGTAGCCACGTAACTCACGGGTGCTGAGCCCAGAGATGGTCTGTCCCTTTGCGAGCGAGCAGGAGACACTGGCCCGTCTGGGCTGTACCCACATCCCCCCATCCTCGTCCCCAAGGGAGCTTCGCCCTGTCCTGCACCACGCGGCTCAGAGAGTTCCTGCCTCTCTAACACGGGAGGCTACCGAGTGCGTGCAGAGCCCAGCTCTGGCTGGAAGCCAGGCTCCCTGTAGCCAACAGAGGGCACGGGGAAGCCTTGGACAGGGTGACAGCGCAGAGCGTGTTCCCCTGTCCTCCTAGGACAGGCTGCTCCCCGGGGCTCGGTTTGCAGGGCTGCGGGAGAAGCAGCCTGGGATGTGCAGGTCAGAGCGTTCCCTCGCCAGGCCCAGACCGCGATCTTTTCAGCTCTATCAGTCAGCCTCCTTTAATCCATTTAATACCTGAGGGCCTCAGCTCCCAGCCCATCCAGCGCACACTGCACCGTGCAAGCCGGGGCAGAAGGGCCACGGGGAATTCAGGTGTGGGGGAGTCTGTGCGCTGCGAGGCTGGTTGAGTTGGCTCCGCTGCCCCCATGCCGGCTCTGCCTTCCAGTGCTGGGCAAAGCGGGGGCGTGTTGGGGGAGAGGAAAGGGGGTGTCAGGTGAGGGAGGGAGGAGCGGTTGGTGTGGGAGGGGAGGGGTGTATCAGGGTGGAAGAGAGGGGGGTGTCGGGGGAGGGGTGTGTAGGGGGGAGGAGGAAGGTGTCCGGGGGGGGGGGGGAAGAGTGGTGAGGGGGTGGGGAGGGCATCTACTAGAGCTAGGTTCCGCTACAGAAGATTTCCCACTGGCACACAGACCTGAGGGCCCTGCTGCCGGCAACTTTAAAGGCATTAAAGTTTCCCCCTGAAGCTTAATTTAGGCTGGGGTCAAGTGCTGAGGAACTGGGGGCTGTGACTGGCCCCTGTTGGCCTCCCACTTTGTCTGCGCTCGGACCAGGCACCATGAAGGCTCCAGGCCTCCCTTTGTCATGTCCACATAGTTCTAGTCTTCTGGGACTTGCCCAGATTGCCAAGATTTATCACATATCAACATCAGTGGCTCTGGGACCTCCTCGGCCAGCTCTTCTAAAACTCTTGGGTGTAAGGACTCCAGTCCTGCAGATTTGTATAAGCTTCGCAGTTGCTATTTGATACTAACCCTCGTTACCGCTGGATTGGAAGGTGTTTCATCCCCCTGGAGACTGAATTCCTGTCCAGTCTAGCCTGGGGCTGGCCCTCTAGTTTGGGGCTGAGATAACTGTCAGGATGGTGCAGGATGTTTACATTGTCCCTTCGTTTGGTGTGTCTGACATGATGGGAGCGCACAGCAGCAGAACTGCACAGGCCCGGCTCCCCTGAGCGCTTAGCGTTTGCATTGACTGAGACTGGGTTTCTCTCCCCTAATGCCGCAGGAGGTGTTGGTGTTGGCGGTATCCCTGGTTTGGTGCCCGGCATTGGTGGTATCCCTGGTGTAGCGCCCGGTGTTGGCGTAATCCCTGGTGTGGCGCCCGGCGTTGGAGTTGTCCCAGGAGTCGGGGGTGAGGTTGCATGGTTGGACCAGCCGATGGGCTCGTGGGTTGTGGTCTCCCCGTCTCAGCCCCTGACTCTCTCTCTACTGTGTCCCAGCAGCTGTAAGCCCGGCAGCAGCAGCAGCGGCAGCAGCGAAAGCAGCCAAGTACGGTAAGCTGGCCGCCTCCTCCTCTCCCTCAGTGCACCCCGGAGAGATGGGCTGCCCGCCTATCACTCTCGTAGCCACGTAACTCACGGGTGCTGAGCCCAGAGATGGTCTGTCCCTTTGCGAGCGAGCAGGAGACACTGGCCCGTCTGGGCTGTACCCACATCCCCCCATCCTCGTCCCCAAGGGAGCTTCGCCCTGTCCTGCACCACGCGGCTCAGAGAGTTCCTGCCTCTCTAACACGGGAGGCTACCGAGTGCGTGCAGAGCCCAGCTCTGGCTGGAAGCCAGGCTCCCTGTAGCCAGCAGAGGGCACGGGGAAGCCTTGGACAGGGTGACAGCGCAGAGCGTGTTCCCCTGTCCTCCTAGGACAGGCTGCTCCCCGGGGCTCGGTTTGCAGGGCTGCGGGAGAAGCAGCCTGGGATGTGCAGGTCAGAGCGTTCCCTCGCCAGGCCCAGACCGCGATCTTTTCAGCTCTATCAGTCAGCCTCCTTTAATCCATTTAATACCTGAGGGCCTCAGCTCCCAGCACATCCAGCGCACACTGCACTGTGCAAGCCGGGGGAGAAGGGCCACGGGGAATTCAGGTGTGGGGGAGTCTGTGCGCTGCGAGGCTGGTTGAGTTGGCTCCGCTGCCCCCATGCCGGCTCTGCCTTCCAGTGCTGGGCAAAGCGGGGGCGTGTTGGGGGAGAGGAAAGGGGGTGTCAGGTGAGGGAGGGAGGAGCGGTTGGTGTGGGAGGGGAGGGGTGTATCAGGGTGGAAGAGAGGGGGGTGTCGGGGGAGGGGTGTGTAGGGGGGAGGAGGAAGGTGTCCGGGGGGGGGGGAAGAGTGGTGAGGGGGTGGGGAGGGCATCTACTAGAGCTAGGTTCCGCTACAGAAGATTTCCCACTGGCACACAGACCTGAGGGCCCTGCTGCCGGCAACTTTAAAGGCATTAAAGTTTCCCCCTGAAGCTTAATTTAGGCTGGGGTCAAGTGCTGAGGAACTGGGGGCTGTGACTGGCCCCTGTTGGCCTCCCACTTTGTCTGCGCTCGGACCAGGCACCATGAAGGCTCCAGGCCTCCCTTTGTCATGTCCACATAGTTCTAGTCTTCTGGGACTTGCCCAGATTGCCAAGATTTATCACATATCAACATCAGTGGCTCTGGGACCTCCTCGGCCAGCTCTTCTAAAACTCTTGGGTGTAAGGACTCCAGTCCTGCAGATTTGTATAAGCTTCGCAGTTGCTATTTGATACTAACCCTCGTTACCGCTGGATTGGAAGGTGTTTCATCCCCTGGAGACTGAATTCCTGTCCAGTCTAGCCTGGGGCTGGCCCTCTAGTTTGGGGCTGAGATAACTGTCAGGATGGTGCAGGATGTTTACATTGTCCCTTCGTTTGGTGTGTCTGACATGATGGGAGCGCACAGCAGCAGAACTGCACAGGCCCGGCTCCCCTGAGCGCTTAGCGTTTGCATTGACTGGGACTCTGTTTCTCTCCTCTAACGGCGCAGGAGGTGCTGGTGTTGGAGGGGTCCCTGGTTTGGTGCCCGGTGTTGGCGGTATCCCTGGTGTGGCTCCCGGTGTTGGCGTAATCCCTGGTGTGGCGCCCGGCGTTGGAGTTGTCCCAGGAGTCGGAGGTGAGGTTGCATGGTTGGACCAACCAATGGGGCTGTGGGTTGTGGTCTCCCCGTCTCAGCCCCTGACTCTCTCTCTACTGTGTCCCAGCAGCTGTAAGCCCGGCAGCAGCAGCGGCAGCAGCGAAAGCAGCCAAGTACGGTAAGCTGGCCGCCTCCTCCTCTCCCTCAGTGCACCCCGGAGAGATGGGCTGCCCACCTGTCACTCTCGGAGCCACGTAACTCACGGGTGCTGAGCCCAGAGATGGTCTGTCCCTTTGTGAGCGAGCAGGAGTCACTGGCCCGTCTGGGCTGTACCCACATCCCCCCGTCCTCGTCCCCAAGGGAGCTTCGCCCTGTCCTGCAGCACACAGCACAGAGAGCTCCTGCCTTTCGTCCGCCGGAGGCTACCGAGTGCATGCAGAGCCCAGCTCCGGCTGGAAGCCAGGTTCCCTGTAGCCAGCAGAGGGCACGGGGAAGCCTTGGACTGGCGCGTTTCCCTGTCCTCCTAAGGCCCCGGGGAATTCAGGTGTGGGGGAGTCCGTGCGCTGCGAGGCTGGTTGAGTTGGCTCCGCTGCCCCCATGCTGGCTCTGCCTTCCGGTGCTGGGCGAGGCGGGGGCGTGTTGGGGGAGAGGGAAGGGGGTGTCAGGTGAGGGAGGGGATGGGTGATCGGAGACGGCGGGAGAGGCATGTTGGGGTGGAGGAGGACTGGCGGGGAAGGGAGGTCAGGGCATCTGCCAGAGCTAGGTTCTGCTACAGAAGATTTCCCACTAGCACGAGGCTCCTGGGGGCCCTGCCGCCAGCAATGGAAACTTTAATTTAACTTAATCCGGTGGCCGGGTGCTCAGGAGCTGGGAGCCACAACTGGGCCCTCCTGGCCTCCCGCTGTGCCTGAGCTCTGACCGGGCACCACGAAGGATCCAGCCTCCCTTTGTTATGGCCACATAGTTGCCTTTCTCACCTGGGCTTGTGTTCTCATCACAAACAATGTCTGTTTGTTTGACAAGACCTGGTGTGACCCGTCCTGTGCCCAGGGCAGCCATCTGAAAATGCCAAGGTCAGGGCAGGCTGTAAACGGAGAGCAGATTCTCCCAGCTCTGGTAGGTGACACTGAAGTCAGGCTTCCCAACCAGCCACAAACAGCACTTCTGAATCCCCACAGAAGCCAGTACACAAATACACACAGCCCCCTTTACTGCATTTCAGCTCCCGGCTCCCAATCAGCACTAGGTCCAGTAAAGAGACCAGTTATTTAAACTCTATGCTCTTTACCAAAAAGGTGTCTCCTGACCCCAAAGGGTCAGCCACAGCACCAGATCAATATAAGTTTAGATCTTACCTAAAATACCACGCTGCCAGCCAATCCTTGAGTAATTAAAACTAAAGGTTTATTGTAAAAAGAAAGAAAGAAACCATAAGAGAAATGATAAAGGGTCAAAGCAAATCAGATACATACAAATGATTAAAAGTCCATATACATCAGGTTTCTAGGAGAATTGTGGAGTTGCAGACTTGTACGGTTCCTCTGGTACACATCCAACACCTGGATGGGTCTTAGTCCTGCTGTTCAGTTGCAAAATTAATTGATCCAGAGGCAGTTATGTGTCTGTAGCTGAACAGGAACACAGACAAAATGGTTTCTGTGGCTTGGCCTTATATACCCTCTGGTCTTGGCCATGCGGTCTTGTGGAATGTTACAAGAACAAAAATGGAGTCCAGAGTCACATGGGCCAATCCTAGTAACTCTTCAGGTATGCCTTTAGTTTCTACCTGGGCCCTTTCCTTCTGTAAAGGTTTTGATGGGCCATTAAGCAGACTATTGTCCTGCCTCCATCCTATCTGGGGTGTGTCTCATACAGCATAGTTTGAAACACAGGTACATCAAATATGTCCATAACTTCCATTACAGATATAACACATGAACATACGCATTGCCATCTTTCTCAGTGCATTACATCCTTCCTAACAGTGCCGGACATGGCATATCTTACATGAATCGTTATGATTTTGACATATTAATGTTACACAATAGCGTAAATGTCCCTCCTCCCCCCCCCGCTCAAGCCACCCCCACGTGACACCTGTTGTCTGTAAAACCATGCAAAATGGCCTTAACTATGCTGCCATCCTTTATTACTGATTGCATTCCAAATCCATCCTTCCATGGATCGATTTTAACCCCCCCTGGCCTATAGTTACCTGGGTCATCCTGCTTGCCCTTCTGAATACTGGCACAACAATGGCATTTTTCTAGGCTTCTGGGGCTTTCCCGGGTTTCCAAGATTTATTACATAGCAACATCAGTGGCTCTGGGACCGACTCGGCCAGCTCTTTTAAAACTCTAGGGTGTAAGTCATCGAGCTCTGCATATTTGTGTAACTTTTGCAGTTGCTATTTAACAGCCTCCCTAGTTACTGCTGGAGCAGGTGTTTCATCCCCCTGGACATAGAATTTCTATCCCATTGGACTGTCCCTCTAGTTTGGGGCTGAGATAACTGTCAGGATGGTGCAGGACGTTTACATTGTCCCTTCGTTTGGTGTGTCTGACATGATGGGAGCGCACAGCAGCAGAACTGCACAGACCCGGCTCCCCTGAGCGCTTAGAGTTTGCATTGACTGGGACTGGGTTTCCCTCCTCTAACGCCGCAGGAGGTGCTGGTGTTGGAGGGGTCCCTGGTTTGGTGCCTGGCATTGGCGGAATCCCTGGTTTGGTGCCCGGCGTTGGCGGAATCCCTGGTGTGGTGCCCGGCGTTGGAGTTGTCCCAGGAGTCGGAGGTGAGTTTGCATGGTTGGACCAGCCGATGGGCTCGTGAGTTGTGGTCTCCTCGTCTCAGCCCCTGACTCTCTCTCTACTGTGTCCCAGCAGCTGTAAGCCCGGCAGCAGCAGCCGCAGCAGCGAAAGCAGCCAAGTACGGTAAGCTGGCCGCCTGCTCCTCTCCCTCAGTGCACCCCGGAGAGATGGGCTGCCCGCCTGTCACTCTCGGAGCCACGTAGCTCACGGGTGCTGAGCCCAGAGATGGTCTGTCCCTTTGTGAGCGAGCAGGAGCCACTGGCCCGTCTGGGCTGTACCCACATCCCCCGTCCTCGTCCCCAAGGGAGCTTCGCCCTGTCCTGCAGCACACAGCACAGAGAGCTCCTGCCTTTCGTCCGCCGGAGGCTACCGAGCGTGTGCAGAGCCCAGCTGCGGCTAGAAGCCAGGCTCCCTGTAGCCAGCAGAGGGCACGGGGAAGCCTTGGACAGGCGCGTTCCCCTCTCCTCCTAGGGCCACGGGGAATTCTGGTGTGGGGGAGTCCGTGCGCTGCGAGGCTGGTTGAGTTGGCTCCGCTGCCCCCATGCTGGCTCTGCCTTCCGGTGCTGGGCGAGGCAGGGACGTGTTGGGGGAGAGGGAAGAGGGTGTCAGGTGAGGGAGGGAGGAGCGGTTGGGTTGGAGGGGAGGGGTGTGTAGGGGGAGGAGGAAGGTGTCTGGTGGGGGGGGGGGAAGAGTGGTGAGGGGGTGGGGAGGGCATCTACTAGAGCTAGGTTCCGCTACAGAAGATTTCCCACTGGCACACAGACCTGAGGGCCCTGCTGCCGGCAACTTTAAAGGCATTAAAGTTTCCCCCTGAAGCTTAATTTAGGCTGGGGTCAAATGCTGAGGAACTGGGGGGTGTGACTGGCCCCTGTTGGCCTCCCACTTTGTCTGCGCTCGGACCAGGCACCATGAAGGCTCCAGGCCTCCCTTTGTCATGTCCACATAGTTCTAGTCTTCTGGGACTTGCCCAGATTGCCAAGATTTATCACATATCAGCATCAGTGGCTCTGGGACCTCCTCGGCCAGCTCTTCTAAAACTCTTGGGTGTAAGGACTCCAGTCCTGCAGATTTGTATAAGCTTCGCAGTTGCTATTTGATACTAACCCTCGTTACCGCTGGATTGGAAGGTGTTTCATCCCCCTGGAGACTGAATTCCTGTCCAGTCTAGTTTGGGGCTGAGATAACTGTCAGGATGGTGCAGGATGTTTACATTGTCCCTTCGTTTGGTGTGTCTCACATGATGGGAGCGCACAGCAGCAGAACTGCACAGTCCCGGCTCCCCTGAGCGCTTAGAGTTTGCATTGACTGGGACTCTGTTTCTCTCCTCTAACGGCGCAGGAGGTGCTGGTGTTGGAGGGGTCCCTGGTTTGGTGCCCGGTGTTGGCGGTATCCCTGGTGTGGCTCCCGGTGTTGGCGTAATCCCTGGTGTGGCGCCCGGCGTTGGAGTTGTCCCAGGAGTCGGGGGTGAGGTTGCATGGTTGGGCCAGCCGATGGGCTCGTGGGTTGTGGTCTCCCCGTCTCAGCCCCTGACTCTCTCTCTACTGTGTCCCAGCAGCTGTAAGCCCGGCAGCAGCAGCAGCGGCAGCAGCGAAAGCAGCCAAGTACGGTAAGCTGGCCGCCTCCTCCTCTCCCTCAGTGCACCCTGGAGAGATGGGCTGCCCGCCTGTCACTCTCGGAGCCACGTAACTCACGGGTGTTGAGCCCAGAGATGGTCTGTCCCTTTGTGAGCGAGCAGGAGCCACTGGCCCATCTGGGATGTACCCAAATATCCCCCCGTCCCCAAGGGAGCTTCGCCCTGTCCTGCAGCACACAGCACAGAGAGCTCCTGCCTTTCTTACACCGGAAGCTACCGAGCGTGTGCAGAGCCCAGCTCCGGCTGGAAGCCAGGCTCCCTGTAGCCAGCAGAGGGCACGGGGAAGCCTTGGACTGGCGCATTCCCCTGTCCTCCTAGGGCCCCGGGGAATTCTGGTGTAGGGGGAGTCTGTGTGCTGTGAGGCTGGTTGAGTTGGCTCCGCTGCCCCCATGCCGTCTCTGCCTTCCGGTGCTGGGCGAGGCAGGGGCGTGTTGGGGGAGAGGGAAGGGGGTGTCAGGTGAGGGAGGGGGTGGGTGATCGGAGACGGCGGGAGAGGCATGTTGGGGTGGAGGAGGACTGGCGGGGAAGGGAGGTCAGGGCATCTGCCAGAGCTAGCTTCTGCTACAGAAGTTTTCCCACTAGCATGAGGCTCCTGGGGGCCCTGCCGTCAGCGATGGAAACTTTAATTTAACTTAACCCGGTGGCCGGGTGCTCAGGAGCTGGGAGCCACAGCTGGGCCCTCCTGGCCTCCCGCTGTGCCTGAGCTGTGACCGAGCACCATGAAGGATCCAGCCTCCCTTTGTTATGGCCACGTAGTTGCCTTTTTCACCCAGGCTTGTGTTCTCATCACAAACAATGTCAGTTTGTTTGACAAGACCTGTTGTCTGTGAAACCATGCAAAATGGCCTTAACTATGCTGCCATCCTTTATTACTGATTGCATTCCAAATCCGTCCTTCCATGGATTGATTTTAACCCCTCCTGGCCTATAGTTACCTGGGTCATCCCGCTTGCCCTTCTGAATACTGGCACAACACTGGCATTTTTCTAGGCTTCTGGGGCTTTCCCGGGTTTCCAAGATTTATTACATAGCAACATCAGTGGCTCTGGGACCGCCTCGGCCAGCTCTTTTAAAACTCTTGGATGTAAGTCATCGAGCTCTGCATATTTGTGTAACTTTCGCAGTTGCTATTTAACAGCCTCCCTAGTTACTCCTGGAGCAGATGTTTCGTCCCCCTGGAGCATTAACTCCTATCCCACCACATCGACTGGCTAGTTTGGGGCTGAGAGAACTGTCAGGATGGTGCAGGATGTTTACATTGTCCCTTCGTTTGGTGTGTCTGACATGATGGGAGCGCACAGCAGCAGAACTGCACAGGCCCGGCTCCCCTGAGCGCTTAGCGTTTGCATTGACTGGGAATGAGTTTCTCTCCTCTAACGCCGCAGGAGGTGCTGGTGTTGGAGGGGTCCCTGGTTTGGTGCCTGGTGTTGGCGGTATCCCTGGTGTGGCTCCCGGCATTGGCGGAATCCCTGGTGTGGTGCCCGGCGTTGGAGTTGTCCCAGGAGTCGGAGGTGAGGTTGCATGGTTGGACCAGCCGATGGGCTCGTGGGTTGTGGTCTCCCCGTCTCAGCCCCTGACTCTCTCTCTACTGTGTCCCAGCAGCTGTAAGCCCGGCAGCAGCAGCGGCAGCAGCGAAAGCAGCCAAGTACGGTAAGCTGGCCGCCTCCTCCTCTCCCTCAGTGCACCCCGGAGAGATGGGCTGCCCGCCTGTCACTCTCGGAGCCACGTAACTCACGGGTGCTGAGCCCAGAGATGGTCTGTCCCTTTGCGAGCGAGCAGGAGCCACTGGCCCATCTGGGATGTACCCAAATATCCCCCCGTCCCCAAGGGAGCTTCGCCCCGTCCTGCAGCACACAGCACAGAGAGCTCCTGCCTTTCGTCCGCCGGAGGCTACCGAGCGTGTGCGGAGTCCAGCTGCGGCTAGAAGCCAGGCTCCCTGTAGCCAGCAGAGGGCATGGGGAAGCCTTGGACTGGCGCGCTCCCCTGTCCTCCTAGGGCCCCAGGGAATTCTGTGCGCTGCGGAGTCCGTGCGCTGCGAGGCTGGTTGAGTTGGCTCCGCTGCCCCCATGCTGGATCTGCCTTCCGGTGCTGGGCGAGGCAGGGGCGTGTTGGGGGAGAGAGAAGGGGGTGGCAGGTGAGGTGGCAGGAGGGGGCATGTTTCGGTGAAGGAGGGGTGTCAGGTGAGGGAGGGGAGGGTCATCGGGGGAGGGCATCTGGCAGAGCTAGGTTCTGCTAGAGAAGATTTCCCACGAACACGAGGTCCCTGGGGCCTTGCCACCAGCAATGGTGCTGCTTAACTTAGCCTGGGGCCGGGTGCTCAGGAGCTGGGAGCCACATCTGGGCCCTCCTGGCCTCCCATTGTGCCTGAGCTCTGACCGGGTACCACTAAGGATCCAGCCCTCCTTTTTATTATGTTCTCTTGGTTGCCCTTGTGGCCTACTGTCCTCACTGCTATTAGTTCCGACAGCCCATCATGCAGCCGGCTCGTCAGCACGGAGTGCAGACGGAGACCAGTGCCTGCTGTGCAGCAGGCAACGAGGGTCCCATGACACAGGGGAACGCTTGGTGGGGAGAGCTCAGCCTGCATCCCCCTGTCGGGTCTCTGATGTCACCGGGCACAGCCGAGGCCATTGCAGCTTTTCCCCCGCTGTAACAGAACGTTAAACTATATTTTACTAGGTGGTGCTCTGTGTAACATCTCTTATCTGGGCAGGCCATCGCTAGAGTCAGAGAGCACTCAAAGGTCTGATAGGGAACACATTTCTGACGTTTCTCTCTGGGAAGGAAGCTCCATACCCAATCCCTATCTGATACAAGCGTTGACCTGCTAGTAGCAGCCTTGCAGCTTACCATCTGCAAGAAGTACATGACAAGGTGTCGGAAGTAAACTAGCACCAGAGTAGAACAGCCACAGAAGGTACAGGGCAACAAAGGTTGCAGGATCTTATCAACGTGCTGCTCTTCAATGGCCTTCCGAATGGACAGACTGAAAGCAACATTTTGTAAGATTTTGCATTGCTACAAAACTCAATAAGGAACCTGGGGAAATACCAGGATCAATGTTCATTGGGAAGCTGGCAGAGCGTATCTTTAAATCTTTCACCTTTCCTGCAGACGGTCACAATGATGACTAGGAAGGGTTCTGGCAATGTTTGAGGCATACTGTGTACCTTAGAGAAATGTGGCTTATGAAAGAGCATGTTTCCACCAGAGAATTCAAAAACCCGGAGAAAACGTTGAATGTTTTATAAGAGCTCTGCGGGTATTGACTGACAACTGATTTTAGGAAAGCAGAACATGAAAATACCAGAAACAGGCTAGTTATTGAGTTAACAGAAAACCACAGCTACAGTAACTTCAATTAAAGACAGATTTGAACCTACCCACAGCTACACGAAGAGCAAAGCAGGCTGAACTAGTCAAATAGCAACACAAAAAGCAGGAGCAACTTGAAACATCTGAAACTAGCTTAGAAGCTGTAAACAGACATAGCATGAGTTGAGAAAGGTACTACCACAAAACCCTGAGGCTGTGAGGGAGTCCCTGGCAAACTATAAAACCTTTCACACTGGATGTACAAGATATGGACAAATTCATATTCCACCAGATGTATGTTTAACCAAAGGTGCAAGATGTAATAAATGCACCTGTAAATAATATGGACATTTTGCAGCTGTTTGCCATACCAAGGCAGTTAGTGAGTTGACTAACATTACAGACAATCAAGTGTCATTGTTAATATGATCTATCACATTCGATGATGACACAGAACCAGCCTGGAGAGTGAAACTGAATATTCATGGGAAGACTACTGACTTTCAAATTGACTGAGGAGTAGATGTGACTGTCATCTCAGAAGGGATTTACATTCCCCTCAGCCCCTCCCAGAGCTGAAGCAGTCTAACACAGCTCTCAGCAGTCCTGGCGGTATTCTGAACTGCATGGGCCAGTTCACCACAATAACACAAAGACAAAAACTGCATTCATAGTGTATGTGATCAAAGACCAGCAACCTTCTCAGACACAACCTGGCAGCCATGATGGGCCTACTGAGAAGGGTGGAAGAACTCAACAGATATTGGACTTTCGAAGGGAGATCCAATACAAATCCACTTGAGCCAATGGTAGATCATACTGTGTACAAACATCTCTACCAGAGAGATCTTGGAAGAGACTAGCTGCAAACGTCTGTCAATTCAGAGGCCATTGTTACTTGGTCATAATGGACTATTTTCTCAGGTATCTAGCAATAATGTACTTGCGTTGCAGTGTTATTGAGAAACTGAAGTGCACTTTTGCTCACTTTGCTATTCCAGAACAACTAGTGATGGACAATGGAGCACAGTTCACTGCGGCAGAACTTAAGTAATTCCGGACAAAACATGACTTTGATCATATTGCTAGCAGCTCACATTACCCACAAGGGTATGGAGTGGCTGAGAGAGCTGTACAGACAGCCAAGAAAATCCTACAGCAGGAAGAGCCATTCCTTGCTCTTCTGAGCTACAGCTCAACCCCAAGAGTAGCTACTGGATATAGTCCAGGACAGCTCCTGATGGGAAGACAACTCAGAACTGCTGTTCCAACGTTGGAAAAGAAACTCTCTCCAGAGTGGCCAGACATGAAGAGAGTAGCCAAATTGGCTAAAAGGGCAAAAAGAGCTTGAGAACGCTTTTACAACAGCCATCACTCAGTCTGCGTCAAACAGGGTGAAGAAAAGGGACGGATAGTTCCAGCTGTTATAACGAAAAGGAATTCAGTGCCCAGATCATATGTGATCGAGACCAAGGGCGGAGAGTTCAGCAGAAACCACTGACATCTACAGTCGGTTCCTCAGAAAGAGCAATCAACAGAGCAAACTACAGATGGCGAATGCAGAAGAAGACGCAAAGTTTCCAACCTGACCAGAGACAGTCATTGCAACTAATGACCAAGTTGTTACATGTTCATATCATGTCATTAGAAAACCTGTCCAGCTGAGAGACACCGCACACTCTGCTCTGTACTGACCTCTGAAGATAGCGTGGTAGTGCGCATCTGTAACTGGCCGGGGGAGATGTAATGGAACGCTAAACTCTATTATGCTGGTCAGTCGCTAGATGGCGCGGTCTATAACAGCCTTCTCTGAGCAGGTCATCGCTAGAACCAGATGGTGCATTAAAGGGTCTCATGGAAGAAACATCCCTGGTGTGTCTCTCTGGGAAGGAAGTGCTGTGGCCAGTCCATTTCTGGCACAAAAGTCTGACCTGCTAGGAACACCCCGACCGTGTACGTGGAGTGTGTGACACCTGCCTCTCTCAGAGGAGTGGGGCTGGGCACTTCACAGCGTTCACTGGGCCCTGCTTCCTGGGCATCACATGGTGAATGGACAGACCTGAAAAGACCTGTGTCCCCTACTGGTGCCAGCCCTGCAGAGCAGGCAGTGAGGTGCCTGCCTGGGCATGGGTTGAGAGGATAATGGGGGAGAGGATGGCAAACTAGGATCCCATTCATAGCTCTCTAAATCCACTGCCACGGGGCCCATGGCAGCCCCAGCATGTGCGGCGTCCTGCCCTGGCCTCACCATTGAACCTCTCAACAGGGGCTGGACGCGTCCCAGGTGTGGGTGTGGTGCCCGGCGTTGGTGGAGGCCTGGTGCCCGGCGTTGGAGGAGGCCTGGTGCCCGGCGTTGGAGGTAACTTTTGCTTTAATTGGGATGTAGGACTTGCCATCAGCTCTGGGCTCCTCACTGCTGCAATGACCTGTAATGGCAGAGTCCTATGATACCCCGCGGCAGCCTGGAGCATCCCCAGGTGGTGCTGAGGGCAGGATCTGCCCCTTGGCCCGGCTGTGGGAAAGCATGCTGCATGCACATGGTTGTCCCGTGACGGTCTGTTGGACTCTGTCCACTGCGAGTGCATCTCCCCGCCCGGGTCTGATGCTGCACATTTCTCTCCCCAGGGGTCGTCAGTCCCGCAGCAGCCAAAGCAGCGGCCAAAGCAGCCAAGTACGGTGAGTCGGCCGTTCCCGCTCTGGCTAGCCACCGTGCCCTGTGGCTCCTTGCTCCTGGCAACCCCAGCACGCGGGACGGTCCTGGCTGCAGCTGGCGCATGGGGTTCCAGGAAGTGGAATGAAGTGCCCTCCCTCTCACAGCAGCCTGGTCCCTCCAGAGAAGGGGTGAGGCCACTGCCTGGGCCAGGTGTGAACAGACCAGGAGCGATGGCACGTGCTGAGTGCGATCTCCTTCCCGACCCGGCTGGGGAAGAGATGCCCTGGTGGCGCACGTACTGATCACAGTGTATGTGAAACGGGCACCCCAGCCCCTCAGCCGGCTTCTCTATTGGCCCAGGACCCGTCATGGAGTGAGCTGGGAAAGTCCACTTACCCGAACGGGAGGGTGCAGTCTGGAGACCCCCATAGGAAACAGTACAGATTATTCCAGCCGGCCTCCCCAACCGCCCCATCCACTAACCCTCCATCCCTCCCCAACCGCCCCATCCACTAACCCTCCATCCCCCCCCAACCAGCCCCGTCCACTAACCCTCCATCCCTCCCCAACCGCCCCATCCACTAACCCTCCATCCCCCCCCAACCGCCCCATCCACTAACCCTCCATCCCCCCCAACCGCCCCATCCACTAACCCTCCATCCCTCCCCAACCGCCCCATCCACTAACCCTCCATCCCTCCCCAGCCGCCCCATCCACTTACCCTCCATCCCCCCCCAGCCGCCCCATCCACTAACCCTCCGGCCCTCCCCAACCGCCCCATCCACTAACCCTCCATCCCCGCCCAACCGCCCCATCCACTAACCCTCCATCCCCCCCCAACCGCCCCATCCACTAACCCTCCATCCCCCCCCAACCGCCCCATCCACTAACCCTCCATCCCCCCCAACCGCCCCATCCACTAACCCTCCATCCCCCCCAACCGCCCCATCCACTAACCCTCCATCCCCCCCCAACCGCCCCATCCACTAACCCTCCATCCCCCCCAACCGCCCCATCCACTAACCCTCCATCCCTCCCCAACCGCCCCATCCACTAACCCTCCATCCCCCCCCAACCGCCCCATCCACTAACCCTCCATCCCCCCCCAACCGCCCCATCCACTAACCCTCCATCCCCCCCCAACCGCCCCATCCTCTAACCCTCCATCCCCCCCCAACCGCCCCATCCACTAACCCTCCATCCCTCCCCAACCGCCCCATCCACTAACCCTCCATCCCTCCCCAACCGCCCCATCCACTAACCCTCCATCCCTCCCCAACCGCCCCATCCACTTACCCTCCGGCCCTCCCCAACCATAGACTCACAGACTCTAAGGTCAGAAGGGACCATTATGATCAATCATCTAGTCTGACCTCCAGCACAACACAGGCCACAGCACCTCACCCACGCTTTCTTGTAATAGACCCCTTACCTATGACTGAGCTATTGAAGTCCTCAAATCATGGTTTAAAGACTTCATGGTACAGAGAATCCACCAGCAAATGAGCCGTGCCCCATGCTGCAGAGGAAGGCGAAAAACCCTCAGGGCCTCTGCCGATCTGCCTGGGGGAAAATTCCTTCCCAACCCCAAATATGGTGATCAGCTAAACCCTGAGCATGTGGGCAAGACTCACCAGCCAGACACCCAGAAAGAATTCTCTGTAATAATTCAGAATCCCCCCATCTAACATCCCTTCACAGGCCACTGGCAAATTTCCCACTAGTAATCCAAGATCCGTCAATTGCCAAATTAGGCTGCCCCATCAGACCATCCCTTCCGCAAACTGATCAAGCTCAGTTTTGAAGCCAGCTAGGTTTTTGCCCCCACTGCTCTCCTTGGGAGGCTGTTCCAGAACTTCACTCCTCTGATGGTTGGAAACCTTCATCTAATTTCAACTCTAAATTTCCTGCTGGCCAGTTTATATCCATTAGTTCTTGTGTCCACATTGGCGCTGAACTTAAATAACTCCTCTCCCTCCCTGGTATTTATCCCTCTGATGTATTTATAGACAGCAATCATATCTCCCCTCAGCCTTCTTTTGGTTAGGCTAAACAAGCCAAGCTCTTTGAGTCTCCTCTCATAAGGCAGGTTTTCCATTCCTCGGATCATCCTAGTAGCCCTTCTCTGTACCTGTTCCAGTCTGAATTCGTCTTTCTTAAACATGGGAGACCAGAACTGCACACAGTATTCCAGATGAGGTCTCACCAGCTCCTTGTATAACGGTACTAACACCTCCCTGTCTCTACGGGAAATACCTTGCCTGATGCACCCTAGGACCGCATTTGCTTTTTTCACAGCCACATCACATTGGCGGCTCAGAGTCATCCTGTGATTAACCAACACGCCCAGGTCCTTCTCCTCCTCTGTCACTTCCAACTGATGCATCCCCAGCTTATAGCAGAAATTCTTGTTATTAGCCCCTAAGGGCATGCCCTTGCACTTTGCACTGTTACATTTCATCCTATTTCTATTACTCCAGTTTTCAAGGTCATCCAGATCTTCTTGTATGATATCCTGATCCTTCTCTGTACTGGCAATACCTCCCCACTTTGGGTCATCCGCAAACTTTATTAGCACACTCCCACTTTTTGTGCCAAGGTCAGTAATAAAAAGCCCCATCCACTATCCCTCCAGTCTTCCCCAGCCAGCCCCATCCTCTAGCCATCCATCTCCACGCAGACCTCTCTCTCATAATCAGTTCTCATACAGCACCCCGTTTTCTGTTATCTGAACACCATTCTCCATCACAATCCATCTGCGTCCTATTTGAAAGCCCCACACTTTCTCCCTGCCTCACTCAGTGCCATCTTCCATACCTTTATAGGTCCTGCATTCCCCGACCAGGGCTGCCTTTCACATATCTTACTCTCTGCAGGAGCTGGCGTCGGAGGCCTGGTGCCCGGTGGCGTCGGAGGCCTGATGCCCGGTGGCGTCGGAGGCCTGGTGCCCGGTGGCGTTGGAGTTGTCCCAGGTGCTGGCGGAGTTGGAGATAAACTCATTGTATTCCACTAGAGGATGAGTGTGTTGGACTCCCTGGTATGGTATGATAGGTTGGCACAGTGACAGGGCTGAGTGCACCTCTGTCCCCTTGCTGGTCCCTGAGTGACCCCTCCGATATCCGATCTCCTGTCCCTACCTGTCTGGGGTGGAGTCCTGCGATTCTTCCACTCCCAGACGGGGATCTGGGTACAACACAACACCCGCTCTGTGCCAACTGCTCATTGGTGCCTGCTGTTCGGGCCTAGCCTTGAGCCTCTCTTTGGGGACAGCAGCCTCCTCGAAGCAGGCAGGTTTATTAGCCAACAGAACGAAGCATCCAAGAAAATGATTCCAAACAACAAACAGCCGACGGGTCGGGTCTGGTCTCGTCCCGTCTGAGCTTCTGTTAGACAGGCCCGGTTACAGGGACAGACGGACCCAGCTTACGTTCCTCTAACGAGCTCTCAGAACCTAGCTTGGTCCCTGTTTGCCTTCCAGAGAGCATCCCCCCCCCGTCCCCCTCCCCCCCCGCATAGTCTGTCTCCCTTGTTTCAAAGCCCTGCCGCCCAGTGGGCGTCTGAGCCCGGTTCCCGTTATGCTCTGTGGTTGCTGTTACAGGGCCTAGTGTGACGCCGTCCCTTTGCCCAGCCTGGTTTCTGCAGTCACCCAGCCAGGCCTCTCTGACGACGCCCCGTGATGGCTGCTCCATTGTTTGGCTGTTCGGCCCGTTAGCCTGAGTGACTTGTCATTGCTGGCCTCATGCCTGGGGCAGGTGCTGACACTGCTTCCCCTCCCCCCCGGCATTGCAGCACCCCGTGGGAATCCTGTACGGAGGCAGCCCCCGGGGTACAGCTCAGCGTTCACCACTGAGCAGCCCGCGTCTCTCCCAGTGGGGTCACAGCTCCGGCAAATGGCACCACCCTGGGCTGGGAGGAGTGAGCCAGAGCAGGCTGCGGGGCATGGGCCCGGGAGGGCGGAGCTGCGTCTGGGCGAGGGGCTGGAGTGCCGCTTGGCGGGGACCCAGCGAGGAACCGCTCAGCAACTGTGGCCAGGCCAGGCCGAGGGGCCGAGGCCCCAGCACTAGTGAAGCAGGGAGGGAGGTGGGGTCCAGCTCAGGGGGCCGATCTCCCTCGGCAGGGGGCGGCTAACTCCCATACCTCCAGTGGGAGTGTCGCAGCCTGAGGAGGAGGATCAGGCCCGTGGCAGGGGATTGGGACCAACCCATAAAGCTGGTGGAGTTGGCTGTGTCGCAGGCAGGCAGCCCGGAGTCAGCGCCCTGCCCTACCAGGCTCAGAGCCATCGCTCCCATGGCCCAGCTCCCTGGCAGCAGCAGTGCCGGGAGCGCTGGGGCAGAGGGGGCAGGCGCTGGGCCCAGCGGGACAGACAGACGCAGACTGCTGTGCCCACGGGAGCAGGCTGGGTCCCCTGCGCCGGTGCCGACAGGGCTGCAACGGTGGGAGGGGGAGAACGGGAGGGGTTCAGCAGCAGCAGGGCTGGGGCAGGGCCAGCGGTGCCCGTGGGCCATGCGGGGCAGAGGGAGCGTGTGGATCGGCCAGGCCGTCGCCAGGCGGGCTCTGATACCTCCCTCCCGCTCTCTCCCCAGGAGCCATCAGCCCAGCAGCTAAAGCAGCTGCCAAAGCAGCCAAGTATGGTGAGTTGGGCTTTCCCTCCGGCCGGGACCCTCCCCACTTCCCCGCCAGCCCTCCCCCTCTAGCCCCGGCCCTCCCCCTTTCCTCTACTGCCCTCCGCCTCCTGTCCCAGCCCAACCACCCCCCCAGCCCTGGCTCTCTGCACTTTCCCTCCAGTATCCAGGCCTGGCCCCTCCCCTCTAGCCCAGCCTGCTCCACCATCCGGTCCCAGCACCTGGGGCTCCCTCTGTCCCTAGGGCGGTGGAGCCGCGGGCGGGGGGCGCTGTCTGAGCCCGTTGGCCTTGCTGAAAGCGAGCCGGCCCGTGTCAGGCGTGGAGACCCGGCGCCTGCACGGCCATTACCCGTGTCCCCTTCCACCCCAGCCTGCGCTGCTGGCCTGACCCGTCCATCTCTGCAGGTGCTGGCGTCGTGCCCGGGACTGGCAGGGTGCCATTCGCAACGCCCGGGGCCGGCAGGGTGCCCGTGGTAACGCCAGGGGCCGGCGTACTGCCCGGGGTAGTGCCCGGCGTGGGGACAGTGCCAGGCACGGGCCTCATACCTGGCGTAGGTAAGTGCGTGTCCTGGCGCGCAGCGGGGCTGGGTCTCGGGGCACACGCACGCCTCGGCTCCTCCTAAGCATGGCGGGCGGCCCCGCGGGGGGCACCGCCGGGGCAGCTGTGGCCCGGGAGGGAGCCCCCGGCCCAGGGGCTGGAAATGGAGGGCTGGCCCTGCCGTGAGCGTAGCCGGTGGCTCTGAGCGTGAAGCGCGGCACGCTCACCCGCGCACCGTCCTGCCCTGAAGCCAAGCGAGGCAGGTGGGGGAGGAGAGGAAGGGTGGCCGGGCATAGGGCGCCCGCGGGCTCCTGACCCCAACTGCTGCTCTTCTTGTCCTGCAGGGATTCCCCAGCTCGGCGTGCAGCCCGGAGCCAAACCTCCCAAGTACGGTAGGCAGCTCCCCGCCACGGGCCAGCCAGGGGCTCTTCTCTGCCCTCCACCGGCCGCGGCCTGTCCTGGGCTCTGGGGGCTGAGGATCGGTCCTGCCACTCAGCGCAGGCAGCCAGAGCTGGCCAAGGGGCTCCCGTGCAGACTGACAGCGACGTCCGGCAGGCGTCCAGCCTGGGGACCTCGTCTCCACCCGCCGGCCTTGGCTTTGAAACGCTGCCCCTCTCCTGACTGTGCAGCCCTAGGCAGGCTCCAGCCAGCGCAGCTTCCCCATAGCCAGCGCTCCTGCCCCATTCCATGCCCCCTCCCACTGCAACCTGGCCTACATTGGCCGCAGCAGTGGGCGGGAGATACGCAGGCTACGTACAGTACCTTGCGTATCTCCGGTCGACTCCCTAACGTCTCCGCTGCGCTGCGCCGGCAGGAAAAGCCTCCCATCGCCGCAGCGCTGCGCTACTGGCCGGGCTGGATTTACGGAGTCGACTTCCAGGTCCGACTGAGCGATTCCTTACTGCCCCTCCAGTCGAACCTGCAAAATGGATCCTGCCCCGCTGGCTGTGCCGCCGGCAGCGCAGCCGTAGCCCTGGGGAAGCAGGGACAGACGTACGAATGGCCATAGTGGGCCTGACCCCGGGGCTGTGGGGGAAGCTCACGCTCTGCCGGCCTTTTTGCCTAGACAGTGCCACGGCCTCGCTGGGCTGGGCTGCTGGCACTGGCGATGCCTTTGGCAGGGCCCCTGCCCGTGATCTGCTCCCCAGGCAGGGCCCCGGGAAAGCTGGACCAGGCGGTGCTGGCAGGAGGAGCAAACCCAGGCAGGCCAGCGCCCCCCACAAGCTGCCAGGACCTCCGAGCACTGAGCCCCCAGGGAATCGAACGCCTCTGGGTCAAAGGCGCCGGCGAGGGCCCCGTGGCGGCCCGATGTCCTGGCTGTCTGCCCGTGGGCTGGGTTCCCGGTGGCCCAGCACTGGGGATGGGGCCAGGCGTTGGCAGCCACTGCTGCGCAGGCGGGACTGAGCCTTGCTCAGATGAGGACTGGGCCCCCGGGTCTCCTCCGGCACAGCCCTGGTGCTCCCAGGGAGCCCCCAGCAGGGCAGGGTGCTGCTGAGATCTGCAGCGCCGGGGGGTGCGTGACACTCCCCTCCTCCGGCTGCGCTGCGGCTCTCCCAGGCTTCACCCGCTGCTGTTTTGTTCTAGGGGCTGGAGTTCCTGGCTTCGGTTTGTCTCCCATTTACCCAGGTACGTTGGGCAGCGCAGTTCCGCTCGCCAGGCCTAGCGTCCGTCGCCCTGCACGGGCCTCAGCCGCACCCGGGGTCCCAGCGCGGCCGAGCCGTGCCGTGCTGCAGTCAGACCAGCCTCGGGGGGCCGGGCCTGGGCCCAAGGGAGGCGCCCGCTGGCTGGGCCCAGGAGTGGGGCCCGTGCCCAGGGGGAGGCACCCGCTGGCTGGGGCCCAGCCTACGCTGGTCTCCGTGTAAACTCCGTCTGCCTGGGAGACTGGTGGAGCTGGCGGGGTCGGGGCAGCCCTGGGGGGCTGGTGCCAGGCCCCGAGAGGGGCTCAGGGCCCAGGTCTGCGCAGCGGCGGCTGGCAGAGGGGGGCGGCTGGCATTGAGGACTCTGCTTTCTTCCAGGTGGTGTCGCTGGGCAGCTGGGATACGGCGGTGAGTGGGCGCCCGGGCGCAGCCAGCTCGTGAGGACGGTGCCCAGGGGTGGTGCCGTGCCTGGCACAAGCATGCAGCCCTCAGCTCCCCCCTAGGGCTCACTGCAGCGCACTCACTCTGGCCTGGCCTTCCCCGGGGTGCCCCAGGGTAACGGGGGGACAGGAGGCCCCTGCCAATCCCTGGAGAAAGAGCAGCTTGGCCCCGATGCCTGAGGCACAGCCGCCTTTAAACAGTCCCTGGCCAGGGGAGTGACGTGCCCGGTCCAGCCCGGCCGTGCCCCAGGCTCATGCAGCCCACGCCAGCGGAGGCAGGCTGGCCTCTCCTCCCGTGAGACGTGGGGAACCTGGGGCACCTTCCTCAGGCCTGGATTTCCCACGTCCGCACAGGGCCAGGTTCCCAAGGGCTGTGCCCATCAGAAACTCTGGCCCAGAGGGACTTGCCTGGGCAGCAGTGCCAGGGAAGGGAGCCCTCCTCTCCCGAGTGCCAGGGCAGCGCCTTAGCGCCCAGACCCTGCCCCCTTGGCAACACCCCCCAGCAGCTGGGGGGGGAGGCTCCAGCATCCCCAGACTCCCCTGCTCCGTGGAGGTGGCACCAACACTGGCACGTCCCAGAGCTGTGTCCAGGAGAAGCCGCTGGCCCAGTACTTCCAGTGGGCGAGCCAGGACTCTGCTGGGCTGGCTCCCTTGCTCTACCCACCATGCCTGCTACAGGCAGGTACCCCGCCCCCCCTGGCTGGAACGCCTGGCCCAGACACTGCCCCCGGCCTGGTGCACACGGCGGGGCGCGCACGTCTCCGTGCATTGGAGCCACAGCCGGGCCCTGGGGCGAAGGGGTGTGATTGCATTGCTGGGCCGCGGCACTGCTCTGCCGGGCGATGGGGTCATGGGTTTCTCTGCTGCCTGTGGGCCCTGGGGCAGCCAGGGGGTCCCATGAGGGCCCCTGGGGAGAGGTGCTGGGGGAGGGGTCCCCTGCGGCACAGGCGTTGATCTGCCCATGCCGTAAGCTCAGGCTGTCATTGACGGTGGCCGGCCGATCAGGGAGCCACTGGCCCAGGCTCCCTGCTTCTCCTCGGGCTCCGGGCCCTGTGCTGACCCGTTGTTTTCTCTGCCTCTCCACAGGAAAAGCTCTCAAGCCCTATGGAGGGGCCCTGGGAGCCCTGGGATACCGAGGTAGGTGCCCCGCAGAGGGGCTGTGCCGGACAGGGCAAGGCCAGCGCCCGGGGCGTGCCCATGGCAACATGCCAGGGGAGCAGGTGGGGAAAGCCCCACTCGCGGTTTGCAGTGGCCGGAGGAATCCCTGGGGCTCCTCAGCTTGGGGCTCCCCCGGCCCCCTGGCTCGCACGCAGCCTGGCTGTGCTGCGCTGGCCATGTGGGGCTCAGTGGCTGCACCCCGCTACCAGGGCCCACTTGGGGGGCGCAGCCTTTGACTCCCCGCGTATGGCCTGGGGCACATCACATCACACTGCTCGCCCCAGCGGGCAGCGGGTGCTGGTTGGACTACGGCATCGCCACTATGGGGCAGCCCTGCAGGGGGAGCCCTGGAGCCGGGCCCCGGCCGTGGGGCTCGGAGAACTGGGGCTGACGCTGTCCTTTGTCCCCCGCCAGGTGGCATCGGCTGTGCACAAGGGAAGTACTGTGGCAGGAAGCGGAAGTAACCCAGCTGGGCCGCCTACCATTCACCTCATGAACTTTGGTGCTACTGCATGGTCTAGAATGTAAACCCTGAATAAAGCAGCGATCCTGTCCCCCCCGCTCCTCCCCACCGGGCCCCCCGGAAGGGAATTCCACCCCCTGACGCCACAGGGGAGTCACCCTTCGCCGCCGGCCCGGCGCTCCCCTGCGGGAAGCACAGAACAAACTGAGGGGAACGCCGTTCCCACTGGTGCTATAGCTCCCTGCAGGGAGAGTCGGGCAGGCCCTCCCTCCGTGGGGCGGGTGCTTCTCCGGGCAGGGCGGGACAAGACCCTCCCCGGGGGACGGGGGCCCGTGGAGCCTGGGGGAGGAGGAGGAGGCTGGCTGAAGTGGGGCTGGTTTCCAAGAGGACCGCAAGGGGCCAGGCTCCCTCTGCTGCCAGCGCCTGGGTGACTGACCCGCCAGCAGCGCCTGGCCCCAGCTCGTCCCAAGTCTCCGTCCGTCCAGCCGGCATCGGTGCCACGTGCCAGGGACTGCTTAGTCACTAGCCAGCCTCCATCCCCCACCCCTCGCGTCTGTCAGCCCCTCCCCATGCCCGGGCGCCACACGGCAGGGGTGTCCCGTGGTCAGACACGGGGGGCGCCACGCGGGCAGGCCGGGGAATTCCTCCCGCCCAGACATTCACAACAGCGGGTCCTGTCGGGGCCTGTGGGTGCCTCTCCCAGAGTTCTCCGCGGCGGTGCCAGCTGATTGGCTAACCCGCCCCCGGCGCATGGGGTGGGGTTGGCGCTGCCAGCAGAGCCAAGTCACCGACACTGATGGGCTTAGCCCTGCGCCCGCCCCGCACACCCTCACCTCCACTGAGCAGTACTGTCGGCTCCGCCGGTGCCAGCGCCACCCCCAGCCCTGCTGCCTCTCCGAGGCCCCGCTGGGCCCTGGCATCCTCTCGCCCTGGGTGCCCGCGTGTTCCCGGGAGCCGTGGCCGGAAGGACTCGCGCCTCGCCATGTGTCTCACTTGGATATAAGCTCGGGTGGGACATGTTGTAAAGAGGGAAAGTAACTGCTTCCAAACGACTAATAAACAATGACCCGAAACCACTGCGGCTCCTGCTTCTTCCATGCTGCCTCTCCGCACCCGCACCCGCCACTGGGGATCCACGCCCAGGATCTGCCCCCCGGGATCCTCACCAACCCCCTGAGACCCTCACCGCCCTCCACGAGGATCCGGTCTGCCTCCCCCGGGAATCCGCACCGACACCCCACAGGGATCTGCTTTGCTCCCTCCCCCAGGAGCTTCACTGCCCTCCACGGGGATCCTCACTGATCCCCCCCATGACCCTCACTGCCCCCCAACACCTGGGGATCTGCCCTGCCTCCCGCTTTTGTTTGTTTTAAACCTGCTGCCTATTCTTTTCATTTGGTGACCCTAGTTCTTGTGTTAGTAATAACCCTTGCTTGTTTACTTTCTCCAACCGGTCCTGATTTTACAGACCTCTGTCATACCCCCTGTAGCCGTCTCTTTTCCAAGCTGAAAAGTCCCAATCTTTTTAACCGCTCATACAGAAGATGTTCCATACCCTTCAGCACGTTTGTTGCCATTCTCTCTGCCTTTTCCAATTCTAATTTAGCTTTTTGAGATGGGGCGACCAGATCTGCACGCAGTGTTCAGGCTGTGGACGCACCACGGCTTTATACAGCGGCAATGTGATATTTTCTGTCTGATTATCGAGCCCTTTCCTAATGGTCCCTAACATTCTCTTAGCTTTTTTGACTGCCGCGGCACGGTGCATGGATGTTGTCAGACGCCAAGATCTCTGCCTCGAGTGTTAGCCGCTCATTTCCATCCCATCATTCCGTATGTGTCGTTGGGATTGTGTTACCAGTGTGCACTCATCAACGTTGTGTTTGCTAGCACCCAGCTTACCATGTGATCCAGGTGGCGCTGTATCAGCGACCTGGTCTCGCCCCACCCAAGTTTCGTGCCATCTGCAAATTTCATCAAGGATGATTTTAATCCATTGACTGTGTCCCGGGTTAATTTTACATCCTTCCAATTTTTTTACTCAACCTGCCATGTTGTGCCCAGTGAGATGTGTACAGAAGGCTAAGTACATGACATCCCCACTCTTACCTCGCGCACCGAACTTGCATCTCATCACACAAAGCCATCAAGGGTGTGTGACAGGAGCTATTCTCCCTGATAGAAAAAGGCCAGGGACCTTGTGCTGTTGTATGGGCAAAGGCTGACTGGGCAGGTGACCAGGAGGAGCTGTTGGCTGGGTGACCCTCCGGATAGCACCAGCGGCCAGCGTGCTCGTTATCGCTGGGTCTGACCCGCTCGTTTCGTCCGTGTACGGACGGCTTTTCAAACGCCCGGCCACTCAAGCCCCCCTGGGCTCACAGAGCCACACACGCGCCCCTGGATCCTGTCCACCTAGCACCCCAGGAACAAAGGTGCCATGGGCGGCGTAGGCCCTCGGTCACCATGGCACAAGCCCGTCTGGCTCCACGGGCCTCCCACGGGCAGGGTTCAGGAAGCAATTCTTTAACCGATACCCAGAAAGGAACAGGCCCTGGGGCTCTCTCCCGTCCCTGGGCTGGCCGGGCAAGGTTAATGGGGACAGACCCCAGCTCCCTCTCCTGTGGTTGCTGGGCCGGACGGGCAGGACAAGGGGGTGTAAATCCCAGGCCGCCGGCCCCGTTGTGTGTGTCTCACAGGCGCAAACAACGTGGCAATGTGTTGGAGTTGCTAAGTCAGGGGCTGGGACTGAGGTGCCTGTGACCCAGAGCTGAGGAATTAGAAGAGCCCCTTTTGTGCTGCCTGACCCAGCGCAGTCCCACAGCCCCCACTGACCCCTCGGGGTGGGGGGAGGCTGAGCCCGGAGAGCCCTGTGCTGTGCTGTGCTGAGCACTGGCTCGCTCAGGAAGGCCAATCACTGCAGTCACCAGCCCTAGCTAAGGCGGAAATCTCCTCTCTCTGCAGCCTGAATTCAGCAGGCTCCCTCAGTGAGCTGGCCTGGCCCAGTGCGTCCCACACAGCGCGCCAGAGCAGCTCCCACAACTCTCACTGGGAGAGGGGGTGGTGTAGGCAGGAGGCCAGCTAGTGGATCCCCAGCTCTCCCAATGAACAGATCCCCAGCTCTCCCAGCGAGTGGATCCCCAGTGCTCCCACCACAGCCCCCCACCAGCCTGTTGCCTTTGAGGCCGGTGCCAGGCTTGCAGAGGCTGCCCATGCTGAGCCCAGACCCCTCACGACAGGAGCTGCTGCCTCGCCACCTTCATAAACGGTGACCAGGGCAGCTCCTGCTTCCCAGCGCCAGCCGAAGCATTTGGAGCAGGGGGCCGTCCCTCACCCCCCAAACATAACCCACGCCTGGGCCTGGTGCTCAGACCCCCGACACAGCTGGCCTCTGCCTTCTGGGGGCTCAGCAGGATTATTCTGTGGGGCAGCCCGTCTTTTTCTGACTCATCCAGCACGGCCAGGGGATGGGTGGGGCTCGGAGCCCAGCTGCTTATGCTGAGAGCCAGGCACCGCTCCTGGCAGCGTTTCCCAGGGACCACTGCCCAAATCAGCCAGAGGGGGCAGGCTCCAGAGCAGGTGCCTGCACTTCCGGTGCAGCTGCTCCTGCCTCGTCTCACTCCCCCCTCCCCCCCCCGCTTTGTCTGGCGATGTGCATGGGGCCTGGGGGAGCTGCTGGCCAAGCCGGGAGTAGAACAAAGGAAATGCCCAGAGCACAGGCCCTCCCTCACCCACTGCCCTGCCCGGCTGCCAGCTTAGCAGAGGAGCTGGTTCAGCTGTCTGCAGCCCCGCCTCCCCCCTAGTTCTTCTGTGCCAGACACAGACCGGTCACAGACCTTGCTTAGACGCACCAGCCGCGGGCACCACAAATCGGGTGCCCAGCTCACAAGTGTGAGAAATCGGGACAGCGGGTGGGGGTAAGAGGCGCTGTGTAAGACAAAGCCCCGAATACCAGGGCTGTCCCTATAAAATCCAGACAGCTGGGCACCCGAAGCACGAAAACCGTTAATGCTCCACCAGGTACAGCTGAGGTTAGCTTAAACAGGGGCTTTTACACACAGTGCCTCCTAGTGGCTGAACCGTACAGTACAATTGAGCATTATACTACATCTCCCCCTCCACGCTCCACATTCCTGCCATTTACACTAGCGCGCTGTCGGATCAGTCTGTTAAACATCTCTGCATCGCACTGGTTCGCTAAATGCGCAACATGAACACAACAACTTGGTCAACTGGCTGTCCACTGGTTGAAACGACCGGCTGTGGTCAGTTTAGCATCCTTGAATCGTCTTCTTGTTCTGCACCCACCATCTGTAGGTTTGCTCTGTTGATTGTTCTTTCTCCAGAACACACTGAAGATGTTGATGGTTTCTATTGAACTCTTCACTGTCGGTCTTGATCATGTATGATCTGGGGGCTTAATTTGTTTTCTTTACAACAGCTGAGGAGCTGTGCATCCTTTTTCTCCATCCAATTCCACACAAACACAGTCACCAGGTACTAGACCTCGCAGCTCTCTCACTGAGTGATGTCTGTTGTTAAAGTGTTCAGAAGCTCTTTTAGCTGTTATCTTATTTGGCTGTTCTCTTCATGTCTGGCTACTTTGGAAATTGATTATTTTCCAAAGTTGGAACCATAGTTCT